>NC_062565.1:67901890-68524598 GCF_022837055.1 Prionailurus viverrinus | reverse complement strand
ACCCCACCATTTTAAACTGTGTCATAAAGTATGGAAGGGGTACCTGGCTGACTCAGTCAGTGGAGCATACAACTCTTGATCTGGAGGTTGTGGGTTCAAGCTCCACACTGGGTGTAGAGATTACTTAAAAATAAAATATTTTTAAAAATAAAATAAATAAAGTATGCAAATGTATTCAAAGTCAACCTGTTCAATGAAAGACATATTTGTATCTCTTTGTTCATAACACATTCACAGTAGCACTATTCCTAACAGCCAAGACGTGGAAATAACCAAAGCACCCACTGATGAATGAATGAGTAAACAAAATGTGGTATATTCATACCCCACAGGTGTATTCACCTTGGAAAGGAAATTGTGACACATGATACAACATGGATAAAATTTGAGGACATTATGTAAGTGGAATAAGCCAGTCACAGAAAGACAAATACTGTATGATTCACTCATATGAGGTATCTAGAGTAGTCAAAATCACAGAAGCAGAAAGCAGAAAGGTAATTGCCAGGGGCTGGGATAGGGGAAAATGGAGTTGTTCAATGAGCACACAGTTTCAGTTTTGTGAAATAAAAAGTTCTGGATATTAGGTGAACAATGTGAATATATGTAATACTACTGAACTGCACACTTAGAAATGCTTGAACTGGTAAATGTTATGCAATAGATAGATAGATAGATAGATAGATAGATAGATAGATAGATAGATTTGGATATATTTTTTTTTACCACAAATAAAAAAAAAAACAAAAACAACCTGTTCAAAATATTCCAGGTTAGCTAAATACTCCTCACCTTAAAACAAATTTTGTATTTTCTGTTTTGCCAGCTCCTGATTCTCCAGATACGATGATAGACTGACTCATCTTGAGCACTTTCATGTCTCTAAAAGCCTTATCAGCTAGGGTTAAAATAACACATTAATAATGAGCAGTGTGTTAAATACAAATTTACTAAATGACTGAAAGTTATTCTACTATCAAAGAGCACTTGCTCTTAAAGAAATTATAAATATGTTTACAGTTAGTAACATTTAAAAAAATTTAATGTTTATTTACTTTTTGAGAGAGAGAGAGACTGAGCAAGGTAGGGGCAGAGAGAGAGGGAGACACAGAATCTGAAGCAGGCTCCAGGCTCAGAGCTGTCAGCACAGAGCCTGACGAGGGGCTCAAACTCAGACCGTGAGATCATGACCCAAGCCGATGTCGGAGGCTTCACCAACTGAGCCACCCAGGCACCCCTACAGCTAGTAACATTTTAAAATAAAATCACTCAAGTGTTCAAAACATCTCTAAATAGTTTTTACACTAAATGTCCTATCTTACTACCCTGACAGTTAAGTAATATGAAATCCAAATAAACAACTCTTAATTTTTTGCACTAAAATGTTTTTCATATTATGAGCTGTGTCTCAGTTCTTCCCAATTCCAAAGCAGGTCTAAAAAAAAAAAAAAAAAATGCTCACAATGCATAACTAATGAGGGCCCCAGAGAAAAGCAAGTTAACACCTACCAATTAAGAAATCTGGCAAACAAAAGTTCTGCTGGAGAAAATAAATACATAAATTCAAAATCTGTGTGGTAGTATTAAAAACACAAGTTGAGCACAATTTAATTCTGTTAAAGTAGTCTCATATTAAAACAATTTTAATTCAGGGGTGCCTGGGTGGCTCAGTCTCTGACTCTTGATTTCAGCTCAGGTCATGATCTCAGGGTCATAAGATTGAGCCTGCATTGGGCTCCTCACTGGGCATGGAGCCTACTTGAGATTTTCTCTCTCCCTCTTCCTCTGCCCCTCCCCTGTTCGTGCACACACACACTCTCTTCCCCTCTCCCTAAAAAATAAATTATTTTTTTTAATTTAAAAACAATTTTAATTCAAAATTAGGTTCTAACCAATTTAACCCTATAACACAATTATTTCTCACTTCAGACATATGCTACCCATACAAGTGAAGAAAAGGCTTTACAAATGGCTATTACTCTATTAGACCAAATGCAAACTACATCCAAGAGTATACACATCCTTCTGCCCAATTTATCAGCAATCTGTTCCACTCACTTTCATATCATTCTAAATATGTTTAACAGTAAAGAACTAAAAATAAAAGTCAGTTTATTTACATTTTGAACATATAATTTCTCTCCAGTAATGAGCTTGGTCATATTCAGGTTCTAAGGATTTTGTACCATTTTGCTAGCTCATAGAAAGCATACTAATGCCCATCAGAGCATCTCAGAACTAAAAGTCAATCTGCTATTGCACTGGATTTGGGTGACATAGTCACTCTGTGTAGTAGTACACAGTACACAAGTCAGCCAAATTAGGAAGTGAAGCCTGGCTTGGCCAAAACACAGACATGAAAAGAAAGCCCAAAGCAAAACAGACTGCACCAAGAACTAGTACCAAAACATGTCAGCACTTAACTGTTGGTTATGTCTGGATCCAAAGGGTTAATTAACATCTTTGTACTTGCAGTCACCAGCTATGAGAGTATGTGTGTCAAAAAACTCCATCTCTATGTTCCTCAGAGCTAAAGTCCTTCAAGATGAGAGAAAACCTGGGCACCTGGGTGGCTCACTCAGTTAAGCATCTGACTTTGGATCAGGTGGTGATCTCACGGTTCATGACTTCAAGCCCCACAATGGGCTCTGAGCCTGCTTGGGATTCTCTCTCTCTCCTTCTCTCTCTGCCCCTTCCTTACTCGTGCTCTCTCCCTCTCTCAAAATAAATAAACTTAAAAAAAAAAAGATGAGAGAAGACCCGAGAAAGGCAAAGACTGCTATCTTCCCACACAGATTCCCTAGAAGCATATATCGTTTTCAATCCTTAACATTCTATAAACCCCTGATGCAAGATAAGGCATGGAAAACGTCAGCTCTTAACAAACTCTTATCTAGCCCTAGTAACACCCTCACAAGTGATGACCTGGGTAACACTGGAAAGTCTGAGCTCCAAAGCTATGAAGAAGGACACTTTCAAGATGGAGCTAATCGTGCTGAGGAGTCAAAAAGAACCATTATGTCAGCTTTTATTATGTCCTACTTTCAACTGGGTGGACAAACTTAAGAGGACACAGACATTTAACAAAAATAATGATGTACAATTGCCCCATTCTGCAAAAGTAGTCTTCCCTATCCAGTATAAGATACATGCTCCTAAATAAAGGTGATACATTCAAAATGCATAAAGGCCCACCAATATACATATTCAATTCATGGTATCTTTTATTATCCCAAAAGAAAAACAGCAAATTTGTATAAGGCAAAAAATTAAAATACAATTAAATTACTTACCAATTGCAAAGACATGAGGTGGCATCGTTCCAAGAGATTTTCCTTGATACGACTTTATTGTTTCTGAAGAATATATTTTAGGTATGTCAAAGTATGGGTTCACTGCAATCAGAATGTTGGCGACATATGTCTAAACAGAAAAGGCATAAATGTAAAATTTTCCAATAGTTCATTTTCATTTAAAACCAAACAAGGGTCAGGGTGCCTGGGTGGCTCAGTGGTTAAGCGTCTGCCTTCGGCCCAGGTCATGATCTTGCAGTTTGTGAGTTTGAGCCCCACATCAGGCCCTGTGCTGACAGCTCAGAGTCTGAAGCCTGCTTGGGATCCTGTGTCTCCTGTTCTCTCTGCTCCTCCTCCACTTGCTCTCGCACATGCGTGTTCTCTTTCCCTCTCTCTCACAAATAAGCATTAAAAAAATTAAATAAAACTAAACAAGGGTCATAGGAAAAAGAAAATTCAGCAAATAGATACCTTTAATTCTCTATATAAATTAGGACTCCTAAATCGGCATTTCCAGCCCTAAATGTTCCCTCTACAGGACCCGTATTTCTCTTTTAATAAATATTTTCATCTTTTCATCCCATCTGCATCTCAAACTCTGCATATCCAAAATCAAGATTATCTCTCTTGACCACCCCACCCCCGCCCCCGCCGTTTGCCTCAAAGAAAATGCTCTCCTCCTGTATGCAACCCCTGCCCCCTGGTTCATGGCATCACCACCAAGCCACAGACAAAGAGCAGTGTCGAAGTCTCCATATCAATTAGCCTTCTTCTGTTGACTCCACTTTATGGAACCCATCCTCCTAGTTCTATTTCTACAGCTCGAGTTTTGGTCATTTATATTCCTCACCTGGACTACTTTATTTACCGTGCTACCGAAGAGCTTAATATAACTCACAGGATCCTCTAGGCCTATCCCCATCACTGAACGCCAAAGACTGATTTAGTGCTGTGGTGACCACTTGGTCCCAGATTTTTGCAAAACAACATATGCTAACCATTGCCTAGAACACTGACAGGCTAAATGTTTAATGAGCAACTTGTTTGCTTTTAAATTTGGAATTTAACTGTGGTTCTAAAAGACCAGAAAAAAGCACCAATAGGATTTATAAAATTCCTTGTGGGTAGAAAAAGAGTTGTGGTTTAGAAATTAGCAGTGGTTTACTGGCCAAACTAGGGCAGGCAGGACCATATTTTTTCTCTTTTTTACCATACTTTTCTCTTTTCCGCTTCTAGTTGTAGAAGGGAAATGATGTAGAAACCCTGAACTCTCAGATTACTAATCTAAAATTCAGTGAATGCTCTCAAAGATGTTTACTGCAGTGGAATAAAAAAAAAATTTAATTTTTAAATTTTTAAAATATTTCTGTGGGAGACAAAGGAAAGTTACAGAGATATTAGTAACCAATAAAAATGTTAAATGTGAGTTCTACTCAACTCTAAGGAAGAACAGTGATAATTCTGGTTGATGAGAAATAGAAAAATATCAAATGTAAACTCTTATTTCAAACTGTTTCCTCCTCTTCCATATGTTATAGTAATAATAACTAGATGGTTCTTTTGATGGTTTTATAACCAAAAGACATAATTGGCTAAAAAAACATACTAATCATGGCTTCAGTTAACTTTGAAAACACTGGTTTTCCAAAGAGAAGCTGATGATGCCAAACAGCCACTAATAGAGGTCAATTGCCTAACTGCATACGTATCTTCGGTTAAGAAAGATCTAAAAAGCTAGGAATAACCCTAAAATACTCCAGAGTGATACAGACATTATACATGAGAAACCAAAACTTAAGTTTCACAAATAGATCATTTTTTCTATCAATCATTCAATTTAGAAAAGACTTATAGGTCAACTAAATGTGAAAAAAAGAAAACTAACTTTCTTGAAAGTATAATTAATATGCATGTTAACCTTCAGTTATTAATGGACAGGTCAGCATGTGCAATACCACACCAACAAAGAAACATTAAAAGACCAATGAAAATCCTATGTGTTAAGCTTTTGTATAAACATCCCAAATAAAAATAAAGTATCTCAATTCTTAAAAAGGATAATCATTCTTATAAAAGTAATAAAAATTTTCCAGAGTGCCTGGGTGGCTCAGTTGGTTGAATGTCCAACTTCAGCTCAGGTCATGAACTCACGGTTTGTGAGCTCGTGTCTCTGCTGTCAGCACAGAGCCCGCTTCGGATCCTCTGTCTCCCTCTCTCTCTCTGCCCTTCCCCTACTTGCTCTCTCTCTCAAAAATAAATAAAATATTTAAAAATTTTTAAAAAGTAATAAAAATTTTCCAAACTTCTAGAAAAAATATACAATTAAAATTTGCTCAAATAAATATGATTGCTCTACCACCAAGTTATTAATATAAGACATGTACAGGCAAAATAGTGACCAGTTCTACTTCAAAGATTAACAAATCTGTTAAAACAAATTTGTTTTGGGGCGCCTGGGTGGCTCAGTCGGTAAAGCATCTGACTTCAGCTCAGGTCACGATCTCGCGGTCTGTGAGTTCGAGCCCTGCATCAGGCTCTGGGCTGATGGCTCAGAGCCTGGAGCCTACTTCCGATTCTGTGTCTCCCTCTCTCTCTGCCCCTCCCCCATTCATGCTCTATCTCTCTCTGTCTCGAAAATAAATAAACGTTAAAAAAAAAAATTAAAAAAAAAATTTGTTTTAACAAATTTTAAAAATGGGCATTATTTTGGTAACTAAAACAGCATTTAGCACACATCAGATACTCAGTATGAGTCTGCCGACTGAGTGAGTTTTGCTTCTAAATATATTTCTAATCAAGAATAACCAAAAAATAAAAAAATTTAAAAAAATAACCATATATCAACCCAAATATATTCCCTGACTAGTTGAATTTGAAAAAAAAAAAAAAATCAAACAAGAAAGTGAGGACTAATACTATATACAATTGAAAGACAGCAAGTAAACTCTTCTAAAAAGACTAGTTCTATTTCCCAGCTGTCACTACTTGGACAGATGGCAAAGACAAAGGTAATTTAGTCAGAATTAAGTGAGTATAATTAGGAGAATTGATAGTGATATAAAAGATTAAGACTGCTATTTGATCTGGGAAGAGTCAAAGAAGCCATGTGTTTTCTTCTTTCAAAAATAATGGAGTCCCATCTTTAGAACAGGAGAACTACAGTGTGGTAATTTATCTCCAGCCAACAAAGGAATTTACAAGTAGGTCATATTAAAATAAAAACCTCATACATACCCAATGAATAATTATAATTAAAACATACCAGTTAAGTATCCATCTGAAAAATGTGGTATAAACCCTAACTTATATTAAAAGCATTGTCTTTCATTTTTTAATATTCTGGTTTTTTAAGGTAAGTCATCTCGGGTTTAATGAAATACTGCAACTATTTCTATGATCAGTGTTTTGATGTTCTTAAGATTTCCTCAGGCACTGCCTTCTACTTTAATGTACATTTCTTTATCATCAAAATTTTTATTTCAACATATATTCTTTATAGTTATCTTAAATTTTTGCAGAATACTGTGAATAGTGAATTAACGTATCTATAGACATATACCAAAAATAAGAAATCAAAACCCAAAATAATTAATTTTTTTAAAATAATTGGACATTTTAAAGTCTGAAAGATAATGCTCTGAATTCATTGTTTCATTCCACAAATATTTATTAAGTGCCTATGATGTATAATCCATGTTCCTAGCCATGGAATTAGAGCAGTAAATTTTAGAAAAAAATCCTTATCCACATGGAGGTCATACTCTATTCAATAGGCTCAGAACAAGATTTGCTCTGTTAGAAAATTTCAAGCTTAACAAAATCAAACAGTAGCATGTAAAACAATTATCCCCACAAAAGCCTAAATCATAGGTAAAATACTTACATAAATTCTGTCTTTACTGTATCGAACTTTGATATTATGAAGAAGAGTGGCTTCATTTAAATACATTAGTGAACCTGAAACATAAAATTTGTAAATCTTTAAATATTTCAAAAGTAAAATCAAATAAATACTATCTAAATCTGAATCACTTTGATCCAAGCTAAAAATCCACCTACTAGGCTAGATTTAATTCCATCTTTTTAAAACACTGATACATGTAAACCCCAGAGGCCAATTTAAAATACCTCCAATCTACACATGTGTTACAGTGATATCATTAAACAACATAGTTCCAACCAGGTAAGTACATCTAGCAAATACCAGGTGAGTACACATTAATGAACACTGGTTAAAAAGTTCAGTACAATTCAAGTGGAAAGAAAGTACTACTTCAGATAGCATTGATTTTAATACACTTTCAATACAACAAAGTGAATCCACTAATTAAATCTGATGCTCAGAATTTTACAGAAAAACTACAAAAGATAAAATTTTAGAATGAGTGGGGCCATCAGATCAGTCAGTACTTCACAACTGATATAAGAGTCCTGCAAAAATGGTATGTGTTAACCCAGGACATGCAACTACTCAACAACACAATCAGGGTAGAAATCTTATTTTTCTGAGATCTGCTCTACTCATATGTCAGAGTATAATATTACATTATATACACACACACACACACACACACACACACATATATATACAATATTGTTAATGTGCCTTATATAATATGTAACATTAAAATAATATAATGTACTCTGATTTACTCTATTCTCCCAGCCTAATCTACTCTCCCAGCCCTCCAATCACTTGAGTTTCATTTCTCCATTTCTACCACATGCTGGAGTAGACAAAACCACTTTTTCCCAACCACTTTGTTTCTATTATTAGCATTTTCTCTTTTCTCCAATCCATCCAGACTACTCATCACATGAATCTATGCTAGAAAACTAATTAAAAAGCTCTCTCCTCCTCAAAATATATCAGTGAGATTCCATCAACAACCAAAGTCCATTTTCAAGTCTGATATTCAAGTCCTTTATTAAACTTGCATTCAACTGATCTTTTCATATAATTTTCCACAACTCCCTTTACTATGGTCTAACTTGCAGGCAGACTAAACTACTTATCAAAAACCCAAACATATTCATGCATTGGACTCCACCTCTATATCTCTAGGTGTCAAAAATCTACCTATCCTCTAAGGTCAGTTCAAAAATTATCTCTCAAAGGAAAATTCCCCATTCTCGCTGCTACCACCACCACCACCACCACTAGAACTACTACTTTCTTCTTTGTACTTTCTTTATGGTACTTAGCCCAGACTGCCTGTATGATGACTATCATTTTGTATATATCTGATTTTGGCTACTAAACCAGATAGATCCTTGAGGGCAGAACTATGTCTGCTTAATTTGCTTGTTTACTTAATCCTTCATGGAAGTCGTACTTACACCTACACTGTATATATGCCTAACATAAAATTCAGTACCTAATCAATTCTGTCAAACAAGAGTCTCTTGCTATATCTATCTCAATAAAGACTGCCCATGCTTCTATAGTCATATAATGTAGCCAGTTCACTTTCACAGAACATGTATCTCACTGTTTCCTAATGCCACTTAAGGCAGAATAAAACAAGAAGTAAGTTGGTGGGTGAAGCCTCCTAACAGATGAATGGCATCTTTCCCTTGAATTGAGAAAGATTTAGAGGAGTTAGGCAGCAGAGGTGTATCCAATTTAGGTTCTGGTCACCAACCTTTCTATATCCCTGCACTTCTCCCACCTTCGTCCCAGGAGCCTGACTTACATGTCATCTTTTCTTATCGATGTTCAACCACTCCCCCATCTCTCACCTTCTTCTGAACAACCATTGTGAAATACCATTTACCTTTCCACATCTTAATGAAAATGGAATAGCCCATGCATTACAATTTAAGAAGAAGATCCTTGTGTCCATTGGCAGATATTTTAATTGAGTTTCATTAACAGATATTCCTGAAATATCTGGGGATGTGTTGGTGGAAGAAGGTAAAGGAAATGAGAGCAAGCAGTCATTCACATGTCACTACAGATTTAAATGATTTGCGTTCCCAGGGCAGCGTATTGTGGGAGTAGGAATTCTTACTTAAAGGAAGCAGAGAGAATATCATACAACCAAGTTCTAAAATATTAATGGATCAGGGGTGCCTGGGTGGCTCAGTCGGTTAAGCATCCAATGTCAGCTCAGGTCATGATCTCACAGTTCATGGGTTCGAGCCCCGCATCAGGCTGTGTGCTGACAGCTCAAAGCCTGGAGCCTGCTTCAGATTCTGTGTCTCCCTCTCTCTCTGCCCCTCCCCTGCTCATGCTCTGTCTCTGTCTCTCAACAATAAATAAATGTTAAAAAAAAATTATTATTAATGCATTAGAAACAATTCAAAACCATTTATTATGTTTAGCTACATGTGGATATATAAACAAAAAAACATTATTATAATATGTGAACAGGATTAATTCATAGTTCTGAATGTCCCAGGAAGTTTTAACAGAACAGAATTCTCTCTTATTTTATATATAGTAAAATCTCATTCTTTCTTTTGCACTTTCTTTTCAGTTTTTGTTGTTGTTGTTGTTGTTGTGATTGCTGTTAAGACAAATTCTCCATCAATTTTGAGAAATTGGGAAAACGGAAATCCAAATTTTTTTCCTCAATCTCTTACACCAAATAATAACAGCTACCATTTGAGAGACTGATGAAGGTCAGGCACTACACCACGGATTTTAAATACATCATCTCTAAACATGCCACATACACATTATTACTCCCATTTTACAGATGAGATGCTCTAAGAGGAGAGATAAATTGCTCACAGGCACACATCTTTCTAACAGCATAGTCAGAATGTGAACTCAGGCTCTCCCTGAGTCCCTTGTGTCTCCTATTACTCCACTATTCCATGCTGTCCCATCCATACTTGGGACATTAGAGGCTTACTCAAATGTGAACTCTAAAGAAAAATCAACAAGGACAAAATACATTCCTTTCTCTTACCTTTTTTTGTCTTTAAGATTTTATTTTTAAAATACACCCAATGTGGGGTTTGAACCCAAAACCCTAAAATCAAGAATTGCATGCTCTACCAACAGAGCCAATCAGGCACCTCTTACCTGTTTTAAATGGAGAATTGTTTTGTTTTGTTTTTAATGTTTATTTATTTTTGAGAGAGAGACAGGGTGCCAGCAGGGGAGGGGCAGAGAGAGAGGGAGATACAGGATCTGAAGCAAGTTCTAGGCTCCAAAGTCAGCAGAGAACTCGATGCGGGGCTCAACTCACAAACCGTGAGATCATGACCTGAACCGAAGTTGGACACTTAACTGACTAAGCCACTCAGGTACCTCGTTAAGTAGACAGTTTTTAATGTCAGATACCATTAATGATACCAAGACAACTGGATATGATTCTTAAATATTTACTGCCAAATAAAAAAAATGAAACTGCTTAACCTTGAAAACAAAAGAATAAACATGGCCTGGTTCACTGTATAGTTTTTCCACCAAACATGCTAAGGTAAAATATAATGTCCTAAAATCAATTTTTCAATTAGTACTTATACATTTAAAGAATTTTTTAAGTTAATTTATTTTGAGAGAGAGAGAGAGAGACAGAGAGAGAGAGAGCGCGCGCACAAGCTGGGGAGGGGCAGAGAGATGGAGAGACAGAATCCCAAGCAGGCTTCACGCCATCAGTGCAGAGTCCGATGCAGGGCTCGAACTGACAAACCGCAAGATCATGACCTGAGCAGAGATCAAGAGTCGGAGGCTCAACCAACTATGCCACCCAGGCTCTTCTTATTATACATTTTTTTAATGTCTGTTTCCTTTAAACAGTGACATTAAATGGGTCCTCTTGACTCAACTTCCAAATTACTGAACCACATATACTACCATAAAAATCATCTGATTCTAGAGGAGGCTCAAAATAACTCTTTCCAAACTGTTAACAAGAGATCTTTAGTTCAGGCTTCATAGTAAATTATTACCATTCCCCACATTTACACAACTGAGATAACACTAAAAGGGCATTCAAGAGACTCTTTCACCAAAGTGCAAATGTGAAACAATAATGAATTCAGGACTTTTGAGCTCCTCCATTCACATGAACCTTCATGTCAAAAGGCTACATTTCTTCTGAACCAGTATAGTATACCTAGTAATATAACCACTGGTTTATTTTTTGGAAGGATAGCTTCCTTTTCTGTGCTAAGAACTATTTTTTAACTTGATACTTACAATTATCTTCCACATCTTTTTTGCTGTCTTCTTCTGCAGGGAACACTTGGTTTATGAGAGCCAAAAATGTCTAACAAAAAAACAAGAGCTCATTAAACTAGCAGCTTATAAACAGTAAGAAAAATAAATGAACTTAATTGGTTGCATATATTGTAATAATAGCAGTAATATGCTCTTCACTAAAACATAATACAAGATCCTTCTATTAAATAAATCACTAACCCAAAAAGAGGATAATAACTTTACTCAAATATTATGCACTTTTATCATGAATATAAAATCAATAATAGAAATCAATAAAAAACATCCTGGTCTCTAACACCCAGAATGAGACAAAATAAGAAATATATTAATATTTAAAAAAAAAATTTTTTTTAAGTTTTATTTCTTTGGAGAGAACGAGCAGGAAGGGTAGGGGCAGAAAGAAGGGGAGAGAGAGAATCCCAAGCATGATGAGGGGCTCAAACTCATGAGCCATGAGATTACAACCTGAGCCAAAATCAAGAGTCAGACACTTAAACCAACTGACCTACCCAGGTGCCCCTCAGAAGTAACTAAATATTAAATTTACATGGTATGTACTTTAGCAACTTTTTAAAAAATAAAATTTTTAATGTTTGTATATACAGTGATTTTATTGCAAAAAAAAAAAAAGTAACATTCGGTCAGTCAGATATACCAACAGCACAGACTATTATTTAATTAATGCTATTGTTTGAGTAAAACATATTAGATCCAAATTCCTGTACAGAAATGTGTCAGAAATATAAACAGTATCCAAAACTATGTGGTTCATAAAATTACAGATATCTATGAATGAATCTGTATTTATTATATCACTTAAATGCTATGGCAGAAACTCTAGAATTAAGATAGTATCTTGCAAGAGAGAATTACACCTAAAGAGAATTAAATTTTATTCATATCATTCTAGCAGTTATTTATAAATTTGTACTTCTCAAACAATTACAATTACTCTTGTGGTTGAAGTTTCCATCCATATCAAATAAAACTCTAAGGAAAAATGTTCAATTATTTTAAAATAATATTTGTAGGTCTACATATGTACATATATGCAAGAGTGTAACACAAAGCTACTGCTATAAAGAGTAAAATCCAGGCTGCTGGTAATACCTCAACTGAAAGTCACACCTAAATTAGAAAACTTTTATGTCCTAAAAACTCTGGAAGTTAATTATTTGGAACCCAGTACACATGTTCTTTCTTAATGTTATAAATGTGCAAAGGTTTAGAGGATAGACCACAAAATCAGAACTGATCCATAATGTATTAAGTATATTAATGGTAATATAAAGCAATCCACAATTTATAACAATGATTCTATAGGAAAACGTATTAAAAAATAACTGGTAAAGTCACAGACATTAGCATTCTTTCACAGATGTGGAAAATGGGGTAAGGACTCCTCAGACCCAGGTTTGGGTTCTATCTTGTTAGGAGCCACGTGAAACAGAAGAGGTTCCAGAAAGTCAGAAAATGGAGAAGTGGAAGACAACAAAATCCTAGAATGGAAAGGTTAAGAGCAGGAGTAAAAGGCCAGTAATGAGTCCTAAAATATAGTTTCCCTCCCTCCTTCATCCCCCAGTTACCACCAGCCCTCATCTTCTCTCCTTTACTGCCTTCTTTCTCAATAAGAAAGAAAATTTGTTTCATTAAAGCAATTGTTTTCTTTTACAGGGAGGATGCTTTTTCTCCTATCAAGGGAAGATCACATAACAAAGCACACACTAATCACCAGCAGTAAACATGTACCACACATCAAACACAGCACATCAAGCTCCAATGACCAAATGGACAAATACGTTTCTGCATTTGAGAAGATTATAGTCTAGTAGGGAGGGACAGAGAAATGTAAACAAACATTTCTGATAAAATATTACAGGCAGCTAAGAATTTTTACCACTCCTCCTAAGAAGTAATCAACAGTAAATTCTACTGCATAGGAGGAGGAGGAAGAGATGGGGCATCTGTGGAAAAAATTCATAAAGGAGGTGACCTCAATCAGAATCTTGAGAAATAAATAGTATTTGCTAAGTAAAAAACTATGGAAAGTGGCATTGCAAGTAAAATGAGTACTGTGAGCAAGGACACTAAGCACCCAAAACCATCTGGTTTATGGTGAAGGCTTGATAAACACTGGAGAGGAAGAATGGAAGAAAAGGAGGAACAGACACACTAGAAATAAGCAGATGCCAGGAGTATGAGGAGGAAATGGTTGGTTGATAAAAGATAAGACTAGCAAAGTAGAGAGAGAAAGAAAATGTAGACCCTTAATAAGCCATATATTGAGGGCTTTAGCTTGAAGTCCAGTCTGCTGCAAATAGGGAACATGAAATCGATTTAGAGGTTCAAGACAGCATTTTTAACAGAATAAAAGATATTAGAAAACATCAGAATGCATCAGTAATAATGTTTCATTCATGAATATGCATTCACATGCACAATACTACTTCCTGACATGTATAATCTCTTTCTTATTTTTTAAATTTTTTTTTCAACGTTTTTTATTTATTTTTGGGACAGAGAGAAAGAGAGCATGAACGGGGGAGGGGCAGAGAGAGAGGGAGACACAGCCTGGGAAACAGGCTCCAGGCTCCGAGCCATCAGCCCAGAGCCTGACGCGGGGCTCCAACTCCCGGACCGCGAGACTGTGACCTGGCTGAAGTCGGCCGCTTAACCGACTGCGCCACCCAGGCGCCCTTCTCTTTCTTATAAATACACACACATACAACACACATATCAAATGCAATGTAAAATCTATTTCTTACTATTGGTCACAATCAGAAAATTTTAAAAGCCATTACTATCATCAAAGACATGTTTCCCACTAGAGCCAAACACACCCTCTTCCATTCTTTCTACTGCATCAGCAAACAGATCTACTGGACTTGTCCATCACTTTATGCACTTAATTCCTTAATATTCAAAAGATGATGATCTCTCTACCAGGAATTACCTAAGTAAAAGATTGCTTCTCTTATGGATCTTTTTAACTGTATGATTATTATGTCATTTTATAACTTATTAAGACCCAGCTCAGAGAGTAGGGAAAAAAATCAAAGTTAGAAGCAATCCCTGTGAATTTGTTAACCTCCAAAACATTTTTACGGAAAGAAGCTTCTTCATTTATAGAATAACCTACAGATCCATAAGTTTTCATAACTCCACATTTTAAATCTTAAGTGTTTTTATTGGTTCTCTAGATGTACCTGATTAATACTAATAAGGCACAGTTGAAAGCACATAAGATATTTAAAATATGAAAAAGCATATATTCATAAATCAAGTTTCCTCTATGACTGAATTGAATTATTTTGTGGATATAACAAAATATGTATAGCAGAATATACCTAGAAAATAATACTTTTCATTTCATTGCAGCCTTTTCATTTACTGTGCTTATGAAATACATTAAACAAAAATGAAAAAAGACTTTGAAGGATAATGAAAGGCTCACTAAATTTCTATCCCTCCCTAAATATACTACTTTGACATACTGATCATTTTGAATTAAACGGCTCTTGAGAAACAGCAGGTGAAAGAATGCCACTGTCACCCTCCTTTTTATCCCTGAAATCAGGACATAAAATTCCTATGTGAAAAGTGACCTCCCTGTACCAGGAAGAAAGAAGAGAAAGGGAATCAAGGCCAAGAGAAATCTATAATTAGTCATACTAACTCTTATCTTCCTAATTACTTCACCACAATGTACTACCCTTAGCCCAAACCCCATTTGCCTTATCACTTCTTCACAAATTTTTTTGTTTCTTTGTCAAAAAGGTACAAAACCTGTCTCCTCTGGTCACTTCTTTGGATCTTCATTCTCTTGTGAAGGTTCCCAAGTACATGTAAAAATTTAATAAAAATGGTATGCTTTTTAACAGTGACTCTGTCTTATGTCAGTTGATTCTTAGGTCCAGCCAGGGACCTGAAAGGGTAGAGGAAAATTTTCCTTCCCCTACAATTTCAAATACATGAAAATAATTGAACTTATTTCTTAACCCTTTCATTCTCTGAACATGTATGGCATTGTAAGTACAAAGAGGTCCTTGGTTAATAAGAAGAAAAACTAGAAACACTTTGTGTTTTCTTGCCTGAGAGCATCTTTAATTGGCCTCCTCTAACATGGCACATTATATATTATGCATTTAGGTTCCTGGGTTGTTTACAGTAACAGAATAGTTTTCTCTGTGAAAAGACCTCATGAGAGATCCACCTTGTTTTTCTAAGGTTCCCAGAAGGATGGCAGTCATATGGCATTAGTTAACCATGTATCAGTAGAATATAAATTATTCACGAACATTCTCAAAGTCTAAAGTAAACAGAAATGACATCAACAAATTTAATTTAGTAAGAGGTGTTTAACAGTATTTATTAAACTGAAAATTGTTAAGTTCTCCCACAAAGGCAGACCTTACAGTCCCCATGAAGACCAAAGAGACTCCAGATCACTTTTTCCCCAAACTCCCATTTTGTAATACTGTCTAGTCTATGTCTAGGCATAAAAAGAAATAGGGGCGCCTGGGTGGCTCAGTCAATTAAGCATCTGACTTTGGCTCAGGTCATGGTCTCAAGGTTCTCATGGGTTCAAGGCCCATGTCAGGCTCTGTGCTGACAGCTCAGAGCCTGGAACCTGCTTTGGATTCTGTGTCTCCCTCTCTTTCTGCCCCTTCCCTACTCATGCTCTGACTCTATCTCTCAAAAATAAATGAACATTGAAAAAAAAAAAAAACCAAAAAAGAAAATAAACAGATGCCATGTGTACAAAATTAAAGTATGCTTTTATGTTTTAAAAACTATCATTATAACAAAAAGCTATCATTATAACACAATAATAATAGATAGGTATGTTTAAGACTTAAGTATCTGTACTTAATAGAATATGCTCTATCAAGTATCTAATCTCATGCTAATAAATTTAAGTAAATAAAAAGCTTAAGAAAATCATCTAGAAGCTAATGCAAAAAGCAAAATTTGGTAAAATAATCCCATTCACTTTTCATACTTTTGTAATATATTGACTACATCACAGACATATTAATAACTTGAGCAATATAAGGAATAAAAATGTTACTGTTCATATTTTATCATATAACTATTTCTTAAAAATGATATGAAAGGCTCACTAGATTTGTCTGATTTTATGATAGGATCCCATTTTTCCCCTACGATATAAAACAATAAATAACTCACTAGGAAAACTAAGATTCACTTACCAGAAAATTGTTTTCCCTTATACTGAGCTAGGAATATCTATTTCATTAAGAAGGGACACACCTATAGAAAAAAAAAAATCAAATTTTGAAATCTTTCTGAGAAACTCACCTTGCCTTTTTGGTTCAAGGGTTCAATGGTTAAGCTGTCAGGGCCAATATCTACAATATTGCCCATTTGAAATCCATCTGTAGGGTGTGGCGCCCAAACGGGCTTTCCATCCTCCATTTTTGAAGGGAGTATCTATTTTCTGTTTGAAAGGAACAAATAAAACAACATGAATAACTTTGGAAATAAAAAATAAATACTTTTTTAGAAAGCTAACATGTGAATTGCAATTCATAGAAACACATGTCTGACCCTATCACAGGTAAACCCCACCCCCTTTCATCTTGTGGCTGCACCCTGACCCTTTTTATTCACCTTTAGATAAGGACCAAGCAGAGGCTACTCAACCCTCAAGTAACACCTGCTCTGCTACTGCCTTCCTTCAATTGTGATTGCAGTGGAGTACTGCACTTTGAGCAGTACAGAAACCGAAACAGCCATAATGTTCACTTATTGCCCCAGTGTAATTTATAACACTTCCTTTTACTCGCTGAAGTATTCTGGATAGCACAATAAACAGTTGTCCTAGGAACAGATGTTATTGTGTGGAGTTAGCTAAGAGTTTAACAAAAGTCATTGTAGACCTAAAGGGATAAAAATGAGATGTGTGAAAGATTATCTCCTCTGGGAAAATTTCCCTGACAATCTGAAACTACAAGGATGCCTCACCCATGTTGCCCCCTATGGTATCTTCACAGTACCACTCAGCATACTGTTTTTGTTTTTCTTTTTTTACTGAGGTAAAACTTACATACAGTGAAATGTACAAATCCCATGTATACACGTTGGTGAGCTTCGACAACTAGATATACCCATCTAACAAACACTGCCATCAATATATAGAACATTTCCATATAGAACTGAAAGTTCCCTTATACCTCCTCTGGTCAAACCCTAACCCCCATAGGCATCTACTGTTCTGGTTTCTCTCATCACAGATTACTTTTTATCTTTTCTTGAACTTCACATAAATGAAATCTTACCACTTTTGCATATGGCTTATTTGATTCAACAAAATGTTCTTGACAGTCAACCATGTTGTTGTATATACTAGCCCACTGACTGATTATACCACAATTGTTTACCTGTTGTCCTACGGATGGACATTGGGATCGTTTCCAGTTTTTGCCTATTGTGAATTCTAATGTAATTTTTCAAGTGTTCTTCTAAAGCTTCTATGCTTAGTAATCTCATATCTAATATGAGCAATCTCATATCTTTGCAATTCTGTCTTTTGAGAATATGCCAAAGGGTTCATGACATGTAAGACATTTAATTTTAATGAGCTTAGATTCTAGGAGACTAATGGGTAATCACAAATTGGCTAGTGAGTGATCCTAGATGTTCTGGTTTCATCATCTCAGTGGGAACTTATTTTTCATTACTTATCTATACTTAAAGAAAAATTGATACATGTGCCATAAACTCTCCTCTTTTGTGGCATTCTCAAATCTGGGATTTCCCCTGTGGATGTTGTCAAGTCTATTTTCTTATGAAAGTCAAGGATGTATAGTATGTAGTTCAATCAAAAAGCTGGTTACAACTGGCATGTTTGCAATGTACTTGTTGGTTAATGTCTTCAATAGTGAGATGTGCTTTTCCCCATGCAGCAAAGGCTATTAGGATTATGGGTATTCCAAGTTAAGAAATTAAATGAAGATTCTCCACAGAAGTCAATCAGTAACATTGAGCAGACTTACATTACCACACCTTACATCTACACACTTTACCTAAAGAATCATATGTAGTCCCATGGCTTTAAGTACCATCTTTAGGTGAGCGATGCCCAAATTTATTGCTCTAGCCCAGAACACCAGTGAACTGAGTCCTCAGATTTTATGCGTCTAGTGGACATCTTCTCCTCACAAATATACCTAAAAGATGTAACATGATTATTATATTATTACTCTGTCCCACCACCCCAGCCTGTTCTTCCTTATCAGTTAAGGCACCAACAACACTCAGTTCAAATAAAACATGGGGTCATCCTCAATTCTTCTAGCTCCTTGCAAATCCATATCACTCCTCTAAACCTATCAAGTCTACCTCCAACAGGTATCTTATTTTTACCCACTTCTCTGTTTCACCTCTGCCATCCTAGTCAAAACCAACATGGCCTTTTACTAGGACTTCTGTAATTAACTTAGCTTCCCACTGCTACTCTTGCCAATGTGCACAGATCACCAGAAATCCAACTGAAAGGTAAATCTGACCATGTCATTCCTGCTCTATCAGGGCATGAACTAGACCTCTCTGTGTTCCCAAAGCCCAACACAGAGCAGGCAACTTAATATTCACTGGGTGAATGAATGAATTGTTCACACAATTTGGGAAGAGTAAGAGGATATGGTGAACTAGGAAGAGTTGAAAGGTCTTAAAAACCTAAGCTTGAAATTAAGCTCCACCACTGTCTGACTAGCTCTTAAGCAAGTTACTTAATCTCTCTGATCATTATCTTTATCTTTACCCATAAGTGATATCACTTACCTTACAGAATTGCTATGAGGATTAAGTGACATAAAATTGAGATCACCATTCTCATGATACCCAACAGATACTAGTCACACCTCTCCCCTTATTTTCCCCAATATCCATTGTTTGAAGCTACCAGTAAATTTTGCAAAAATGGTCTTGTGACACTTTTAAATACAGAAGGACATTACAGAATAGTCATGAAATATCATTTAGGAATAATTAAGTATCTGGGAGAAAAAAATCACGGCAAAGCAAAATTCTCAAAGTTCAAAAAAGAATGGCAAATTCCTTTGGACAATTGAAATTGCTTTCCTATTTGAACAATTTGCCACAACTTCCCAATTAAGATAACAGATTTAAAGGCACACATGTAATGTTGCCCCTTCATCTAATACCTAAATCTACAGTAAAGTGATTCTTCAAAAAAAAAAAAAATCAATCCATAAGGATGGGAAAAAACAAAGAGGGGACAACAGCAACAATATTTGGGAAGTTGAAAATCAAATGGCTGAGAGGCAACTGACTCAGGAAACCTGAAAGGACTGAATCTCAAGTCAGGAATAGGGAAAGATGGAAGACAACCCACATTTACCCCTGAATCTCAAAAGACAGAGAACTATACTGCGAAAATACTTCTAGAACCAAGGATAAAAAGAGGGGGTCTAACATAAGAAAGACTAAGTGAAAGTTGTTTAAGAAAGAGATTTTCTGGGGGCGCCTGGGTGGCTCAGTCGGTTAAGCGTCCAACTTCGGCTCAGGTCATGATCTCGCAGTCCGTGAGTTCGAGCCCTGCATCAGGCTCTGTGCTGACAGCTCAGAGCCTGGAGCCTGTTTCAGATTCTGTGTCTCCCTCTCTCTCTCTGACCTTCCCCCGTTCATGCTCTGTCTCTGTCTCAAAAATAAATAAACGTTAAAAATAAATAAATAAACAAATAAATACATAAAAAGAGATTTTCTGGAGTGTGTAGGTGGCCCAGTCAGTTAAGCATCCAACTCTTGATATCAGCTCAGGTAATAATCTCACAGTTCATGACTTAGAACCACACATCGGGCTCTGCACTGACAGAGCAAAGCCTGCTTGGGATTCTCTTTCTCTGTCCCTCCCGCTTGCTCTCTCTTCTCTCTCTCTCTCTCAAAATAAATAATAAATAAGTAATTAAAAAAAAGAAAAAAGAAAGAGATTTCCTAACACCACCAACACGCACATACTTCACATCACTGGGCAAACGCCTCCCCACTCTCCCATCACTACCCTAAGAGAAGCTTAGATGTTATTCTCTGGAAAAGACCAGGTCTCTGGAAAGAGAAATGCCAGAAAGAATTAATGGTGTACATATAAAAATTGCCACTTGCTAACAAAAACCCTCTCCTTGACCAAACTTTAGTTAGGCTCTTCTGAGCCTGCTTCCTGACGAGGCCATGCAACTAGGGCCTCCATGTCTGTACTATCCTTGTTGGGCCTACATTGGCCAGTTTTAGCAAGAATCCTGATAAGCCACTTTGGAGAAATTTCCCTTCCCTTGATATCTGATTAAGTTTTTCATCCCCTACCTTTGATATATAAATCCTTAAACTGCCTTCAAGAATCCCTTATCCTTGTTGTTTTCTCTTACTTTGCATTCACTGACCCTCTCACTCTGCTCATTGGCTATAATCCCCAGCTGCCTTTTCTGTCCTCCAAGTTGAGCCTGATCTCTCTCCCCTATTTTAACATCCCTTGTTATAAACTGATTGTGTCTGTTATGGACTGAATTTTGTCATTCCCGCCTCAATTCATATTTTTTTAATATGTGAACACTAATTCATAATATGACTATATCTGGAGATAGGGCTTTTAGGAGGTAATCAGGTTAATGACACTATAAGGGTGAGATCCTGATCCAATAGGACTGATGGTCTTATAAAAAGAGGAAAAGAGATCTCAGATCCTGCTCCCCAACCAAGGGCCATATGAGTGCACAGCAAAATGGTGGCCATCTGAAAGCCAGAAAGACAGTCCTCACTAGAACCCAACCGTGTTGGCATCCTGATCTCAGACTTCCAGCCTCCAGAGCTGTGAAAAAATAAATTTCTATTATATAAGACATCCAATCTATAACATTCTGTTATGGCAGACCAAATAGACTAATACACTCCTACTGCAGTAATCCTGAATAATCTTGTCATCTTAACAAGTGTCAACATACTTTTCCTTTAATAGCATAACACTAGAAATGAATATTCACTAGAAGGTATAAAATATAAAGTTGAGGCAATTTTACAGAAAGCCAAGAAAAAAAGAGATAAAAAGTGGGGGGGGGGGGGGAGAAGAAAAAGAAGAGATACGAAAATGAAACACGTAAAATTATTAAGCATCAAAATACCAGGAACAGGGGCGCCTGGGTGGCGCAGTCGGTTAAGCGTCCGACTTCAGCCAGGTCACGATCTCACGGTCCGTGAGTTCGAGCCCCGCGTCAGGCTCTGGGCTGATGGCTCAGAGCCTGGAGCCTGTTTCCGATTCTGTGTCTCCCTCTCTCTCTGCCCCTCCCCCGTTCATGCTCTGTCTCTCTCTGTCCCAAAAATAAATAAACGTTGAAAAAAAAAAATTAAAAAAAAAAAAATACCAGGAACAATAGACATCCTGCCCACCCCCCTCAAAAAATAGAAGGGAGAAAACTAATATGTTGAAAGAAAATTCACCAGAACTGAAAGGCATGATTTCCTAGAGTCTAGCCAAAATGTCCATTAAGTCCTCAATACAATAACTGGGAAAACACACACACACACACACACACACACACAAAGACACTATGTCCAATTTCAGACCACCAGAAATAAAGAGAAGATGCTACACACATCTAGAGAAATCAGAGAAAAAAGAAGGGAAAAAACATGGGTCATGTCCAAAGGATCATGAATCAAAATGGCTTCAGCAACACTGAAGCAGGAAGTCAACAAAGCAATGCCTATAAAATTCTGAAGGAAAATTATTTCCAACTTAGAGCCCTGTACTTAGGCAAAATACTGGCCCAAACTGGAGCAGTATAACCCAAGAGGCAGCCACATTGAGCACTGTCATCAAAGACATCCACTGACCTTGGACCACATGAAGCTAGCCCAGATTCTTATCTGAACTTGTTTTATTCTAACTCTGTACCGATGATGTATTTGTGCCTGGAGAAACTGTGGACAACTCATACCCTCCCCTATTAAATATCTTCTACTTACTATTCTAATATTCTCTTAGAATAAACCTTTTTTTTTTTAATAAGGTTTCACTTAATTGGGGTGTCTGAGTAGCTCAGTCGGTTAATGATCTGACTCTTTGATTTCAGCTCAGGTCATGATCTCATGGTTTGTGAGTATGAGCCTCAACTCAGTGGGGAGCCTGCTTGGGATTCTCTCTAGCCTTTTTTCTGCCCCTCCCCCACTTGTACACATGCCCACACATGCTCCCTCTCTCTCTCAAACATAAATAAAGGTTTCACTTAATTGTTTTTAGAATCCTAAATACTTATAACAAATACCTTCAGTAATGAAGTCTTACTTTTCATCCCACAACAGAAGACAAAATTCTTTTGGGCATGTTACTTACTATTTACTCCCAGAAAATCATTCAGAAAAAAAAAACCCATGCAATCAACATTCATACTTATTAAGGCATGTCTGCTTATGAAGAGTACTTAAAAAGACATTGAAAAAAAATTTTTTAAAGACATCCCAATTCCCAGTGCTATTATACTAGAAACCTTAAACACATTAAAGCCTGACTATATATGCATTACCCCTGGAGTTAGGTCAGCAAATTTAAAATTCTTGAAATTCCTTATGTTTTTCGGGAAAAGAATGGAAATGTTCTACAATATGCATCAACCAAAAATTATCTCGATTTTTATATTTAATTGACAACTGAAATTTTTTAAGTAAGCACTATAGTGATCTACATAAGTACAGTTGACCCTTGAACAACATGGGTTTAAACTGCATGGGTCCACTTACATGTGGATTTTCAATAAATACATTGGAAAATTTTTTGGAGATTTGTAACAATTTGAAAAACCTCACAAACCACATAGCCTAGAAATGTTGAAAAATTAAGAAAAAGGTATATCATGAATGTACAAAATATAGATACTAGTCTCATAAAATTTATATATGTATTTGCCTAATTTATCATTTGCTATCATAAAATATATATAAATCTATTTTAAAAGTTGTAATTTATCAAAATTTACACACAAACCATACATGACACCATTCACAGTTGATAGAACCATAAAAAAAAAAAGATACGGTATTGAATCCAGTATTAGTACTGAATACCTAAAATTCAATTAGTACTGAATACCTAAAATTAACTGTAGTGCACATTATACTACTGTAATAATTTCATAGCCACCTCCTCTTGCTACTGCAATAAGCTCAAGTGTTGTGAGTACTGGCTTAAAATACCATGTGACAATCATCTCTGAGTGAACAGTTCATCTCTCCAGTATACTGTGCATCACAGTAAAAAGTTATCTCTTGCAGTTCTCACTACCAATAAAGTTTTGGGAAAGTCAAAAGTTATATGCAGAAGTGCCTGGGTGGCTCAGTTGGTTAGGCGTCCAACTCTTGATTTCAGCCCAGGTCATAATCTCAGTTTCATGAGTTCGAACCCCATGCCAGGCTTTGTGCCGCCCTTGCAGAATCTGCTTGGGATTCTCTATCTCTCTCTGCCCCTCCCCTGCTTATGTTCTCTCTGTCTCTCCCAAAATAAATAAATAAAACTTTAAAAAATTATTAAAAAAAAAAAGTTAGGGGCACCTGGGTGCCAACTTCAGCTCAGGTCATGATCTTACAGCTCGTGAGTTGGAGCCCTGTGTCAGGCTCTGTGCTGACACTTGGAGTCTGGAGCCTGCTTTGGACTCTGTGTCTCCCTCTCTCTCTTCCCCTCCCCAGCTCATACTCTGTCTCTATCTCAAAAATAAATAACCATTAAAAAAAAAAAAGTTATATGCAGATTTCCAACTGTGGCAGGTGGTCAGCACCCTTAACCCCCAAGTTTTTCAAGGGTCAACTGTAATCTGTAGAAGCACTAAGTAATACATAGAAGGCAATCAGTACCCTTTCAGAGGTTATTAGCTAACTTTTCGTTTATTCTTTGTTTAAAGGTAAGAAGCATATCACCAGAAATCTCCCTGGGGAGCAAATGTATTAAAGGCTAGAGTGACAAATAATACACATCCATATTCTTCCTTCTTGACAACTCTAGTGATAATCCCAATATAACAATCCTGGGCCATAAACAGAACCGGTAGGCCCATACCACAAACTATGAGTCATCACCTACTCCTTTACATTCAAAGATTACACTTTAAATATAGCCATGATACATAACAGTGCCTTATATTTTACTGTCTGGGGTATTAGGAATTGAGTACTAGCTAAAGGTAATTTACAGTTGTGCTAAAAGAACAAGATATCAAAAAGGAAGAAAGGAGCATTAAACAGAATATGCAGAATCCTTTTAAGTTTGCCTTCTACATTAACTTACTCCATTAATTACTTACTTAGCCTCCTATTATGTACTACATAGTTCCAGGTGCTGGAGCTATAATGGCGAGCAAAAGGACACAATCAGGCCTCATGTTGCTTTTTAATAGGAAAATAACCACCTGAATAAACCAGTAAACAAAACTGGCAAAAATCCCTGCCCTCCAGGATCTTATATCCCAGTTGGGGGTAAGAGGGTGGCATAGATGTATCAAATTTGCCTTTTAAAAAGACTACTCTTTCATCTGGCCAGGCCCTGGGCTTGCTAATGAAAATAATGTTATGTGTACCTTTGGCACACAAGCTTTAAACTGGCAGCTACTCTAATCTGTATCAGTCTATCCTGAAGGCTATTAGCTTCTCAGGTGTGCAGATACTGTGAACACTGAGCACCAGGTAACAGCTGGCCATGGCTGGTGCATTCTGTGTGTACCTAGAACAATCTTTCACTGCCCATATCAGTTCCATTACGAACGTCTTTGTACAATGAAATTCTCAAAAACATTTCAGTAGGGTTCCCTCTAGTTAGTAAGTTACCTTTGAAAAGGTCTTCCTAGAAAACATTTCCAAGTCAAGCTTGTTCTGCTAGTTGTACAAAATACAGGAATTATTTAATTGCTGTAATACTGGATTATGCATCACTAAACATTAGTACTGAAATTTATTGCTATTATCTTGGTTTATCAACAACAAACATTCATTAACAATGGGGAGAAAAAACCTACCACAAAGTCCGAACTCATGACAAAAAAATAAGAAATTATCTCAAGATAACAATATCTAAAAACTACTTCAATTTAATTAATATCTTCACTCATTTATTTTTTCAATGAATATTTACCAAGCACCTCTTACATGCCAGTCACTGTTACAGGTTTAGATATCGATGAGAAAATTAAGAACTCCAACATTTCTCAATCTACAACATTATAAGAAAGACAAGAAATGTCTAGGTCAGCTATGACACTCTGGTTTTAACAGTAGTAGGCCAACTGATCCTGTGATCAGTCCTGATGACTGACCATCTTTACCAAAGTTATACTGTAATTCCAAATATAGCCTCACAAAGCTTAATATACTGATTAATATTTAAAGCTAAGTCTATTACCACTTGATTCCTAGACATAGGTTTAAACACCAAAGGTAACTTCAGCTTAACTAGTATAGCTAAGATTAACTTGCAACAAAAAAAGAGGGTTAAAAAAAATTAAAAGCAGGGGTGCCTGGGTGGCTTGGTCGGTTAAGCATCTGACTTTGGCTCAAGGTCATGATCTCATGGTTCATGGGTTTGAGCCCTGCATTGGCTCTGTGCTGACAGCTCAGAGACTGGAGCCTGATTTGGATTCTGTGTCTCCCTCTCTCTCTGCCCCTCCCCCATTCATGCTCTGTCTCTCTTTCTAAAAAACTAAATATTAAAAAAATTAAAAGCAAATATTGATCAATTCATATCATTATTAAATATTTAAAATATTTATAAAATGATTTGAAAACTGATACCATCTGGCAAATTACTCCAAATGCATATTACTATAATTATGAGTTGGTTATATGATTTTCTTTCAGATTTTCAGAGAAGAAATCATAAACTATACTTCAGCTATAAACTCTTACCTAAATTACTATCACAAAACAAATTTGAATTAGCCATAATTTAAACAATATATGTAGATAATCTATACTAAAATAACCTAGCCAAAATGTAGACCATTCTAGAGAAAGCCCTTGTATTCTTCAGAGACTCAATATCTCAGTTTATTTCAGAAGCTCAAAATTTCTCTTACAGATGGTAAAATACCTAAACAAGATATTAATTTATCCCAGGTGATTTAGATTTTTCATACCCCGTGACTAATCTTGTTTATTGTCCAGTGATTACATCCAGAACGTTCCTGGTTTTGTACTGAGTGCTAGATTTAAAAGTTATTTCTTAAAAGTTTGTTGGTCTTTCAAAAAGGAGTTTGTAAAAGATTAAAGACTAATTCATTTTCTCCACCACAGGATAATGTTGATCTCCTATTAAGTGGTTAACGAAATTTTAACTTGGTCTTCAACCAAAAAGAAAGGCCTTTTCTTCCTGAAGGATCCTCCTGTGTTTAAAATGGCCCCATTCTGCTCAAATTGAAATATTCTACAGTTTAAATCCCAGGCCTTGAGTCAATATTAGATTTTTCAGAAACTAACAGATCTATATGTAAGCAAACCACAACCTGGATGGCACACTATTAACCAAGGTAATAAGAAGCCTGAACAATCCTGTCTTTTAAATACATCATTGACACTGTGAGCATCTTAACTCTCCTAAAATGTGCATAATAGAAGTTGATTTTCACCTACAAGCAGCAAGGTCATTTTAAGAGCTGACACTGAATCTGGGACACCTGGGTGGCTCAGCTGGTTAGGCGTCTGACTCTTGATTTCAGCTCAGGTCGTGGTCTCACGTTCATGGGTTCAGCCCCACATCCAGCTCTGTGCTGACAGCACAGAACCTGCTTGGGATTCTCCCTCTCCCTCTCTCTTTGCCCCTCCACCATGTGTGTGCGTGCAAACACAAGCACGCGCTCTCTCTCTCTCTCAAAATAAATAAACTTAAAAAAAAAAAAGAGCTGACCCCAAGTCCAATCTAATGCAGGCCACATAGTTCTCCTGAGACAGGAATTCATTCAATGGAAAAAAAAACAAACTCAAATGCTATGACCAGGAGGAATAAACTCTGAGAGACACACAAATTAAAAAGGAAGAGTAGAAGGTGTTATTCTGTTATAATTTCTATCACTCATAAATGAGATAATAAAACCTAGGATATTCAATAAAGTTTTCATATAATCCATAACACTAAGGTTTTTTTAACATTACTAACTTGGGTTGTGTGTGCATGGGTATAGCACATGAAAACAGGAACCGAAGACAATTTTCTTCTCATAGCTGGTATGGAATTCAATTCAGTTAGCCAAGGGAAACAAAATTACTATAATGTTTCACGGACTATTCACTATTCAGCAGATATTACACTACTATAATATGTTATCTCATTTAGTTTTTACAGCTCTGGGAGGCAGCTACCATCGCCATTTGGAAACTGAGGTTTGGAAGTTTAGGCAAATTGCCCCAACAAAGACAATTAACAAATGAGTATAGAGAGAAGATGAGAATCCTGTGTGACCCCAAGTCCAAACTTGTAATCATTGCACTACATAGCTCTGCCTAATCAAGCTTCTTGTCTGCACCACTGGTTTATATTTGTCACTAGATCTAGAAAAAGACCTGGTTGTATAATGTTATGTTGTCCTAACCTATTTTGTAATGGCATAAGAAACAAACATAATTTAAAAGATATGTAAAGACTTCATGAAAAATCTTATTACTTCTTTCATAAACACTAAAATGTTCATTATTCCTTACTTGTAATTTGGATTTGGATTTAAATTCTTTAATGTGTAGACTACAAGAAGTTCTTTTATTTCCTTCACACAAGAAATTCTTGGCTTGAGTGGTCTGTGCTAAAAGGTAAACATGATGATATGAGTACTTTTGTCTTCCAGTTAACTCTGTATTTAAATAACTAGCTGAGGGGCGCCTGGGTGGCTCAGTCGGTTAAGCATCTGACTTGATTTTGGCTCATGTCTTGATCTCATAATTCATGAGATCAAGCCCCACAATTGGCAGATTTTCAACAGGGCATACATTTTGTTTTTAACTTCTAATTAGTCATAGAGTAAATATTGCAAACTCCTCCAGACACTTGAGTTGTTTTTTTTTTTAAAGCAAGTGTAATAGAATCAACAAGTTTTTTTTTTTTACAAAATTAGTCCTCAACCAGATGACCTAGGATTAATGGGTAGAAGCCTTAGAGTCAACCATATTTTAATAATATTTTCTAACCTCTGCAGATAACAGTAATTTCACTAACTTTGAAAGAACTGAAAAATATTAATGGACTTTAGGGAACAATTTTTCTTTCTCAACTACCAACCACCAGCAGAACAGGTAACCATCACAACAGTGAAATGTTAAGTCTCTGACAAATCCATTCTGAAACAGCTCCTATAGAAAATACTGAGTGATTCACTTCATTTCAGTTCTTCTCACTTTTATAATTAGAAGAACTATACCTATCTTGTGACTGTAAATATTAACTATTTGAAGTAGCAACAGAACGATGAGACTGCATAAGTACTTTAACAATATGCCTTTATACAAAATGTAATTTCTTCAGCACATAATGTCACATACTTATAGGGAACTGTTTGGAGAGAATAAAATCTCAAGGAGACTTTGCACCATGAAGTAGCATTATTACAAATACATTCTGCAAGGATTTACTGAATTCCTATTATGTGCAAGGCACAGCCTCAGAAAAAATAAATATATTTCTCATTCTAAACAAAAAACAAAAGCACATCTTTTTCCTACAAAACAGAAACACATGTAGAAATATAAACCTAAAAATTCCTAAAATAACGAAGTTATCTCCCATTGTCATTAAAAGAATTCAAACATTATCTCTGGTGGGGGGGGGCGGTGGTGGAAGGAAATAACTAAGTGATAATATCCCAGGTACTCAAACATCTTGGGGAGAGGGGACAGTCAGGAAATAAGTGCCGTACAATGTCTCTATAAAAACTGTAAAGTGGGCAAAGTTAGTTTAAACCACCTTCTCCTTCCTTATCTTTTCTCCATCTGAAGAACACTAACTTAGGCCCAAAAACCAGGCAAAAATCAAAACATAAGGTCCCTGAGATGAAGATTCAAACCCCAAACTACAAACTTTCCTTTTTAGTTAAGTAAATTAGGGAGGAAAAAAACAAAACAAATATTTTCTTGCTTTACAAAGAAGTCTACATTTGCTTGCATTATTAATTCCCTAGGACTAATACTTTTTTAAAATGTTAATTTGAGGGGCGCCTGGGTGGCTCAGTCGGTTAAGCAACCAACTTCGGATAAGGTCGTGATCTTGCGGTTTGTGAGTTCTTGCGGTTTGTGACATTTAGCTATGTCATCATGGAAGTTTAGAGCATCCATTACGAAAGATCCTTTAAGCTTGCAGCTTAGAGGGAGAAATAAAGAGGGGTGTAAAATGATCAGGAATCTGAAAGACAGCAGTTCTGGATGGTAAAAACACTTGCTATACCTTTAAAATCCTGAAGAAAAGTAACTTTCAAGCTGGAATTCAGTGTGTGTGTGTGTGTGTGTGTGTGTGTGTGTGTGTGTGTGTGTGTTTAGTCTGTCATTTAAGTCTGAAGGTAGAATAAAGACCTTTTTTTGACATGAAAAGACTTCATTATTCTATACCCAGGACAGAGCAGTGAGGAAAGCCCTAGAACGACAGCCAGGCAGCAAGTTTACAGAGCAACCATGTAAGGAGGGGCAAGGGTAGAGGGAAGGGCAGGACCGTGTTGTAGGTTATAAAAGCCTTTTAAAATAGTCTATTTGGCTATTTAAAAAGCCTGCTCTTTTATCACTTCAATAAAAAATGTAATATGAAAGTGCATCTTTATGAAGCACTTAGTATTGAATGGGGCTTATGAGAAGATTGTGATTAATACTACTTTAATGTGAAAAATTAAACTGAAGGAAAAAAGCAGGCTCAAACCAAGAGTGTGAAGAAATTCTTCCTTCATGAAGAGTACTCAGTAATTCTAACAGATTCTATTCTAGGATGGTAATTCTTGTGAACTGAGACTAAATTGTAGCTGAGCTGAATTTTAATTGTTGAATAATCACTGGGTAATTAAGTCCAGAAAATGAATGAGATTATAAAAATAGTAACTGAGTACTTAAATTACTCTGACTTGAAGTTTCTGGACTCAATTGACCTTAATAACTAAGGACTTTATAAAGTCGATACTGTTAAAATTCAAGATTGGATTTTAGTGTAGGTGGAAAGCAGCAGCTTTAAAGGAAACCATTCACAGCTGCGTTGGTGGTTTAGCCGTGAAGGCAAAATGCCCAAAGTGTGGTTGCAGAGAGGGTTTTCATTGTGAGATCTACTTAAAAAAACAAAACAGTTTGCTTATTTTAAACTCTGTTTAGGGAAACAGCAGCCCTTTAACCCTGTAAATACCATTCCTTTGAGATATTGTCATGCTTTATGAGTTAGGAAGATGTGTGAAGCTTTGGGTCCAGTCATCACTATTTTACATTTAAGAGTGATTAATTTTGTTTTTGAAAGTTTACTATTTGATGACTTTCTTATGTGCCTTGACAAAACCACTGTAGTTTCATAAAACACTTTTTATGAAGGATCATAATAACACATAAATTGTGTTTGTCTCAAGTCTTGCTGTGAAAATCAAAAGTCCAGACAGATTTTTCTAACTCAGAAATCCCCATAATGGTGTTTATTTGGCTACTTACAAATCTTTTTATCAATATCTACTTGAACAAAAATCTACCTCTCACCTAAACTTTGCCAACTCTTAGGTAAAACTTTGTGTTTTTATCCATGTTTAGAGAATCTATTGTGTTACTCTATTTCCTTAGTTTTATTTATCCGACACATTTGTGTGAAATGCTAAGTTCAATGGCCAGCAATGAACAGATCTGATTTGAGGTATATGTACAGTCCAACAGATTATAACAATCAGAAAAATCTAGTTGCTGAACGATAACCTTAAAAGATGATTGCCATATTGAATTTGCTATGTAGTGGATTTATGAGACAGTCTCATAAATAATCATGAAATTAATAACCAGTTAACAATCTTTATAGATAAGGGATTAAATTTCTAAATTTCTCATACAGTATTAATTTTTCTTCTAATTTTGTTTGAAACACCCAGTCAGCTACTAAAACCTACTCTGTTTATTTGTTTATTCACGCATTCAGTTATTATTTGTTGCTGTTTGGTATCTATCCCATTCTGCCATTCATTCTCTCTGATACTGCCCTAGTTTTGACATGTTCTTTTTTTCTCTCATCATATTGAATTCTTACATACTGTCTCTTCTACCAGAACATCTTTCCAGTTTAATTAGATGGCTGTTCACTGCCTGTGGAACAGAGAATTAGAGTTAAGAACCTTTACACTTTGACATGGACCTGCCTTTCCAGCTTCATCTTCCACCAAGTCTTTTTTTCTTCTTGTCCTTCACAAACTGCCCTCCAGTTTCAGTTTCACATTTTGAAATTTCTGCTTTTGCTACTTTATTTGTCTAGAATGCTACTCCCTAATTCTCTATTTGTTGAAATCCTTGGACTTTTCAGGATCAGCTTAAATTGCTTTCTCTAAAACCTAAGTTAAGTCTCCCTGGAGCTGACTTTAGTCAGGCAGCCAAAGTAATCCTGCCTTGATGTTCCCTTATAAGAGTATTTCACTTTGTCATATTTATGTGGAACACTTTGGCCAGGGAAGAACAAAGATGTTTACCAGTGAGAGAGGGACAGGTTGACAGATCGGGGGAAAAAGCAATGCGAATATAGTAGATATCATCAATGTTTGAAATGTTCAAATTAATATATATTTTTTAATGTTTTTTCTTATTTTTGAGAAAGACAGAGTGCGAAAGGGGGAGAGGCAGGGAGAGAAGGAGACACAGAATCCAAAGCAGGCTCCAAGCTCTGAGCTGTCAGCACAGAGCCCGATGCAGGGCTCAAACCGATGAACCCCTCTTTGTTTCTCCCTCTAAGCTGCAAGCTTAAAGGATCTTTTCGTAATGGATGCTCTAAACTTCCATAATGACATGGCTAACTGTTCACTGCTTGAATTCACTGTGCTACCCACACTGTGAGAACAGATGCAGTCTGGAGGCACAAATCATATAAAGCTCAGGAATGATCTAATACTATTTCTACTATTTATTTTAAAATGTGTTCCCCTGTTTTCTGTTTTCTCTTTCAAAAAGTTCTATGATTTTGATGTTGTACCTCTATGAGACTGCTACTCTCACATTCTCCTCTATTATCAATTTATCTCTTTATTCTACTTTTTTTGGAAATGTCCCCACTTGACCTTCTAATTCTTCTGCTGCAAGCTTTATTTCCACAATCACATTTTTTATTTCCTTCCATTATCTTTGTTTCCTTCTTATTGCTTTTTTTCCCCTACCATTTCTGTTCTCTGCCATGGAAAAGCTTTCCTCAACACATCTAGTTTTCTTTATATATATATATATATATATATATATATATATATATATATATATATATTTCTTTATATTTCTATATATATATATCAATTTTTTTAATTTAAATTTCAGTTAACATACAGTACAGTATTGGTTTCAGGAGTAGAGGTAATTCTCCACTTACATTCAACACCCAGTGCTCATCACAAGTGCCTTCACATCTAGTGTTCCATTCACATTTAGAAGATACTAAGGCTGGCCTAAACCTCTGCGTGCGATCAAGACATCACCTCGTACACTTCATTCTAAAGCAACTGGGCAGTATTCAACTTTTTTGTGGGGATGTTCCAACCATTAGCATCTGTTCATCTTCATCTCAAGTTCAGTTTTCCAGAGAACAAGGCCTCTGGTTTCTGGCAATTAATTAAGGACCTGGAGGCCTAACCTCTTCACATATAGCCTTTCAACCAACCCCACTGTTTTCTGCCCTGAGGCTTCACCCTCACTTTTGTTAATAACTGAAATCTCCAAACCCTCCCTAGGCCTTTCAGGGATTCTTCAGTTTGATCATCCCTTCTTGTTGGTTTTCCTCACTGCAAGAACTTATAGTTTCCTCTGCTTCACTAAGTCAAACACTATTCCTCTATTCAAATTTGCTGAAATCCTTCATCTCCTGTTACTTCTTCTAATCTCTTTGCCCGTGCAGATTTATTCTTTCTTTTATTCTTCTATTATCATTTTAGTAAAGTATCAGGAAAGAAAGAAGAGATAAATGTACACAAACAAGGGGCACCTGAATGGCTCAGTCTGTTAAGCATCTGACTCTTGATTTCAGCTCAGGTCATGATCTCACACTTGTGAGATCCAGCCCCACAACGGGCTCCACACTGGGCATGGAGCCTACTTAAGATTCTCTCCCTCCCTCTCCCGGTGCCCCTCCCCGACTCACACCCCGTCTCTCTCTAAAAAAAAAAAGTATGCAAACAAGAAATTCAGGTTTAACAAGGGAAAACACTTTTATAGAATAATGCACTGTTATTTTCACCACTGCATGGGGAATACTTAACAAAGTTTGCTAATCTGACAATTTCACATTTGAAATTTTAATCACTCTTTTTTAAAAAGCCCCAATATTATATTAATACAATTATTCCATTCTTAAGAGATTTAACTTAATCTTTTAAAGTTTACCATGAAATGGATTTCAAGTAAGTGAATTATGTTTTCACTGACCTGTATTTTCACTAACTTCCATTATAAAATTGGAAATGTGTTCCCTAAAGGGAAAGAGGTTTAATCCCAGGGTAGAGTAAAATCATTTCAGATCTTTTTTTTTTTAATTTTTTTTTCAGCGTTTATTTATTTTTGGGACAGAGAGAGACAGAGCATGAACGGGGGAGGGGCAGAGAGAGAGGGAAACAGAATCTGAAACAGGCTCCAGGCTCTGAGCCATCAGCCCAGAGCCTGACGCGGGGCTCGAACTCACGGACCGCGAGATCGTGACCCGGCTGAAGTCGGACGCTTAACCGACTGCGCCACCCAGGCGCCCCAAGATCTTTTAAATTTTATAATCATTTTGAGAGGTTTACAGAAATGCTCAAATGTATACAATAAATGAAAAAGCACAATAAAGGAAAATTTTAAGTGCCCCAAACTAGCACAACCATTACAACTGCTCATCATTCTTCACGCATTGTACCTACCACATGGTGGCAATCCCCAAAATGGCCTACACCTTTAGTATTTTTGCTTTGTTTCAATATTTTCATATGCTACATTCTAAATAAAGAGTCTTACAGCTGGATAAAAACAGATGTAGAAATATTCAGGAAACTTCAAAGATGCTCTATCACTGAAAAAGGTGGAGAGAAAACACTTATTTTTTGGCATAGTGACAAAAATACATGTTTGGGATCTTAATTTCTATGGCATCAGTTCTTTTGTAACTTTGTAGGAAATACTTATATACTTCAACCTATCTTCTAGAGAATAATAAGAGTTTATTCTGTTAATAAAACACTGATAACCCATATCATTATCCAGGGTACCTCATTAATATCAATAAGGCAAAATCATTTAAAATGTGCTGGACTGAATCAAGCCATGAAATAAAACCATCTTAACCCAAAACTTCAAAACTTAGAATCAAATAAAAACAATGACTAGGGTATCAACTCTTCAGCAGAATATCAGAATTAACTGTTTTTAAAATATGAACAATCAATGACCCATGTTATTGTGTTCATTTCCAAAAACAAAAACAAAGGCAGGGAAAAGTTAAGTGACTCATCCGTGGCCACATAACAAAGAGCACTAAGACAAGGATCCCCTTTGTCCATCCATTTGCTTTCAATTAAATTGTGCCAACCCTTCTATTTTCTTTTAAAAATCTGTTTCTATCAGAGCCCACTAGTAGAAATATTTTGTCACAAGAAAATTGTTTTAATATATATTACTTAATAGTCATTTTTTTGTTCCCAAAAAAGTCAAGTATGTACTGCAATATACATTGCTGAAAGCCATTTAGAAATGGTTAGCAGTTAGTGTAGTTTAAGAGAAATCTTTTTAAATGTTCAACCCAATTGCTTCTGCCTCAAAAGTTTTCAAATAGATTCTTTTAAAAGGTCAGGGTGGCAATAATTTTTTTATCAGTTTTACTTACAGAATTAGAAGAAAATTTTACTGTAATAACCAATACTGAAGAAGCTATGGCGGGACTTACAACTTTAAGCACTGCTGTGAAAAAAGTAAAGTGGTACTATACTTTTGAAAAGTAACGTGGCTATATACATACATCAAGAATCTTAAGAATGTGTAGACTTTTTGATCTAGGGTTACTTCTGGGCATCTATACTTGAGAAAATAATCAGAAGTTTATAAAAATATTGTCTTTAGTGGCACTTACAAAAAAAGAGGAAGGAAAAGAAAAAGGAGTAGAATATGAAGAAAACAAATGGAAAAAGAAAAAAGAAACTTATAAATAAGCTAAATGCTTAATAATAAAGGGTAATTAAATTATACAGTAAGTACTGTGTAACTCAGCATTTGACGCATCATGACAGGTGTTGTGTTTTTTTTTTATGTTAATTTATTTTTGAGAAAGAGAGGGAGAGGGAGAGAGAGCATGAGTGGGGATGGGGCAGAAAGAGAGGGACAGAGGATCCAAAGCAGGTCTGACCTGACAGCAGAGAGAGCACTGACAGCAGAAAGCCCAATGTGGGGCTTGAACTCACAAACTGTGAGACCATGACCTGAGCCAAAATCAAGAGCTAGACACTCAACCGACTGAGCCACCCAGGTGCCCCAGAACAGAATTCAGATTCAGTGAAACCTGGTACTAGATTGAAGAGCCTAGCAAAAACATGAAAGGCATTACCTACTTTGAGATTGGTGACTGAAACTAGTTATCTAGATAGCAAGTGTGCCTACAAACCTCTCAGCATCTTCCCTCAGTTCATCAATTAAACTTTCTAACATACAGAGTAACTTCCATCGTTGTTTTTGGTCAAAGTGTACACTGCATATGAAGGAATAACAAATTGCCTATCTTTTTTCATTTGTTTAATAGCATGGCAAACACTATTTCTTTAGGTAGCTACTTTCTCTCACCTCCTTCCTCAAGTTCATGCTTGGCAGCCATTCTCAACTACTCCAAGTTCCCCAAGTACTCCAGGATGATCGAATCTCCACACCTGCGCTCAAGGACTTCCTCTGACACCATTATTCCAGACCAAGTTTTGGCAGCACCTCTTTCTGAGGTTTCTTCTGCCCTCAGCCCAATCTCTTCCCACCACTCTTTCTCGTCTTTGTTGCCACTTTATCTCACATACACTCTTCCAACAGAGCATGAGACAATGTTATTACTTATTCCTTATGTTCCTTATGTTATTATGTTATGTTACATTATTCCTTATGTTCTTATCACTAAGCTAAAGCACCCTAGTGATAGGGATCATACCTGATTCATATATGTGTCCTTAAGTCAAGGACATAAAAAACCTTCTATAAATGTTGCATATACAGAGAGGTTTAGAGTGCACCATGAGATAACTTACAGAAATTTATCTTGAATATTAGAAAAATATTCAACCAGGCATCAGAAGCAAATTTTTAGTCTTATATTTTTATGCCACAAAATACGAGCACAGTTCAACTTTTCTTATATATTTCATTTACCCAATATTTCCTCAAAAGAAAATGGTCAAGGAATCAATATGACATATATCTTAGACAGCCCTCATGCAAAAAATTCCATAACTTATCCTGAGAGCACAGTAACCTTGATAATAAAATCCATTACCATAGATTCAAAAACTCTGAACAAAATATTAGCAAATCAAATCCAGTAAGAAATAAAATCTATCACAACCATATTTAGTTTATTCCAGGAACACAACTGTAACATTAAAAAAAAATCAAATCAATCAAAAGATACTCAAAATTATTATGGATAGCAAAAAATCACAGGAAAAGATGTTTGACATGATAATCATTGGATAAATGCACATTAAAACCACAGTAAGAGGGGTGCCTTCCTGGCTCAGTTGGTAGAGCATGCAACACTTAATCTCAGGGTCATGAGTTCAAGCCCCATGTTGGACGGACAGAAGGAAGGAAGGAAGGAAGGAAGGAAGAAACACACACAGTAAGATACCATTACACATCCAGTGGAAAAGGTTAAAATTTTAAATACTGGCAATACTAAATGTTACCAAGGATGTAGAACAGTTGCTCACTATACCACCTGAAATCCTACTTCTAGGTATTTAACCAAGAGAAATATCCATGCAAAGAGCAATATCCAAATGTTTATAGAAGCTTTTTAAAATAGTCCCAAACTCGGGGCGCCTGGGTGGCGCAGTCGGTTAAGCGTCCGACTTCGGCCAGGTCACGATCTCGCGGTCTGCGAGTTCGAGCCCCGCGTCGGGCTCTGGGCTGATGGCTCAGAGCCTGGAGCCTGTTTCCGATTCTGTGTCTCCCTCTCTCTCTGCCCCTCCCCCGTTCATGCTCTGTCTCTCTCTGTCCCAAAAATAAATAAACGTTGAAAAAAAAAATTTTTTTTTAAATAGTCCCAAACTGGAAATAATTCCAATAGCCATTAACAGAACATATAAACAAATACCTGTACAACAGAAAACTACTCAGCAATAAACAGAACTAAACTACTCAGAGTCACAACAACATAAATGAATCCCAAAAGCATTATGCTGAAAGACAGAAAACATCAGAAACATATAGTATAAGATTCCATTTATACAAAATTTTAGGGTGCTTGGCTGGCTCAGTCAGAGGAACATAAGACTCTTGATCTCAGGGCTCTGAGTCTGAGCCCCATGTTGGGTGTAGAGATATATATATATCTATATCTATATATCTATATCTATATATCTATATCTATGTCTATATATCTACATAGATATATATCTACATAGATATAGATATAGATATTTTTTTAAGTACATATATATATTTAATGCTAGAACAGGCAGGGGCACCTGGATGGCTCAGTTAGTTAAGCGTCCAACTTTGGCTCAGGTCATGATTCATGGTTCATGGGTTTGGGTCCCACATCAGGCTCTGCATTGAAGCCTGGAGTTGCTTCAGATTCTATGTCTCCCTCTCTCTCTGCCCCTCCCCCCATTCGTGCTCTGTCTCTCTCTCTCAAAAATAAATGAATAAAAAAAAATTTTAATAAATAAATAAATAAATAAATAAATGCTAGAACAGGCAAAACTAATCTAAAATAACAAAAATAAGCTATGAGATGGTCAGGAGTTGAGGAGGAGAAATGGAATTGACTACAAAAGGAAACAAGGAAAATTTCTAAGGAAATGAAACTATTTTAAACCTCGAAATGTACTCCCAAAAAAGTGAATTTTATTGAATGTAAATTATGCCTCCATAAACTTCACTTTTTTTTTCAATTTTTTAAATGTTTATTTGTTTTTGACAGAGAAAGAGACAGAGCATGAGCAGAGGAGGGGCAGAGAAAGAGGGAGACACAGAATCGGAAGCAGGCTCCAGGCTCTGAGCTGTCAGCACAGAGCCCAATGCGGGGCTCGAACTCACAGACGGTGAGATCATGACCTGAGCTGAAGTCGGATGCTTAACCAACTGAGCCACCCAGGCACCCCTAAACTTCACTTTTAAAATAATCAATCAGGGGTGCCTGGGTGGCTCAGTCAGTTAAGCATCCGACTTCAGCTCAGGTCATGATCTCGCAGTTTATAGGTTCAAGCCCTGTGTTGGGCTCTATGCTGACAGCTCACAGCATGGAACCTGCTTCAGATTCTGTCTCCCTCTCTCTGCCCCTCCGCCATTCACGCTCTCTGTCTTTCTCTCTCAAAAATAAACATTAAAAAAATTTAATAAGAAAGTTAAATAAATAAATCATTAATTATCCTACAACCCAGCAACAGCATTACTAGAAATTTATCCAAAGGATACAGGAATGCTGAGTCATAGGGGCACATGTACCCCAATGTTTATAGCAGTGCTATTAACAACAACCAAATTATGGAAAGAGACCAAATGTCCATCAACTGATGAATGGATAAAGAAGATGTAGTTTATATATACAATGGAATACTACTTGGCAATGAGAAAAAATGAAATCTTGCCATTCCCAACAATATGGATGGAACTAGAGGGTATTATGCTAAGTGAAATAAGTCAGTCAGAGAAAGACAGATACCATGTTTTCACTCATATGTGGAACTTGAGAAACTTACCAGAAGACCATGGGGGAAGGGAAGGAAAAAAAATAATTTCAGAGAGGGAGGCAAACCATAAGAGACTCTTAAATACAGAGAACAAACTGAGGGTTCATGGGGAGGGTGGCAGAGGGGAAACTGGGTGATGGGCATTGAGGAGGGCACCTGTTGCAATGAGCACTGAGTGCTGTATATAAGTGATGAATCACGGGAATCTTCTCCCAAAGCCAAGAGCACACTGTATACACTGTATGTTAGCTAACTTGACAATAAATTATATTTTTAAAAAATCATTAGAATCTCACAACATTAACAGTACAAAAGTTTGATAAAATTCAACAGGCAATTGTGATTTTAAAAAAAAAAGACTCTCAGAAAACTAGGAAGAAAAGGTAAATTCCTTAATCTGATCTAAATATATATAGAAAAAAGAAAAATCATACTGTTACCAGTGAAGCGCAGAAAGCTTCACCTTTAAAAACAGAAACTAAGGAAGGATGCATGCTACCATCACTTCTGTTCAACATTTTATTTGAGGTCTTAGCTGATAAGTAAAGCAAAAAAAAAAAAAAAAAAAGCAGCAGCAAAAGATACAAGGATTGGCAAGGAAGCAATAAAACTCTTCTTTGCAGATGTCAAAGAAAATATTTTTAAAATCTACAGATAAATTATAGCAATAATAAATGAGTTCAGTCAATTTGTGTAATATAAGAGCAACGTAGTACAGAAATAAATTACATTTCTATACACCAAAAATAGAGTTGAAAAATAAGACTTTTTAAAAACATACTATTTACAATAGCATCAAACAACATCAAATACCTAGGAATAAATCTAATTTAAAAACATATGTATCTCCCCCCAAATACTTACAGTAACTTGATATATAAGGTGACAGATACCGCCTTAACCAAATGATCAAAATTCTCTGCTCAGTATATCATACCACTTCTGTGGTACTTCTACCACAAAAAGGCATAACCTAAATCTCAAATGAGGAAATATCAGACAAACCCAAATTGAGAGGCTGAGAGGCTTTATACAAAACAACTAGCTTAGGGGCGCCTGGGTGGCTCGGTCGGTTAAGCGTCCAACTTCAGCTCAGGTCACGATATCGCGGTCTGTGAGTTCAAGCCCCACGTCGGGCTCTGGGCTGATGGCTCAGAGCCTGGAGCCTGCTTCCGATTCTGTGTCCCTCTCTCTCTGCCCTTCCCCAGTTCATACTCTGTCTCTCTCTGTCTCAAAAATATATAAACGTTAAAAAAAAAAAATTAAAAAAAAAACCAAACAACTAGCTTAAATTATTCAAAAAATTTCAACAGCCCACGAAACACAAAGGAAGATGAGGAACTGTTCCAGATAACGAGAGACCAAAGCAACATGACAACTGAATGTAACACATGATCTGGGATTTATTTTTGCTATGAATGACATATTTGGGACAATTCTTGAACTCTGAATAAGGTCTGTAGATTTTAAATAACAGTATTAGTAAGTGTTACTTGTGGTCATTGTAAGAGAATGATATAGTTATTAGAAAATACACACTGGGGCGCCTGGGTGGCTCAGTCGGTTAAGCGTCCAACTTCAGCTCAGGTCACGATCTCGCGGTCCATGAGTTCGAGTCCCGCGTCGGGCTCTGGGCTGATGGCTCAGAGTCTGGAGCCTGTTTCCGATTCTGTTGTCTCCCTCTCTCTCTGACCCTCCCCCGTTCATGCTCTGTCTCTCTCTGTCTCAAAAATAAATAAACTTAAAAAAAAAAAAAGGAAAATACACACTGAAGTGTTCAGGGGTAAAGGAGCACACAACTCACATAATCAAAAAATTCTAAGTGTGAGAGGTGTGTGTGTGTGTGTGTAAAGAGAAACAAGGATAAAGAAAATGTGGTAAGGAGCTCATTTGAGGAATCTAAATGAAGGGTATGCAGGAATTTTGGTAGAGTACTGTTCTTGCAACTCTTCTGAGAGTCTAAAATTAGAGTAAAGTAAAATTTAAAAAGAAAAAATATGTAAGACTACTACAGAGTAATTAGCAAAGACTTAAAAAGAGGCACCTGGGTGGCTCTGTTGGTTAAGCCTCCGACTCTTGATTTCTGTTCAGGTCAAGGTCTTAAGGTCATGAGAGCCCTGTGCTGGGTAGAACCTGCTTCAGATTCTCTCTCTCTCTGCCTCTCCCCATTCTCAAAAAAAAAAAAAAAAAAAAAAAAAAAAGACCTAAATAAATTAAGCAATACACTATGATCCTATGATCCTAGATGAGAAGACTCAATACTATAGGTGTCAGTTCTTCCCAAAGTGATCTCTAGGTTGAATGTAATCCCAACTAAAATACCAACAGATTTTTTAAAAAAATTCTAGAAGCTGATTCTAAAATTTATACAGAAATGTAAGGGCCAAGAATAGCCATGACATTTTAAACAACTACATGGGAAAATAAGATTTACTGTAAAGCTACAATAAGAAAGTGTGGATGTCTCCGGAGGCAAGGGAAACAAAAGCAAAAATGAACTACTGGGACCTCATCAAAATAAAAAGCTTCTGCACAGCAAAGGACACAATCAGCAAAACTAAAAGGCAACCAACAGAATGGGAAAAGATATTTGCAAATGACATATCAGATAAAGGGTTAGTATCCAAAATCTATAAAGAACTTATCAGACTCAACATCCAAAAAACAAACAATCCAGTGAAGATATGGGCAAAAGACATGAATAGACACTTCTCCAAAGAAGACATCCAGATGGCCAACAGACACATGAAAAAATGCTCCACTTCACTCATCATCAGGGAAATACAAATCAAAACCACAATGAGATACCACCTCATACTTGTCAGAATGGCTAACATTAACAACTTAGGCAACAACAGATATTGGCGAGGATGCAGAGAAAGAGGATCTCTTTTGCACTGCTGGTGGAAATGCAAGCTGGTGCAGCCATTCCGGGTAACAGTATGGAGGTTCCTCAAAAAAACTACCCTACAACCCAGCAATTGCACTACTAGGCATTTATCCAAAGGATACAGGTGTGCTGTTTCAAAGGGACACATGCACCCCCATGTTTATAGCAGCACTATCAACAACAGCCAAAGTATGGAAAGAGCCCAATGTCCATCGATGATGGATGAATGGATAAAGAAGATGTGGTATATATATACAATGGAGTATTACTTGGCAACTAAAAAGAATGAAATCTTGCCATTTGCAACTATGTGGATGGAACTGGAGGGTATTATGCTAAGTGAAATTAGTCAGACAAAGACAAAAATCATATGACTTCACTCATGAGGACTTTAAGAGACAAAAAGATGAACATAAAGGAAGGGAAACAAAAATAATATAAAAACAGGGAAGGGAACAAAACAGAAGAGACTCATAAATAGAGAACAAACTGAGGGTTACTGGAGGGGTTGTGGGAGGGGGGATGGGCTAAATGGGTAAGGGACAGTAAGGAATCTACTCCTGAAATCGTTGCACTATATGCTAATTCGGATGTAAATTTTAAAAAATAAAAAATAAAATTAAAAAAAAGAAAGAAAGTATGGAAATGGTGCATAAATAGACAAATAGACCAATAAAAGAGAACAAAGATTTGTACATATATTAAGTATATACACATATGATTTATAACTAAAATAGCAATATAGAATAAAAGTAGCAATGCAGAGAAAAGACTAACTTCTCAATAAATGCTACCAGGAAAACTGAATATACACTTGGAAAAACTAAATTTGAGACATCATACACAAATATTATACATAAGTGGGTTATAAATCTACCTGTGAAAGGAAAACAATAAAGTTTCTAGAAGTTCATACAGGAGATTATCTTCATGTCCTCAAAACAGTAGAAAACTTCAAACAAGGAAAAACCACAAAAGAGAAAGATTCATAAAACTGACAAATTAAGTATTTGTGTCCTTAATTACAACGCTATACTACTTTCCTCAAAGAAGGTACTTTCAGCAAGTTTTTATGTTTTCCTATGGCTTACATGTTGGTATGACTTTCTTCTTCAATATGTGAAATGCTGCTACCCTGTGCTTCAAGGAATTAATGTTAGGAAAAATCACATATAAACCAATGCAACTTCCACAGGTATTATGCTCATTTCTCTGTTTACCCAGCAATAGATCATACTTATTTACATTTCTCTCTCCCTTTCCCAAGCTGTGATACCCTAGCATATAGTTGGCACTGAATAAGTCACTGAATAAATGACTAAATGAAATTTTACATTTACTTAATGAAAAATGTTATATATATAACAAATTCATACTTGAAAAATAAAAGTATGCAGTGAATATTAATACATAATTAATTACAAAATGACTTCTTACATCACTACATTTGTGCCTCCTCCACCATTTCCAAGCATTAACAGATTAAACAATAAATGGTTTTCAGTTTTTCTGTAACAGTTTAAAACTACAATACTTTTCTATCTCAAGCAGGCTGGTAGTTTACTCTTCTCCTCCATCCTCTTCTTTTTCTCCGCTTCCTTTAAAGCAGTACAAACTTCCCTTTCACCCTGCTCTGCTCCTTACTGCCACATCTCATGGTCTGTTAGTTTTCTCAAGAAAGAAAAGAAAGAAAAGAAAAGAAAAGAAAAGAAAAGAAAAGAAAAGAAAAGAAAAGGAAAGAAAAGGAAAGAAAAGAAAAGAAAAGAAAAGAAAATCAGTACCTGATTTTATTACACTCCTAATTCTAGCTTTCAACTTCACCCCCATTCTCTGTGCCCAACCCGAGTTATTTCAAACTTCTCTCCCAAAACCCAATCCTTCAAATAAGGTCACCCTCATTCAGGATATCTTAATCCACTCACAGAAAGGTTCTTCCACCATGGTCCTACTGAAGGCAAACTGATGAACAAGAACTATATTCCAACATATTCCCTCCATCCCTTTATATTAAGGCAGAAACTGACTTCTCCCTAACAAACAGCCTGCCTTTCTGCTCTCCCTCACTTAGAAGATGCACAAATACAAGGAAAATTCATGTAACTGTGTTTCAATCTAAACAATAAATTTCCAATTCCTTCAAAACTGCTAGCAAATAAATGGTAACAAAAATGACCATAGATAGTTGGATCCTGACCTTAGTGAAGAGTCTCATCGTTATTGTCAAAATAATCAATTTTACTGACCTCCTGACACAGCCCAAGGCCTTGCCTAATTATGATATGTGTCACTATTACTGAGGCAAGTAGGATGTTTAAAACAGCAACAACAAATTAGGTATCAAATGTCATCTCAAAGGTGGAAACTACCCCCTCTGTGAAATATTTCACTGTTAAAATAATGAGCTCCACCCGGTGAGCTGTCACCAAAATACAGGAACAGTCAAAGGGAGGAGCACTGAAAGCTCCATTTAACAAGTCTGCGTCAATGTCCTCATTTCACAAGTTGGGTTACTGGTTCAGTGAACCCAATAATCATGTAATCCATGCACTATCCCTCATTCGAAATCAACACAAGACCTTATGCCAGCCTATTTCCCAAAGGGCAGAGAAAAAGCTCTGGGAGAAAACGAGAGGAACTTTGAGCAAAGAGAGACTCTAGGTATCTGGGGATATCAAACTATCACCTGTTCTTTTGTGAAAAGCTAAATTTCCAACAAATAGATTTCAGAGAGGTTCATGAAAACAGCCACAAACCTTAGTCAGAGATTCTGTTTTCAGCTTAAGAGAGTGTAAGCACAAAAATAATAGATATATGACAAGGAAACAAGGACAGATGGGAAACAGGCCTAAAAGGGAAAAGGGAAAGAAGAGAAAAGAAACATGAATCCCATGAGATGGGATATCAGAGCAAAGATGAAAAGTTTAACAACCAGGTCAACAAACTGGTGAAGAAAATGGAAATTCATTTAGCATGGTAAACTAAATAGGAAGCAGGCAAAGGGAAAACTAGAAAAAATGTGTAATAATTGACAAATTAAATGACCAAATTATGTCTTTTTTTCCTACTTCTTTTTCTACTTTTCTTTTAAGCAGCCATAGAGAAAAGAGTAAAAAAAACAAGATTATGTGGAAGAAGCAGCAATAAGAGACTACCATCTTGACAAGAAGGGACAGAAAAAAAGATAAGCCCACAACAACACAAAGCTATTCTAAACTGATATGAATTAAGACAATTAATGTATATTAATTGCATTTCAACCTATTACTAACTTTCAAAAAAATGACCAGCACAAGTTCAGGTTCAAAATGCAAAGGAAATATGTGTAAGAAAATTCTATTAAGCCAAGGAATTGTGAAACCCTTCCAAAGTTATCTCCATTATCCTGCCTGCACGTTAAAAGACTCAAATCACTTTAATATTTGGAGTAAGGTTACTCAGAATAATTAGTTTCACTCTGAGCCCCAGCAGAGCTCCTCATCTGTCTATGTGTGGTTTAAGTGACACCCCCCCCCATCCCTTTGTCTTATCTTATCTTGACTAGAAACAGTTTCTCCAACTGACACTAGAGGAAACATACAATCTTGAAAACCTGGAAAGCTGAGTTTATCACAGAGCACAGATCAACATGTCAACTCCATTTTGGAGATGAAGGCACTCAGACAGTATCCTTTCTCACTAGACTGAATGGGTCAATTTCTCCAAGGGTATCATCTGCACTTAGCATGTATTCTGTGCCTCAAGTACACTGAAGAATCGCCCTTCCATCCACACAATCTGCACTCCTTCTGCCAGAAAAACCTCTCCCCTGTTCTTCACATAGTACATTTCTACTCACTGCTTCAAAAATTAAGCAAATCTCTCCTCCCTGAAATCTTCCATCAAAACCTTTCTCAGAATTAGGTGCTCCTTCGTATACACCTGCTTTTAACTTTCTAAAATATTAGTTTCTTTTTGATTAGGACTCTGTTGTTACATTGTAAACTCCCTTACAGTTTAAAGACAGGAATCATGTCCTGCTTGCCTATATACTGTCAGCACCTAATACATATATCATACATAGGGAATTATTAAATATTTGTTGACTGAACAGATGAATAATGAATGCCCTGTTCAAGTCAAATGGCTAAACAAGCTTCATGTTACATTAAAACCTATACTAAGAATATAGTCTCAGATGCTAAGATTAAAGTTTTGGGGAAGCAGATATGGATCACTGGTTCATTTCCATAGAATTTCAAATCTAGCACATACCTCCCCTATCTCTGCAATGGAAACAAAAGATTCATAACCTGGATTAAATAGAATTTTAACATCACATATTGAAAGTGTTCTGTTTTGGGGCACCTGGGTGGCTCAGTCGGTTAAGCATCCGACTTGGGCTCAGGTCATGATCTCATGGCTCCTGAGTTGGAGCCCTGTGTCGGGCTCTTTGCTGACAGCTCAGAGCCTGGAGTCTGCTTTAGATTGTGTGTCTCCCTCTCTCCCTGCTCCTCCCCGGTTCTCTCTCTCTCTCTCTCTCTCTCTCTCAAAAATAAATAAACATTAATTTTTTTAAAAATAAAAAATAAAAATGTGTCCTATTTGGGGGCACCTGGGGTGGCTAAGCTGGTTAACTGCTGGACTCTTGATTTTGGCTCAGGTCATGATCTAACAGTTCATGAGTTCAAGCCCTGCATCACTCTGTGCTGACAGCGTGGTACCTACTTGGGATTCATTCATTCATTCATATTCTCTCTCTTTCTCTCTCAAAATAAATAAACTTAAAAAAATAAAATGTCCTGTTTTAACAATGATTTTTACCATTAACCAAAAATGTTACAGAATACAACATATAATTCCCAAAGTAAAACGGACATATTACAATAAAGTATCACAAATGAACAAAAACTTTGTGAATTAAAACATTTAAATATACTGTTTTAAATATGCCTTTTTAAATGTTTATGTATTTTTGGGGGAGAGAGAGAGAGAGAGAGAGAGAGCACGAGCAGGGGAGGCACAGAGAGAGGGGGACAGAGGATCCAAAGCAGACTCCACGCTGACAGCACCGAGCCCCATGTGGGGCTGTAACTCACGAACCAAACAGTGAGATCATGACCTGAGCCAAAGTTGGATGCTTAACTGACTGAGCCACCCAGGAGCCCCTAAAAATGCATTTTTTAATTTATTTATTTTTAGAGAAAGGGAGAACACATGCGCAAGTGGAGAAAGGACAGAAAGGGGGGAGAAAGAGAGAAGGGGGGAAAAGGGGGGGGAAGGGGGAGGGGAGGAGAGAGGGAGAGGGAGACAGAGAAAGAGAGAGACAGGGGGGGGGGGGGGGCGGAGAGGAAGAATCCCAAGCAGGCTCCACACTGTCAGTGTGGAGCCCAATACGGAGCTTGAACTCACAAATCATGAGATCATGACCTGAGCTGAAGAGTTAGATGCTTGGGGCGCCTGGGTGGCTCAGTCGGTTAAGCGTCTGACTTTGGCTCAGGTCATCATCTCGCGGTCCGTGGGTTCGAGCCCAGCGTCGGGCTCTGTGCTGACAGCTCAGAGCCTGGAGCCTGTTTCAGATTCTGTGTCTCCCTCTTTCTCTGACCCTCCCCTGTTGATGCCCTCTCTCTGTCTCAAAAATAAATAAATGTTAAAAAAAAAAAAAGAGTTAGATGCTGAACCAACTGAGCCACCCAGTGCCCTTAAATATGTGTGTTTTCAGAGGCATTTTTAAGGGCACCTGGCTGGCTCAATTGATAGAACGTGTAACTCTTGATCTCAGGGTTTTGAGTTCGAGCCCCCCTGTTGGGTGTAGAGATTACTTAAAAAAGAAACTCTTTTTAAAAAGGCATTTTAAAATAAAAATTTAATTAACAAACAAATTTAAATGGTGCCAGGAACAGTTAGGGGAATTACTATCTTATATTCTGGTTCACTTTTAAAGCATTTTTTTCCCCTCCAGAAAATAAGAAAAGTGAAGGCAGAGATAAAATTTTTTTTTTTTTGTAATTGAACAAGTTGGGTTTATTACTTGTTGTAGTAAGAATGCTCATCATGGAGAAGGGTGGGGCTTCTCAAAAAGAGGGTGTTAGAACCGATTTTAGAATTTTGCCTTTGGCTGGGTGATTTTAAGGAGAGTCTGAGGATGCAGGAACTCACTCTGGATCGGAAGCTGTAAACAGGTAGGGGTAATTCTATGACTAGGTACCTCAAAGAAAGAGATTTAATTTCTTAAAGCTATTCCTATTATTTTCACTAAACAAATATAAGACATAGAACTAAATACCATAAAAACAATAAAAACTGTTCAATGGTTGCATAATTCTCAAGAAACCATAAAATTCAGGGGTGCCTGGTGGCTTAGTCAGTTAAGCCTTTGACTCTTGATCTTGACTCAGGTCATAATCTCACAATTTTGTGGGCTTGAGCCCCACATCGGGCTCTGTGCTGGCAATGCAGGACCTGCTTAGAATTATCTCTTCCCCTCTATCTCTCTTCTCCTTTCCTGTTTGCACTCTCTCTCAAAATAAATAAACATTAAAAAAAAGAAATTATAAAATTCAGAAGAAAATATACTGCGCTGTATAATAATTATATGATGCTTTACACCTTGAGCATTATAAGAAAATTATAATCAAAATGGACATAGGAAGTCGCTAAAAACAGTGAAATTTACATCAGAGGGAACTATTTACAATTCAGTTCGGTTATTCTATGATCATTTCCTTTTGATACCATATTACTATTTGTTTTAGTTTGCCTATCATACAGATCATGCCACTACTAACCAAAAACCACTGATGCATGTACAAAATACTTAAATTTAAAAAGCTACACTCTTATGCATAATATATGAATTCTAATTAATCCATTACTTTCCTATTTTCCAACCCACTTTAAAATTTATTGTTACTTCTCCATTCCTGTAAATCAGAATATAATATGGTGTCTTGGTTCATATTTTATTAGACAAATTGTATTTTCTCAAGCTTGGGAATGTTTCCCAGGGTCTTATATTTTAAAATATCTGATTATGGAAACTTTTGAAAAGCAAAAAGTACTTTTTTTGCCCTCAATTACAACTCAATTCAAATGTAAACTAAACTAAAATGAATTAGGAAAAGAGAATTCAGTGCTTCCTCATAAAATCACAAATTCAACTTTTTTTAACCTTTTATAAAACACAAAATCCATTTCAAACAGCCAGACGTATATCTCTGTAAATAATTATGATAGAAAACCGTATTTCATCCATCTTTATCATTAAATTCTGGTATTGCCCCTTAAGAAAGATATTATTTTATGTAATTAAAACAAGACACTTTTATCACCCATCACAGTGACAAAAATTAAAAACCTATAATGTCAAGTTGTTCTGTTACTGAGACTATAAACTAGTAAATATTCTGAGCCAGCACTCAGTATACACAAGGATATTTATTGTACTACTGTTAAGAGAAAAAATGCAAACGACCTAAATGCCTATCAATACAGAAGACAGTTTAATAAACTATGCTATATATGAATTACAGAAAGCCATGCAGCAATTAAAAAACAGTAAAGCTGGGGCACCTGGGTGGCTCAGTAGGTTAAGCCTCCAACTTCAGCTCAGGTCATGATCTCATGGTTCATGAGTTCAAGCCCCACGTCGGGCTCTGTGCTGACAGCTCAGAGCCTGGAGCCTGCTTCAGATTCTGTGTCTCCCTCTGTCTCTGCCCCTCCCCAACTGATATTCTGTCTCTTCTCTCTGTCTCTCAAAAATGAATAAATGTTCGGGGCACCTGGGTGGCTCAGTCGGTTGAGCGGCCGACTTCGGCTCAGGTCATGATCTCGCGGTCCGGTCCGGAAGTTTGAGCCCCGCATCGGGCTCTGTGCTGACAGCTCAGAGCCTGGAGCCTGTTTCAGATTCTGTGTCTCCCTCTCTCTGACCCTCCCCTGTTCATGCTCTGCCTCTCCCTGTCTCAAAAATAAATAAAACGTTAAGAAAAAAAAATTTTTTTTTTAAATGAATAAATGTTAAAAAAAAATTTTTTTTTAAAAACACTAAAGTGAGGGGCACTCAGTTGGCTCAGTCAGTAGAGCATGCAACTCCTGATGTTGGGGTCATGAATTCAAGCCCCACATTGGGTATTGAGCTTACTTAAAGAAAAAAATAATAAAATAAAAACAGTATAGTGAATCTTTACCTTTCAAGATGGACACCTAGGGTCCCTGGTATTATATGAAAAAATGAAGTCGCAAGACATTTGTAGAGTACAGACCTTTAATGTCAAAAAACACAGACAAAACTACATTATTTCTACAAGTTTAAAACTGCAAATAATAGTAAAAGAAGTATACACACCAAAATGATAACAGTCTCAGTTTCTAGATAGATAACAAGCAGATTGTGGTCTTGGGTATGTCAATTATATCTGTATTGTTGTTGGCAAAAGAATGTATTCTGTTATGAGTGATTAATTTTAAATGAAGACAATATAAAAAACGTTTCAAAAAAATTTATAGGGGTTGACAAAGAATATGAAGAATTTTTAAAAACTTCCCTAGTAACAGTCCAAAAGATCAGACATTTCTTTCTTAGTAGTAAAAAAAAAAAAAAAGGAAAATGATTATTATAAGTTTAAAATAACTTTCCAACCATGTTCCAAAATAAATTAATCAGGATAAAAGAGAAAAGATATTGAAGAAAGTAGAGCATAATATTTATCTGACGTGGCCAAAAGAATTCATAAATTAATCTTTTAAAAACAAAAAATATAGAAACATTAATATTTATTATTTCTAAGTGATGGCATTATAAATGAATTTTCTCCTTTTACATACTTCATATTTTTCAAATTTTTCAAAGGATAGCTTTTGGTTGTATAATCAGAAATAAGTAATCTTTAAAATACTTTCATCTGGGGCGCCTGGGTGGCTCAGTCGGTTAAGCGGCCGACTTCGGCTCATGACGGCTCAGGTCATGATCTCGCAGTCCGTGAGTTCGAGCCCCACGTCAGGCTCGGTGTTGACAGCTCAGAGCCTGGAGCCTGTTTCAGATTCTGTGTCTCCCTCTCTCTGACCCTCCCCCACTCATGCTCTGTCTCTCTCTGTCTCAAAAATAAATAAACATTAAAAAAAATTAAAAAAAAAATAAAATACTTTCATCTAAAAATATAGTAAATTCTATGAAAACTCAAACTGGTGCTATAAGTGTATATGTGTACACAAGTGTAATAGTCTCCCTTACATAGTCAGACTTGATCAACCCTAAGGCCAGAAAAAAAATAGTACACAAAATCACAACATGGAGATTAAAAAAGGACAAAGTACCCAAATTGAAACACTAATAATTATAGTGTTGATCTAATACTAATAGATATAAAAAGAAGCACAGCTTACATTTTTTTCACATGTAGAAATGATCTCATCACTACCAAGGTGTCCTACCACATCCTCCCAAGCTCTTAACAGAAATAGTTTCAGCTATGGTTTCATCTTCCCTAAAAAAAATCCTTTCTCACCATTGTCATGAGTATTTTTTGTAGCAGTATTTTAGGTGCCTCGGCTCATGAAGCTCATGACTATACCAATCTCACCATTTCTAAACGATTTTATATCAATGACTTTACCTAGAATTTATATTTGGAGAAAACAATTTTCAAAAGAAGTAAACAATATATTCATAGTTCAAATTTATAATGAAGTTATTTCCTGAATTGACATTCATTGGGCATCTATTAGAACAGGGCAAAGTACTAGGCTTTGAACACACAAGAATAAAGCCAGAGTGTGTACAAGTTACTGAAGGAGAAAGACAAGTGAACAGTATGGTACAACAACACTTAAAGTGCTAATACAAAGTATTCACAGGCAAGGGGACTAATGGTGACAGGGCAATGAAGAATGAGGCCCAGAACAAAGGAGATCCATTTCAGTGGAGTATTAAAAGATGAATAGAATGAAATTTAAAGTGGTGATATGCTACACATTCCAGGAAAACAATGTGCTCTACCTATCAGGATTCAAACTACTTCCTAAATGTTACTAATTACTGCCACTTGAAATGCATTAGTCAACTCTATTAAAAAGCTACTTTTCATTCTTTCATAAGGGTAGCACTATGAATTTCTGAAACAGGTCATACTCTCTCAAACAAAAGATACCAAATTATTAACCAACAGCAAAATAACATTAAAAAAATAACAACCAGGGATGCCTGGATGGCTTAGTTGGAAGAGTGTGTGATTCTTGATCTCAGGATTGTAAAATAATAAATAATATAACCCTTTAAAAACAGTAATAATAACAACCATAACCCAAGCTTTGAATAGCCCTACTGGAAAAGGAGAGGATCCTTTTACAGGTCATATACACCCCCGACCTGTATTTGGCAATCTGCTCCCAGACCGTCAACAGATAAGCAGCACAGACAGCTCTCAAGACAGGAGACTGATCTTTGGCAAAACCAGGCATCCACCCGGGGTGCTACTATCCCCATACACAGCCCTCATATGAGCCAAGGTAGATCTGGAACCTAAGAAGGTATATTTCCAGTCTGGTCAGTTGCCAAAGTATCTCATTCAAAGTATCCAGGAATAAGGGCCAGCCCAGCGCCCCACGCCAAAGGCCAAGGCAGCAGTACTTTCTGCATGCAGTCCCAACCCAGAGGTGACCTGTACACATTCTTCTACACCTGCTAATAGCCATACAAGAATTTGTTCAACCCAATTACTATTCAGACTCTAAACTTACCAGTGGCAACCCAGCAACTGCAAATTCCAAATCCTAGGAGGATCATATTTACAGGAGAGAGCACACTGGTCTATTGGGAAATAACTCTAAGTACAGTACTGTGAAAACAACACCTTCTTTACAATGTAGAAATGATAATATCAAAGTACAATCTTGCATACATTGCAATAAAATAATCCATCTAAACCACCCAAATTTTGAAGAAAAGTCCGGTGGGGTGGTGACTAAAAGCTAAGGGGAAAACTCAGCTTCCTTGATTTTCCTCACTAAAGAAAAATCTCCAAGAAATACACCATAGCATTCTATTATTCAAGAAACCATTTTTTAAAAGGTAGAAGACGTTGAAAATAAAAATACCAACATTGCTTTAATACATTTCATTATTTAAAGATCTCAAAACTCACATGAAACACTAAATACTACATTTATTCTCTAATAATAGCAAAAAAGATCCAATAAAATATAAAAGGATATCACCAATTTAGTGGCAGAAAGACATGGATATACAAAAAGAGTGTGTCAAAAATAAAAAATAAGTTTATTCAAACTACTGGATTATGGGAGGAAAAAATCTTTCAATATAAATTTCTATAGGGTGGGTGCCTGGGTGGCTAAATAGGTTAAGTGTCCACCTCTTGATTTCAGCTTAGGTCATGAGCCCAGGGTTCTGAGAATGAGCCCTGTATCAGGTTCCACGCGTGGAGCCTGCTTAAGATTTTCTCTCTCTCTATTCCTCTGCCCCTTTCCCGCTTGCATGTGTGCATATTCTCTCTCTCTCAAAAATTAAAAACAAATAAATGAACAAATAAATAACAAATAAATTTGTATAAAGCTATAATTAATATAAATTCATAAATCCTATTTGGTGCAAAAATATTGAAATCATGCTTTTAAATAATATTCTTAGAAAAATAAATACATAATTCATAGCCATTATGTAAAAATTAAAAAAATTTTGTATTACCTGTTATATATAACATCTCAACAAAAACATATTTGTTTTGGACTACAAATGGACCCTCATCTACATAAATCATCAAGCAGTTAAGTGGGGCTGCAGCAAAGTGTTATGGCAGCATCTAAGGATAATTACTCTTCTTTTTCTTAAATTCTTTTAAAATGTTTATTTACTTTTGAGAGAGAAAAAGCGCGCACACATGCACAGGGGAGGGGCAGAGAGCAGAGGAAGACAGAAGATACGAAGCAGGTTCTGTGCTGACAGCAGACAGCCAGCCCAATACGGGGCTCGAATTCACAAACTGCAAGATCATGACCTGAGCCAAAGTCAGACGCTTAACCTAATGAGCCACTCAGGTGTCCCATATTTACTTTTCTTTATAAGAAGCAATAGTCACAGAACCTAAGAATCATAAATCCCAGGGGCACAAATGAAATTTCCTAAATCAATTTATAGAGATGAAAATACATTTAACTTTCAAAGCCTTTCAAAAAAGAGAAGAGTTGTTAATTTCATTTTTGAAAAAATACACAGACATACATACAGGCATACAAAAAAAATACTAAACTATCATCTACCAAATGCCAACAATAGTGATTATCTCTACATGGCAGAAATATGAAGAATGCTTACTCACCCATTTTGGTTACACAGATTTCCACAATGAATGAATGATAATTGTGTAGAAGGTTAAAATAGGATTGATTAATCCACAAGATACTCTATAAACTAGATTCAACAGAATTCTACTTCTAAATTTTGTAATGAGTAATGAGTACATCATTTTAATAATTTTCAATAAATCTTAAGTCTCCACCACAGAATGTGTTCTATTCTTCAACTCCTCCATGACACATACAACGTGTTAATAATTATTGTACAAAAAACTGCATTTTTACAATATTTTGATCACCAAGAGTTTTCTCAGTATTTGGCAAAAAGTTTTACTTACACAGATTTAATATAAAAAAAGAGAAACAACTGAGCCACACAATTGAGTCATCTGGATACCTTTGAAAAAGTACTGACATCTATGTCTCACCCTCCAAGATCTCAGATATAAGGGTTTAGGCTGTGGCCCAGACATCAGGATTCTGAAAACAGCCCAAGAATGTATTTCTTCACTTCCAACAGTAACAAATGGATATTAAATCACTTTCATGTTGATACAGCAACTATTTGGAAAGTCACCCCAAATTCTCATTTATATTGCAGAGAATAAGGGAAATACTTCACCTTGTCTTATTCAATTGGGGGAATTTTTTTTTAATGTTTATTTTCTTTTGAAGGAGAGACAGAGCATAAGCAAGGGAGGGGCAGAGAGAGAGGGAGACACATAATCTGAAATGGGCTCCAGGCTCTCAGCTGTCAGCACAAAGCTGGATGCAGGGCTCTAACTCACGGACTGCGAGATCATGACCTGAGTCAAAGTTGGATGCTTAACCAACTGAGCCACCCAGGCACCACAGGAAATTTTTAATATTCAGGTTATAACTTTAATTAGCTGATTTATTCCCTTAAATTTTATTTACAGAGTAATACATTGAGCATCTGGTATCCAAAAACAAATACTGCAGCTTTGATGAGGAGTAAGTACAGATAAACACATCCTCAGTTAAAACATATATTCATTTCTTCCCTTTTTGTTCATTAATCAGTTTCTTGTAGATATATACACACTTGAGCAGAGGCCAATAAAAGGGCCCTTTGCAGAATTCTTTTACGAGGAAAACTTCTGTAAAAAACAACATCACTAACTTATGTGTATGTGCCTCATAGTTTATGCTTTTATATATTTCTTGGGCAAAGCCATCTACACTATCCTTGTTAACAAGTCAAAGATTCTATAATCATGTTATTATCCATCAAGGTTCATCTAAATTGTCAATATGATATCAAAAAAAAAACAAAAACAAAAACACCTCAGGAAAGAAATCAATTAAAAGACATCTAACTTCCAGTTAGACAAATAATAGTCATTGGAAAATGTCTATAACACTAAAGGCATGGTGGAGGGAGGGGGAGTGCTGGTTTAGAAGTTCAAATACTAAATAGAGGATAACAGATACTTAACTCTATACTAATAAACAATATGAGAAAATTATCTTGGACATGTTTTCAAATAAGTATCTCTTTATGGACTCTATGGCAATCTCTCTATGGCATCACTTTTTTTTTTTATTAAAATGTAGTAGATATGCAATATTATATTAGTTTCAGATATACCACAGTCATTCAACATTTATTATGAAGTCATCACAATAAATCTAGCTACCATCTGTCACCATACATATTACATATTATTAACTACATTTCCTATGCTGTACATTGTATCCCCATATCTACCTTATTTTTGAATGTTTGGCAGGGTTTTTTTTTATTTTTTTAATGTTTATTTATTTTTGAGAGACAAAGAGAGACAGAGTATGAGCCGGGGAGGAGCAGAGAGAAAGGGAGACACAGAATCCAAAGCACGCTCCAGGCTCTGAGCTGTCAGCACAATCTGACGAGTAGCTTGAACTCACGAATCGCGAGATCATGACCAGAGCCGAAGTCAGACACTCAACCAAGCCACCCAGGCGCTCCACGAGTTTTTGTTTTTAATTCCAGTACATTTAACAGTGTTACGTTAGTTTAAGGTGTAATTTAACAATTCTATGTATTACTCAATGCTCATCAAGATAAATGTAATCTTAATCCCCCTCACCTATTTCATTCACCCTTCCCCCACCTACCTCGCCTCTGGTAACCATCTGTTTGGTCTATTTTATAACTGGAAGTCTACACTCCCTCTTGTAAAATAAAGAAAAATTCTTGTATTAAATTCATACAAAATAAACCAGATTAAAAATAGGTAACCTTAAAAATCCTAACAGTAAAATGTTTTGAAAGGCAACAACATGATTTCTGTAGTAAATTCATTAAAAAATAACTATATAATACTACTAATAACTATTATAGCTTCCAATTTGTATCAGTATGTTTTTTTTTATTTCACTAATTTTTTTGTATGTTCTATTTAGAATTTAAAACCTTCAGTGTCTCACTTAAAGACAGTCATACAACACTCAAGAATGAATTGAAGATGACTCAATAAAACTACTACAGCAGGCCACCTGGGTAGCTCAGTCGGTTAAGCGTCTGACCTTGGCTCAGGTCATGATCTCAAGGTTCGTGAGTACAAGAGGCAAATCAGGCTCTGTGCTAACAGCTCAAGAGTCTAGAGCCTGCTTCGGATTCTGTGACTCCCTCTCTCTCTACCCATCTCTCTCTCTCCTTTCTCTTTCAAAAAATAAATAAAAGATGCCTGTGGCTCAGTTGGTTATGTGTCCAACTTGGACTCAGGTCATTATCTCATGGTTCCTAAATTCAAGCCCCACATCGGGCTTTGCACTTACAGTTCAGAGCAAACTGCACTGACGGGTTCAGATTCTCTGTCTCCCTCCCTCTCTGCTCCTCCACTGTATGCACTCTCTCTCTCTTTCTCAAAAATAAATAAACATTTTTTTAAAGGAAAAAAAAATTTAAAAAAAAACCACTACTACAGCAAAAACAAAGGACAGGAATAGTCCAAACTGAAACGGCTCCTGTGGGAAGGGATATGAGAGCTTTTTATCTTTTATTTTAAATCATTCTGGGGAGCCTGGGTGGCTCAGTCAGTTAAGCAATGGACTTCAGCTCAGGTCATGATCTCACAGCTCAGGGTGGTTCAAGCCCCACATCAGGCTCTGTGCTGACATCTCAGAGCCTGGAGCCTGCTTCAGATTCTGTGTCTCCCTCTCCCTCTCTCTCTCAAAAATAAACATTAAAAAAAATTTTTTAAATAAATCATTCTGATGCCATTAGTGATATATAGAAGCAAAAGAGCAAAACTGGAAGAGAAGACAGGTGACCCTAGAATCTAATCCAACATATTTATACATATATTCAAAACATTTTTGCACTCTTTTAATATGTACTGAAACTTCCAAAAATACAGTATCTCATAAATTGAAAAACACTGTCTTTATATAGAACCCTACCAAAAGGTGTTCATCATTTTAGGAAAAAATATTACAGAGCAATGCTGATCATGGTATTTGAGTCACCCAGTTAATATATGTGTATGTTAGTCTGATCTGCAGCAGCTGCATTCTTGACTATTCTACACATGGGTATTAGCATCGCACTACTTTATCCTACAGTACAGGAGAAGCTAAGTCTTCACATACTGAAATACATGTATTAATATATAAATCTATGTTTAAATTTACATATTCATAATATACATATTATAACCTATTATTATGTGCATAACTTAATATTACTTTCATGTTATGTCACTATGTTCATTTTTTATTTTACATATGTATATACATATATAATACATGTGTATATATATTCACACACATATATATATATCTAATTTCATTTCAGTGTGGTAAATGAGGTATCACAAATCAATTGTTTTGAAAAGGGGGCACCAAGTCTGACAGAATAGAGAATTTCTAGTATAACAGTAAAAGAGAATGGGACTGAGGCCAGAAAACTGACATTTTAAAGGAAGAATGAGGAACAAAGAGGGAGAAATAGAAAGGTAGAAAGTATCTTGGGAGAGAGAACTATGCCGAAGGAGAAAGAAGTCTCTATAAGAGCTCCACCAAATGGCTCAGAAGAGGCTGATAACAACTGAAAATAAACCAGAAGATTTGAAAATGGGAATGTCACTGGTAATCTCTGAACAGTTTCAGTATAGTAGTTGAGACAAATGATACTGCAGTGAGAAAACGAGTAAACAGAGGAAAAACAGAAAGAGCTAATGAGAGCATTCTCTTTCAAGAAGTTAGGATAAGGGAATGAGAAATAAGACAAAAGAACAAGGAGCGTGGCAGGATCAAAAGGAGGAAGAGTTTTTGTTTGTTTCTGGGTTTTGTTAGGCTAGAAAAGACTTCTGAGAGGTTCATTCAAATTTACTAGATATCAAGGCCTGACTTTATTATATATGCCTAAATACAAGTTTTAAGAAATAATACTCTTTTACAAACTGAAATGTTTATAGATGATGTTATATGATATCTGGGATTTGATTCAAAATAATCTGGAGGGGGAAGTAATTGTTATAGATCAAGAAAAGGTAAAATAAAATTAGCCCTAAATTGCTAACTGTTGAATCTGGGTGATGGGTACATGGTGGTTCTTGGCTCTTCTTTTCTTAATATGCTTAAAACTTTCCATGATGATTTTTTTAAGAAAATTATCTCTAAAATATGCTCAATTATTTTTCATTTTTATATATAACTATGTGCTATTCCATTAAATGTCAAACAGATGATACTGATTTTTATCACAGCATATTTTAAGGTTTTTCTTAGGAATGAGTATACATTAATTGTTGATTTATCTCAATTTCTCAATTTTCCATGTGATCACAGCAATTTCATATTCAACTAGATGGAAAAAAGAGGTGAAAAATAGATGAAAGCTGATTCTAAGGCTCTGGGCCACAGAGTTCACAAATCTATCCCCTAAAGGAATTCTATTTGACAGTATCCATATTATACCATTTTTAAAAATGCTTATTTTCTAATCACAGCTTTATATGAAATGTGTTTGAAATTGCCTCTAAATTTATAAATTTTATAATACTGATAGAAAAAATGAATTCTGAACTAAGAGCCATAGGAATTACCTTTTCAGTGCTGCCTCTAATTTAACTGTATAACCTCATCAAGTCTCTTAACCTCTCTAAACCTATTTCCTCAATTTTTTTTTTAATGTTTATTCATTTTTGAGAGAGAGACAGAGCATGAGTGGGGGGGAGGAGCAGAGAGAGAGGGAGACAGAATATGACGCAGGCTCCAGGCTCTGAGCCGTCAGCACAGGAGCCACCCAGGAGCCCCAGTTTCCTCAACTTCTTAATGAGGAATTGGAATTAAATTAACTCCGGAGTAATGTCCATTTCTAACTTTCTAGACTTCTACATGTCTGCTCTACAGGAAACCTGAACACCTCCACAACCCAAGCAGACAATTATCTAGACCAGCATTTCTCCAAGTCAATGGACCCCTGAAGATCCCGGAGACTGTTACAGAGTCAACAAGATCAAAACTATTTTCATAATAATACTAAGACACTTGCCTTTTTCAATGTAGTTACATTTACCCCAATTATGTAGAACCAATGATAAGTAAAACTACTACCACTTTAGCCAGAACCAGGACAGTGATCACTGTCCCCCCAGTAAAAGAATGCTGGTTTCACTTAGGTATACCTCTAAGCAATAAAATTTATTAATTTTAGTACATCTTGATCCTAAATACATCTTTTTAGCATTCTATATGATGAAATAGGAATTGCACATAAAGTATTTCTGCTGTAAGACAAAATATGATGGCTGCCTCAAGGAAAATTATTTGTCCAAACGTCTGAGTTGTAATCTTCAGGAATTGGTTTTTTGTTTGTTTTGTTTTGTTTTGTTTTTATGGAATACCATTGTTACTGGTAAGACTGACTAACCTTGGTTATTCAAACTTGGGTTTTTGGCAAATTTGGGGTTTTGTTTTTGTTTGCTTATTTTTGTGTTTTCTGTGGGTTTGTTATTGTTGTTTTAAGTTTATTTATTTTGAGAGAGAGAGAGGGAAAGAATCCCAAGCAGGCTTTGCACTGTCAGCACAGAGCCTGATGCAGACCTCGATACCATGAACCATGAGATCATGACCTGAACCAAAATCAAGAGTCGGATGTTTAACTGACTGAGTCACCCAGGTGCCCTGGGTTTTGTTTGTTTTTTGAGTAAAGCCTGTCATTTCAGGGAAAGAGACTTACAATATCTGTTGACAATATTAAAATTCAAATTAAAAGCAGAATCTTGGAAAACTTGTATCTACCACCTTGAACATAATAGCTTATGCTGTTCAAGTTTAAATAGTTAAACAATTTTTCTGATAAAATCAAAATATAATTTTTTTGATATTACAAGATATTACAAGATCTACATAATTCAGCAAGACAGTGTGTTTCAAATGACCAATACATCAGGTTATAAAATCATGCATGGGTAAAAGATTCATTCATTCAGAGTGCAAAATACACCAACAGATTGTAATATAACAGAGTGCAAAAGTTCACTAGTATGGTTTAATTTTCCACTTTGAAACTTTAAGAAATTACCACCTGCTTAGTTTGGATGAAGGATCAAAGAATATACACAATTATCTAAACAGGTTATGTTACTACTTCCTTTCCCAAGGATATATTTGAGTGAGGCCAGATTTTCTTCATAAACAGTTCAACCAAAAACAACATAATGCAGCAAAAACTGAATCCAGTTATCATCTATTAAATTAGACATTATAGAGATTTATAAAAAATATAAAATAGTGCCACTTTTTTCACAAATTTTTGTTTTGGAAAACAGTTATATTTCTTTTTGTTAACTTTTTTAAGTAATCTCTACAACCAACATGGCGCGTAAACCCACAACCCCAAGATCAAGAGTAGGATGCTCTATCGACTGAGCCAGCCAGGTACCCTGCAAATAGTTCTTTTTCATAAAATGCCATTTTCTGTTAATATGTATTTATTAAATATTATTTTTAAATGGGTTAAATAATTTAATTTCTAAATTTTAATTTCTAACACAGTAAATAATGACAGCTATAACCAAACAGATAACAAAATCTTTACAGAGTCCTCAATAATTATGAATCTTTAAAGAGTCCTAAAACCTGAGATCCACTATTCTACATAAAACTTTACCAAATCTTTTGCTAGGCTGCTCACATTCGCTACTGAGAGTAGGGGAGGATGAAAGAAGACACATATATTATTATATAACCTTTGGTAAGTATTATAATAGAGGTATAATTCCAAAAAGTAAATTTGGGAAAACAGTTTTGAAAGATTTAATTCAAACAGGTCATGAAAGACAGGTAAAACTGACTAAAGGTCAATCCATTCCAGACAAAGGTCTGTTTGAACAAGAGTAGAAAGGAGGGAGAATAAGGACATGTCTAGGAAATAGGCTAATGGGGCTAGAGCCTGGCACAGTGGCAGAAGTTTGACAAATGCTGCAGTAAGCCAAGAGATTAGGCCACGGACGGCTTCAATCCCACAATAAAAAGTTTGGACTCTAAAATGTATTAACAAAGGGCTAACTGGGACTCTTATTCAGCAAGAGACTATTACAATCAAATTTCTACTTTGAAATACAACCGTAATGGATATGCACAGGACAGACTGTACATTGAGGAAAAGGACCAAATTCAGGGAGACATGTATGGAAGAAAAAGTAATGAAGCTTGCATTCAGTCAGAGGGAGTAGAAAGTGAAGGATGGCCTTCTAGAAGCAAAACAGGGTTTGGCAAGTGAACAACTATGATAAGAGGGAAAGGGTGAGTTAAAGTGCTGAACTTCAGGGGTGCCTGGGTGCTCAGTTGGTTAAGTCCGGGTAAGTGATCATGATCTCATGGTTTGTGAGTTCGAGCCCTGCATCAGGCTCTGTGCTTGAGACTCACAGCTCAGAGTCTGGAGTCTGCTTCGGTTTCTGTTGTCTCCCTCTCACTCTGCCCCTCCCCTGCTCGTGCTCTGTCTGTCTGTCTCTCTCTCTCAAAAATTAACATTTAAAAAAAAATTTTTTAAAGACCTAAACTAGAATAACGAGGTAATAGGACTGTCATAAGGGAAACAGAAGATCCAAGTTTCTCAGGGGAGGTGGATTTGATGGGAATTATGAAAATTTGAGGTGTCTTGTATAGCATCAGTTCAGAAATGCTAGTCAAAATGATACAGAAAGAGATTCGGGGAAAATTTGCCCTAAAAATAAGAATTGGGACCACGGGATTAATATAATTATCAAAAATAAGAACAGGGGTGTCTGTGTGGCGCAGTCAGTTGAGCGTCCGACTTCAGTTCAGGTCGTGATCTCACGGTTCGTGGGTCTGGGCCCCGCATCGGGCTCTGTGCTGACAGCTCAGAGCCTGGAGCCTGCTTCAGGTTCTGTGTCTCCCTCTCTCTCTGTTCCTCCCCCACTCGCTCACACTCTGTCTCTCTCTCTCAAAAATAAAGATTATAAAAAATAATAATTAAAAAAAAAGAACAGAGTGAGTAGAGTTTAATATGGGACTCCCATTTGGGAGTTTATTGGACACAAACAGTAAAGGCACAGGCAGAGAAAATTAAGCAGTAAAAACAAAATAGGAAAAGTCAGAGTCTTCACAGAGGGCATGACCACAGAAGCTAAGAGAAAAAAATTCAAGGAGGATTAGTTGGTCAATAGCTGAAGAAGTTGGAAAAGAATAATGACCAAAATGAGGCCACTGGATCTATTAATTACTAGGTTACAGAGTAGTCTCTGTTGAGTGTTTAGGGACAGAACACAGATTACAATGAATCTGGGTTCATGGCCTCATTAGCATGGTATTAGGTACAGGAAATAAATATTTTATCCAGAGCTACATTAAAGTATGTTTTCCAAACAACAGTTTGTCTGCTTTTAAACTACAATAATTTTTTAATAAAACTATCTCTCTAAATTTAACTGTTATTTTCAGACAATTTACTTCAGGCCACACAAAACACTGATTTTAGCATTAAAGCAGAATACTATCATTTACCTAATAAATTTTATGACACACAAAGAATTTACAAAAAAAAAAGAATTTACTATTATATTATATACTGAACCTCAATCTACTGCTTAAAAGAATATTATTCTTAGTAGATAAGCCTACCAAAGGACATTTTAGTACAAATCCAAGAAACAGCATTTATTTAAGAAAAATCTCTATTACCCAATCCCTTTTTATTGGTAATATCAAACGCAATATGAGACCAAATTTAATTTAAGCATATTTATATGAAATGTGTATTTAGCCAGACCTATGTTTATACAACAATAATATGTGAAATATCCATATACATTAGTACAATCTAAAAAACAATCATTTGTTGAAAAAAGGATTCTTCCCCTTACAAAAGAAATCACTAATGGAATACTTTAAATAAATAAGAAACTTTCCCAGGATAATATGAAATTACAGTTCAATTCTTTATTTAACTTACACAAAGCTTTACAGGAATACATTTAATTTTTTTTTTCAACGTTTATTTATTTTTGGGACACAGAGAGACAGAGCATGAACGGGGGAGGGGCAGAGAGAGAGGGAGACACAGAATCGGAAACAGGCTCCAGGCTCTGAGCCATCAGCCCAGAGCCTGATGCGGGGCTCGAACTCACGGACCACGAGATGGTGACCTGGCTGAAGTCGGACGCTTAACCAACTGCGCCACCCAGGTGCCCCGGAATACATTTGTTTAAAGCAAATTCATGAAGTATGTAATCAAAATGGGCAGTGAAAGGATTTAAAAACTGTAAAGGTGGAGGGCACCTGGGTGGCTCAATCAGTTAAACAGCCAACTCTTGGTATCAGCTCAGGTCATCATCCCAGGGTGCTGGATGGAGCCCACATCAAGCTCCACACTGAGTATGGAGTCAGCTTGGGATATTCTCTTTCTCTTTCTCTCTTTCTCTTTCTCTCTCTCTCTCTCCTCCCTCCCTTCCCCTGTGTGGCTCTCCCTGGCTTGTGCTCTCTCTCTCTTAAAAAAAAAAAAAAAAAAAAGGCAAACTTATCAGCAGAATGTATCTATGAGATGCAAAATTCTGACTGACATATTTTTTCTGGGCTCTAAAACATCTATAGTGAAATCTGTCATATGCTTAAACCCAGGCAATTCCCATCTTCCTCGCCCTCCCCACCTTCTCAATTTGCCATGGAATACCCAGTGACTAGTTCTACACTAAGCACTCATCTGTTTTCTCCATCATCTGGATGGCCAACACAAGATATAGTTTTGTTCGAAACCTCAAGCAAAAGGATTAAAAGATACATAAAATCATCTACTCTCATCTTCAAGCCAATAATGATGGACAGGAAGAGCAGAGAACTAATACATTCCTCCTCAAAACACATACACATGAATACACTTTGTTCTTCCTCAAAATACCAAAAGGATAACAAACAGCAAATCATGCCCACAAACCAAAACACAGTTGTTTCATCTAATTTTAGAAAAAAAATAACAAGGAACTGGAGAAAAGTTCTCTCTGGAATAACTCAATCCTCAAATCAAGGAAATTCAAAGAGCACAACATGGAAAAACCAACAGCCTCAATTCTCCCCTTTGGGATACTAATTCTATCAGCCCAAATCAAAATAAACACTATGTTTTTAGAAGATCCCAAAAAAGTCTGAAATTTCTCTTTTTCAAAAAAGACAAAAAAAAAGCCCACTCACAAAGAAGATACCTAAATGTACCATTTCAAGCACAGGTACTCTATGATTTACTCCAAACCTGTTTTATTTCTTTGTACCGTATGCTTTTAAGACAAGCTTATAAACATATTTGTTTCTAAAAAAAAAAAAAAAAAAAAAAAAAAAAAAAAGACCCAATTATATAATTACACCCGGAAGTATCCTTTATTTAAAGTCTCATAGCCAGGTGTTTCTTATTTGATTAATTTGCTCAGTCCTAGACTATACGGTTAGTTGTTCCTTTTCTGGAGGCTGTGAACAAGACCCAGTCTAACTGTACTTGAAACAAGTAGTCTCAAGTAATGTGCAGATGTCTCACAAGATTTGTTTAATCTGAGTAAAATCTTGTACTTCTTTTCCCTGAAACCTTCAAAAGTAGAAAGAAAATATAAATATAATCTAATTGTTTTTGGTGGGCAGTACTGCTCATATACTAGGGACCTTCATACCGTCTCTTTAAGAAGAGAAACCCGTTTTAGTAATCCTCAGGAATTTGTCCAAAATAAAAGACATGGATTTAAACTTGTACCCAGAATTCAGGTTAACTAGGTAAAACTAGCATTAACAAAAGACAGTTGAGTAACCCCAAACTGCAACAGATGTATACAGAAATTTAAAGTGTCTTTAAAAGGACTTGGGGAGGAAGGACAATTATTTCACAACAGCCTTACTTCTATGAACTGTTACTATATTATGCATGTGTTCTGGTTTTTTTGCTATCAAGAGTTCAGGTGAACAGGAGGTAAAAGTTCCATAAGGCAAAGCCCTCTTCTTGAGAAAAAAAAAAAATTTTTTTTTTTAATTTCTTTTAACTTAGTCATTAAAAGATTTTTTTCAGGGGCATATGGGTGGCTCAGTCAGTTAACCACCCGACTCTTGATTTTAGCTCAGGTCATGATCTCATGAGTTCATGAGTCCATGAGCCCTGCGCTGACAGAGACTGCTAGGGATTCTCTCTCTCCCTCTCTACCCCTCCGCCACTCATGCGTACTTTCCCAAAATAAATAAAAATTTTTTAAAGTAATTTTCTATGAAAAACATTTACTCTACCAAATCAAGACCACCTAATTTCAGAAACCTCATTAAAGCACAACAATATATTAATAAAAGGATTTTATGCCAATGGACCTAGGTTATGTTTCTCATTGGGTTATATGGATCATCAAAAGTTCCTAAGGGGAGCCTGGCTGGCTCAGTCGATACAGCATGCGACTCTTGATCTCTGGATAGTGAGTTCAAGCCTTATGTTGGGCATAGATATTACTTTAAAAAAAAATAAACCCTCCTAAAATAACTGTCCAATTAAATGAGAAAGCGAATGAACTATTTTCTAAGCATGTATAAGACAGGTAGTCTCAAGTATTTTTGAGATGTATCACAACTCTCAAAGTTATTTAAATTGTACCAAGGAAATGCTACAAATTCCCAAAGGTTCTAATCAATGCCTTATTTATTCTCCACTTGCTGCAACAAACCCACAATCCCTCCTTTGCTCTGTTCCAGCCCTGGGAGGATGAGCCTACAGAGATCACCACTTAGGCTCCCCAGCTGGGTTCAAGCAATGCAAGCCAATGAACAAGACCCAAAAGAGGGAGGAGAGGTCAGGAACTTCCCCTCCCTCCCTCCCTGCCAGTCAGGCCTGCCTTAAAAGCCACAGTTCCCTGGGGCCCTCCTCCACAATTCCAGCTCTCAACTCTCAGCTCTGGTAATCTCTGGAGAATTAAGGGCTTCTCACCATTGCTATCCCCTGAGTGCTTCTTTCAAGCACCCCCACCCCACCCCACCAACCCCCCTCCACTTCTTGTTTGTTCTCTAACCTCGGTAATCTGTTCTTTTGTACCATCAAGGATAAAATCTCTTTCCTGCTAGGAGCTTGCCTGATGCAGTTAACAATACCAAGTCTGGTTAGTCCAAAATAGCACATTATCTAAAGAAATCCAATTTTAAAAGTTTAACAAGGTCTTAAGATATAACAAGGTCTTGGGGCGCCTGGGTGGCGCAGTCGGTTAAGCTTCCGACTTCAGCCAGGTCACGATCTCGCGGTCCGTGAGTTCGAGCCCCGTGTCGGGCTCTGGGCTGATGGCTCAGAGCCTGGAGCCTGTTTCCGATTCTGTGTCTCCTTCTCTCTCTGCCCCTCCCCCGTTCATGCTCTGTCTCTCTCTGTCCCAAAAATAAATAAACGTTGAAAAAAAAATATTAAAAAAAAAAAAAAAAAAAGATATAACAAGGTCTTAATACAAATAAGTACTACTTATTTGTAATATTGTTATTTCTATAATTGTTTAAAAATTAAATATAATCAGCTCACTTCCAAATGAAACTGGGTAAAAGCTGAAAAACTCACTGCAATTAAATTTAGGTGTGAAATTCAACACTGCACTGTCCTCCCAAGATAAATGCCTATAGGCTGCAAATAAGCTTAACAGGGAAAAAAAATCGATGAAGGGATTCTGGTAACTGATATTTCACTTCCTTATACCATACACTGTCTGGTTAATCCAAACAATTTTTTTGTTGTTATTGTTAAAGCCCTCCCTAAGCACAAGATGAAGAAAAGTTTTAAACCAGTGGTTCTCAAATTTTGGTGTACAAGTAAATTCAACGAAGAAATATGTCAAAATACTAAGCCCAGGTTCCACCCACACCTCCTGACAAGTGTTTCTACCAGTTCCCAGGTAATTCTGATGCACACCTAAATTTCAGAACTTCTTAAAACTGGCCAACTTCAAGATTCCACCCAAATCTCCAATACATTTTTTTCTCTTTGACTGAATATTTCACATTAAATATTGTCAAACAGGGGCGCCTGGGTGGTTCAGTCAGTTAAGCATCTGACTTGGGCTCAGGTGATGATCTTGCAGTTCATGGGTTCGAGCCCCGCGTCGGGCTCTGTGCTGACAGCCTGGACCCTGGAGCCTGCTTCAGATGCTGTGTCTCCGTCTCTCTCTACCCCACCCCTGCTCACTCTCTGTCTCTCAAAAATGAATAAACGTTAAAAAAAAATATTGCCAAACAAAAAAGTTTTTAAAGCACAGTCACAATAATAATGCACACTAATTATATACCACTGTGAGATATGTTTCACATGTATTATTATCTAATTTGGTTCTCACAAGAACCACACCAGGTAGGTAATATTGCCCCCATTTTACAGATAAGAAAACTGAAACCCAGAGAAACTAAGTAATCTGGCCAAAGTAATGACCGGTAAAACCAGGATCACCTCTGGTCTGCCAGTCCCTCTTACCTATACACTGGACAAGCTAGTACTTGTACCTAAATGCAACTCTGGAGCCTCAGGACTGTCACAAAAAGGATTAAGCCTAAGGGCCAAGCAGTTAGACAAGCAATAATCCTCCCTGTCCACTCCCTCCCCACAACAAGCTCTCCTGACTCCCCATCCCTCCTCACTCACCGAGGCCTTCCACTTACATGGTATGCTATCACACTGTGGTAGAACATCACAAATCTGTGTATATATCAGCACTCTTTCTACTCTTACCTACTGCATGCTAAGTATCTCCAAACTCCATTTCCACCAAGTACTGACTGTGAGCCTGAGTAAATTTAACATCTCTGTGCCTCAGTTTCCCAGTCTATAAATTATGGGTCATAATACCAAGTGCACTAAAGTAACATAGTGATTAGCTGAGACAATGTACATAAAGTACTTGCTTGACATAGTATCTCTCTAACACATAGCAACAGCAACAACTCAATAAACAATAGCTGCTAGTCCAACATATCAATCGTAGGTCCCATTTATTTTCTCCCAGCTTTGTTTCCTGAGACTGAGATAAAAAATGGAACATATGCTTACTTACCAGGAGTAGACGGGTAACAGTGTTATAACTCAGTGTTACAATGCCAGGCATAAAATATTTCAGAGTAAATGAGTCTTTGAGTAGCCATCAGATTGTACTACTTGACAACTATTTCCCAACTTTAGGGTCAGGCCCGTTGATTACACACTAGTATGAAGAGTCTATAATTAACTTAATTCAAAACAACGATAAAATGTCACTCAGCACAGGGACTTGGTGTTAATTTATCACTGTATCACCAACACTTAGAACAGTGCCTGGCTCATAGCAGACACTCAAATATCTGTTAAGTGAACGAAGGCATAAAGGTACCAATGCAGACACACCTTAGCTCATTAGTGAATCTTTACAAAAAACAAGCATAATTATCAAACCAGTATCAATGTGGCAAGTAATAAAAGTTATTTTCAAAATTCCCCCAGAATATTTTTCTCCTTTTTTTTTAAGATGTGATACAAACACACACAAAAATCCAAGCAGGTAATGAAATAAACATATTTTTGTAAGTGTTCCATCCTGGGTTCTGTGTCCTAGAATTAGCAGACAGTTCAAGTTTAGGTTGCTTCAACACTTCTGGATGCTACAAGGTCTCCATCTTATAACCATGTTTGTCTAGTTCAGGTTGTAACTGATTGGAGAAGTCATCCTCTACACTGTCATCATCCCAATTATCCTCCGAGACATGTGCATCTGGATCTTCATCTTCACCTAAACCAGCCCACTCTTTCGCAGAGAACTCCTTGAACTCCTCATCCTCCTCCAAGAGACCCAAGCCTACAAGCTGCTTTTTCTCTGACACTGTGACCCTCCCCACGAAAAATCTCTCAGGCCTGGAAGAAAGTTGGAACTCTCACACTTCCTCACCAAAGCCACCCAAGCTGCTGCTGCATCTGAAGCCGGCCTTACCATAGAACTCTCCTTTCTTTCTTAAAACAGATGTGTGTCCTTTAAAAACTCTCCAACTAGAAAAGTTAATTACTAACCTCAGCTCCATGTGCTCGCTTCGGCAGCACATATACTAACCTCAGCTCCATTAATCTACTAAAAATGTTAAAGTAGTTCCATAATAATGCATCATGTTCATCTCCTGCTTTATATGAAGAAAAAAAAAAAAAAACAAATCTAGTAACCATTTAACAATTATCACTCTAGTGATGCTGACTTTTCAGAATTTCTGGAACCATTCAAACTGAAGCCACAAAATGAAGTCACCGCTAAGAGGGTGTCACCAACTAACACCTAAGAGATAAGAGAACTGTGATCTACTATGGGAATACACAGACAGAAGTTCCATTCTCACCTATTCTTCTAGGCAGCCACCTATGTAGCCTTCAACAAGTGCTTAATTTTTTTGTCCCCACTTTCTCATCTGCAGAGTAGGAGTAAGTTTATCATATCTACTTCAACAAGTTGCTTTAAGGACCAAATGTACACAAAATGATTTCCAAAACAATAAAGTGCCATACAAATGTAAGTTGTTAAATTTGATATAAACTTCAACAGATTTTAAATGGATGTTTCTATTTATCTTTCTTTTTATGTCTCTGCCACTCTTTGTATTTGCTAGACCCAAAGATCTGCCAGTACGCAGAAGAACCAGTTTCTGCCTAGCCAGGTTTCAAATATACTAGGCCCTCAGTAAATATTTGTTGAAAAAGATGTTCATCCAGGGGCGCCTGGGTGGCTCAGTTGGTTAGACATCTGACTTCGGCTTAGGTCATGAACTCACGGGTTTGTAAGTTCAGGCCCCGCATTGGGCTCTGTGCTGACAGTTCAGAGCCTGGAGCCTGCTTTGGATTCTGTGTCTCCCTCTCTCTGTGTTCCTCCCCCACTCACACTCCATCTCTCTCTCTCTCAAAAATAAATAAAGATTAAAAAAAAAAGATATTCATTCACATATAAGAGAAATTTTAAAATTCTGCTATATGCAATACCATACCTTGTAAAGGCTAAGTAGCAGGTTACTTTCAAATAAAATAACAAGTGACGTAACTTATATAAAAGATGCCTGTGGTTTTCTCAAAAGCACCGCCTTCCTTTGTGCACATTACTCAGCCTAGATATAAATATTCACCTATGTGAATATCACCCAAAGAATGTACTTCAGTATTGTGGTTTCACTGGAGTCATGCTTTCTGCATTGAAAAGGACTTTCCTTCTCTTTAACACTAGCAAGATTTCTGAAGATGCCAGATTTTTTCTTCCAGTTTTACATTCTATGCTTCAGCATTTACAGGGAGAACTTTTGGTGGACTAGTGGTCACTTCTCAAACTACCAGGTCATTCTTACACTAAATAAGAAAAAAAGTTTAGGGGCACCTGGGTGGCTCAGTTGGTTGAGCGTCCGACTTTGACTCAGGTCATCATCTTGCGGTTCGGGAGTTTGAGCCCCGCGTCGGGCTCTGTGCTCACAGCTCAGAGCCTGGAGCCTACTTCAGATTCTGTGTCCCCCTCTCTCTGCGCCCTACCCCTGCTTGTGCTCTGTCTCTCTCTGTCTTTCAAAAATGAATGAAACTTTTTTTTTAAGTTTATTTTTGAAAACCAAACATGCAAAAATATTCCAACACTTATATTTTAAGATTATTAATAATAGTCCACTAAATTTGTCAAATAAAAGCATAACTTTTAAATGGTAAACTTCCTGGGTCCTCTGAATATTATATAATGCCTCAAAAATCGAATTTAAGCTTATTTAATGTTAGTTCTTGATTATCTACACACACACACACACACACACACACACACACACACGGAGATGTGTTACAGATCATCCATTAATAATTTATATTAAGCCCTTGGATGATGGTTTTGTATTTACTGTTGAATATTAGTATCCTTGAGATGCAAAATTCCTAATAGTTCAAGCCAAATAATGAAATATCTGTAAACACACTCAACTCAGCTGTCCTACCATTTTTCTTCTTTCTCATTTACCCAAATACAACTACATTCTTCTGTTGAAAGGACTCCTACTTTGCTACAAAAGATGGACTTTGAGTGCTCATTTTTGTCCTTTATATCTATTATAGTTTAAAGGACATTCCTGAAATAAACACAGGCCATAAAAAAATCGTCCTAATAGTACAGGTGACAATTTAATAATAATTTGAAAACAAGCCCCCAACACCAGGATTACACAGTTAATATCTGAAAGATAGCTACTGTATTTATGGGCAATGATCTTTCTCATTTGAAGAAAATATAAAGTTTTATCCTAAACAGGAACACTATACTATTCATTTTATAGACAATGAAAACCAGTGTTATTAATTCTAATTCCTATGAACCCATCAAAATAAAAAGTGCACAGTATGTATAATACTCTAGAATTTACATCAGAAATGATAAAGTGGGGTGCTTGGGTGGCTCCACTGGTTGAGTGACTCTTGATTTCGGCTCAGGTCATGATCCCACGACTGTGGGATCGAGCTGCATGTCAGGCTCCACACTGGGCCTGTTTAAGATTCTCTCTCTCTCTCCCTCTGCCCCTCTTCTCCCACTCACGCACATACTCTCTCTTAAAAAAAAAAAAAAAAAAAAAAAAAGGAAATGATAAAGCAACACATTACTGTTCAAAGTTGTCAACTTAAAAATGACAAAACAGAATTCAACATTAGTTCCAGAGCCACATTCATGACCTATCTCATTCGCACTCCTGTGTGCTTTCTTCAAGTTACATTCTTTAACACAATACCAGTTCTGCAGGTTTATTTGAACGGTCTACCAAATGAACTGAGATCAAGGCAACCAGGTCCGATGGAAAGGACAGGGGTTTCATGGTCAGAAGACTTAGGTGTGAATGCAGACTTTGTTCCTCTGAAGCTGTAAGACCTTGCACAAATATTTAATCCTCTAAGCTTAAATTTCCTCATGTGTAAGAGGACAAGACCACCAACCTTGAAAATTATTTTGTAAATCAAATCCCTCGGTTTGTGTTCTGATTATGGCAGATGCTTAATAAATGGGTGACTATCTTATACAACTAAATGGCCAGTTCACAAATTATTATAAAGTGCCTCATTAAGGGGATCACAAACTGTATGAGATTTATTAAAGCTGTAATACCTTTTTCAGATGAAAATGTTTTAATATACAGAAATGAAATATTCAGAGGATAGAAATCTTTTTAAAACTGACATTTTACATACCAAAGTAAAGCTTCAATGATCAACGGTGAAAATTGGTTAATTTTTTTTTTATGTTTGTGGTACTTAGACTTATTCAAACCTCACATGCTCAAAAATCTTAAAACTCTATGAAAAAGGAACAGTACTTTAGAATCCAGAGACAGCCCAGTTATCTAAACAATGGGCTACATGATACACCACAGTCTCCAGGCAAAGTCACAACAGGATGAGAAAAGAGCCTTCAGCCACTCTCAGATTTCCTGCCCACTGTTATTTTAAAACTCGATCATATAAACATAAACAGAGGGGAAAAAAATCCACTTCAAATGAGCCCCATGGGTTATGATTTGTGATCTGTTTTTAATACCCTGCATTAATTTATATTAAATACTGCTATAGTTCATTACATTTTTCTTGCTCACATTTCTGGGCACTAATGAATAATATATGTATATTATAGTTTTATACAGTATGTATTTAGAGTTTTTAATCATGATCATCTTTTCTTAAAGTCATTCATCATTTCTGTTACTCCCTTTTTAAAACTTAGTTTTGGAAAACAAAAATGTAACTCAAACTGGGAGAACAATAAATAGTATGTCACACAGAACATACAAACACAATGGGCAAATCTGCTTAAGACCAAAATGACTTCTGTTTACCACTGTGCATCTAATTCTGCACAACTTAAAATACTCAAAACGAGCTGGATATTTAAAAGTCAATGAGTTATTTTGAACGGTTGCATTGTTTCAAGCTCTGGCTACAGCCCAATTTGTAATGTTTCTAAAATTAATGATAAAAAACACCAATGTAATTTTTTCACTAAACAATTTCCAATTGTAAAACCACAGCCCAAGATACCCATGAAGTTTAGTTAATTTGTACAGATATGCCGTTTTGCTGCCAACCTTTGTACCGTGACCATTACCAGCCCAAGTTCAAGATTCACATTTTACGGTGTGAACAGAGTCAACTGAATCTTAAGAATTCTTAAAACTCTCAAACCCTGACTATATTTAGATACATTGGATCTACACCACCAGAGCATAACACCAAATGAAATTTTTATTTAGCATGTACAGCAATCTGTGAAGTTGAAATAGTGTTCCTACTTGTTCACTAATATCTGTAGATTAGGATACAAGCATTCCTCCACCGCAACTTTATACTGGAAAAAGTGTCACTTGTTTTCTTAAATTGTATAGAAACAGTATTTCTGACACGGGTGTTCTAGTAACAACCCTACCAAATTATTTCCTACTTAAAATCCTAGATTTTGAGCATTTTAATGGTTTTAAGGGGCTTTTGAACATTAACAAATATAAAAAACTCTTGTTCAGTAGTACGCATATAAATTAACATACTCAAAATACTGGACAACTTAAAAACTAAAACCACAGCTTTAGACAGTCCCAACCTGGTCTCCTACCTGGTTAAACTATTAATTTAATATTGGCTGGCACCTGATCCTCGTATCTCAGAACAAACGGCTCCATTCCTACACTGGATTTTAAGCTTGTTGACTTAAAAGAAAATTATCACGGAGTGTCCAAGTCAGAATGGGACACCTGAGTGCCCTGCTTCTACCTGGGAGCTAGAGAAGATACACAAAGGTATCTTGGTGACGATAAACCCATGAAAGGAGACTCTCATTGTCCTGTGGAAATGAGAACCAGCCCTGGCACTACTGTGAGTCGCCGCCGCCGCCGCCGCCCGGGCCCACCCATCACCTGCTTCACCCACACGCGTCCTCGGGAGGTGAAACCAGCCGTCGTTCCCCGGGCTGCCCGAGGAGGCCCCGAAGTAGGGCCCGCCAGGGGAAGCGAGGCCCTGACGCTGACGCCCCGAAGCAGGGGCTCAGGGTCACTCACCGGTGCGGACGCGAAGGCAGGTGCGCGGCGGCGAGGCTACCTGTGGCCGGTGAGGTGAAGGGCGGGGTGGGAGGTGATGAAGTTGAGCGAAAAGGCCGACGACGTGAACGAGCTCAGAGTCGCGGTGGCGGCGACAGGGCGGCGGCGGCGACCGGGCTCCGGCTCGCTTCCTGCTCGGACAGATCCCGGGTCCGTCTCCGCCCGCCGGCCGGCGCCCCGCCGAGTCCCCGGCCCCGGCGCGCGCACGTCACGGCTACGGAGCGCCCGAGGGGGCGGGGGCGCTGCGGGCCGGGGCGGGCCGACCGGGCGCGCGAGCGCACGAACGCGCGCTCCGAGAGGGGGCGCTGGGCGCCCGCGGCCGCCCCGCCCCTCCGCTCGCCCCCCGAGGGCAGCGCAAAGCCTCCAGGGCTGAGGTGGGCGTCCTAGGGCGCCGGAAGGGGCTGCGGCGGAGCAAGCTTTCTATCCCGGTTCGTCCCGCTGCGACCCCGCCTTCTTCGCCGCGGGGGCAAAGCAAGGTCTCTCCGGTCTGGATGCGGTGACTGCGCACTCTGGCAACAGCAAGAATCAGTTCACGGAGAAAGTTGTTCAGGGCTAGGGGCTAGGACGCCGCGTTTCGCTAAAGGGAAGGCGGGAACAACACAACGTTGTTGCGAAGGGAAGATCACTGCTGCAAACTAGGCTCCAGTCTGAGTTGCTTTGGCTGGGCTGCGCTACGGAAGGAGCAACCTTGCTGTTCTCCTTTGGGTATCAGAGGGTCTGAGATGGAAATTTTGCGTTTCTCCGGCCCCCGCCACTGCCGTCACATGTATTTATTAGAACACGGTATTCTTTGTCGTTTAAATTATACTGTTTTTATAAGTAACATACTTGTGAATCACATTTGAATATTAACTATGAAGTTCCTATGCAAAACGGAATTATGAAAACATACACCGTCTTCACAACGAAAGAAGCTTAAGAAAATGAAATGGTAATTGACTGTAATGCTAAATATCTCCAATGAAAAAAGAGTACTTACATATGAGAATTACATTTTTTTCCTCAACGTTTCTGTGTAGCAACTAGGAAACTTAAGGAAATCGACACGATTTTGATGAGACAAGTTTCAAATACTAAATTTTTCTACAGTTCTTTTGGTGGAAAAACTAAATTATGATGAGATATTTTAGCATACGACTAAAACAAGAAAATATTAGGAATAAAATAGGGAAGTAAGAAAGAGGAAGAGAAACCAAGAAAGGAAATAATTTACAGCAACCTCAGAAATTCAATTCCAGATTGCCAAGAAGTAGGTCTTAAGTATATAAAACTAGATTTCAAAACAATTGGAGAAAAGAGAGAGAGACAAGAACAAGAAGGAGAGAGTAATTTCAGTTCACTGCTTTCACTTCATTTTGGATTTAAGATTATAAGGCTTTGGCACACCAATAGAAGCTGATACAGTTTATTGTGAGTAATGACTTGTGTTCTCTCTCTCTCTCTCTCTCTCTCTCTCTCTCTCTCCCTCTCTCTCTCTCTCTCTCTCTCTCTCCTTTTTCCCCACTTCCAATCCATCACGGAGTCCCTTTGCCTCAAGCTCCATATCTCTCAAATGTATCCAGTTCTTCCTTGTAGCTACTACCATTATCTCCTTTCAGGTCACCATCATTTCAGATCTTGCATATTGCTTTAGCCACCTAACCATTTAACCATGCTGTGATCCTGTCCCCATCTAATCCAGTCTCTACAATGCCACCAGGTTTCTATTTTATAAAAGTCTATGTACTCCTCTTTCTAAACTCCTACAGTCACACTCTACTACCCTTAGTATAAATCCACATTACTTAAGATGTCTTCTGTGATCCTTCCTATGTTTTTGTTTAGCTAGCACAGTGGGGATTTTTCTTGCCTTTTCTCTTAATTGAATTTTAATGCCTCTTCATTGTTCCTCAGTTCATCACTATCCTAGACCCCATAAAGCTGTCCTAAACCAGGCTTCTTCACACGGTTACCTGCTTGTCTTTTGAACCGCTTGCATTTTGGACCACTGTCTTAGCCCTGCTTACCTGTCCAATCTCCTTTCTGCCCACTGCCTTTCTCCATTTCTTGTACTTTACATTCAAGCCATTTTGAAGTGATAGTGTGCTCAGAAAAGACAGTTACACTATTTATGACATTGGAGTGTTGCCAGGATAAATCCAATGAATCATTTAGAACAAAAAGTATTTGTCCCCTCTAACTTTTTCTGGGGTGCCTGGCTGACTCAGTCAGAAGAACATGCAGCTCCTGATCTCAGGGTCATGAGTTCAAGCCCCACATTGGGTCTAGAGATTATTTAAATAAATAAACTTAAAAAGAAGAAGACGTTTTCCCTAACCCCCTTATCCAAAGCTTCAGTGCAATTTGGTGGTCATTTTCATCTCAGAACGCATTGCACATATCTCTTCCAACACTTATTTTACTAGTGATACTTTGCTTATAAGTATCCCCAACTTATAAGCTGTAAGCTCTTTGGGGGAAGAGTAGGCAGACAACAAGCTCCTTGTTTGCCTTTGATTCCATAGGGTCAAGTAGGTTGGTGTTCACATGGTTCTTACCCATTAAACAGTGCCTATGATGGTGATGATGATGATATGATTGAATAAATGGGACAGACAGCAAGAGAGTTGAAAGTTCTAGGAAACTGCATTTACTGTCTTTAGAATGGTGGATTTAAGTGTGTCATATTTGCTACCCAAACTAATCTTAACAATTTATTTCATATTTGTAAGCTTTTCAACTTTGCTCTCACCCATTGAATATTTATAAGACTCTTCCCTGAGTCTCCTTGTGCTACTACTCCAGGGATTCCTGAACTGAGATCCATAGATCCCCCATCAAAGATGGGGGCTTCAAGAACCTCTATGAAACCATTTGCAAAATTTTGTGGTTTTTTTCATTTTTTTTTAATGTTTATTATTTTTGAAGGAGAGAAAGAGAGAACAGGGGAGGGGAGGAGAGGGGCAGAGAGAGAGGGAAACACAGAATCCGAAGCAGGCTTCAGGCTCCGAGCTCTCAGCACAGAGCCTGACATGGGGCTCAAACTCACGAACAGTGAGATCATGACCTGAGCCAAAGTCGGACGCTTAACCGACTGAGCCACCCAGGTGCCTATGTTTTTTTGTTGTTGTTATTTGGGGTTTTTTTTCATTTTTATAGGAATCACTATCATATGTATTTAAAGAGTCTCTATACCGTCTCTGATTAATATCCACTTTATCAGCTTCAACTACATCTGTGTTGCCAATTCCTAAATTAAGTCAGGCCAGACACCCCACGCAGACTCCTTCTCTTTCCCCTCCCAACTGCTTCAAGAGATTCCCCTGCCAGTACACCATATTATAATTACGATTTTAACAGCCACTGGTCTCAAATGCGGTTACTAAGTCACTCAGTACTCCTTCCCTTTCTTACTCCTAGTTTTGGAGTCACTGAAATTCGGTTCATTCTATGTCATGATAATTTTATTTCTAAGTTGATGTCTTTCTCTCCATCTTGCTTTGGAACAGGCCATCCTCTTCTTTTATCTGAACTCTTGATATTGCCTCTGCTCATTCTAGTCCATTCCCTCATCACTCTTAGTTACCCCTCCTCTTGAATCGGATTATGTCGTCTCCTCTACCAAAATCTGATGACTTTCAGATCAGTTAAAACTCATTTATATGATACATAGAACCCTTCACAATCCTGAACTTACCCTAGTCATAGGAATTCAAGCATGCCAGACCCTTTCATAATGCTCCTGTCATCAAAACTCAGTCTGTTATTTCCTCTGTCCTGACTCTGGCAGAATTTGTATTTCTTTTCTCTATTTTCCAGAGCACCCACTTCATACCTATATTGTAGCACTTATTAAGTGGTATTATCATTATGTTTTTATATTTGTTTCCCTCTAACAAGTCTCCAAAATACTGAGCTTTTTAATTAGAAATTTCGCCCTACTATTTTTTTTATTCCTGGAGATTAGCATAATGCCTGCCTCGTTAACATAATAATAACAATGCTGGAATGTATTGAATGCTTGCTGTGTGCTAGCACTATACTAAGCACTTTACATAGATTATCCCACTAAATTCTCACAGCCCTGTGGGGTAGTACCATGAGGATTTGCTTTTTTTGCCTGCCTAGCTTCTGAATTGCCATCCTGGAGCAGGACCCACCTCATACTTTGGAAATGGAGTTTTGGCCAAAGTCCTTCTCCTCATTATCTGGCAACTAAGGCATACCATAGTGGTGGTATGGGACCTAGGGTTAACTCAATTGGATGCTCTCACCTGAAACTTGACATCTGGACAAAGTGATGCAAACATACAGAGATAGAGATAATTCACAGTGGTGTAGATAATTGTGGCAACCTAGGTCTGGTCGTGTCAGTGCCAACAGTGACATCCTAAATGGATGGCCCTGCACATTTTACACACCATGTCTCCATCATTACCAGTGATTGTGTGAGCTACGTGATACTTGTGCAATACATTCTTCTGGATGAGTTAGCCAGAGTTTGTTTCTCTTGCTTTCAACCAAAAGCCCCAATTAATACACAAAAGTTCTATCATTATCCCTATCTCACAAAAAGGAATAAGTAGGTGCTCAAGTGCTTATTGAATCACTCAGTGAGATATTTGCAACACTCTTACTTCTAAAAGAAATTTTTATCATTGCCTCAGATTTTAGTATGTTTGCACTAATGGTAATCATCTGGGATTTATAGGGAAATAAATTACAGAAAAAAAGCAGATCCTGAAAGAGAGCGTCTTAAGATTTTTTTCCTTAGCATATATCTAAGCCCATCCTCATACACCATCAACATCTGCATCTCCCATACTTTATCATGAAAAACTCTTGCTTAATGTAATCACTGTAAAATCATAAGTGATTTTGCTAAAAAATTGAACGAAGTTTTAAACATCATTCCTGGGACGCCTGAGTGGCTCAGTTGGTTGAGTGTCTGACTCTTGATTTCAGCTCAGGTCATGATCCTAGGGTTATAGGATCAAGCCCAGTGTTGGGCTCTGTGCTGAGCATGGAGCCTGCTTGGAATTCTCTCTCTCTCTCTCTCTCTCTCTCTCTCTCTCTCTCTCTCCCTCTCCCCCTCTCTCTCTCTCTCTCCCTCTCCCTCTCTCTCTCTCTCTCTTTCCCTCACCCCTCTCCCCTGCTTGCTTGCTCTCTGTCTCTGTCTCAAATTTAAAAAAATAATAAAATAAACATCATTTCCTGAATGAAAGTAGCCTAATATAGTTTAGAAATATTTTCAATATAAAAGACTAAAAGCTGAAATGTCATTTATCAGTAGTTACTTGAAACATTTTTTTAACCAGTTCACAATTTTTTATCAGTGTCCTAGAAATTTCTTTAACTATAGTTTCCTTTATTTAAACTCCCAGGTAGTTCTTCCTGAATTGTTCTAGTGGCATTATAATTAAAACTGAAACAAAAGCACAACTGTGACCAAAGATCTGCACCTCAGACACTTTAACTGAACTGTCAAATATCTTCAAAACAATTTTCCAGGGGTGCCTGGCTGCCTCGGTCAGTAGAGCACGAAACTCTTGATCTTAGGGTTTTAAGTTGGAGCCCACATTGGGTGTAGAGATTACTTAAAAATAAAATCTTAAAAAAAAAAAAAGCTTCCATGTAATTTGCCATATCCGGTGATCTTCAGCTCAATTGCAGTAATTTAAAAAGGGACAGAGAAGAGTCAATTATTTTTTTCAGACTTAAATGGGTCAAATATAGTTTAACCACATTATAGAAATTAAAAGAAAGCAAATGAGTGAAGGCCATTCTGGGCGTGCAGAATTATGTTAAAACTTATTTAACATGAAGTAAGTAGTGTGGGAAGGAAATAGGTTCCAGGCCTAGCTGTCCAGGCCTGTGACCTGTGTAAGTCACTTAATCTCACTGAGACTCAATTTACTCATCAATAAAATAGCTTTGATAATAATACCTCCTCCTCAGGGAAAGTACTAAATAAAACAATCAAAACTGAAAGAATTTTGTAAACTAAAAAGAGGCTTACAAAAATACTGTAAATCCCATGAACAAGTGACATAAACAAATAGACTTAAAAGAATACATTCATATGTAATTTTGAATTTGTCACATGCTAGAAAAGTTTATAAATATATTTGAGCAAAAAAAAACAATCTTTAAAAATAAAACCAATGCTAAATCTTTTTTGAAATTACCTATATTTTAAACAGGTTAATATGAGAAGTCAATTATAGAATTTATTTTTATATTCAGTTTTGGTGAAATCTGAATGTTAAAAAATTCATAGAAACTTATATAAAACATATAACTTCTAAAAACTTTCCTAGTCTACACTAGTCTTCCTGCTATAGTTTAGGAATATAATGAGAAAAGCAGTTGAATATTTTTCTTGCATTTTATAAATAAATGATTACACTTGAATTTATGGATATTATTTAACGTTAAAAATCAAAGGAAGGGGTGCATGGGTGGCTCAGTTGGTTAAGCATCTGTCTCTTGATTTCAACTCAGGTCATGATCTCGTGATTCGTGAATTCAAGCCCTGCCTCTTCAGGCTCCACACTGACAGTGCAGAGCCTGCTTAGGATTCTCTCTCTCTCTCTCTCTCTCTCTCTCTCTTTCTGTTTCTCTCCCTCCCCCCCCCCACTCACGCTAGCTCTCTTTCTCTCCCAAATAAATAAACTTTTTAAAAATATCAAATGTGCAATTTAAAGATGCTTTGAGAAAGTAGAAGAATAAGATTGAACTAAATTTTAAGACAGGAAACCATAAATATATATTTTATAAAAAGATGATCTGTGTAAAGAATTCAGTGTCACAATTCAAAAAGATCCATTCTCCATAGCCTAATAGTTCAGAAAATACACCAAAAAATAAGTGGTTTTTAAAATCTGCAAAATTATATTTTTATAAATCCCTAATGGGCTACAAGTTAAAGCTCATCATTCTTGGTGATTGGTTGGTTGGTTCTTATTGAGATATTATCATAAATATGATTTAACCCTCAGATTGGATTTAATGCCCACTGAAGTATTTTGTGCAGATCTCTATGTCATCATACTTCAAATTGTATTAGTTGTTTTATTTACATGTCTGTGAGCTCACTGAGATCTTACCTGTCTTTGGACATCCAGAACCAACTGGGGCATAAAAAGCATGCACTTGTTTCAGTGTTGGTGGAATGGAACTGAGCTGAATGAACTTGAGCTCTAGCAGGTCTTTATTCTTGAGAGTGGAGGTCCTTTAGAAATGAGTTTCTTAAGACGTTTCAGAACTTTGTCATAGGAAGGAAGGGCTTTGCCCAATTCTCCATGGGAACATAGAATTTAAATTTAAATTTAAATTTAAATCACTATTTCATTAGTGATCCAATTTTTTTCAGTATTTATAGAGTTTGTATATACATTTTATCTCATTTTTCTAAAAAGTGCATTTTCACAATATTTATTTTTATTTTCACCAGTTATCCTTCAGTTTCATATGTGTTGAACATTCTGTGATGTTGATATCTTATAAAAATATAAAAATGAGAATAAATTATAACTTCTCTAAAGGTTATGAATGAAATATTCAAACTTGATACTATATATTATAGAATTAACTATTATGTACTATTTAAAAAAAGCAAAGATTTGGTGTGGGGTGTCCTATTTAAATCAGTGATATACAACAGTCTTCTGAAAAAAAATGCTTGTTAAATAAATGAAAAGATTGGTAGTGGCTGTTTTCTTGCCTTAAAAATAGCAGTTTCTTGAAATAGATCAAGGAAGTATCAAGTAGTCACTGACCAGGAAGTGTCTTAATTTGTCAGAGTTAAATATTATCCTACAGTTAATAATAAACATAAGTTTGAAGAGAACAAAGCATTAAATGGATTCACAGAGTAATAACTTGTGTTCATTCACATAGGCTTTATTGAGTTTTACTAGATGATGATTATATTAGTCAGCCTTTGCTGTGTAGCCAACCAAATCTCAATGGCATTTAACAAAAAGAATTCATTTTTCTCCTGAGCAAGTGTAGTGTAGAAGGTCTCCTGGGACAGCTCCAATTCAGGCTGCTGACCAATTCAGCTCTGTTCTAGTGTCTCGTTCTGGGGCTCAAGATGTAGGCCCAGTGGCTACCTGGGGTACATACTCTCCTTGTGTCAGAGGTCAAGAAACATACTGTGTCTCTTAAAGTGTGGGCTCAGAATTGGCACACTGCTACCTCTGTCCACATTCTATTGGCCAGAGAAAGTCAGATGACCAAGCCCCCACATCAGTGGGGCAGGATGAGTAGTCTTATCCTGAATGTGAAGGCAATGAATGTTTACTGAACAATAATCTAACCTAATTTATCCTATTTATTAATTATTCAAAATGATGTGTAATAAAGGGTTGGAAGATTAAGAAGAGGCATGTGGCAGGCTTCTGAGATACTGATATAATGTACTGGTAATATTGTATTTTTTACCTGGGTGGTGATTACAGAGATGGGTTCACTTGGATATATACTCATTGAGCTATACATTCATTAATGAACTGTGAAATTTTTCTGTAAGTATGATATATTTCAAATAGAAGCTTACATTAAAAAAACTAAACATTTTCAGTATTTTTTTTTTAGATTTCTGAATTTTTGGTTACCTTCTCTTAGAAAAGTCATGAATGACATGATTCTTGGATAGAAAGGTCCTTTTTAAAAAAAACTGGTGTGAGATGAGGCACTGGATAGCTCAAATGGTAGAGCATGCAATTCTTGATCTTGGGGTCATGAGTTCAAGCCCCTTATTGGGAGTAAAGGTTTACTTAAAAAATTGCTGTGAGAAAGCTTGTGTCTTCCCCAAAAAATAATATGTATTCCTAAGATTAAATATTATATTTTCTTATATTTTAATAACATGACAATAACCAGGCTAAGTTAATTCAAGCAAATTAATAAAAATATCTAAGGTCATTTCTGGGTACAATCAAAAATTTTAATTCTGTGGGGTGCCTCGCTGGTTCAGTCAGAAGAGCATGTGACTCAAGGGGCACCTGGGTGGCTCTGTCGGTTAAGCGTCTGACTTCAGCTCAGGTCATGATCTCACAGTTCGTGAGTTCGAGCCCCACATCAGGCTCTGTGCTGACAGCCCAGAGCCTGGAACTTGTTTCAGAATCTGTGTCTCCCTCTCTTTCTGCCCCTCCCCTGCTCACACTCTGTCTCCCTATGTCTCTCAACAATTAATAAATGTTAAAAAAAAAAAAAAACACCCTACTCTTGATCTCAGGGTTGTGAGTTTGAGCCCCACGTTTGGGTGTAGAGATTACTTAAATAAATAAAACTTTTAAAAATTGTAATTTTCCTTTTGGATATGTAAAAACAAGTGTAGATAAGTGTATTAGTTATTGCCAATTTGATCACGCCAGTAATTACATGAACAGAATTAGAAAACAATCTGCCTCAACATATACCTTCCAAAGTTTCCAAAGTTCAGTATTATCCTCTAATAAGTATGATACATTTTTAAACCAAAAAATTAGGAATTAAAACATAGGTTTTTTTTTTTTTTTTCTAAGTTTATTTACTTATTTAATTAATCTCTTTAACCAGCATGGGGCTTGAACTCATGACCCTGAGATCAAGAGTCCCATGCTCTTCTGACTGAGCCAGCCAGGTGACCCCAAAAAGTAGTTTTCATAATTCATACAGCAAGTGTAATAAATATATCCAAATTGTCATTAGATAAAATTTTACTTTTGCATTTAAATCTTTGGAGCATATAAGACTAAAACCTTAGTGTTATTCAAACTGTGGATGATATTATCAATGTAGTGGATTTTAAAGAGCATTTAAAAAACTTTTTCAATGTTTTATTTGTTTTTGAGAGAGAGTGCGAGCTGGGGAGGGGCAGAGAGAGAGGGAGACACAGAATCTGAAGCAGGCTCCAGGCTCTGAGCTGTCAGCACAGAGGCCAACGTGGGGCTCGAACCCATGAACCGCAAGATCATGACCTGAGCTGAAGTTGGACGCTTAACTAAGCCACCCAGGCGCCCCAGGTGCACTTTTTAAAAAGACTAAAACAGGGGCACCTGGATGTTGAGCGTCTGACTTCAGCTCAGGTTATGATCTCACAGTTTGTTAGTTCAAGCCCCACATCTGGCTCGCTGTTGTCAGCACAGAGCCCACTTCGGATCCTCTTTGCTCCTCCCCTGCTCAAGATCTCTCAAAAACAAACATTGGAAAAAAAGGACTAAAACAAATTATCAGAGTGTATCTTTTTAGAAAGTAGAAGAATGGTTTCTGGGGCACCTGGCTGGCCCAGTCAGTAGAGCATGCAACTCTTGATCTTGGGGTCTTGAGTTCAAGCCCCATATCAGGTGTAGAGATTACTTTTAAAAAGTTTGTTTCCTGGGGCACCTGGGTGGTTCAGTCCATTGAGCATCCGACTTCACCTCAAGTCATGACTTCATGGTTCATGGGTTCGAGCCCCACATCGGGCTCTGTGCTGACAGCTTGGAGTCTGGAGCCTGCTTCAGATTCTGTGTTTCCCTCTCTCTGTGCCCCTCCTCTGCTCAAGCTCTGTCTCTCAAAAATAAAAACAATAAAAACTTAGAAAAGGTTTGTTTCCTGAAACTTTGTAGGTGTGTGTGTGGGTGGGTGGGTGGGAAGGAGAGAGAGAGGAGAGAAAGGCAGGCAGGGAGCAGGAAGGGGTAGAGGAGTTAGAAAGAAGGAGGCTATATAGGACTGGATTTTGTATATGGGCAAAATCTAAAATACACATATCAATGAAGTCACTGTCAAAAAGTCTGACAATGAAAAGTCTAACAGCCATTGCTTATCCAAGAAAGAATGGAGTCTCCAATCGTGAACCTAGTTTTGCCCTGGGTTTTTTAGGTTACTTGAATACTTGAGGAAGCCATGCCCAGTGCTATGTCTACAGAATAAGTTCTCCCCAGGATTTCTGTGGTTATCCTATTTGTAGCCAAGTCTCTAATGATTTAATGAAAAAACAACTAAAGGACAGTTGTAATATGCTAATTAGTACTTCAAATAGTGCTGATGACAAGCAGCAATTTATTCTAAAGCCCACAACCTAAATGAACAGCTGGTAGAGGCATGGTAACAATGAACGATTGGGTTACTAGTTTAATTCAGTATTTGCTGTGTTCACCCTTTGTGTGGTATTGGTGTCTCTCTTGCATGTGGTCTCTTCTGTCTTGCTCTGCTTCAGTCTCTTTGAACACATCTCATTTTATTGTTTTCCTCTCCAGATTCATAGTGATTTTGTTACAGTGGTTTTGTCATACATTCTGGTATTTCTTTTCCTGACCCTCTCAGGCATTTTTCCTTTTATGTAAGCTTTGAGATTTTAAATATAAAACAATAACACTACTGGTATTATATAAAACTGAATTATAGTTATATAATATTAGAAAGGAATTGATGTTTTTATAGTATTATGCCATCCCATCTAAAAACGTGGTTCTTCATTATCCATTCCTGCATGTCTTATTTATGGCCATCAATGAAATTGTATAGCTTTTTCATTCAAAGCATATGCTTTTTTATTAAATTTATTTCTAAGTATTTTATTGTTCTTAGTCATTATTGTGAATAATTTTACCCCAATTTCTTTTCTAGATTCTCATTGTGTATTTATCCAAACACTGTATCAAATTAAAAAAAAAATGTTATCTAAGTTTTCTAGTTATATAATCACCTACTCAACAGAAAACATCCATCTCTTATTTTCCAAAGTTTATACCAGTTATTTCATTTTCTTGTCTTAGTACATCTCCTGTAAGTGCAAAAACAATGTTGAGTAGCATGAAAGCCTATCTAGTTCTTGATATTAACTGGTTGTGTTTCACCATTTAATATATTTTGTTACTAGGAATTATAGCCTATATTATAACAGATTTCTCTATTCTCAAATATTGTGTTATGAAAAACTAAATTTTTATATGATCATATAAATTTCCTCCTTTAATCTTTGACATAACAATTAAATTGATACATTTTCTGATGTTGAACACCCTTGAACTTGGTTATCACTTATTTGCTATGGATTCTAATTGCCAATTTAATCTATCAATTTATCTATCTATTTATTTATGAGCGAGCATGAGCAGAGGAGGTAAGATTTTATTTTTAAGTAATCTCTGTACCCAACATGGGACTCAAAGTCACAACCCTAAGATCGAGAGTCATATGCTCCACCAACAGAGCCAGCCAGGCGCCCATGTTCCTAATTTTTTAAATGTGAACTTTGATTTCCTTAATTTTTCATTTTTGGATTTAATAATGAAGGTGTTTATAAACTTCCTTTGGCTCTAGCTTTCACTAAATCTTAGAGTTATAGGTATAATTAAGTAATCAGTAGACCAATTAAAGAAACAAACTGAAATTTCAGAAATATTAGTAATATCATGAATTAACATATGACAAGATGGAAATTCATTCTAATGTCAAAGTGTTTTTATTTATTTATTTAAAAAATTTTTTTAACATTTATTTATTATTGAGAGACAGACACACAGAGCGTCAGCTAGGGAAGCATAGAGAGAGGGGGAGACACAGAATCTGAAGTAGGCTCCAGACTCTGAGCTGTCAGCACAGAGCTGGACACAGGGCTCGAATTCACAAACTGTGAGATCATGACCTGAGCCAAAGTCGGTTGCTTAACCAACTGAGTGACCCAGGTGCCCCAATGTCAAAGTGTTTTTAATAAATGATATTGACATAAATGACTATCTTGAGGAAAATAAAATTCAAGAATATAATGTGTATCTTTTTTTTTTTAATGTTTATTTTTGAGAGACAGAGAGAACGTGAGTGGGGGAGGAACAGAGAGAGAGGGAGACAGAGAATCTGAAGCAGGCTCCAGGCTCCAAGCTGTCAGCACAGAGCCTGACGCGGGGCTTGAACCACGAACAGTGAGATCATGACCTGAGCTGAAGTAGGATGCTTAACCAACTGAGCCACCCAGGTGCCCCTATAACATGTATCTTTTGCATTATACAGAAATAAATTCCACAGTTTTATTATTTGAATTGAAAAAAAAAGTCTTGTGAGAAATATGTGTGTATATGTACTGTCATGAGTCGAGAAGGAGCTGGTTATCCAAGATTGAAAACTCAGAAAATACATAAAAATAAAAATTTTGGTATGAAAAATATACCAAAAAGTCTTCAAACACAATCGATTATGAAAAGATACATGTATAACATAGATGACAATGTAATATGCAGAAGGCTTAGGTATTAATTGAGAAAAACAAGATTACTATTACTCTAAAGGAAAAATGGACAAATGACAGGCATAGCCACCACAAAAAAAAAAAAAAAAAAAAAAAAAAAAAAAAAAAAAAAAGCTCAGATTTAAACCAGAGATCTGGGAAATACAAATCAAAGTAATAACGAAAACAGCTTTATATGCACAAGGCTTGCAAAATTAAAGAGAGCTATGATACCTATTGCTGTTGGGGATGCAGCAAAAAATTGTATTTTAAAAAGTTGCTGGGGAAAATGTAAATTCTTACATCTCTTTGGAAAACAAGCTCTTTTCTTACAATCTCTTTCTAATACCCATAGAAATTAAAAATACATATTATTTTTGACCCAGCAATCCCTAGGAGTATATTCCAAAGAAATAAAACTACTAGTGTATAAATAAATAAAAACAGGAAAATATATTACATGCTCATAGTTGCAGAAAACTAGAAACTAAAGTGAATGCCCATTTAGTAGTGTGAATGTCACTTCAGCTGCTAAAAAAATACGTCCCACTCTGGAAATACAGTAGGAGTGAACTCCGTTGTTCCTTTTGAAATTAGGAGTGTCATCCTAACTAGCTTCGGCAGTGCAGTGCGAGTGTGATGTGCCACTTCTGCGTAGAAGCTTTAAGAGTCAATGTGCTTGCTACTCACCAGGTTCTAGTTCCACTCTGTAGTGCAATGGAAACTTGTATCAATCTACCCAGACTGGTAGCTGAGTTAACTGATGAACAGAAATCTCCTGCCTTCTCATTTGGGCATGTGGCATAACCGAAGCAAACTTTTTTGGGAGAGTAAGCCACCAAGATTTTGGAATCATTATTATAGCGTTAACCAAGCCTATCAGGACTGATAGTGTAAGGGGATAGATAAATAAATAATGGTCCATTATAGAACTGACTTTGACTTTGATTATATTAGATAGCTTGGATAGATTGTCACAAGATGCTGCTGACACAAAAGAAAGATACTGAAAAATGTTTGTATTATTATCCCAGTTTTTATAAGGAAACAGTACATCTTTATACATGTATTACTATATGTAGAGATTATATGAATATGGGGGAAAATATGAAAGCATACAAAGTTGTTAAAATAGGTTAAAAAGGAAAGATAAATCCAGACTAAATTAAAAAAGAGCAAAGCTATGTGGTGTGATCACATGCCTCAGTTATTCACATTTAATTGTTATTACAAATAATGTTATTATGGAGTAGATATGATCAAGTAATTTCACACAGTATCTCATTGACTCCAAGATGCTTTGATGCTTGGAGCTTTGTCAGTCTTGCCTACATCAAGAAGTTTTCACACACCTAACTGAAAAAGCTACCAAGAAGAAATACATCATTTGTTTTTCTTTGAGAAACATTTGTTTCTCAAAAGTATGGTCTTGCCAGGAACTTGGAAACGCAAACTTACAGGCCCCACTGAAAACAATCCTGAATCAGAAACTAGGGATGGAGCCCAGTAACGTCTTTTATCAAGCCTTTCAGGTGATTCTGATGCAAACTTGTCCCTTACTTGGTAAAATGTAGCTTTAATTCAGAGGTTAATATTTTTTTTTTCAAATTCCATCTTAGAAATAAGGTAAGTTATCATTTTATTTTAACAGTGTCCTCTCTGCTAATTCCATTTTGCAAATGTGTTTCTTACTTTAAATATAAATTCCTAATGACCAGAACTGACTTTGTTTTGTTTTCCATCTAGGAGGTCATACCATTACAAACTAACTTTCCTTGAGATCAGGTGTCCACCTTAAGCCCAAATTAGCTGAGACAGAAGAGAATGGAATCGAAGAGAGCAAGTGATTAAAAAACAAACAAACAAAAAAAAGCATAGCTATGTTACAGGTGCTTTGGGTAATTTCTCTATTAAGTGTGTTTGGAAATTTCAGGAAACAATTGACCTAGTAAAATTGTTTTAATTTTACATTGATCAAGTATTTTTACTTTTAAGACAATTGAATATTAATACTTTATGCCAATTTTATACTTTCTTTTATGTTTATATTTTTTAAATATAACACTCTGGTGTTTAAAAGGTTTTTAATGTTGTTTTCTTTGGTAGTTTCACATGCTTTGTAAATTTTAAAACCAACTTTCTGGGGCATCTAGGTGGCTCAATCAGTTAAGTTTCTCACTTCAGTTCAGGTCAAGATCTCATGGTTTGTGAGTTCAAGCCCCACTCGGGCTCTGTGCTGACAGCTCAGAGACTGGAACCTGCTTTGGATTCTGTCTCCCTCTCTCTGCCCCTCCCCTGCTCGTGCTCTGTCTCTCGCCCTCTCTTAAAAATAAACAAACATGAAAAAAATTTTTTTGAATAAAAAATAAAGTTTCTGTCAATGATGTCTTCACCCAACCATTTTCTGCCCATTTTCCAGTTGTACATAGGATTTATATATTTTTTCAAACCTGCACTTTAAACATTACTTAATTTAGGGTTTTTATTTTTTAATTTTTTTTTAAAGTAGGCTCTACCACCAATGTGGGACTTAAACTCGAGACCCTGAGATCAAGAGTTGCATGCTCTACCAACTGAGCCAGCTAGGCACCCCTATAATTATTTTTGATAATCATTTGTTCATAAAAAAAAGTTTTGACAGGAACAAAGGAACACCCTTTTCTGTTCTTGTTACCTGTTTCAAAAACTATTCTTGTTGCATGTTTCTAAAGGAACATTTCAAATAAAATCTCTAAGTTATGTCTTATTTTAGCATTCCTAAGGCATAATTGTGTCCTTTACCCCAGCTATAGTGAGCCCTAGCTATAGTAATTCAATTAATTACGAATAAGGCTTGCACTTATTCCCAGCCCCCTCAGGGGCGCCTGGGTGGCTCAGTCAGTTAAGCCTCCGACTTCAGCCCCCAGGTCATGATCCCACACCCCGTGAGTTTGAGCCCAGCATCAGGCTCTGTTCTGCTTTGGATTCTGTCTCCCCCCTCTCTCTGCCCCTCCCCTGCTCATGCTCTGTCTCTGTCTCAAAAATAAAAACATTAAATAATATTATCATTACAGCCACTGTGATCTTGTCAACATTTATAGTTGATCATGTTATTCCTTTGTTTAAAATGCTTCAGTGACTTTTCAGGATAATGACCAAAATCTTGAATGTGGCTTCAAGGCACTGCATGATTAGGTCCCAGCCTACTTTTCTACCTTACTCTTACCTTCAGTTAGAGGTCTTCAATTTTATTTTTAAAATTATGAAAATGTTTAAACATACTAAAAGATAATATAGCTCAATAAACTCCCATAAACAATTTCCATAATATTTAGCAGCTCTAAAAACATAGGGGCATCTTATTTTCATCTTTTTATTTAGCCAAGCTAACCTAACTTCTAGGGTAAGATGGTGTGTCCAAAGCCCAGCCTTGCTGGGGAAATTACTTCTTTGGACCTCAGTTTGTTCATTTGTAAATTAGGAGTAGTGACAGTATGTACCTCATATGGACACTGTGAAGAATGAATTCCATGTTAAGAGCTGAAAACTCGGTCTGCCATATATAGTAGGTGCTTAATAAATGAGGCCATTATCATTTAGGACAAGTCATAACATCTCTCTACTTCAGGGTCTTTCCACAACCTACAAGTACTAGTCTTCTCTTGCCCTCTCAGACTTTGTTCAGTTTGTCCACCAATAGTTCAAATGTCACATCTTCAGGGAAGACTTCCCTAACCTCCCAGATTAGGCTTTAGTCCTTTTTTTTTTAAATTGCAATGGATGATGTTCTTTATTATATTTTTGAAGTTTATTTATTTAGAGACAGAAAGAACGTGCAGAGAGGGCAGAGAGAGAGCAGGAAGTGCAAAGAGAGGGAGAGAGAGAATCCCAAGCAGGCTCTGTGCTGTCAGTATAGAGCCCAATGCAGGGCTCACAGCTTGTGAGATCATGACTTGGGCCAAAACTGAGTCACACACTTAACCGACAGAGCCACCTGGGTGCCCCTAGGCTATAGTGTCTTAATATGCTTTTCCTGCATGGTACTTATTTGAAATTATTAATTTGTGAGGCTGATTAATGGAATGTCTTTCCATCACACTGTCAGGAAGCTTCATTAAGGGGAGAAGATGGTATCTGTTTGGCTCCCTTGTTTTAAATCCTCAATATCTAGTACAAACTAGGTACTCAAAACATTTATTCTATATTTAAGGATCAATTTTTTTTCGAATTTGTTTTGGATCAAATCCTGTTGTCAGTATGTATAAAGCTAATTAGTACAAATGTAGTTAAGTTTTATAACAGGCTTAAGTGACTTATTTCCAGTTATTTAAGGGATTAAAAATGTTGAAAGTATATTAACAAAGTACTTTTTTGCACAGATATCTTAAGAAAAAAAATGCTTCTAGCTACAAAGTTTGTTGCAGTTTATTTCTAAAGTAAATGATGAAGGAGTGGAAGTCGGGGAAGGTGTTAAACGGTTCAGATATAAACAGAAGGAAAAGCCTCCAGATAATCTTCCAATTCACTCTCGTATGTTGAAAGTTCATTTAAGTAATCTCTACACCCAATGTAGGGCTCAAACTCACACGACTCTAAGACCAAGAGTTGCACATTCCTCCAACTTGAGCCAGCCAGGGGCCCCCTTCACTTTCATATTTTTATACAATTTCTACTTGTATACGAGTTTAGGACACTTGATCTTACAAAAGATTAGTATCATCAACTCTGCTTTTTTTTCCCCTAGAAAAATCCACTTGTATACAAGAATTAGATTTGTATTTTTTTCATTATAATGGCTATAGAAAATTGCTTCTCATGAAACTTCATTTCCTCAAGACACTGGTCACGTATTTTCAAGTTTCCAATTCATATATCCAACTATCAGTAAAATGAAATATAAAAAAACCAATCTAAGTTTCAAAAGCACTTTTTCTTAAAGTTCAGTTAAAAAAAAAAACCCCAAATAGTTAACTGTGTCTTATGATGGGTAGTATTTATAAATAAGTTTAGAGAACCAGTCCATGAGAGAAAGGAGGATACAGCCAAATTCTTTATCTAACATGCTGTGTTCTCTATTTTCCTCACTTAGTCATTCTGCAAACTAGCATATTAAAAGCTCCAAGAAGTGTATTCAACTTGATGTAAATTATTTCTAAACTTATCTGACAAAACTTATGAATATGCCTCAAAATCAGACTTATCAAGCACAATTTTGAGAATTACTAGTCTGGCTCCATTAACTAGTCAACTAGTCCAGAATCCTATTAAAAATATACAGCTACCTTGATTGTACCAGTCCTGTAACTCCTGGTGACCATGAATAGTTCACATAGCAAAGCCATTTAATAAATTCACTTTAGAATCCTATCAAGAGTTGATGATTTTTATCTTATTTGCAGAATTTACTTCCTTTTGAAAAGCATCTTGCCAGTTTCTAGATATTAAGTGACTTAATAATTTTCTTTATAATTCTTCAACGTTTAGGAACAGCAATTTAATAACCTTACCTATCAAGTTCTTAATGAGAATTAGTGGGGATGGGGGTTAAAGTGATTATCTTAAAGCATTTCAGAGCAGCAAATGCAGACAAGCCTTATTACGTTTTTATCCAGCAACTTGAAAGCTATCAGGAACATACATTGATCCTTTTAAATCAGTGCCTTGAATATTAGAATTACTCAAGGAATTTTCTGAAAATATATGTCACTACTGGGGTTGAGACCCTAGGTATGTGTATTATGTAAATCCCTAGATGATTTTGATGCACATTTCTGGATAAAATTCCTTGTTTTGGGTAGCATGTTCTGACTGTAATTATTTGCAATAAGTATAATCTGTTACTTGTGATAAAGATGGTAAAGACCTCTAAGCTTTTAGTTTTTCTGTTTCAGGTCATGAATCTATGCTATTTTCCTCTGAGTACATTACACTCTATTTCCTTAATAGTAGTTTAGTGTACTCTACCATTATTCCTTGATCTGTTTTGTTGGAATTAAGATGGTAGGGCTACTTCTCCCCAAGGTACACATTTGTTCCATGTGGTCGACCAATTCTTCCTCTGTAGTTAAACTGAAGTTTCAAAGAGCCATTTTCATAACCCTCTTACTTTGTTCTGGGAGTAGAAAAACCAACAAATGTACCAGAAAGTCCTGCTGGAGTATTTTAGAACATTCTTTAGATTTCATTTCCCAGTACAGTCTGGTCTGCCTCTGTGAATTCAGTTGTCTTATTGGCTAGTCTGTAGTATGCCCCTACAATAATCTCCTTCCTTTAGTTCTCTCAAAGTGATCTACAGAGCAACCTCGTTATCTGTAGCTCTTCTAGACACACAGCACTACATTACCTCATCTCTTAAGGATTCTATTTCTTCTAAGTTATTCTTCTATCATTGTATTCCAGTAGCTTTTTTTTGTAGTAATCTCAACCCCCAACTTGGGGCTAGAACTCATGACCCCTAGATCAACAGTTCCATGCTCTATCGACTGAGCCAGCCAGATGCCCCTATATTCCGGTAGCACTATACCACCAACCTTTGATCATATACCATATATTAAAATATATTCTTTATTATTCTTGTCCAGTGAATTGTCTGAGACTTTAAGTTCAATTTTTGATTTCTAGGAAACTGAAACCTATTCTTTTTATATTGTATCTTACAGTCTTCAGAGATCATTGACAGTTTTTTAAAGAAAAAAAATACTGTATTTTGGCGATTTAAGAAATAATTTAGATAACTATTTTACCCTTTCAAATAAAACCTCCTACTAATTGACTTATACTTTAAGCACAGGTTATTATGCTTAACTGATTTAGGTTTATGTGAACTTGAAATAATAGCATTGAGTTTTCAGCTATCTTAGCAACATCAAAAGGAAAGGACCAGTTAAATGCCACCTTTGCTCCTAAACTACCAAGAGCTCAGACACATACAAATTTCATGGCAAGTAATCTAAAACTCTTCTAAAAATGATTAACTGTTATTCTATCCAACAAGAAAACAAATACAACAGACCTATCTAATTAGTTAAGACACCAGATACTCATCATGCAGTTTCAGTGTCTAGTAACAAACCTCTAAACTGTAAAATTTGTTTCACAACTTCTAAGTACTAATAAACACATTTTAAAAGGTTGCTAGCCACTTTATATATAGAAGTATTTAAGTACACAATTATCAAGTGAATGTGCATGTACACCAAAAATTCTCAAGTCTAGATTCAGAGCTCAACCTGACAGTCTCCAAATATTCTACATATACCAAAACCATTAGCATAACTTTTAAAAATAAAATTTTGCATGGGGTGGGAGAAATATGATTAAATAGATGGATACTCCACCTCTAGAAAGTTGATAAGACATCAATCTATATTTTTCATGTCAAAATGTGATTGACTTGAGTTGGCCCAGGGACAAATTATCTTTTTATCTTATCAAAAATAAGAGTGCAAATGTAACCACTGGACATTAAAACAAAAACAAATAAGCATTTTAGAATAGTTTTTCAGTACTTTCAAGTTCTGACAAAATACAGTACATTAAAAAATTAAATATGCCCATTTTGCTTACTGCTATCAGATTTTTAAAATAATTTTCATTTTTTGGTCCATATTCAGTAAGTAATAAAATTAAACTCTTAAGTTCTACTTTTTCATATTTAAGCTATTAGCTCTAGGGTATTCCTGAAAAAGAAATAATGTAATCATAAATAAATAATGTTAAAATATGCAAAGTAACAAATCTGTAATTCATGCCACTAATGGTGACCAATGGTGACTTTCCTTAAGCTTACATTTTAATATTTCCCTTAATGAATATGTCTCATACTTTTTTTTTTTTTTTGGTTGTTATTAACCACACCCCCACCCACTCCAAACACACCTGTGGACTTTATTAAACTCAAGAAAACAGCCTAAAATGTTGTTCACAATTGGTGTATTTGGCCAGGTTAAAAAAAAAAAAATAGCTAATGATAAAAATGGCCTTCATTTTATTCTCAACTACTTTTGTTATATGTGTATTTTAAAATTCATTATTTAACAAAAAATGACTTTTAAAAGATAGATTTCAAGTCTCAAAGTTAATTGGAAAGAAATGTGTAACATTTCATTTGAAAATAATAGTTTCAGCAGATATATGCACAATGCCTACATGAGTTGTAATTCTGTCATCAAAACCATCACATTTTAGTATTTTTAAAGGAGAATTCAAGGTAGGAGAACTTTTTCTGCATTATGAAATTGATTTAAAGACAAGTACTTTTACATGTAAAAATAATTTACACTAAAAAACTCAAGCACAGAAGTCTGATATTTTGTTTATCAAAATAACGAGAACAAAATGAGCAATGAAAAAATAGCAAAAGCCATTACAAAAAATAGTAAATTCCTATTTAAATTCCTGTGTTCACACAGATTAAAAATGTTTATCAACTATATCACACAAATTGTAGCATACTTTAAGCTATAATATAGAAAGGTAACATGGGATATTTGAAATTTAAGCTGCACTTACCAAAATAGTTTTAACCTGAGTCTTTGATGTCTTCAGAAATGTACTTGACAATAAGATATGATAAAGTATAATTATTATTTAGTAGTATAATTCAAGATTATTTTTCTTTGAATTTCTCTTAATACTGCTTCTTCTTAAATATTTGTGTAAAATTATAAATATTTATTACATTTTTGGGGTTCTCTGAACACAAGGGAGTGTATGATTTAAAAAGCTGTTATTTTTTTCCACTATACAAGCATATGAAGATGTCTTTCTTGTTCAAAATTCCTTATATTTAATCATATTTTCATATTTCAAGTTATTTTAGAACAAATGCAGGTCAAAAGATTATCATAGATACTTTTAATATTCCCATGAAATATGTCACACCCACTAAGGAATTTAATACAAGTTCACTAAAGAATATCAAATTAATCATTTCCTCCTATAAATATTTTCTTTTTATTTATTTTGTGTTGAGAAGTTGCAGTTTCAAGTACTATTAACAGAAAATACATAACAAAAGCTTCCTAACAAGTGAAAAAAATAATTATAAATGCTGGAAAAATTGGCCTCATTAACATATTTACAAAGTTTTACTTAATACATACTCCATTGGAAATTAATTATATGACATTTATACAAGCATTAACATTTCCAGATCACTCTGAGTAATGAGCACTTCAGTTCTTTACTGTCTATACCCAAAGTTGAAAGTCACTCAGTTTCTGAAGGCAATACTGACAAGCATCAGAAATGGGTCAATCTGAGATGCTATTGACATATTGTTCTGTTCCTTCACCTAAAGATGTTTCTGCTGAATAAGTGTCCTTAAGCTTCTTTTTTTCTTTGCTCTGATCTTCCTGCAGTTTCAGAATTATGTTTCGGATTTCTTCTCTTTTTGTTCTCATTCTTGGGGGAGGAAACCAGTTTGCCAAATTCATAGGTAGTTCAAAATTGAGTATTGGATTCTGGGAATAAAAATATTAAATGCACATTAGAAAACCATAATAAGTATTTTAATTTCAATCACAAAAGCATTAGAGTTAAAAATGGATAATCAGTAAATTCATTTAATAAGTATGTACTCATTATCTGTCTCATGCCAGATATTGTGCTAGGCACTGGAGATAATGAGACAGTTTTTGCCTATAGATCTTGTGGTCTAGATCAGAGGTCAGCAAACTATAGCTATTGGGCCAAATTCTGCCTACTGCCTGTTTTTGTAAATAAAGCCTTATTGAAAAACAGCCACAATAGCTGAACTGCGAGCAGGCATAGAAACTGCATGGCCACAGAGCCTAAAATATTTACTACTTGGCCCCTTTATAAATGGTTTGCTGATTCTGGTCTAGACAGACAGATAACTCAACAATTAAAACAATGGACACGGCAGGTATTATGACAGTAGAAGCAGAAAGTCCTATGAAAATCCATGTCTGGGGGCTTAACACAATTCCAAGAAGTGATATTTACACTGAGACCTGAAGAATGAGAAGAAGTTGGTCCAATAAAGAATGACAGAAGCAACTGGGAAGAGTATCCCAGGTAGGAACATATGTACCAAGGCCTAGAGGCAAGAAAGAACATGACACAATATAAAAAACTGAATGACATAGAATGCTAGAGTAAGAATGGTAGGAAATGAGGCTAGAAGCTCGAACAGAAGTTGGGTCACACAGGCCATATGAAGGATTTTCATCTTTCACATGCATAAAATGATTAGACTTCAGCTTCTGGAAAACAACTGAAAAATAAAAGGCAGCAGGCTTGAAGACTGGTGTAGTGGTTCAGAATAGTGATGCCAGTTTCCTGGACGTAGAAAGTGGCAGCAGGAATAAAGGATTGCACATATATGACATTAAGTGATAGAATTCACAGGACTGAGTGCTATACTGGATAATGGATGAGGAAGAGGATGGAATCAAGATAATTATAAAGGACATCCAAGAGTGGTGTGCATGGTTTTGTATCTCTGAAGTCGAAGGAAGAAAGCATTATGAAGAAGGAATGGTCAACAGTGTAAAATGGTGCCGGGAGGTTGAGAATAATTTCAACATAAGGGCAAGAGTAAAGCCAGATTACAAAGATTTGAGAAACGAGTAGGATTTGTGGAAATGAAGACAGTGAACATATAAATACTTCTCCATAAATATATCTGTAAAGGGGAGAAAAGAGGGTATAAGTCCAAATGATGGGAGAGATTTCTTAAGGTGAAAGAGTGAGTGAAGAGGGAGAGTTGATCAGTGATGAGGCATGAGGTCAGCAAACCTTGGATTTCATGAAGTATAAATAGTCTTTTTATTTTTAAAAAATTTTCCAATTTGGGAGTTTTTGCTCCCTGGACAAATTTTTGAAATGATAGTTTTCAAACTACTTAAAATATTTCCTTATTAATGTTTCTAACAGTAATGTAAGGTCAAATACAGTTGACCCCTGAACAATGTGGAGATTCAGGGTGCTTACCCTACTGAGTCCAAAATCCACATATAACTTTTGACTCCCGAAAAACTTACCTATAGCAGCCTACTATTGACCAAAAGCCTTATTAATAACATAGTCAATTAACACATATTTTGTATGTTATATGTATTATATTACTATATTCTTACATAAAGTAAGCTAGAGAAAATAAAATATTATAAAAATAATTAGGAGGAGAAAATACATTTATAGTACTGTACTATATTTTTCAAAAAAAAAAAAAAAAAATCTGTGAAAAAGTGGACCCATGCAGTTCAAACCCATTTTGTCTAAGGGTCCACTATAAACTATTTTATTATTTATCATATCAGATCCAACATACTGAAACCCACCTCAAAAAAGCTCTCTACATACTGTAATACATATACACCACAATCACTGAAGTTGTTTTGCTGGGGTACTTTTGGATTAGAGCCTTTCATAACATCTTTGGAAAAACTTCTTTTGCTTCCTTTTTTAACTTCCCATTCCACCTCTAAATACCTGCAATAATGCACATACAGTAAGAATATACATATATAAGTATACACAGTCCCTCATTCCCACCAGAATACAAAGTACAAGTTATGATTTTGAACTTACTCTCTTAGAATTTTTACAACATTCGATCGAGAAGGGCCTCTAAGTGAGTCCATCAGCAGGATACAAGGTCTGCAGGGTAAAATGACCAAATGTTAACACTTTATAATGTTAAAGAACACATAAAAAGATGAGCATTAACAAGAGAATTTAAAACATTGAAAATTCCCGACTCCGTAAAGCTTGGGTGAAAAATAAATCTTACAGACACATACACCCCAATAATACTTAAATATCCACGGTTATACTAAATACCAAATTGTAGAATACTAACTGAACCATATCTTGTTAGGAATATATTTCACTAAAGTTCTATAGTTAGTTCCTTAAAAGAATTCAAAATTTAGTAAGAAGTCAAAATAATTCTGAAAATTTGAACATCCCCAGATTCCAAATCACCAAAAGTGGGACCAAGCAAAGTAGAAATAAGTCCATTTCTTAAAAGTTCATTTATATTTTTTAGTGATCTCTATAACCCAACATGAGGCTCAAACCCACGACCCCAATATCAAGACTCACACATTCTTTCAACTGAGTCAGCCAGACGCCCCCAAATAACAGGTTTTGGTTAACCAAAACCTGTTATAGATAGCAAAACAGGTAATCATCACACAGAAAAATTAGGGGTGCCTGGCTGGCCCAGTTGGTGGAGCATGCAACTCTTGATCTTGAGGTTGTGAGTTCAAGCCCCATGGTGTGTAGAGATTACTTAAAAATAGAAAAAAAAAATAGTTTAGAATCCAGTGTTTTTTGAATCCAATGTAAGAATCCAGTGTAAGATTTAGAATCTGGTGTAGGAATCAGTGTAAGATTCTACTTTAGAACACTCGATATAAGTAACACTCAACGTTTAAAATATTGTTGTAAACCTAAGAGGAAGTCTAACGTAGTACAAAAAGTCTTGAATGTTTAAAGATCTGGGTTCTTCTTGACTAAAATTCTATGGGATTTGATGCAGATCTCTTAATTGCTCCAGCTCTCTACATTTTCTTTTCTTTTTTTTTTTTTTTTAATTTTTTTCAACGTTTATTTTTTTGGGGACAGAGAGAGACAGAGCATGAACGGGGGAGGGGCAGAGAGAGAGAGGGAGACACAGAATTGGAAGCAGACTCCAGGCTCCGAGCCATCAGCCCAGAGCCTGACGCGGGGCTCGAACTCACGGACCGCGAGATCGTGACCTGGCTGAAGTCGGACGCTTAACTGACTGCGCCACCCAGGTGCCCCTACATTTTCATTTATTAATGAAGTTTGCTTTTCAAAAGCTGTTAATGGAGTTTCACCTAACATTTTCTACAAAAAAGTCAAAAGAAATGGAGTCTAGAAATAGGTAATACTTCATCAACTAAGTGATTCATAGACCCTGAAAAGCCCTCATGACATGTACTGTTTTTTCGTTTTGTTTTTTGTTTTCTGTTTTTTTTTTAAAGCAAGCTCTACACCCACCGTGGGGCTTACACTCATGACCCTGAGATCAAGAATCACATGTTCTACAGCCTGAGCCAATCAGGTGCTCCAGACATGTACTTCTGAAAACCAAACAGATTCACTCTTGAGACATGTCCCTAAGGACTGCCTTGAGTCACTCCACAGTCTTTACATAGTAGCTATTGAACCACTGTAAATGTCAATTCCCAAGTTACTGATCTGAATGTGAATGACAGTTCTTTGTCCTTTCTTTGCTCCAAATCAATGTATATCCAAAAGAAATAGTAGGTGTCTATGGGAATGTGTGTGCATACACAAATAGAAAATGGACAGAGAACTGAAAGGATTATCCATTTGCCCAACTTGAGCCCTGGACATTCTCCTCACCTATCCTGACACGCTTTGTGACTTTTAGGCACTAGTTTAAATAAAAACTGTCCAGTTATGTTTTATTTTAGGAGGGTATGTAAATAAAATTTATCATGCAGTTTTCAAGATATAAAGTTAATGCTTACTGTTTACAGATGGTAGGCTTTAAATGCCACTGTCCTATTTCTGAATTGCAGTTGTCATCAGCAAGGAATCCATCATCACTGCTATCATCCTATAAAAGACAGCCTGTTAGTATTAAAAATATATAATCTAAATAATTAATAACCTCACAAAGTAGCACTATTGATGATAAAAATCTTTGTAGCAAATATGTAAATTCTTTTCCATTTAAGTGATCAGACATGAGAAAATGCAGTCACTCAATTGTAATTCTGTAATGCCATAACACTGACATTTTAATGAAAAGAAATTACTGATCAGAAGTCCATTGTTACATCTATTTGCTCAATGTAAAAGAAAATTTTAATGATTGAAAATATTATGATTCATTCTTCTTCAGTCAAATACTACTGCTCTGATTTTAGATATTTCTACAAAAATTTAGTTTGTTGGTTAAGACGACTGTTTCACAATAGGAGCATGAAGGACTTATACTTATTATTCTTTTACATAAATAATTTTCTCAAATCAGAAATATTTAAAGAGTTTTTGGAAACACCTCCTTGACAAAACCATATATCTGCTTCACTTGAGAGAAGAAAACTTAGTGACACTGTGTCTTATTCTGTCGATTATCTTGAATGTAAAAAGACTTTTTCTATTCTTTAGAAAGTTTCTGGCAACCTTATAAATTAAATAATCAACAATGGAAATAATAATAGTAATTGTAATAATAATACATAGATTAGCTAGTTCATATAACTGTTACAACCAAAGGAGTGTAAGAACAGTGCTCTTTGTTAAGCCTTTAATGTAATACATAAAATGTGCCTGTATAAGTTGCAGAGAAAAACTATATTCCTTAAACATATATTGTAGAGCAAGGGACATGACAAAAAATGGCTTTTGTTCACAAGAAGATTAAACAAAAAGGACAAATGGTACAGTACAGAGCTATCTTCACTACTAGATAAACTCAAAGTTTATCTTAACAACTAAAGAAAGGTCAAAGAATTAAAGAAATGAAATGCTGTAGAATTCTTACAAACTTTTCCTTCAATATAAAGCCCTCTTTAACTGAAGTCATAAAATATTTTCAAAAATAGATTTTGTTCTTGGTGTAAATAAAATTTATTACAGCAAATGAAACTCTAAGGAAATAATGAGAATTGACCTATGTTAGTTTTAACTAAATACTATGTGCTCCTGCCATGATACTTATACATTAATTTAGAAGAAAGAAAAAAAATCACTGGAAAAGTGGAAAAAATAATATAATTTTGTGGTGCTCATGTACCATATAATCAAGTATCTAAACATTTGCCTCTTGAAGAAGTTAGACCAAAGGTTAAGTATGACCCATAAATGTTTTAAAAGAGGAAGGGAAAGGGATGGTAGGGCTACTGGGATGGTGGCTGGGTTCAGGTGGGAGAATTCATTTTCTATTAAATGCATGGCCAAAACTACAACAAAAGCCCTAAAAGAAAATAATGCAAAACAACATTAATACATTTATGCTGTCAACTTCTGAATTAAAAACTCAGTTTGTGCTTTGAGATGAGACCCAAATTCAGAAGGCCTGTGTTATTGGTTGAAGGACTTGCCTATAGGACTCCAGGGAAAAATTTAATTAAATAAAATATTGTAGCTTTTTGCCAAGCATTAGGTTTTACCTGGTTATCCTGATCTTCTGAGAAGTCGATGAGTTCATCTTCAAGCATTTTACTGCCTTCCGCTGACTCATCACTATAGTTTAGTCTAATTTTGCTTAAACCATCTATATCAGTAAGAAACATTACATAATTTTTAAAAGGACATGCATATAACTTACAGTATATGATGTTAAAATTAATGCCAATTATATAGTAAATATAGATGTAAAACCTGCATTAACATGTAATATCACAAATATAACTTACTTTTTAAAAAAAGTTTATTTCTGAGAGAGAGAAGACATGAGTGGAAGAGGGGCAGAGTGACAGAGAGAGAGAGAGAGAGAGAGAGAGAGAGAGAGAAATACCAAGCAGTCTCCATGCTGTCAGCACAGAGCCCGACATGGGGCTTGATCTCACAAACCAGGAGATCATGACCTGAGCCAAAATCTAGAGTCGGACTGAGCCACCCAGGCACCCCTCACAAATATAACTTGCTTTTAATAAAAACCTGGACCAAGGGGCACCTGGGTGGCTCAGCTGGTTCAGAGTCCAACTCTTGATACTGGCTCAGATCATGATCTCACAGTTTGTGAGATCGACCCCACCTCAGGCTCTGAGCTGACAGTGCGGAGCCTGATTGGGATTTCCTCTCCTTCTCTGCCCCTCTCCTGCTTACACTCTCACTCTCTTAAAATAAACATTAAAAAAGATAAAATTAAAAACAAAACAAAACACAAAACAACAACCCTGGATTGACATGTCAATTACAAAGTTACTTCTACAACTCAGACCCTAAAATTCATTAAAATTTAAAACTAGATGTCAATTATATTATTAAATATATGTATATTTAAATATGTATATATATACATGTAGATATATAAAACATTTTTGTACTAGGTCTGCTAGTTATCTTTAGTAACAGAAGCTACAATAGTCTGAAAATAACGTAATGTCCAAAAATAGAAATAGCAAATTGTAGAACATAAAATGAAATATATTTTTAAAATTAAAATTGTAAAAGTATGAAATATTGTACAATACAGATTAAAAAATAAAATGATTAATGGGGTGTCTGGGTAGATCAGTTGGTTAAACATCTGACTCTTGACTTTGGCTCAGGTCATGACCTCACAGTTTGTGAGGTTCAAGCCATGCATTGGGCTCTGTGCTGATAGCATAGAGCCTGCTTGGGATCCTTGGTCTCCTCTCTCTCTGCCCCTGCCCTGCTCATGCTCTCTCTCTCTCTCTCAAAAATAAATAAGCTCTGTGGCGCCTGGGTGGCTCAGTTGGTTAAGCGTCCAATTTGGGCTCAGGTCATGATCTCGCAGTTTGGGAGCTCAGACCCTGCGTCGGGCTCTGTGGTGACAGCATAGAGTCTGGAGCCTGCTTTGGATTCTGTGTCTCCATCTCTCTCTCTCCCTCCCCGACTTGCACTCTGTCTCTAAGTCTCTCTTAAAAATAAACATTAAAAAAAAAAAAAAAGCAAAAAAAGCTTTAATAAAAAAAACATGATTAAAGTTAAGTAAAATAGGCTTGTTTTTGGACAAATAATGAAAGAAAAATATTAAAATGAAAATAATCAGTTTAGGATAGGATGTTGTGATTGGAAACATACTACTTAATATAATAATAAAACACTATGGTAAATCCTTTTGCTTTATGAAAAATAACCTGGATGGGTCAGTCGGTTGAGCGTCCGACTTCAGCTCAGGTCATGATCTCACAGTTCGTGGGTTTGAGCCCCATGTTGAGCCTGCTTTGGATCTGTGTCTCCCTCTCTCTCTGCCCCCTCCCTCACTTAAGCTCTGTCTCTCTCTCTCTCACAAATAATAAAACACACACAAAGTTTTTCAATTAAAAAAAAAAACCTTTCAATTGTTTTCAAACATCTGTATTTTTATGTTTGAAGCTAAAATATCTATATTTGAATACAATCTGTCCAAATCCTCAGGCAATTCATTATTAATCAACTGTAATCAAGTTACTCTAGCAGCCAATTCTACAGAAGCTGCATCATATAAAATATACCTTACACAAGTTAAAAATATGTACATTTCAAAAAAAAATGGAAAAAAATAATTTAAATGATGTAGTCAATTCTTTCATTCAGTAAACAAATGTTCTGGCATAAACTGAGAGGTGGTAAGTCAATCAGCTGTTCTTTTAATCAGTCCCAGTTCCTGAGAGCTTCTCACATAGTGAGATCATCTGAAGATGCAGAGTGAGATTCTAGAGTTTAAAACATATACATTTTTCATGTACCAGAGCAAGACAACATTTCATATAGTGCCCAACTGAAAAACCAGCAAATGAAAGTACTGATACTACACATTATTTTCCTACAATTGACCTTAACCTAATTCTTGTGATAAGATACAATTCCCACTTATTTACTACAGCATATTACCTGACATCAGAAGTCAACACTTGTGACTCTGTATGTTTGATGGTTAAAACTATATTAAAACTGGGGTGCCTGGGTGGCTCAGTCAGTTAAGTGTCGGACTCTTGATCTCGGCTCAGGTCATGATCTCATGATTCATGAGATGGAGCCTGACTCTCCTGCTTGCACTCTCTCTCCCAAAATAAATAAACATTAAAAAAAAAAAAAAAAAAAGCTATAGGAGCGCCTGGGTGGCTCAGGCGGTTAAGCGTCCGACTTCAACTCAGGTCATGATCTCACGGTTTGTGAGTTTGAGCCCTGCATCGGGCTCTGTGCTGACAGCTCAGAGCCTGGATCCTGTTTCAGATTCTGTGTCTCCCTCTCTCTCTGCCCCTCCTGTGCTCATGCTCAGTCTCTCTCTGTCTCTCAAAAATAAAGGTTAAAAAAACAAAACAAAACAAAAAAAACCCTACATTAAAACTGTCTAAATGCTTCATTTAAATCTTTTCTATTCCCAGCCCAAATAGAAATCAGTTCTTGAAATATTAATCATAATCACAAAAATTGTTATAAGTTCTTATCCTAATTTTTAACATGCCATCATTTTATACAGAATAGACTATATAACCAACTTCTCTGAGGTAGTAGAAGCACCTCTAGAGAGCACTCTTATTTAATGTACTTTTGTGTGAGTGATCTCTTGGAAACATCTGATAAAAGAACAGAAATGTACAGACTTACTCTAGAGTACTATTTTTCAAACTGTGGGATACTATCATCACTGGATGAAGGCAAGCATTGAAAAGAAGAGAAAATATGAGGGTATCACACCCAATAAAAGTAAATTAATTTCCCTTAAGGAAGATACATTTGATATGGCTACACACATACTAAAAACAAAACAAAAACAAAAAAAGGGGGGGATAAACAAATACTAGAAAGGCAAACACATGATTCTACACTTGGATCTCCACTAGGATTTGTGAGGGTATTTACTTAAATTTAACTGGATACTACTTGACTAGAACATTAATTTGAAGGAAAGGGCTACCAGGAATTTCTGGGGTTATGCTCATATGAAGCCCTAGGCTTTGCCCCATTGCTTTAAGTCTTGAACTGTAATTCATTTTTTAAAGTGTATATATTTATTTTTTTGAGAGAGGGAGCAGAGGAGGGGCGGAGAGAGGGTTGGGGGAGACAGAGAATCCCAAGCAGGCTCCGCACTGTCAGCACAGAACCCGATGCAGGGCTTGAACTAACAAACCCTGAGATCATTACCTGAGCTGAAACCAAAAGTCAATGCTTAACCAAATAAGCCACCCAGGTGCCCCAAACTTTAATTCATTTCTAATTTGAATTCACATTACAGTGTATGAGATTACTGATCAACGGAGAACTTTAAAGAAAATAGTTCTATGGAAATCTAATTCACATATCATACAATTCACCCATTTAAAGTGTACAATTCAGGGGGTGTCTGGGTGGCTCAGTCAGTTAAGGTCTGACTCTTGGTTTCAGCTCAGGTCATGATCTCATGGTTTGTGGTTTAAGCCTCTCTTTCTGCCCCCCCCCCCCCCCCCCCCCCCCCCGCTAGTACGCATGCACGCTCTCAAAAAAAAAGTACAATTCAGTTGTTTTTGATATATTTACACATATGTACAACTATCATCACAGTAAATTTTAAAGTCTCAATAGGAAACCCTGTACCCTTCAACCATCATTTCCCTCCTCCTCACACTCCTGTCTGTCACACCACACTAGCCCCAAGCAGCCAATAATCTACCCCATAGATTTTCCTGTTTGGGAGAGTTCATGAAAATGGTATCATATAACATGTGGTCTTTTGTGACTATTTTCACAATAGTTTCAAGACTCATCCATGTTGTAGCATGTAGCAGTATTCCTTTTATGACCTAATAACATTCCATTGGATACATATATCACTAATTGATTATCCATTTGTCAGTGGATGACATTTGGGTTGCTTCTACATTTTGGCTACTATAAAGTTGCTGTGAACATTCGTGTCCAAGTTTTTGTGTGCTTTTACTTCTCTTGGATATATATGTAGTAAGAATGAAATTGCTGGCTCATATATTAACTCTACATTTAATTCAACTTTACTTATTCTGAGAGAGAGAGAGAGAGAGCGAGTGAGCAAGCAGGGTAGGTACAGAGAGGGGGAGAGAGGGCGAGAGAGAACCCCAAGCAGGCTCTGCACTGTAGGCACAGAGCCTGATGCAGGGCTTGAACTCATAAACCGTTGAGATCATGACCTGAACTGAAATCAAGAGTTGGTTGCTTAACTGATTGAACCGCTCAGGCACCCTACATTTAATTTTTTGAGGAACTATCCAGCTGTCTTCCAAAGAAAGCAGCTGTACCATTCTACATTTCCACCAGTAACATATGAGGGATTCTGATTTCTCCACATCCTCACCCACATGTTAGTATCTGACTTTTTAATTGTAGCCATACTAGTGTGATATGAAGAAGTAGCTCATTATAGTTGTGATTTACACTTCTTTTATGTCTAATTATCTCCATCACCTTTTCATGTGCTAATTGGTAAGACTGTTTTAAAGGGGATGAGAAACCATGCACACTTGGTCTTAAGAGTGACAAAATGGTAATCTTTAAAAAAAATTTTTTAATGTTTATTTTTTTGAGAGAGAGAGGGAGAGCGAGCGATCAAGCGAGCAGGAGCGGGGGAGGGGCAGAGAGAGAGGGAGAGAGAATCCCAAGCAGGCTCTGCACTATCAGCACAGAGCCCAATGCAGGGCTCGAACTCACAAATTGCGAGATCATGACCTGAGCTGAAATCAGAAACTTAACTGACTAAGCCACCCAGGTGCCCCAGTAATTAATCTTTAATATGACTATTCGTTGCCTCTTTTTTTTATTTTACCCAAGTAGAAAATGTGTCAAACAAATAAAAAATATTCTTACAAAACTCAACACTAGCTGAGTTACTAAAATAAAGTGGTAAAAGTACCAAGACAATGTTCAGCATTCTTAATTTTTGATAGGTTCTTTCTGAATTCATGTAACCTCTTCTATGCCTTATTCTTTTTTCCTCCAAAGAAAACATATTAGATTTACTCACAGTTTAATAAGGAAGGCACATATCATTAGCATATTATGGATTTTATCAAGTAACTATTTTACTTTTGGGTTGGAGAGAAAATTAAATGATTTGATATGAAATTTAAGTATTGGCAGAGAAACTTTAGATTTCTCTAACAAGTGCAAGAAATATAGAACCAATTCAAGGAAAAAATACTGATTCAACAAAATTGAAGGAAAATAAAAAAGCAGAAGTTGGAGCAGTGCCCTTCTTCCCACTAAGAACCATGAAGGAGAGAGTGAGGAATAAGGAACTAACCTTTAATTGGAATGTCAACAACTATTTTGGAGGAAAAAGCTTTATTTTCTGACTCTAATTATTTGATCTCTATTTGCCCATCTGTAAATTACAAATGAACGAATTTATCTTAAAGATCTAAGACTGTCCAACTACTGTTTCTGCCAAATACACAAATTTCCTATAAAATAAGAATAAAACTAAGTTGTTATAAATGAAAAATGTAGACCTTATAGCACAATTTTTAAATGTTCTATGAGGTGTGGAAAGCCACAAGGGAATTTCTTAGAGTGATGGAAAGATTCTAAATCTTGATTGCTATAGAGATTACATGACTGTACATATTTATCAAAGCTCACTGGGCTATACTTAAAAATGGGCAAATGTTATTGTAAGCAAGTCATGTCAATAAACATGACTTTAAAAAAAAAGTGTGCCCTAAATCTTAATTCTATGTACAAGAAATCCAGTTTATTCTGAATTCCTTCATTCTTTCAAAATATTCAGAAACATACCTGTATGGTGCATAGAATTTAAATATTCATTCTGTAGGCCATTTTCGTTTTTAATCCTATCAACAGCTTTCTGGCATGTGGATTCTCCTTTATTCGGTTCTTCATTTTCACTTGCAGTATGATTTATTTTTTTCAGACTACATTTCATACTGCCTATGTTTCTCCGAGAATGAGGGTCACTTTCTTCCTGTTCAGCACTTGAATCAATTCCAGCTATGCAATGTTTTTTGTTTAGCATCTTCTTAATTACAGGCTTGGCAGAAGAATTTTGTGAACTGTCCATTTCACTGGCTGAAGGAGAAGAAATACAACTGTCCTCTACAGTTGAACATTTTTGCATGACTGTATTTTCATGGTAATGAGGATTAGGTTCATACTTTGGTTTTTCCAAACCAGGGAAACAAACAACAGCCAAAAACCAGTGTGCACTGTAAAAAACAAATGAAACTACTGAATACATTATTTATTAGAAGAGCCTATTATATTTGGCAATATCAATTGAAATATTTTTTCTAAAGCCTTTGCCAACAAACTTATTAAGAATGTTCAATTTTTAAGATTCTCTTATGTTTTATATGATCACTAATAGACTGCAATATCTACTCAAAAATAACATATTTTGTTCAGAATTACGTAGCCTGCATTCTATTTTGCAAACAATCCTTTGTATCTTTATTCTTTTGAATGAAAAATTCATTCTTATTTCTAGGCAACTTAATAAAATATAACTCCGATCACTGTAATTCACCGTTTCCATTTACCTTTGTTTCTTGACCTATTTATGTCAAAGGATAGAAAACTAGCCTCAAGATTAAAATGTTTTCAGAAGTCTAATTAGACTATAATTTTGGACACTTTCTAAATATTGCACATATGTAGCTTTTAAAAGACTTTTACTATGTTTTTCTTAAGAATAAGATTAGGAATTGCTTAATATTGAAAATATTAAATAATTCTTTGTCTTATACTATACTGAAATGTATATATACTAAATGGAAATAGCATTTCTACTTTAAGCATTATTAGAAAACTTCAAATATTAGTAGAGTTCCAGCTATCAGGTGGGTGCTCGTGATATAGCTGAATTCAGGTATCACAGTTTCCAATAATAGGTTATAAGCCATGAGTAAAGAGCTATACAGCTAACACTGACTAATATTAATCTAAAAAGGAATTTTATTAACTTACCATTTGCTAGACAGTGTTACATGCTATAGATGTCAGAGAACTTATTAGCTGAGTACAGCGTTTGTCATATAGTAGGTGTTCAATAGGTATTTGCTGAGAGGAAAAATGCTTAACTTGACATAAATAGAAGTTATTCTACATTCTCATTTTTACAAAATGTTAAGTTTCCCCAACTAAGAAACAATGTCTCTTCATCAGATTGCATTAAAAACAGGGTGACAGAGCCTGGCTTCATCCTCAGCATTATAAAGGCAAGATGGAGGAATGCTTCTCCCTGTTCTTAAGTAGTAATCCTCAGTATCCTAGGGACTTAGATCGGGCTGGCGTAGTACAAAGAGCAACACACCATCCTTCTCCCTTCCTTAGCTCCAAGACATAGTTGACTGTAAATCACATCTCAATGTCAGAAAAGTTAAATGTGAAAAAATGTGTTTTGAAAATTAATATGGTATCATACTAATTCCCAACCTAAAGGTATAACCTAAGTCCATCATAGTTTTTAACATTTCTTAGGTATGACAATACATATAAACCATAAATTTTCTGTTGTACACCTAAAAACTAAGAAAAATTCTTTCTTCACCTAGCTGAAAGGATAAGGTTGAATCAGACACATCTGAGGTAATTTTCAACCTCTAAGAGACAAGGCTTTGCTTTTATGATCCCTTTTAATAGCAGCTACATTGACCTTAAATCACCAGTGGGAGAAGAGGCTAGAACAACTAATTTCACTTAAGATGGATTAGCTTACAGACTTTAAAAAAACTACCACCACCAGGAAAATTAAAAATAAAACAGCAAAAAACAGATACCTATCTGTGGCTGCACTCATTAGAAACTACAGGTCTCATGATTAACGTATGATTTTTAAACAGAATTTCATTATACTACTGACTGCATTTGTTTTTCATAGTGAGAAAAAAAGAGAACACATTCAGAAGCTAGTCTGGCACACTTTAGGCTTATTAGACATAAACAATCTTATTGAATATCAATTTCAGACAAACTTACTCCACAACCATAATAAATTGAGACAATGCAAGGCCATTTCTCAATTTGTCTAAGCAGAGACAAACTAGGTCACAGCACAACCAAATGAATACCAAATACTCCCCCTTTTTGCTAAATGGGTAAATGCCACTTTTTTACCCAAGCAAACAACTGCTTCCTTACACCTTTCCCCACATGACCAAACCAAAGCCCAAATTGTGTTAGAGGCTGTTTCAAACACACTTTTACTTAGAGGCTCCATGGTTGCCCATGGTGTGTGGTCCTTGATGCAAGGAACAAATCCAAGCTGTCCAACTACAGGTGCATTCCTAGGGGATTTTGGCTGGAAGGCACAGGAGAACAGAAAAATGAAATATAAAAACTCTCAAGTCTACACTCTGATCCTACACATCAATGCCTCTCTGGTCACTGTGGGAGAATAACATAAAATATTTAACTACCTCCATTTATTTAGAAAATAGCTTCAAGTAGTCAGCATGGTTTTCAATTTAAGTAAATTACATAAATCTAGTCATCTTTTCTTTTTTTTGGTTAAGAGTCAAAGTGTTTTTTAAAGTAAAGATACAAAATCTTCTATGTGACCTAGTCATTACTCTCTATAAGGAAGCCTTTTCACAGGCTGTTTGGTAGACCACAAGTGCCACTTTTTAAAACTGACATTATTCTACATGGACACATAAAACCTTTTTAAAATTAGAAAAATCTCTTGCCAGTGTTTATAAAATACAATGTCTTAAATGATTCACTGGAAAACTGTATTTTCATAAAATAAGCAGTATAATATGGACATATACAACAAATTTCAGAAAGAAGTTTAAAATGAATAAGTTCTTCACCTCATAAACACGTTTTCTAAAAATAACACGTTTTCATATTTACATAAAGAAAATTCTTACTCACGCTTCATTAAGGGGTACAAAAATAAAATCCTTCTCAAAAATGTCTACATGCCGGGTCCATGTTTTTACTCTCCCATGTCGCTTTTGCTGTATTCTGTTTAAGACAAGAGATAAACTATCAAGCTTCTGAAGTGTTTCCAGTGCTTCAGCTTATATGCAGCCATTTAAAATTATGAAGGCTACAATGTTAACAAAGAAAACAATTGTGTAAGATGATTTAACAAGCTGGGAAAAGAAAACAGAACATCTCAGATGGACCCAGGAAGATGTGAAACTGCTCATTACTGAATCTGCAAGATTTAATTCCTGCTACTACTTACTAGGTGAACCAGTGCTACCATTTATATTACTACATACTAGCAACTATATTGAGAAGTGTATCAGATCATGACCTGAAGAGAAGAGAGCAGGAAAAGTGAGCATTACGGTAGATGAAATAAAAAAGACTATGAACATTGGTCTAACCAATCACTCTCATCAACTCTAAGATCTAAAATTAGGAAATCACTGAAACAATATGAAATATTATTATGCACAGCAGCCATCAATTCAAGACATTTGACAGAACTTAGGACACTCTGTATATATCTTTTGACCAATTATCAGTACATATTAGAGCTGGACGTAATCAGTATGTGGAAAGGAATTATAAACATACTGATTGGAGCTTAATATATAGAACAGTATTTCCTTAACTTGTCTGAGCACAATTATCCAAATAACTTATTAAAAGTACAGATTCAGGGTGCCTGGGTGGCTTAGTCGGTTGAGTGCCTGACTCTTACTTTGGGCTCTGGTCATGATCTCACTGTTAATGAGATTTGGCCCCATGTTGGGCTCCGTGCTCTTAGCGCTTCAGATTCTTTCTCTCCTTCTTTTGTTCTCTCTCAAAATAAATAAACATTAAAAAAAAAAAAATCTTCTAAAGAAAAAAAAGTACAGATTCACAGGTTGCTCTCTTAAATATTATGAATGGAACATCTAGGGTAAAGCAAAGCCATCTGTATTTAATAAGTATCCAAGTAATTTTTTTTTTTTAAACTATCAGGCATATTTGGGAAATACTGATTTAGATATTGGACCAATAATCTTTATTGAATTCAGGTATTCTTGAGGCTTTAGAGGACTATGAATTGACAACAGAATTAAAAGATATTGCTGCAATATAAATTAAGTACTTTTTTAATTAAATTAAACTTGAGAGACTTACTACAGATCTATTAAACATTTTCAGATTTTGACTTACGACAGATTAGTTGTTTCATGTAGATTTCTTCTTTCTCTCTGATTAAGGCGTTTATAGAAAAAAGAACTGAATATATGAATTCGGTCAGCTTCTTCTTTCTTCAGTTTTTCAAGCACCAAATATCTATTTTATTAAAACAAGAAACAAATATAATGAATTTAACAGTTTACTTTATTTTAGAAACAAACAGTGATCAAGCATCTATTTAGCCACCACTGTCTCTATTTCTTAAAACTGAAAGAATTTATTAGCCAAGTTTACATCATATTCTAGACAATGATTAATAGATTATTTTCAAGGAATGAAAGTGATATTTGAGAATAGAACTATGATTTGCAAGATCTGATTTTTAAAACAAGGGCACATTCATGAACGTCCATAGAAATATTTATGATAGTCAAAAAGTGGAAATGACAAAAATGCTCATCAACCAAAGAAGAGAAAAATAAAATGTGATATATCTACACAACAGAATATTTAGTAATAAAAAGAAATGAAGTATTGATACATGCTATAACACAGAATAGCCTTGAAAACAATACGCTGAGTGAACAACACTAGTCTCAAAGGACCACATATTGCATGATTACATGTATATGAAATTTTCAGAGGAGATTGGTGGTTGCCTATTGTTGGGGGTTGGGTTGGAGAGAAATGAGGACTCAATGCTAATGGGTACTGGGGTTCATTTGAGGGATGAAAATGTTCTAATATTGATTATGATGGCTGTACAACTGTCTGAATATATTAAACCACTGAATATATATTTTAAATATTTTTTAAATTGTTTTAGTAATCTCTACACCCAACATGGAGTTCAAACTCACAACCCCAAGATCAAGAGTCACACACTCTTCCAATTTAGTCAGCCAAGCACCCTTGAATATATATTTTAAGTGAGTATTATAATGGTATGTGCATTTTTTCTCAATAAAGCTGTTATTTTTATGAACTGTTTATTCTGTTTTAAATACTTCAGTTAATAAAACATGAAGACCCAACCACAGACTACTTTTTATAAAGACAGAAAAAATTAGAAGCTTTACCAAAGTGAAATTGTAATAATGACTTTTTTAAAAGTGATCTTACATGGGTTCTAATTTTTACTTGCTTGGTTGTTTTTTCTATGGGTCTATATCAAAACAAACAGTGGTGATCCTTAATATTATAAAAGGAAATTATGATTAACTGATAATGCTCCAAGCTCCCTCAGAGAAGCTATGCAAATTCAGGCTTATGACCATATTCATTTTATTAATATGAAAAGCATCTGAAAACCTTATAAAATCTTACACAGAAACAGCAAATATCCCACAGGACATATCTTTGAGATTGGTCACTTTTATCATAATATTTGAACGTTTTTTTAAAGCTCAACTTCTGATGAACAGGATAGAACTTATAGATTTCTTGCTTTACGGCAACTCAGCGTGTGCCCACAAAAGATACTCTAAGACAATAAATTACCTCATTGCATAATTTATATCAACTGCTGAATTCTACAATTACATACTCAAAACAGAACATGTCCTGAACTAGATCTGAACGTAGGTCCTACACCACAATGGATGAACCAGGCAGCTTTTACTTCCCCCCAAACTACATGACTATTTTGTAAAATTAAAATGAATAAACACATAATTCAACTTCAAAAAGGAAAGATATAAGCGATTTAAGAAAACTGATGCTCTACTTCATATGTAAATAAATCTATGCTTTTTAATTAAAAGTACCTAGTTTTGTCTTTATGATCTGATATATATATCCATAAGTATTTCTTTGACTATGTATAATTCTGGGGATTTTTTTTTTACACACGTTATTAGAACTACAGATTAATTAGAAGAGCCATGTCTCTTATTTTTTTTTAATGATTTTTTTAAATTTATTTTTTAAAAATAGGCTCTATGCCCAATGTGAGGCTCAAACTCATGACCCCAAGATCGAGACATGCATGTGCTACAGACTGAGCCAGCCAGGTGCCCCATGTCACTTATTTTAGAATAAAAGGGAAAATCCAAGATTATTACAACCAAGTAGTAGGAATTTCTTAGATTTGGGTGCATTTTTTTCTTTTACTGCATAAATCACTTAAATATCAAATATCATAGTAAAGCTGTTTGCTTGCTTACTTCATAAAATGAACAATCTAACAATCATTTTATAACTTTTTAAATTGTGTCACTAAATTAAAAGATGACTTTAAGGTTAATCTGCAACTCTGTGTGACTTTGAAGGTAGTTTTTACTAAAATAATTATTTTCTTTTCCACATTTCATTAACACTCTCTAGATGCAATACCATACTATTTCTTTTAATACTGGCAAAGTTTAAGTTTGTCACAAATAAATGGAGGCTAAATAACAATGAATAGGTCACCTAGATATCAAAGGGGAAATCAAAACTACACAGAGACAAATAAAAATGAAAACACAACAGTCCAGGGGCTCCTGGGTGGCTCAGCCAGTTGAGCATCTGACTCTTGATTTCTGCTCAGGTCATTATGCCAGGGTTGTGGAATTGAGCCCTACGTCAGGCTCCATGTTGTGCATGGGGCCTGATTAAGATTCTCTACCCCCCCCCACCTCCTCCCCCACTCATGCACTCTCCCTCCAAAAATGAACAAACAAACAAACAAATCTTTGGGAAGCAACAAAAGTTGTTCTAAGAGGGATAATTATAGCAATACGGGCCTACTTAAGAAGCAAGAAAAAATCTCAAATAAGTTACCTAACCTCACACTTCAAGGAGCTAGAAAAAGAAGAAACAAAACTGAAAACAAGTCGAAGGAAGGATATCATAAAGACTAAAGCAAACATAAATGAATTAGGGACCAAAAACAAAACAAACAAACAAAAAAGAACAGGTCAATGAAACTAGGAGCTGATTCTCTGAAAAGATAAACAAAATTGATAATCCTTTAGCCAGACTCACCAAGAAAAAAAGAAGACTCAAATAAATAAAATCAAAATGGAGGAGAAATAACAACCACCACAGAAATACAAAGGATTATGAGAGATTATGAAAAAATGTATGCCAACAAATTTGACAACTTAGAAGAAATGGATAAATTCCTAGAAATATACAACCTTCTAAAACTGAAGCAGAAACAAAAAATTAGAACAGACAGATTATTAGCAATGACATTGAGTCAGTAATCAAAAATCTCCCAACAAACAGAAGTCTAGGACTGGATGGCTTCTCTGGTGAATTTTTCCAAAACTTTAAAGAAAAATTAATACCTATTCTACTCAAACTATTCCAAAAAAGTAGATGTGGAAGGAAAGCTTCCAAATTCACTCTACGAGGCCAGCATTACGCTGATACCAAAACCAGCTAAAAACACTACCAAAAAGGAGAACTACTGACCAGTATCTCTGATGAACATAGATGCACAAGCCCTCAACAAAATATTAGCAAACCAAATCCAATTATACATTTAAAAAATTCATTATTCACCATTATCAAATGGGATTAATTCCTGGGATGCAAGGGTGGTTCAATATTCATAATCAATCAACATGATACATCATATTAATAAGGGAAAGGGTAAAAACCAGATGATCTTTTCAATAGATTCAGCAAAAGCATCTCACAAAGTACAATATCCATTCATAATGAAAACTCTCAACAAAGTTTAGAGGGAACATATGTCAACATTACAAAAAGTCATATATGAAAAACCCACAGTTAACATCATATTCAATAGTGAGAAACAGAGCTTTTCACATACAATTAGGAACAAGATGACTGTCCAATCTCAAAACTTTTATTTAATATAGTACTGGAAGTCCTACCCACAGTAATCAGGCAAGAAAAAAAGAAATAAAAGGCATCCACACTGTTAAGGAAGAAATAAAACTTTTACTTTTTGCAAATGACATAATACTATATATAGAAAACCCTAAAGACTCCACCAAGAAACTACGAGAACTGATCGATGAATGCAGTAAAGTCACGGGACACAAATTTAATCTACAGAAATCCATTGCATTTCTATGCACTAATAATGAAGTAGCAGAAAGAGAAATTAATAAAGTACCTAGGAATATATGTAACCAAAGAAGTGGAAGACCCATACTCTGAGAACTATAAAACACTGATGAAATAAACTGAAGATGATTACATGCTCATGGATTTGGAGAATCAATACTGTTAAAATGTCCATTCTACCCAAACCAATCTAAAGACTTAATATAAGCCCTATCAAAATAGCGATTTTTTTTTTTTTTTACAGAAGTAGAACAAGTAATACTAAAATTTGTATGGGACCAGAAAAGACCCAGAATAGCTAAAACAACCTCGAAAAAGAAGAACAAAGCTAGAGGTATAACAATCCTTGATTTCAAGAATTACTACAAAGTAGTAGTAATCACAACAATATGGCACTGGCACAAAAATAAACACAGAGATCAATGGAACAGAATACAGAGCCCAGAAATAAACCCACATTTACATGGTCAATCTAAAATAAAGAAAGCAAGAATACACAACAGGGAAAAGACAGTCTCTTTAACAAATGGTGTCAGGAAAACTGGATGGCTACATGCAAAAGATTAAAACTGGACCACTTTTTTATACCATACACAAAAATAAACTCAAAATGGATTAAAGACCTAAATGTGAGATCTGAAAACTGTAAAAATCCTAGAAGAAAACATAGGCAGTAATTTCTTTGACATCGTCACAGAAATGCTTTTCTAGATAGGATTCCTCAGGCAAGGAAAACAAAAGCAAAATTAAACTATTGGGACTAAACCAAAATTAAAAAAAAAGCTTTCACAAAGTGAAGGAAACCATCAACAAAATAAAAAAGCAACCTACTACATGGGAGAAGATATCTGCAAATGATATATTCAATAAAGGGTTAATAGTCAAAATATATAAAGAACTTCTACAACTCAACATGGAAAACAACAACAATCCAATTAAAATGGGCAGAAGGCATGAATAGACATTTTCCCCAAAGACATACAGATAGCCAACAGATGCTCAACATCATCAATTATCAGGGAAATGCATGCTCAACATCATCAATTATCAGGGAAATGCAAATGAAAACCACAATGAGTTATCACCTTATGCCCGTCAGGATGATTTAAAAAAAAAAAAAAAAAAGAAAGAAAGAAAAAAAAGAAATGATTAAGTATTGGTGAAAATGTGGAAAAAAAGGGAACCTCATGCACCACTGGTGGGAATGCAAATTGGTGCAGCCACAGTGGAAAACAGTAGGAGGTGCCTCAAAAACTAAAAATAGAATTACTATATGATCCCAGTAATTACACTACTGGGTATTTATCCAAAGAAAATGAAATCACCAATTTGAAAATACATATGTACCTCTATGTTTATCACAGTGTTACTTAACAATAGCCAAGACATGGAAACAACCCAACTGGTCATCCACAGATGAATGGATTAAAATGTGGCATACACACATACACAATGATTATTACTGAGCCATCAAAAAAGAATGAGATCTTGCCATATACAACAACATGGATGGATGTAGAGGGTATATGCTAAGTAAAATAAGTCAGAGAAAGACAAATACCATATGATTTCACTCATGCATGGCATTTAAGAAACAAGACAAACTGAAAATAATAGACAACCCACCCCTACACTTTTAAATACAGAGGACAAACTGGTGGTTGCCATAGGAGAGGTGGGTGGGGAGATAGATGAAATAGATAATAGAGATTAAGAGTGCACTTATCTTGATGAGCACTGAGTAATGTATAGAATTGCTGAACCATTATATTGTACACCTGAAACTAATACAATACTGTCTATTAAGAAAAGCACTGTGAAAAAAAGCTCGTTTCCTACTTGTAGAGTAGAAATGGAAAAGAATGAACAGCTCTGGTAACAGCTGAATTACTTATTTTAATATAGTGAAATTTAAGATAAAAGTTTCTTTTTAATTCACTTCCAAACATGTCATGAGAGAAATACAACAGATTTTTCTAAAAACCATGGATTTTGTTAGGTTTTCATTTCTATTTGGAATGCAGATTTGGATCAGAAAAGGCAGAACCTTTAGATAATACACGTTTAATGTAGTTTTAAAGTACTAATGTAAAATGTCAAGGGGCCCCCTATAATGTAAAAAATTTAAGAGTATACACACACACTATAAAAATCTCTACCACAATGTAAAAAGATAGATGTATGAAATATAATAAACTAAATGTAAACAAAACAGACATTCAACTTTATATGCTTTCAAAAGCAAAAGCTATTTTAAAAATAAATAGATGTTAAAAGTAAAGTGATGAAGAAATATATACCATGTAAACAAAAACTAAGACAAAGCTGGAGTAACTACATTCATTTTGAACAAAGACGGCTTAAGCACAGGGAGATTATTAAGGATATAGAGAGACAAAGGGTTGATTCTCCAAAAAAAACCCCATAAATGTGTATGCACCTAACAACAAATATTCAAAATACATAAGGCAAAAATGAATAGGTGTACAACATAATGGTTCAACAATTCTATACACTAGTGTTCATCATTAATCTCTATTATCTATTTCACCCCCCTCTCCCCCCACCTCTCCTCTGGCAACCACCAGTTTGTTCCCTGTATTTAAAAGTCGGGGTTGGGTTCTTTTTTTCAGTTTGTCTTGTTCCTTAAATGCCAGACATGAATCAAATCATAAGGAAAAATAGACAAATCCATTATTATACTTGGAGGCCCACAATCTTCTGAATAATTGATAGAAGAAGTGGGCAGATGATCAGTAAGGACAAAGATGACCCAAACAGCACTATCAAACAGCTTGACCTAATTGACACTCATAGAACAACACTTCATCCAACAACAGTGGTACTGTTCTACACACTGACTTAAGAACTTCTGGCTTGGTTTCTTAAGTTAGTATACATTAGAATTAAGAGAGGACATCTGTTTTTAAAAATCATAATAAAAAATGCATAACATCAAATTTACAATGTTAACAATTTTTTAAACATGAGACTCAAACTTACAACCCCAAGATCAAGAGTTATATGCTCCATCAGCTGAGCCAGGTGCCCCCCAATCTTAACAATTTTTTAAGTGTACAGTTCAAGTGTTAAGTAGATTTACATGGTTGTGAAACATATCTCCAGAACTTTATCTTGCAAAACAGAAATTCTATACTCACTAAACAATTCTTTCCCCTCCCCACCCCTCATCTTCTGAAAACTACCATTTATATTCTTTTTGTATAAATCTGACTGTTTCAGACATCTAATACAATGGAATCATGTAGTACTTGTTTTTGTGACTGGCTTATTTCACTTTGCATAATGTCTTCCAGATTCATCCATGTTACAGCATGTGACAGATTTCCTTCCTTTTAAGAACTGAATAATATTCCACTGTATCTATATGCCACATTTTGTTTATCCACTCATCCAATAATGGACATATGAGTTGCTTCCCCCTCTTGGCTACGATGAATATGGGTGTGCAAATTCTTTCAATTCTTTTGGATATATACTCAGAGGTGGGATTGATGAATCACAGGGTAGTTCTATGTTTAATTTCTGAGGAGCCACCCTACTGTTTTCCTCAGTGGTTGTACCATTTACATTCCCACCAGCAGTGCACAAGGATTCCAATTTGCCCATATACTTGGCAACACTTGTTATTTTCTTTCTTTCTTTGATAGGAGTCATCCAAATGGGTATGAGATAGTAACTCATTGTGGGTGTGACTTGTATTTCTCTGATGAATAATATCGAGAATTTTTTCATTGTTGGCCATTTGTAGGAGATAACATCTTTTGACTTAGCTACGAAGAAATTTGAACTCGAATGAATTTGTTAGAGGTCGCAGGAGTCTAACGTTAATCTGCAAAGTCAAGCATTTAAAATCTAGGGCAGTTTCTCTTGCTAGCAAATCTGATACATTTTATAACTTACCGAAACATACTCCATTACCATTAAATCTTCAAAAGGAAAAACAGTACTTTTGGAAATGGTATATAGTTAACATAATAGGAATATAATATTATCCTCTGATGTTAAGTATATCCTGATGGTTGACAATGTCGTTACTGTCAGTTTTGTGTAGTTGTTCTATCAATTGTAGATAGAGGGGAATTAAGGTCTCCAGCTCTATTTGTGGATTTGTCTGTCTTTTTAGATCAGTTTGTTTTTATTTCACATATTTTATAGCTCTGTTGTATGGTACACACCCATTTAGGATTGCTAAGTCTTCTTAGTAGATTCACCTATCATTGTATAGTGTCTCTCTCTAGCCCTGGTAGTTGTGTTTGTTCTTAAGTTTATTTTTCTTTCTTTCTTTTTTTAAGGTTTATTTATGTATTTATTTATTTAGAGAGAAAGCGCATAAGCTGGGGAGGCATAGAGTGGAGGAGAGAGAGACAAAATCCCAAGCAGGCTCCACACTGTCAGTGCAGAGCATGATGCGGGGCTTGAACCCAAGAACCATGAGATCATGACCCAAGCCAAAATCAGGAGTCAGACACTCAATTGACTGAGCCACACAGGCGCCTCTTATTTTTCTAATGATATCATAATTCACTCCTGCTTTAATATTTGCATGGCATATCTTTTTCCATCCTTTTACTTTCGACTTACATATATTATTATCTTTGAAGTCACTTTTTTGTAAACAGGACATAGTTGGGCTATGGTGCTTAATCCACTCTCTGTTGATCTTGGTCTTTTAACTGAAATAAATAGTGCATTTAAATTGAATGTAGTTAGTAATATGCTCTATCTTCTAGATCACTGATTCTTTCCTCTCTCTTCTTTATTTTGCTGTTGAGCCTATCAAAGTTTTCATTTGTTACTACAGTTTTAGTTTTAAAATTTCCATTTCTTCCTCATTTACATCTATGTTTTTCTAAGTTTCATGTATGTTCACAATTGTTCATTCAAGAATTTTTATAATGGATGCTTTAAAATCTGTCATAATTTTTAAGTTTATTTATTTTTGAGAGGGAGAAAGAGAACAGGGGAGGGGCAGAGAATCCCAAGCAGGCTCTACACTGTCAGCGCAGAGCCCGACATGGGGCTCAAACCCACAAACTGAGAGGTCATGATCTGAGCCAAAACCAAGAGTCAGATGCTTAACCAAGTGAGCCACCCAGGTGCCCATGTCATAATTCTAGTATCTGTGCCATCTTGGTGTTTACTCTGTTTTTCTGTTTGAACTCTGTTTCTTGATGAGATAAGTAATTTTCAAGTGAAATATGGACAGTTTGAATATTATATTATAGGACTCTAGATCTGATTTAGTTCTTGTGCTTTAGCAGGCCTCCCCTGGCACCGCCTTCCAGTGGATGCGGTGGGTGCTATCTCATTACCACTAGGTGGAGGTGAAGTTCAGGTTCTCTACTAGGTCACCATTGTTATGAGAGGTGGAGGGGCTCAATGTTAATAGTAAGTAGGGGTGGAAGGCTCCCCACTAGGACTCCATTGATACCACCTCTGCTAGAGAGGGAGAGAATAGAGTATCTCATTATTCCCCAGGGACCAGGTACAAGTCCAGCTCTACATTTGACCCCGATCTAGCTCAGGGTCACTACAACCTTAAAGTTACTTTTAGCCCTTATCTACCTTGACCTCTGCTGTACTGACATTAAATGTATCCTCTTTATTTAAAACTTTCACTTCCTTTCAACTTCATGACATAACCCTCTCCAGACTTTTCTTCTTAGCTATCAGATCTTTCAAAATTTAGTCAAGAGAATCTCTTTCTTCCCTGTCTCTCTTTAACTTTCCAGATTCTGTTCTTGTAGCTCTTTTCCTCATTCTGTATTTCTTCCTAAGCAATTTCACCCATTCTCATAATTAAATTACCACTTGCAAAATAAAACCTCCTAACTCTCTATCCTCCAAGCAAGAACTCAAATGACTTCCAGAACCATATGTTCAACTGCTTATTGGCACTGTCCCTTCTGTTGTTATTAAAGACATCTAAAAGGAACTCATCCTGTCCTCCATCCAAACCTGTTCTGTTTTTGCATTCACTGCCTCACAGGTAGTGACAAAATCATTTAGCAGGTCTCAGTAGTTGGAAAGCGAGGAGTTATCTGCCATCCATTCCTCTCTTTCTTAATATCCATTCAATCAGTTGCTAAACAACTCTACCTCCTAAAAAACATTTATTTCCTCTTCACTCCAAATAAAATGACTTAATCAGGCTTCTTATATCACCTTGATTAATTTCCTTAAGTCATCTCTCAACTACACACCCACAATGAACATTCTTGTCAAAATGATCTTAAGGAAGCTCAATTATAATATCAAACATTTCTCTGATCAAACCTTTCACTCTTTATAACAATGTTTTCTTTTCCCAAACTGTTGAGTGCAACCATTAGTAAGCTATAATATCAATTCAGCAGCTTTCAACAACCAGTTCTTTAAAAAAATATTGTTTTATGAAATACATTTGAATGAACTAGAAAAAAAATATATTTTTAAGTTTATTTATTTATTTTGAGAGCCTGACTTGGGGGCTCGAACTCAAGAACCGTGAGATCACTATCTAAGCCAAAATCAAGAGTCTGATGCTTAACTGACTGAGCCACCCAGGCGCCCTGAATAAACTAGAAAATATTGGCAAGTGTTAGACATACTGATAGGTAAGTTCTATTTTGTTTCATATACACACTCATTTTATATCACAAACCACTGAACACATATAAACTTAAACATACAGAAACACTGCACACACATGTATTAAGCATGTGTATACTGGGTCATGATATAAGCTCTTCCAGGAAAGCTTCTTGGTCCCTCCTATTTCTGTACCCATGAAGAGAATGAAACATTCTTTTGCTGCTATATCTATACCATGTTAATGCTCCTGTCAAAGCTTTAATCCCTTTTTCTGCTCCCTACAAAACCATAAACTTCTAACACAGTACGTGGTTCATAGCTGGCACTTGATGAAATACCAAGTAAAAAATCATACTTTTGTGCTTACACAATAATTTATTACCTAACCTAAGGTAGTAACCATTTTTTAAAAGGCTTGAGGCAGTATAACAATAACAACATAATAATCTAGAATTTATGAACATGTTATATTTGCCAAGTATTTTCCTAGTGCTTGACATGTATTATTTAATTCTCATACCCTTTTAGATATTATTTTCATTTTTTAAATGAGAAAACACACAGGTAGGGACATTAAATAATTTCCCAAATGTCACATAAGTGGTAGTGATAGAATAAGAAAATTAAAAAGTTTTGACTCTAGAAAACAAAGATATACATTATAGAATGTTAAAAATGTGCTAAAAGAAAGAAAATTAACTTACTTCAAATAAAAGTCTATAATAACATCATTTAAAAATTCTCCTTCACTTAGACAGTGTAGGTCCTCATTAGTAACGGAGATGCCTCCCTTAGCTGGAGGTGGTGGATATACTATCAATCTGTAACAAAATAAACAAAAAAACACAAGCAAAAACCACAAGTGTGTGTGTGTGTGTGTGTGTGTATGTACAGAATTGAAATTTAATAAAACGGAAAAGAAATTTAAAAGCACTGCAAACATAAATGAATACTCTCACTTTTCTACGGGGCCCATGAAGATGGTATGATTCTCTCCAGTTTCTTCCTCATCATCAAAGAACTGGAATTCTTGTTTATTTTTAAGTTGTATTTTAGATTCAAGGGACACCTAGTAAAGGAAATTAAATTACCAGTTTACAAAGTCAACTGAGAAATTTTTCACTAAAAAAAAAAGCAAACACAAGACAAGAATACTTTTCAATTAAAGAAAATTACAAATATGAATTTAAAAAGTATACATGACTTTAAAAAGAAAGGCAAAACTATGGTCCACATTCTTTGTATGTGTAGTTTCAAGAACAGTGATATGCTTCCAATTTTTGTAACAATGGTTTTATGGTATCTTATCTAAGATCTCTATCATCCTTATTTGGATTATGTTTGTAAATCGAAAGAACAAATATAGTGGTTTTTTCTTCTGAGAGTGGAGGTCTATCTAAGTTCAATGGCTAGGCAATCCATGGGATATGGGAGGAGAGGCTCAGGGAACGCAGTCCAATGAGCTTTAGTTCTCCAGAATAACAAAGAAAGAAAAAAAGAAACAAAGAAAGACCCTGCGTTGAAATTTTATTCTATTGCAGCTGCCTTACAGCTCCAGTTGCTTTTTTCTTCCTCATTAACAATCTCTTATAGCAAGTTTTACAAAAGAAGGGGAATGGTTCCTCTTCCTTCTGTTCTTTTCCTCAACCCACTTACTGTGTGAATAGCTCTTCTCTGGTGAGACCTTACTCAGCTTCACCAAGATTGTGCCTTGGATAACCCTATTTCCAATTTGTAGGCAGGTTGGAAGATTTTAAGTATTTCTAATAAATTAAGTCGGCAAAATTCAGTTGCATGATAAGGAGACAAATTTTTATTATGTAACATTATACTATGTGTTATAGTACACAGCCTTTGGTTCAGGTGGCTTTAGAGTTACCTACTGTATGATTAGTTATTCTAGAATTGGATATATATGTTGACAGTCACAATCAAATGATATGTATTCTTTGGTTCTCAAATTTTCAACTATGTGTACACATGGTACATATAAATGTACATCAAGGACCAAAATTCCTTTATTTGTACTGAATCCAATACATCACTAGGAACCACTAGCAAATTTAAGAGTAACGATTAATTTGAATGTAGCAGTATGAACATGTATGTTTAGACTGGGGTAAAAAGAAAACAGGATAAGAGAAAAAGACAAGATGAAAAGATAATACAATGTGGAAAGAACTAAAAAAATGCTTCTGAGACCTGTACCAAGTACTATTTGTGTCCCAAGTCACCTACCCACCATTGATTTTCTGACACAAGATAGTTTATGAATCACATATAAAAGCAAATAATTCTGAAATGGAATTAAAAAGATCTAACTCCAATATTTCCCTTTAAGGCTAGGCATTATTTAAAATTACATTAAAAAACTAAAAAACATAATTACATTTTTAATTTTGTTTTCTTTTTGCCCACAACTTCCTTTGATGCTCTCTTCATAGGTTCTTGTACAGGCAACAAGTCTGCTATTGGCTTCTTCAAAGGGAATTTTCGCAAAAAAATTGGACACATTATTCTTTATACCAATGTCGGTAATGATACTTTCAAATACCATATTTGCCTGAGGATCAAGGCCATTTTGAAATATTAAAATTATGTATTGTTCTTCCAAATCTGAAAAAAAAAATAACTTTAAGTCTAAAAGAAAAAGATAGGTAGATATATATTAAAAAAAGAGTAACAGCTAGTTATTTCACTATTATAACTAATAGTTATACAATACTAATAGTTATTACACTATTAATTTCCAAGGCTATCACTAGAAATCCTGGTACATATGTTTAAAATAGTTTGGTATACAGTGGATGTATAATAAATACTGGAATAAAGACCAGTAACGGTGTCAAACAATGACATCTAACAATGTCACCTGAAAGTTATTAAGAAAAAGGAACTAGGACACATTACCCTAGCAGGAAGCTTAAGAACAAACCTGTTCATGGATGTATTAATTTACCTCGTCTAATAGAATCCAAATATATTTATAGTTTTAAATATATTTTAATTAACATTTTTGTAAAACACAAATTGCCAGGTGCACTATTAGTAGCTCTAGAGAATTTAATTGCAAAAACTACTATTCACTAATATGCCAATTCTTACAGCTTTAACAGTAACTATCAATTTTCATCATTAAGCTGAAGCAGCAATTACTGCTGAAAAGTATTTACCTTACAATTAGTCATCCTATGTCATAAACGTCAGAGGTGAAGGGATACAAACTGGAGAACTACATCTATTATTGTAGAGGATGAAGACTCATTCTAAGAGGCCACAAACTTCCTACTCAGGCTGTTTCAAAGATTCCAGAATTATATGGTTGATTTACACTTAGCACTCCTTCTAGCGCATTAATTTTCTTTTTCATTTTACTCCGATTATAGTTTTAAAATAAGGAATGCAGATCTTTTTTTGAGTTTTAACTCGTTTTCAAAACCTTCTAAATGGGTAAACCTGGGTATTATCTTTAGAACTTCCACTTTCTGTGGGCTTTTTTCGTCATTTATAAAATGGGAGACTATATAGATATTTCGAGATCACTGTAAGGACTGTAGATAGGACATCTATTCAAGTGCACTCACACTGTATTATTTTAATGTGTTCCACAAAACTTACTTGTTAATTTATTTATTCCCTTAGAATCATTCCAAACTTTATCTTCCATATTCATTTGCAGTTGCATGCTCAGCTTTTGATAAACTGCTGGTATTGTCTGAAGAAATACAACTGGTAATTTTCGGACATTACACCATTCACATTTAGTTAGATCAGAGGTATTTAAAGTAATCCCTACAGGATCATTTTCTGGTTCTGGAGGAAAATAAATGGAAACAGAAAAGGAATTAATTCTAAAAATCAAGAATGGAGGAAACTGTGAAGAAATACAAGTTTAAAGTTAACCACATATTTGCTATGCTCTATAAACAGTAACTGTAGTGGGAAATGAAAAATCTTTATAACTATCTTAAAGAAGCTTCTACATTTTTTTTTTTTTAAATGAAAAGAGGATTCTAATGAAGTATACTTACAAAATTAAACACGGGCTTTATAACGTTACAGAATTAAATTACACTATTAAGATACATGCCCTTTGTCAAGAAAACATGTAAAAATGAATTCATCTTCATGAATTCTATGAATATCATTTAATTTTATTCTTGTAAAGTGTTTTATTGCAAACAAAGCTATAGTGACTAAAAAGACATAAAATAGCTTACCTTCTAGCTGTATCTTGATAAAATCTAAACAAAACTAAAAAGTAAGATAAATTAGTATCAATCATAAACTTACAAAGATTTTGCTACAAATATCCTAAGTGTCGTATTATTTATTTGAGACTTAGACTATAGAAGGCAGAAAAACAAAACCATCTACCATGTACTTAAATATGAGATCTCCCCCCCATTCCAAATTTTCCTTCAGAAAGGCAAGCTTCACCTTTTTATTCAAATACTTAGAACATTTCTTATATTGGTTTATATTACTTAGAACTTCAAAGAGATATTGACAGAACATTATAATGAACACCTGAATACCCTTTACCTAGATTCACCAACTGTTAAAATTTTGCCACAACTACTCCCCATCACTCTTTCTATGCATATACACTTCCTTTTGCTAAACTAGCATAAAACAAGCAGAGGACATCATGACATTCCCTAAGTCGTTCAGCATTTATCTCCCAAGAACAAGGACATTCTCTTATACAACCAAAACAGCATTACTACACCTAAGAAAATCACGATTAATTCCATCCAACATGTACTTCTTACTCCAATTTCCCCAACTGTTCCAAATTTTCCTTTATTGTGTTTTACCTTCCCCAAGCCATAATTCTGTCAAGGTTACATTTGTTTCTTTTGTCTACCTTGGTCTAGACCAGAAATATGTCCCCCTCTGTTCCTCATGACATGACCTTTGAAGAATCCAGGCTAGTTTCTACAAAATGTACAACATCTTGAATTTGTGTTTCTTCAATTTAAAATTCAGGCCACACATTTCCAGCAAATTTAGCACACAGGTAATGTCTTATACCTCCTACGACATCACACTGGAAGGCACAGGATGTCAGGCTGTACTAATAACAAGCTTAATCACTTAGCAAAGGTGTGTCAGGTTTTTCCACTGTAAAGATAATATTTTTCCCTCAGTAATTAAATAGTAACCTGTGGAGAGATACTTGAAAGCTTGTGAATACCTTGTTCCCTAATAACCTTTCCGCCAATGGTTTTACATTCCATTGAAAATTCTGCCTCAATCAGTTATTATTGGTACTTCTAAAAAGGCGATTTGCTAATAATTTTAACACGGAGAAGACATATTAAGTCAATATATCCTACTCATTTTCTGTGTTACCATTAAGAGAATGCAAAAGGCAGACAAGAACTTCAAAATGCATTTTAAAATAAGTTGGAGGACACCTGGCTCAGTTGGTAGAATATGCAACTCTTGATCTGAAGGTCATGAGTTCAAGCCCCACATTTGGTGCGGAGCCTACTTAAAAATAAGTAAGTTGGATTGATATACCAAAGAACAAACAGATACATTAAAAGCAAGTTTATTAGTAAAATGCTCATGGCAGAATCTAGCTGGGAGTTTTGAGCATTCACTGTAAAATTATTTCAACTCTTTTGTTTAAAAATTTTCACAATGTAGGGGCTCCTGAGTGGCTCAGTTGGTTAACTGTTCGACTTTTGATTTCGGCTCAGGTCATGATCTCACAGATAATGAGATCAAGCCCCACACAGGGCTCTGCACTGATGGCATGGGGCCTGCTTGGAATTCTTGCTCTCATTCTCCCTCTCTCTTTCAGAATAAACATTTTTAAAAAGTAAATAAAATTTTCACAATGAAGAAAAGGAAGCAAAGAGATATAAAATAAATTCAGTAATTATTACAATAATTACTAAGTCTAGAATGTTACTAAACATACCTTCTAAAGACTATGCCTGTAGATAATATGATAAATGGGGACACCAAGAATGCTTACTTGTAGCTAGGGAAACATTACAACATACATAGAAGCTGAAGTTACATGCTTTAAAAAGTATGTTAGAGGATTCAAAAAGTGGCAATAAGGATGACATAAACACTAATGTGGAAGCATTTGAATAAAACTGCTGTATGAGATATAAGAATAGAAAGAAGCATATCTAAGTATCTGTCATTTAAAACTTGTATGTAACTAAATTACAAGTAAACATTGGGCTTTTTCACCATCATATCCAAGAGTTTCTAAATTTAAGGTAGCTGAAAACCTTAAATTTTATATCTTCTCATTGGAAAAAAGAGGGATTGTATTATATTTGGGTATAAATGCTATTCCTAATAATGTAAGCCATTTTCCTGTAAATTAAAAGTATTTACTTTTAAATAAAATTGGCACTTCTAGGGATGTCTGGCTGTCTCAGTTGGTAGAGCATGTGACTCTTTTTTAATTAAAAACAAATATTTTTATTTATTTTTGAGAGAGAGACAGAGAGAGAGAGAGAGAGAGAGAGAGAGAGAGCGAGCGCGAGCAGGGGAGGGGCAGAGAGAGAGGGAGACAGAATCCGAAGCAGGATCCAGGCTCTCAGCCCCGACATGGGGCTCGAACCCACAAACAGTGAGATCATGACCTGAGATGAAGCTGGATGCTTAACCAACTGAGCCACCCAGGCGCCCCGAGCATGTGACTCTTGATCTCAGCGTTTTGAGTTCAAACCCCACAATGGGCATAGACAGATTACTTAAAAGTAAGATAATATAAAGATTTAAAAGTGGAACTTCTACATAGTATCAATTCTTACACTGAATGAAATTAAAGTAATTAAATTATCCAATAATAAATGAGATTTGATAAAATATTTAAAACAATAAAACATTTAAAATCTGTTTCTGAGATTAATGATGACATGGAAGATAAATCACTTCACTATAAAACACAAGGCAGTTATATTCAAGAAGAAAATGTCAAATCATCTTTAATATATTATCTGAAGAAATTACAGATTAATTATCCTTCATTAAAGAATGTTCTTTGGTGGGGCGCCTGGGTGGTGCAGTCGGTTAAGCGTCCGACTTCAGCCAGGTCACGATCTCGCGGTCCGTGAGTTCGAGCCCCACGTCAGGCTCTGGGCTGATGGCTCAGAGCCTGGAGCCTGTTTCTGATTCTGTGTCTCCCTCTCTCTCTGCCCCTCCCCTGTTCATGCTCTGTCTCTCTCTGTCCCAAAAATAAATAAACGTTGAAAAAAAAAAAAAAATGTTCTTTGGAAGAATCCCATGGTACAAGGAAAGTTAACACCACAGTTGCAAAATTCCACATTATAAGCACAACTTTTTGGTTGAAATATTTCACTTAAGCATTTAAAGAAAAATTACCTGTGTGAACACATTCTATATTACATATACTGCCTTTTACTTCTTAAAGTAAATCCATGAAGTTAATTTTCTTCACTAAATCATACATACACTAACCTATAATTTTCATATAAAAAATTTTTTCATTCTGATTTTAATGTTATGTAGGTTTTTTTTAAAGTAATCTCTACGCTCAATGTGGGGCTCAAACTCACAACCTCAAGATCAAGAATCGCATGCTCTACTGAGTCAGCCAGGCCCCCAATGCAGTTTTTGATAGCTAGCCTTGGGACCAAATGTGCACCTTTCAACTAAATATCTAAAATGCCAGCAAAGCCTTAATTATCATCGTGTAAAGTTCTGATTAACGGTGTCAATGTGGGAAAAAGCCAGAAAACCTATAGGGTGCCCCTGAGAATTTTTGAGCTATTTTGACTTAGAATGACACTTTTGTTAACTGACAGAAACCAGGAAAGATAATCTGTCCTATGAAGACTTGTAACAAAACACAAATTTCATAAATCCTTGACAACCTTGACATATGTTACAATGTTATTGGGTAATAATGGATTGTCTAGTCTATATATAATTTGCTTTAAATCTCTGGAGTACTTCTAGTTTTTAAATGGTGAGAAGCTGGAGTTTTTTGATTAAAAAATACAAAACAAAACAAAACAAAAAAACCAACCAACCAACCAACCAACCAACTAACCAACCAAAAAAACGCAGGACGTCTGGGTAGCCCAGTCAGTTAAGTGTCTGACTCTTGATTGTGGCTCAGGTCATGCCCTCACAGTTCCAACCCTGCATTGGGCTCTATGCTAATAGCATAGAGTCGGCTTGTGATTCTCTTCATCCCAATCTCTCTCTCTGCCCCTCCCCCATGTGCACCCCCCCAGTAAAAAAACAAAAATTAAAAATTAAAAAAAAAAATTTAGGCTTCACATACCGTTTTGCTCTGATAAGAAATCAAGTCCATATATTATTTTCTCCTATACTAACCTAGATATATTTTTTCTTTTTGGCCATATTTGGCCATATTGTATCCTGAAACTATGAATCCTAGAAAATAAATAGCTATTACTTACCATAATTTAAATAGCAACAGTATAACTACCTTTTAACTTTCCTTATGTGGCATAATGTGTTTTCTTAAAGACACTACTTTATGTCTAAAGAACAATAATAGGGGACCAGGCTTCAAACAATAGATGAAAACAGACAGTTGGGGACGCCAAGTTAAGCAATCATAAAATAAAAGCTTACAAACTAAGTGTAGTGCTAAACGAAGATTAATTTACAAATAATGTACAGAATACATTAGGAAGAAGAAAAATGATGACTAAGAAAGCTGGTTATATTGTATTAAAATTATATTAAAATTTCAAATGCAAAATAAACATTTGAATTAAATTGGTGTCAGCAGAATAACATGGATGACAAGTAAGATAAAGTAACTACAGAAAGTCCTTTGGGCTTCCTGGACACTGAACTAGTCCAAAAGCACAGTGCCTCCTGTGTGATGACTGTATTCCAATAATCTATTTCTAGGAGTCTTAATGTTGCAAGACATTTTTCTACAGACCCCAAAGCTTTTGGATTCATCTTTCTCTCATTATCATTCTTTAAAATACTCTTTTCACGCACTGAGCTGGCATGAGAATAAAACAGTAACATATTAGTTTTCTAACTCAGTGAGAGTAAGTATCTTCTTATGATGGATATGTCACTACCTTGAACATTACATTAGAATTTTTTATCCAACGATTTTTACTGTAAGGAACTATTTATAATTGTCTATATACTCTTAAAGCAATTTGAAATCTTGAAATAATTTTTAATATTCTATTAAATATTTTAATTTATAAATTTTAAAATATTATATATTAGCCTTAGCCACGTAATTTTGAAAATTATAACTGATACAGTAAAAAGCTTAAGAATGTACTTACAATTACAGGTTCTATTAATAGTCGGAAGAGTGTTCCTACTCGTATACTTCGACAGTTTAAAATGACACTGTCAAAGGAACTTTGGCAGCTTAAAGATACAGGATCAACTAAAGTTTCTTGAGACGTCACTTTACGACGTTTTAGAGGTGTGTTGACAATAGAATTACCAAACTGAAAAAGAAAAAAAATGTTTTCACTTTATAAGCAACTAAAAACAAGGTTGAAACTAAGCCGACATATGCAAAGAAGACCCAACATAAAAAACATAATTATCAAAATATTAAAGACTAATTTTACTTCAACAGAGGATGTAAATATTTATTGATTTCATATAACAGAAATCCTTCTTATTTTGTCCAGCTATACTTTACACCTAGTCATTACTTGAAATTACAGTAATAGCATAGCACCAAGAATGTACTTTGGGAAATCAGACTACCTAGGTCCATATCATAGCTATACCACCTTGTAATTATCTGATTTTTAAAACAATAATAACTCCTTTCCTAAACTCCTTTCCTAAAACTCCTTTCCTAAACTAAAATAGATAGAAGAGTATCTATTCAAATGATGTAGAGTATATAAACAGCTGAGCACAACGCTTCATGCACAGTAAAATGCTGGAAAAAAATTAGCTAGTAATAGTGATAGTGGCTGTAATATTTGGATTAAATCAGCAATTCTTTAGAAAACAGATAATTTAGGGGAATGGTTATTTACACTACAAAAAGATTCTTTAACATATTTTAAAATGTACTTGATTTGTTAAAATTTCAGTCACTTCCACATGCAAATTAATCATAATATAAAATACCATTTTAGGAGTATATAATTTAAATGTAACTAAAGTTACGCTAAAAACTTTATTAATAATTATTACAAGAATAAAACATGATCTTGATAGAAAGCAAGAAAAAAACAAAACTACTGCATAGAGACAGGCACTATTCTCCCACTGTCCCTCTAGAAACATTTCCATGATCTATGGTATAGGTAAAAATATGTATTAAAATATTATATATGTATATATACCTATATCTCTACAACTGTGCACACACACACACACACACACACACATTTATTTCTCAACACTGAGTTTTCAGGCTCATTAACAGATTAATCATGAATATTTCCCCAAATTATTAACAGAAACCTACTAAAGAGGTTTAAAAGCTTTTTCAGTTTCAGAATTATTTCTTCAAATAAAATATCATTTAGCTCAATAATAAAATTGGTAATTATAAGAGCTGCTCCAGTTGAATCCAAAGTGGAGAGACTGAGTCTAGAAACGAGTGGTCCACATCTTTCCCAAGGAGCCTCTAAAAGAGCACTGAGAAACTCTTACTATTCACTGTGCCAGTTTGAAAACTGTTCACTCACAAACTCCATCGTATGGAAATCCATTATTTATTTAACTGAACCCTCCTATGCTGGACATGTGAGTTCTTTCTGATCTTACCCCATGACAACACTATTCTCCTCCAAGCATTTTTGCTGCTCAATCATGGTGTGTGTGTGTGTGTGTGTGTGTGTATAAACTAATGCCTAATTGCCCTCTAGCATACCTATACCAATTTACACACCCAACACTCCATTTCTCCAACACTAACCAAAATTACAGACTATTATATACTTTAAAAATTTTCAACAATCTGACAGTTAACAAAATGTATTTTAATTTCATTTTCAGTACTTCACTACATTGTAAAAATTCTATTCATTTCCTTTATTCATTTTTCTATGGTTTGCTTCTATAAAGGACCAACTCACACTTTGTCACACAGTTCACTGTTTCCCCCACTCACATCTACCCATCGAATTCAGTTTATGGTATTTTGGTACAGTGTTCTGTACTTTTCATTTAATAATACATATTCATCTCTTTATTTACTATTTTTGCTTGTGCTGAAATACTTGGAAAGGCATTCCCAAGATTATATTAAAAATATTAGTCCATATTTCTTCTACCATCATACTTTATTTTTCCATTTTAACAACTGAGTATGTATTTTTCCATATTTTATCTATACTGATAACAATTCCTAACATTTACACACATACGTAATTTTTTTTTTTTTAAAGTTTGTTTTGAGAGAGAGAGAGTGTAAGCACATGCACGCAAGCAGGGGACGAGTAGAGAGAGAGAGAATCCCAAGCAGGCTCTGCATTGACAGCCCCCAATGGAGGGCTTGATCTCACAAACTGTGAGACCATGACCTGAGCCAAAATGAAGAGTAAGGATGTTTGGAACACCTGGGGAGCTCAAGTCAGTTGAGCGCCCAACTCTTGATGTCAACTTAGGTCATGATTTCAGGGTCATGGGATCGAGCCCCACATCGAGCTCTGCACTCAATGAGGATTCTACTCCGCCTGCTTGGGATTCTCTCTCTCTCTCTCTCCCTCTGGCCCTCCCCTGCATTTGTACGTTCTCTCTAAATAAATAAATAAATAAATACACACATACACAAAATATAAAATAACATAAGAGTGGGACAGTTAACCAACTGAGCCACCCAGGCACCCACACACGTTAATTTTTTAACATGTATGTTTTTTATTTTTTTGAAAAGTTCTTCATAAAAAAGAAAATATGCATGTATTTCTGTACCTTGGTATTCCTCCTACCAGCACCATAGAAATCCTAAAAGTCAGTGATATAGCTTCTTCCTGTCCACCAGATTATACAAGAGTATGTGTTTATATTTCACTTGTAAGGTTGGTGTTTTTTCTTCGTTTTGAAATTTTTTACACTTTAAGCTTTTAGTTTAATAGAAATCTGTTTTTATATGTTTTAATGTTCTTTTAAATAAACTTCCAAGTGGTATTTTAAGCCCCACTTAATAAATAATTCTTTTTCTCCTTAAGATACTGTCAAATTACCCTCCAAAAAAAAATTTACATCCCAAAGGGGAGAGCCAATCTGAGTAGAAGGTCAATAAATGTGAAAAGTACCTGGTCTTTCATTCTTGCTTTTCTTGGCAATGTAACTGTATTTAACTCTGAATCTGCTGGAATGCTTCTTAGTTCATGCTCTACTCTACAGATATTTTCATTTAGTGCTGCTTCTACTTTTCCAGTGGATGGTGCTGGGGAAGAACATGCTGAATCAGCAGGTTGAGGAGATATGCTTTCTCTTCTGTTAGTCCTGTCATTGTCATCATCATCATCATCACTGGACAAAATGACTATAAAGAAAATGTTAAATACTTCAGGTATTTCATTTCTGTCAGTTAATGGGAAATATACCAAATTTGCTTTGGATCTCTTCTAGAACCAAGATTAATAAAAATGAAAGAAGACACAATCCATTCTATCTGATGAAAAGTTAAATTTGAAGATAATTAGAAATGAAGAAAGGATAAGAACTGGCATTTTTTATATAGACTTACAAATATGAAAGTATTCTATAGTCCATTACCATCACCCACACAAGATATACACCCAAGTTACAGCAAAATTTAACCATATGTCATAGATCTATTTCAGAGTTCTAGAAAGTCTCAAGTATAAAGATAACCTGCACAGAAACTGTGCACAAAATAGCATGCATTGTAAATGTGTGTGAAACTCCATGTGACCAAATAATTTTATTTTACATAGGAAATCACTAAAATTGTAATTGGTCCTTAGGAGAACATGAACCAGTGTCAAATTGCTCAGTAAATTCTGTGGAGTAAATGAATGTGGACCTGACAAGACATTAATGAAGGGAATTTGCTCTTTTATCTTCTACATGAGTAGAATAATGATATTGGATCTTAACAAATCCATCTTTGTATCATAATTTCCGCAAGCCACCCACAATGCACTTGAGTCAAATCCTAACCCTTTTATGGTTTATAAATGTATATAATCTGGCCATTGCCTACTTCTTCAACTTTCTCATACTGCTCCATTTCTCCCTCTTTATGCACCAAGCACATCATCCATTTATTTTGTTCCTCAAACATCAAAGTTTGATTTTGTCTGGATTGCAATTCCCCTAACACTTTGCATTTTGGTCATTAAATATTAGCTTTTTGATTCATTACCCAATCTAAAGGAAGCAAATAGTTGGCTTATTCACACAAACTGATATAAATTTTCTGTTGTTTTTTGTTTTCTGTTGTTAGATGTTTACTTGCTCTCTCCCCACGACATATAAACTATGAGATCATTGCCTTGTCCACTGCTATACTCCCAGTCTAAAACTGCCTGGTGAAGAAAACAATTCAAAAGTCATGTGTTGGAAGAACACATAAACTTGAAGAAGCATTTTTCTTTTTTAGAAACCCACATGTAAATGTTTAGTTACTAAAAATATGCCCTAGAGAGGCATCATTCCCATCACCATTTACCTGTCTTTTTTATTTTGTTATCTAGTCTCGGAAGCAAATGCTAAAGCTGGATCTTTTTCAGAACTGTTATTTTATTAACAGAAAATCTAACATGCCAGATTACAAGATCTAAATACATTTATACACATTTGAAAGTTAGGGTTCTGTAACTTACTATTTGCCTCTGTGAAATTAGGGACAAAAATAGTACCTATTGCAAAGGACCTGTTATGAGAACAAATGATTTAATACGTAAAAGATTTGGCACAATGCCTGACATATGTAAGCTTCAAAAAAAGTTCATGAACTGCTTTATTTATGAAAAACCATACAGAAATATATATGAATATATATTAAGGGGGAAGTCTACTGTTCTATTGACAATTATTTTTATGGTGCTTAAGGGACATTAAAACATCTATATGCACTTTAAAACTTACTTTAAAGCCCCAAAGCTACAACAGATAGAATTGTACTATATACCTCTTGTTTTAGTAACTTAACTTAAATGCGGATTATGCTCAATGTCACCATAATTTGAAAGGAAATGAGAAGTGTGCAAAGACAACAAACATATACTTAAAAAGCTGGTCTCATAGCTGCTTTCATTCTGTATATAGAATACATCCTATGTAATATATAAGATTCTGCATCAGGGTCTATGATGGACTGAACTGTGTCCCCTCAAAATTCATATGTTAAAGCTCTAACCCTCACTGTGACTATATTTGGAAATAGAGCTGATAAGAAGGTAATAAAGATTAAATGAGTTCATAAAGGTGAGGCCTTAATCTAATAGGACTGATGTCCTTATAAGAAAAAGAAATGCAGAGATTTCTCTCTCTCTCTCTCTCTCTCTCTCTCTCTCTCTGTGTGGAAGCACAGAAGATGGGCCATGTAAGGACACAGTGAAGAGGCACCTGTCTACAAAGTAATGGCATCTTGATCTTGGACTTCCAGCCTTCAGAACTGTGAGAAAATAAATTTCTGTTGTTTAAACTACTTGGTTTATGGTACTCTGTTAATGGGAACTCAAGCAGATTAATATAGGGTCTTTGTACTTACATTCCAACCTTATTTCCATACATATCAGCATGTCTTTCTCCTTACTTCGTTTTGGGCTCTATTCAAAAGTTACTTTATCAGAAGTGCCTGTTTTACCACCATTTTAAAATAGCACCCTTCTTCATCTTGACATCTAACAATTAGCACTCTCTATTCCCTGGACCTGCTTCACTTTTCTATACAGAATTTATCACCACTACTTCAGACACTGTACATTTTATTATTTGACCACCCAAGACATAAGAGAAGTTTCATGAAAATAAACTATTTTAATAGGAACACGAATTTAAGAATAATTAACTATACAAGGAAAACAAGACTTTGAACCAGAAAAATCTGTTTTTTAGAGTCTAAACTCCAACAGTCCTTATGTATATAATAATATTGAGAATTTAATCTTCTTAATCATGGGTTGCCTCATTAATAAAATGGGATATACCTGTACCTACCTCACATGTTATGATAATTCTTACAATAAACTAAACTTGGTTAGTGTATATACCTTTACCACACAGTAAGGCATGTAAGCATTCAATAAATGATATTTTTTATTACTAGTATAAAATGTCCTTAAAACATACTTTTCCATGGACTTTAATAGAAAATACTTAGTCTTCAATTGTTTTGTTTGTTCATTTTTTGAGCAAGGAAGGGGAACAAATTTATGTCTTACAGTTTTAATGCATGGTTGATATGGTCCTAGGTTAAGTTCTGAATAGTAAACTACTCAAGCCACTTCAAAACCACATGAATTTATTGTTTTTTAACTTAATCACATTAGCCTTAAGTTCCAGTTCTCTCATCCTAGAAACTTCATCAGGATGGTATAGCATTTGGCTCAGTAATAGTACCCAGTAACTAATAAGTAAGTTTTCTTCATATCTAACCATAAAAATGTAAAACCTTCACTATTAGGAAAGATTTAAATTATTTTAACAATATTTAATATCACACTGATAAAACACTAAAATGTATTGTAAAATATTCATCAAATACTAACATCATCATAGTATCATAACAGATGTGTTTGTTGGCTGATACCTATCACAGTTATAATTTTTTTAGTAGTTCTTTTTGAAAAATAAGGTAATGCACTGTTATGAGCTAAGGTTTGCTTTTTTTTTTTAAGTTTATTTATTTAAGTAATTTCTTTACCCATTGTGGGGCTTGAACTCATGACCCCAAAATCAAGAGTTGCATGCTCTCCCAACTGAGCCAGGTAGGGGCCGCTGAGCTAAGGTTTTTCTATTGAACTGAATTAAAATAGAACTTGACATATTTCTCAGATTAAAATTTTTTTTTATTTTTAGGGGCACCTGGGTGGCTCAGTCGATTAAGTGTCTGACTTTGGCTCAAGTAATGATTTTGTAATTCGTGAGTTTGAGCCCCACGTCAGGCTCTGTGCTCATAGCTCAGAGCCTGGAGCCTGCTTCAGATTCTGTATCTCCCTCTCTCTCTCTTCCCCTCCCCCACTCACGTTCCCATGTGCTCTTTCTCTCAAAAATAAATAAACGTCAAAAAAAGTAAAATCTACTTTAAGAAAAAAATTTTTATGTCACCCCCTTTCATTTACCAGTTTTCAGAGTAATGATTTGGAACCTAAGCAACCTCCAAAGGTAACCAACTGGGCGCTTTTTTTCTTTTGGGGGAGTAGGGAGATGATATCATTGCGAGCTAAAAAAAAAAAAAATTTTAATATATTTGGCATATTTCAATAAATAGCAGTTATGAAACCTTTTGTGACTCATACAGTCCCATTACTGGTCATTAGGAGCCCTTTCATTTTAGCTCCTGTGTCTTTTGACATGTCCATAGTAGTTTTTGACTGCTTCCATGCTTCCTGATATGAGTAAATGATCTAGATTTATCTCATACACTCCTGCTCCAGACCTGGAGTCAGCCATTTCTCTGAGGAGTTCTACTTATTTTTAGTGAGAAGTAGTATTCAAAAACACAAATATGGGAAATAGAATTGTTCACTTCTATCTAAGAGAATATATATAATAATTTCATGCCAGTCTCTCCAATCCAAGTTTAAAATTATGGGATTGTTACTTCTTTGACTTTACTTTTGAATTCCTTTGCTCTAACACTGAAAATCTTGGATTCTGGAGATAATAATAAAATTCCTTATTTGTTTTATCGATATATGTGTTTAAAAATAACAATACAAAAAATAGCAATACCAATATTATTAACAGTATTACTGAATGCACTTAGAATTTCTTTGCAATTCTGTTTGACCTTAAAATATATCACATTAGGAATGCATAGCCACAGTATTATTTTAATTTAAATTCATTGGAAATAATTCTTCTGTGTGTTCAAGCCACCAACCAGATATATAATTAGGTTCATTAGTTTCATCTTGGTTTTGATTTTTTTAAATTTCCTATTTAATTTTGCTTTATAATCATGTAAAACATTTACATGGTTCTCAAGTCAAATCTACAAAAAAGGTATGTTTGGAGATATCCGGCATCTATCCCTAATTCCTACACTGTTTCCTCCCTTCTAATCAATTATTTTTAAAATTAGTTTTTAGTGTATCTTTCTTTTAAAAAAAAAATCCCCTATATTCATTCTCCCACCTTCACAAACAAAGGGTAGCACATTATCTACTGTGATCTGTACTTTGCTTTATTCATGTTATTAAAGATCTTAAAACTTACTCTATAGAATATTAAATGAGATCTTTCTCTCCTCTTACAACTATGTACACTATAGTTTATTCAACTACTCCCTGTTTCTAATCTTCGCTACTTATTACAAACAGTATTGCATTTCATATACACACATATATCTAAAGGTAAGAAAAAGACTTAGGGGAAAATGGGGTGCCTGGGTGGTTCAGTTGGTTGAGCGTCTGACTCCTGGTTTCAGCTCAGGTCACGATCTCACACTTCAAGGGTTTGAGCCTCATGTCAGGCTCCATGCTGACCGTGTGGGGCCTGCTTGGGATTCTCCCTCTCTGCCCTACTCCGCTCCTTCTCACTCTCCTTCTCAAAATAAATAAATGAACTTAAAAAAAAAAGATTTAAGGGAAGAGTAAATGTGGTAAGAGAACTAATTTTCATTGAGTTCTTTCTACATGTCAAACACTTTATTTACTGGGCTATGGTAGGCACTTTATATGTTACTTCATTTACTTCCTCAAAAACCCTATCAGGCAGAAAATAATCCATTTACAAATCAGAGAGATTAAATGAACTGGACCAAAGTTAGAAAGTTGGGCATAACTGGCACTTGACCTAAGACCGGGGTCAAGGTCTGTGCTCCCCCCACCTCCCCACTATTTAAGATGGATGGGGTGAAAACAAAGTCAGTTATTATTTTCCAACTACATGGACAGTTTTAATCATCTACCCAAAGAACATGTTATATAACTGACACAAATACCTATTAAAACTATACTTCTCAGATATGCTCATGCTCACATTAAAAACATATGTAAAAAATACTGGATTGATATAAATAATACTAAAGGGAGTAAAATACTTACTTGGATCATTTAGGTCTGACAGGCTTGTTTTCCTTTCTTTCAGGTTTGTGAGTTTGGCTACTTTTGCCCTAGGTAAAATGACTTTCCCATTAGTCTGCAAATAATTCTGTCTACTATCATCACAATTCACAATAATATCAACTGGAATCTTTCCCAGACTGTTGCCATAAAACTTCTTGGATGATAATGCTGTGTTTTGTGACTTCTGTCCTCCAGAATTCTGATGAATTGATGTTCTTAATAATGGTCCAGTAGATTCACTCAAAGTTATAGCTTGTCTGCAATTTCTTTGCACATCCTTAGGAAAAAGAATACCACAACTTTGGCATTTTGTCTGATTTTCCTTTTCTTTTCCACATTTTGGACAATACCCACACTGGTTAGAAACCTTAAGTTCCAAAAGAATAAAAAAATCAAAAGACTTTGGCATTTTTATTTCAACATTATGGAATAAAAAATAAGATTTCAAAATTAAGTCTCTCACTCCACATCATCATCACCATGGCTGCCAAAAAATCCTGAATACATCATGTTACTTGGGATTTAGCATCAGGATGCTGGAAGCAATTTTCGGGACCATCTAATCCAGCAATCCTTATGTTGGACCATGTACACTACTTAAGGGCTATATAAAGATTTTCTATGGCATACAGAACGTAAATAATCTTAAGGGAATCAACATCTAAAATTCTCAATTTCCACATATCATTCCAAAACCTGACTTGATTATGCCTCTGATGTCAAGCTATCTCCTGCCAGAATTGTTCTCCTACTTAAAAAAACAAAACACTTCCATTTGAAATATTACAATGGTGCATTGCCCTGGAGTATAAAAGCCACCAAACCAAACCAAAGGATAATTTAAATGTTGGAAAAAAGAATCAATTTTAAACACTGGTTAACAAAAAATTTTACAAGACAACTGATTTCTAAGACAGTGCTTCAAAAATATTTTAAGGAAGGCCTAGTGTAGGTTACAATTGTGAGATTATTAAAAATGTTTCTTGACAGTAGAGCTTCCTGTGATTTGGGGCATATAATTTAGAAGAAGTTTAAGGATTATTTTCATACTCATGTACTTATTTATGTGAAAAAGGTTCTTTAGCACTTAGATCTTTAAGAAGCAAAAATATGAATAGATGTTGAATTGTCTCACTATGCCCAGCATAATATTTATTCATAGACACAGGAAGTAGTTGAAAAAAACAATCAGTATCTCTAATTAAAACATGCATTTCCAATAATTTTATGTCAAATAACTTATCAAACTTTGTAACATATAGTTTTAATCAAGTGTGCTATTAATAACAGAAATAACTCAATCAAAAATAAATTTAACACTTTGAGTCTTATATAATAGGAAATAAGTGGATAAATACTTCTGACAGTGAAATAATAGAAAGAAATAGTAATTAGCAAGTGTTATAGTATTTGGATGTTACCAGATCCATGTATGAGGAGAGTGATTTAACCACTCTCTATTTTAAAATGTTACTCTTTTGGGGCACCAACTGGCTCAGTCAGTTGGGCATCTGATTTTGGTTTTGGCTCAGGTCATGATCTTACAGTTTGTAGGTTCGAGCCCCACAGTGGGCTCTGTGCTGGCAGCATGGAGCCTGTTTGGAATCCTCTCTCTCCCTCTCTGCCCCTTCCCAGCTTGCGTTTTCTCTCTCTCAAAAATAATAAAATAAAATGTTACTCTTTTCACTGTGTCAACTATTACATCCTATGTAACCATTTAATCTTGAAACAAAAAATGTTCAATGTCAACTTAAAAATATGTAAGAGAATGTATAGTTGTTTAAAATTTTTAAAATCTTTTAGGTGACAGAAGTCATCAAGTAGTTGTAGGAGGAACACGTTGTATAAACATAAATTTCAAAATTCACTGAGCTAAAAGCTTAAGTTCTGGACACCTTATTCTATGTACATTTATACCTTAAATACACTTAGGAAATTGTCTAAAGACCACTGGTCTAGTCTTATCTTCTTGTTTTAAACAAGGGAAAACTGACAAAAACTGTTTCCCTTGTCTTACATGACTCACAACAGAGCCATTCTATCAAACCATGTTATCTATTCAACGATCTACCCCAGATAACAACAAAGAATGAAACGAAGCTTCAACCAAGGCAAAGCTGAACTTAGAACATTGTTCACTATCACAGCATATGTAGATTATAAAAAAAAAAAAAAAAAAAGAACATGTCTCTTTCTCTGCCAATACATAGCAGAATTCTGTTATACTATTTGTAGAGTCTAGGTATAAGGAATTTTTTTCTCATAGCACTTGTGATAGTGCCCTGTGTATTTAGGATGTATAGTTAACAGGTGAACTATGCAAATAACTCGTTAGACACAAACATGGGACAGATTATCTACCTCTCGAATTTTAGCCTATTGTCAATAAGGGAAAGAAATACTAGTATAGTTAACCCTTGAACAACACAGGTTTGAACAGCATAGGTCCACTTACATGACAATATTTTTTGATAAATACAGTACTGTAAATGTATTTTATCTTCCTTATTATTTTCTCAACATGTACTTTTCTCTAGCTTACCTTATAGTAAGAATACAGTATACAGAGGCACCTGGGTGGCTCAGTTGGTTAAGCGTCTGACCTCAGCTCAGGTCATAATCTCATGGTTTGTGGGTTCAAACCCTACATAAGGCCCTGTGCTGACAGCTCAGAGCCTGGAGCCTGCTTTGGATTGTTTCCCTCTCTCTCTACCCTTATTCCACTAGTGCTTTCTCTCTCTCAAAAATAAATAAACATTTAAAAAAATACACTATATAATACATAACATGCAAAGTATGTGACAATCAACTGTGTTGTTGGTAAGGCTTCTAGACAACAGTTAAGTTAATTAAATGAAGTAAATAAATGAATAAAATTCTGGAAGAGTTAAAAGTTAATATGCAGATTTTCAATTGTGCAGGGATCAGCACTTCTAACTCCTGTGTTGTTCAAGGGTCAACTGTACATTTAAATGAAATAATGCAATTGTTCCCTAATGGACTTCAAATGGTTGGCCATGTCACAATGCACCTAAAAGGGAAACTCAAACAAAACAGCAGTGCCCATCTATGCATACCACACTGTGATAAAATACCTAATCATCTCAGAAAAATCTAAACCCCACTCTTTTCATAGTAAGCAAAGAAATACTTCCATTTCTACATAGGTTTACAAAATATCCTGGTGAACCCCAAAAAAGTTTAAAGATATTAATTTATGTGGAAAACCGAGCCCCATCTGTTGTAGTGGGAATCAACTACATATAAGCTAACCCTGTCTTTTAAGAATCTGACACCAGAGGCACCTGGGTGGCTCAGTTGATTAAGTGTCTCACTTTTAATTTAGCTCAAGTCATGATCTCATGGTTTATGAGTTCAAGCCCTGCATGGGGCTCCATGCTGACAGTGCAGAGCCTGCTTGGGATTCTTTCTCTCCCCCTTTCTCTCTGCTCCCACCGACAGTGTGCACACTTGTGTTCTCTCTTTCTCTCTCATAATAAACACATAAACGTAAAAAAAATCTGACTCCAATTTTTCATTGCCTATAACAAAGATAAATAGTACATATTTCAATGGAAAGAACCCCATGAAAAGGTAATACTCCCACATATTTCCTTTTATAAGTTGATACTAAACACAGAAAGCACTATTCAAATTTCTGATATTAAAATGCAGAATGTACTATACTGTAAACTATTATCATATGCCTTCCATCAGCTAAGAAACACATACCTTGGAACTATTTGCAACAAAAACAAAATGCATGTTAGCTGAACCAAATATAGTATTAAATTTTCCATGATAAAAACTACAGATTCAGAACTGTATCAACCTAACAATCTAAACACTATAATCTCAACACTGCTCAATTACTTTTAGTAAAGTGTGTATGAAGTTATATATTTCCATAATAATTTCATGTTAGATAAAATTTATTTTGGAAAACAAAGACTAATTAAAGTCTCACTTTCCCCCTCTTGGTAGGTAGACTATTACAAAATAAAATAAATCCTAGTCAGTAACACATACTATCTGCCAGACTCTATAGATAAATAATAACTAAGTAAGCTTAATAAGAATGAACCTGTCTCTGATGAGACACCAATGGATGTCATTTTTAGTAAATATCCTTAAGATGTATAATCTCATTAAATATCAAAGACTGTGTTTCCTTGTAAACAGTACATAGTGTAGCATTTCACAAGCTACATGTGGGGAAAAAAACCACTAATCTTGTTTAAGAATTAAAAATTACATAAAGGGTGGCTAGAATCTATTCTTTATGTTCACTAAGAACAGAGTAAGAACAACTGGAATGCAGTAAAGAGTAAAAGAAAGATTTATTTTAAATGTTAAAAAATTCTGAGGTTTTCAGCTGGAATGCTTAGGGGAGAGAAGGACAGTGTGTCCTTTCTGCTTCTTTACCTGGATCAAGCAGTGGGCCAGGCCGCGGGGAAATGCCAGTATGGGCTAGGCCAACCTTAGGCTGGCACTCCAGGAGAATGATCAGATAAAAAGCAACTGAACCAATAAGTAAATGATGGGAGTCAGGCTTCTCAGTCAGAAAGGAAGTTACAAATATGCAAAGTGGGAAAGGCTAAGATAAACACTGTGGTATTAGACCAGAACGGGAACTATCAGTGTGAATGCATGCATTTTAACATGTATTAAATATTAACACATAAACACACATATATTTGCTAGTTTTGCCCACTGAGAGGGCCTCTACACATGATACCAATTAGCAATAAGCATAACTAATGCCCAAATATAGTCCCTCCACTTATAGGAACAATGGCCCTTGGAGAAATACATAACTCTAGAGCTGAGACAGAGAAGATACAAAGAAGTCTAGACCATCTGGTTACATCAAAACTTAAGGAAGTATTCAAAGAATGATGTGGTTATGTCAAAAAGAAAGAGGAGCCAGCTTAAAGAACTTCCTGGGGGCCAAGACTGGGACAATCTGAGCATCAAAATAATGACAGTGACAGAGTATAATTTTTTTGAGTAAGAATCCATGTTGTGTCTACTATACTTCCAAAAAAAGAAAAGATCTATGTATTGAGCTGTATAAAGAAATAAGTAAATATAAGGAAAATTTCTACCTTAGAGTGTTACATCCTTTTATTATACTTTATATACACTCTACCTTACAGCAGCTCATCTTATTAATAAATAATACCTACTAATTAACTTTAAGGTGGACAAATATAGGAAAGTACATCTTAAGATAAATGTTATAATGTGAAAATTGTATACATTCTGATATGATGCAATGATGAGATTATAGAATCACTTGAGAGGATTCTTTTAAAATGCATAAATTGTGCTCGCTTCGGCAGCACATATACTAAAAATGCATAAATCATGAAGAAACATACTCCTCACAAATATCAACTTAATGAAAGACAAGGAAGGACTAAGAATTATTCCAGATTAAGGAAGACTAAAGATTACAACAATGAAATATAACACAATCCTGAATTTGATCCCGTTCCAGTGAAGGAAATTAATTAGGTGAAATGTGAATGGAGTTGGTGGATTAGACAATAATTTTGGATCTATGTTAATTATAAAATTTTGACAAGCATACTCTGGTTTTATAGGAACATGCCCCATTCTCTGCCCCCTCCCCTGCCTTTTCTAAGGAAACGTGCACTAAAACATTAAAGTAATAAATAGGCATCATATTTGTTACTTATACTCAAATGGTGCAGAAACACACACATATACAGAGGGAAGGTAGAAGGGAGGGAGATCAATATTTCAAATGTGGAAAACTGAGGAATCTAATAGAAGTGTATGTAAGCTGTTTTATTATTTCTTCAACTTTTTGAAAATTTAAAATAATTTCAAAATATTTCTGGTTGAGAGCTATTATTTGGAGTATGTTGCAGGAAGGCACTGATAAATTCTTTCCAGATATATGTGTTTTACATTTTGGATAATGAAAAAAATGACATAGTGAAGGCAGAAAAGTCTGCTTAAAAAACTTTCTAGGAGAGGCTCCTAAGCAGCTCAGTCACTTAACCATCTGACTTCAGCTCAGGTCATGATCTCATGGTTTGTGGGTTCGAGCCCTGCATCTGACTCTGTGCTGACAGCTCAGAGCCTGGAGCCTGTTTCAGATTCTGTGTCTCCCTCTCTCTCTGCCCCTCCCCTGCTCATACTCTCTCTCGGAAATAAATACACATTAAAAAAATTTTTTTTCTAGGGACTCTTGGGCAGCTCAGTAGGTTAAGCGTTCAACTCTCAATTTCGTCTCAGATCGGTCAAGATCTCATGGTTCGTGGGACTGAGCCCCACACTGGGCTCCATGCTGACAGTGTGGAGCCTGCTTGGGATTCTCTCTTCTCTTTCTTTGCTCCTCCCCCACTCAACACTCGCTCTCTCTCAAAATAAATAAACATTAAAAAAAAAAAAACTTTTCTATGTCTCTTCTAGTACTATAAGGAAAGATCCCCTAGAATTTAGTAAGTATTAAATGTTATACTGATAAAAATACCAACTAATTGATTAGCAACAAAGAAGAATTTCTCTACCCACCTCTATATCAGTTAAACATTTTTTTGAAGCAGGAGACAGAGGAGATAGAGACTGATATGTGCTACTATGACGTTTCTGTGGTACTTTCCTTTTAATTTCAGACTCCAGATGTGATTCTGACTCTTCAATTTTCTTTGTTACACGATCTAAAGGAAGGAGAAAAAAAACCAAATGTACTGAAATTAAATCTTATAAATTCCTCATGACTTTTGCTATAAACAATACTAATTTATATTATCAAATTATTATAGTTTGATTAAAATAAATTAATGTTTCAAAATGTACAACAAAGAGTAAGCAAAACTTGGGAGCAGGGGAAGATGGCTAAGAGGATCCTGAGCTCACCTCCTTCCTCAGGCACCAAGGCAACAACTACATATAATGCAACTCATTCTGAAAATAATCTTAAGATTACCAGAACAAATCTTTATAAAAGTATAAAAGAAAGGACACATTGAGAGGGTATGAGGGGCAGAGATGCAGTCAGGAACAAAATCCCTGGCAGGTAATCCAAAAGTGGGAGTGGTATCACAGGCGTGGAGGCCCTCCCAGAGGAGTGAGCGGATCAAGTTAGGCACCCTGGCTCTGGGAATCAGCCCCAAGAAGACAAGCTACACATAACACCTGGCTTTGAAAATCAGCAGTGATAACTCCAAGAGCTTTGAAAATCAGTAGGCCTTAACTCTGGGAAAGCTGAAGGCTATAAGGGGGGGAAAAAAAAAAAACCTCTGCTTTTATTTTTTTATTATTATTTTTTTTAATGTTTATTTAATTTTGAGACAGAGAGAGACACAGCATGAGCAGGGAAGGGGCAGAGAGAGAGGGAGACACAGAATGTGAAGCAGGCTCCAGGCTCTGAGCTGTCAGCACAGGGCCCGACGCGGAACTCGAACCCACGAACTGTGAAATCGTGATCTGAGCTGAAGTCGGACGCTCAACCGACTGAGCCACCCAGGCGCCCCAAGACTCTGCTTTTAAAGGATCAATGCATTTTATCACTTAGTCCAAGACCCAGGACAGAAACAGCACCTTGCAAAGCACCTGGGTTATATATGAAGGACATTCATTTGACTAAGTTTAGGGCATGTGTGAAAGGGGGAGGGATATACAAGAATAGAAATGATGGGAAGCACCATTTTCCTTGCTCTTCTTCAGCCTAGCTAACTGGACACTTGCAGGTGCCAGTTTTGACATTATCTATCTTCCTTAGTAGCAGTGCTCATGCTACCCTGGCATTCCCCTGCGAAACCACTTTAATCAAACAGCCAAACCCTATGTGTGCCTCCAAAGCGACTCCTACAATGCCACACCCAGTGAGCAATCCTACAGGGACAGTGCCCTGCCTACAACCACACTCAACAAAAGTTGTAGCTGGACCTCTCAGCCTGCTGTGCCAAGAGTTAACCTCACCCATCAGCAAGCCTGCAGCAGCTACAGCCAGGCCTTTCTGCCAGCCCTGCTCATCAGTGCACCCTGCAGAAGTGATGGCTTAGTCACAACAGGAGGGTGCACACACAACCTACATAAGGGATACCCTTGGAGCACCTAGTTCTAGTGACTAGAGGTAAGTGTGCTATTGGGTCTCATAGGATGCCTTCTATATAAGACCACTACTTTCAAGATCGGGGAAAGCAGCTGATCTACCCAATACATAGAAACAGCAAGAGCCAGAGAAAGGAGGGCACAGTGAGATACGTTCCAAACAATGGAACAAGACAAAACTTCAGAAAAAGAACTAAATGAAATGGAGATAAGCAGTTTACCCAATGAAGAGCTCAAAGTAATGGTCATAAAGAGGCTCACTAGACATGAACAAAGAGTAAATGAACAAATTATATATCTATGTTACTTCAACATAGATATAAAAAATTAAAAAGAACCAATCAGCCGAAGAATACAGTAAGTGAAATGAAAAATACAATGGAGGATGCAGATTAGAGGATGCAGAAGAAGGGATGAACAATCTGGAAGATATGTTAGTGCAAAGTACCCAAGCTGAACAAAAGCAAAATTAAAAAAAAAAAAAAAAAAAGCACACGCTAAGGAACCTCTAGGACAACATCAACCATACTAACATAACACATTATACGGGTTCCAGAAGGATGAGAAAGGGGCAAATAATTTATTTGAAGAAATAATGACTGAAAACTTTCTTAACAGAGATAGAGGAAGAGATAACAGAGATAGAGAGCTCCAAACAAGATTAACCCAGGGAGACCACACCAAGACAAATAAAATGTCAAACATTAAAGATAAAGCGAGAATCTTAACAGCAACAGAAGAAAAGCAAATGGTTACATGAAGGGGAAACCAAGGCTATCAGCTGATTTTTCAGGCCAGAAGGGAGTAGTAGGATACATTCAGAGTGCTAAAAAGAAAAAACTCACAACCAAGAATACTCTACCAGGCAAGATAAGCATTCAGAATTAAAGGAGAGCTAAAGAGTTTCCCAGAGAAAAACAAGTTAAAGAAGCTCATCCTCACTAAACTACTTTACAAGAAAGGTTAAAGGGACATCTTTAAGCAGAAAAGAAAAAGCCATAAGTAGAAGGAAATTATGGAAAAAATTTTACTGCTAAAGCAAACATACAGTAAAAGCAATAGATCAATCACACACAAAACTAGTATGAAGGTTAAAAACCAAAAGTAGTAAAATCAATTACGTCTACAAAAATTAGTCAAAGGATACACAAAATATAAAATATAAAATGACATCATATACATAAACTGTGAGAGGAAGAAGTAAAACGGTAGTGAATTTAGTATATATTGAACTTAAGCAACCAACAACTTAATAGACTGCTAAATATATAGGATGTTATATATGATCTTCATGGTAACCACAAACCACCAAAAAATATAAAGAAATGAACCCAAGCATAACACTAAAGAAAGTCATCAAATCATGGGGAAGAGAGCAAGAGAAAAAGAACTAAAAAACAACCAAAAACAATGAGCATGATGGCAATAAGTACATACCTGTTAATAATTACTATAAATGTAAATAGACGAAATACTCCAATAAAAAGACAAAAGGTGACTGAATGGATAAAAAGAAAAAACTAGACCCTTCTATATGCTCCTATAAGAGCCTCACGTCAGACCTAAAGACACATACAGACTAAAAGTGGAGGGACAGAAAAATATATTCCATGCAAATGGAATTGGAAAAAAAAGTTGGGGTAACAATACTTATATCAGACAAAATAGACTTTAAAACATAGACTGTAACAAAAGACAAAGAAGGGCATTAAATAATGATAAAGGGATCAATCAACAAGAGGGTATACCAATTGTAAATATCTACGTGCCCAACACACAGGAGTACCTAAAAACATAAAACAAATATTAACAGACATAAAGGGATAAATTGACAGTAAAACAGTAATAGTATGGGACTTTAAAACCCCATTCACATCAATGGAAAAAGCATCCAAATGGCAAGTCAATAAAGAACCAGTGGCCTTAAGTAACATATTCTTAGGTAGATGGATTTAACACATAAATATTGAACATTTCATCCCCAAAAAGCAGAATACACATTCTTTTCAAGTGTACATGGAACATTCTCCAGATGAGATCAATTGTGAGGCCACAAAACAAGTCTCAACAAATTTTAAAAGACTGAAATATATCAAACATTTTTTCCAACAATATGAAATTAGAAATCAATTACAAGAGAAAAACTGAAGGGGGAAAAAAACCCACCATCCCACAAACATACGGAAGCTAAACAAGTTATTAAACAACCAATGGGTCGATGAAGAAATCAAAGAGGAAATAAATACTTAGAGACAAATGAAAATGGAAACACAATGGTTTGAAAACTTTGGGATAGATCAAAGCAGTTTTAAGAGTGAAGTTTATAAAGATATAGCCCTACTTCAAAAAAAAAAAAAAAAAAAAACAAGAAAAATCTCAAATAAACAAATGTTCCCTTACACATAAAGGAACCAGAAAAGAACAAGGCCCCAAGTTAATACAATAAAGAAAATAATAAAGATCAGAGCAGAAACAAATGAAACAGAGACTAAAAACACAATGGAAAAGAAATGAAACCAAGAGAAATTCTTTGAAAAAACAAAGAAAACTTCTAAACCTTTTTCACCAAGAAAAAAAGAGGACTCAAAATCCGAAATAAGAGAAGTTACAACTGATACCATAAAAACACAAAGAATTATGAGATAACTATGAAAAATTATATGCTAATAAATTGGACAAACTAGCAGAAATGGATAATTCCTAAGACATAATTTTCCAAGAGTGAGTCAGGAAGAAATAGAAAATATGAACAGACCAATTTCTAGTAACAAAACGAAACTGGTCATCAAAGCTCTCAACAAACGAAAGTCTAGGACCAGATAACTTCACAGGTAAATTCTATTTAAAGAAGAGTTAATACCTATCCTTTCCAAACTCTTCCAAAACAAAAAAAAGGGAAGAAATGCTTCCAAATTCATTGTACAAAATCAATACAATGGTTGATTGTACCTGGTACCAAACCAAACAAAAACACTATAAAAAAAGAAAATTATATATCAACACCCTTGATACACACAGATGCAAAAATCCTCAATAAAATATTAGGAAATTAAAAAAAAAATTTTTTTAACGTTTATTTATTTTTGAGACAGAGAGAGACAGAGCATGAACAGGGGAGGGGCAGACAGAGAGGGAGACACAGAATCTGAAACAGGCTCCAGGCTCTGAGCTGTCAGCACAGAGCCCGACGCGGGGCTCAAACCCACGGAGAGTGAGATCATGACCTGAGCCGAAGTCGGACGCTTAACCGCTTAACCGACCAAGCCACCCAGGCGCCCCATATTAGGAAATTGAATTGAACAATACATCAAAGGATCATTCACTACAATGAAGTGGAGTTTATTCCAGGGAAGCAAGGGCAGTTCAGTATCCACAAATCAGTCAATGTGATACATCTCAAAACAAAATAAAGGGTAAAATCATATGACCATCTCAATAGATATAAAAAAGCATTTGACAAAATTCAGTATCTGTTCATAATGAAGACTCTCAATAAAGTGGGTTTAGAGGGAACATACCTCAACATAATAAATGCCACATAGGACAAACGCACAGTGAGAAGCTGAAAGCTTTTTCTCAAGACAGGGATTTCCACTCTCACCACTTTTATTCAACATAGGACTGGAAGTCCCTAGCTACAGCAATCAGACAAGAAAAAAATTATAAGACAATCAAATTGGTAAGGTAGCAAAACTCACTATTTGCAGATAACATGGTATTACATATAGAAAACCCTAAAGACACCACCAAAAAACTATCTGAAGTAATAAATGAATTCTGTAAAGTTGCAGAATAAAAAATATATGGAAACGGGTTGATTTTCTGTACACAAATAACCTAGCACAATTTTTTAATCCCACTTATAACTGCATCAAAAAGAGTAATATTATCTACAAAAAATTTAGCTGACTATGTGAAAGACCTGTACTGTGAAAACTGTAAGACACTGATGAAAGAAACTGAAGATGACACAAATAAATGGGAAGATATACCATGTCATGTACTGGAAGAATATTGTTAAAATGTCCATACTATCTAAAGCAATCCACAGATTCAATGCAACTCCCATCAAAACACCAATAATATTTTTCAGAGAAGTAGCTCAAATAATCCTAAAGTTTGTATGGAACCACAAACCCTGAATAGCCAAAGCAGTCTTCAGAAAGAAGAACAAAGTTGGAGGTATCACAATATCAGATTTCAAACTATCCTACAAAGTTACAGTAACTAAAATAGTAAAGAAATGGCACAAAACAGATGCATAAAGCAATGGAACAAGATAGAGAGCCCAGACGTAAACCTACACTTAGGTGGTCAATTAATCTACAACAAAGGAGGCAAGAATATGCAAGGGGGAAAACAGTCTCTTCAATAAATGGTGCTTGGAAAACTGGACAGTCACAGGCAAAAGAATGAAACTAAACCACTTTTCTTACACCCTACACAAAAATAAACTCAAAATGGATTAGAGACCTAAATGTAAGACCTGAAACCATAAAACTCCTAAAATAGACAGTCAACTCCTGGACATCAGCCTTAGCAATATTTTTCTGTATCTGTATCCTCAGGCAAGGGAAACAAAGGCAAAAATAAATAATTGGGACTATAAAAGCTTTTGCCCAGCAAAGGAAACCATCAATAAAACAAAAGGCAACCAAGTGAATGGGAGAAGAAATTTGCAAGTGTTATTATCTGATAAGGGATTAACATCCAAAATACATGAAGAACTTACACAACTCAACAACAAAAAGACAATCAGATTAAAAAATGGAGAGAGGATCTGAATAAACATTTTTCCAAAGCCAGACACACGAGGAGATGAATCAACATTACTAATCATCAGGGAAATGCAAATCAAAACCACAATGAGATATCACCTTACACCAGTCAGGATGGCTAAAATTAAAAAGACAAGAAGTAAGTATTGATGAGGATGTGGAGAAAGGGAATCCTTGCTCCCTGTGAGTGGGAATGTAAATTGGTACAGCCACTATGGACAACAGTATAAGGGTTCCTCAAAAAACTAAGAAATAGAAATACCATAGGATCCAGTAATTTTGCTACTGGATACTCACCCAAAGAATTAAAAAAACAAAAAACAAAACAAAAAAAAAACTAACTAAAAAACTAATTTGAAATGATTTATCCACCCCTATATTTATTACAACATCATTTGTAATAGCCACAATATGTAAGCAACTTAAGTGTCCACTGAGAGATGAAGGGATAAAGATGTGCCCCTCACACATACACACTGGAATATGACTCAGACATAAAATTAAAAAAATGAAATTTTGCTTTTTGTGATAACATGGATGGACCTAGAGGGTACTGTACTAAGCAAAATCAGTCAAACAGAAAAACAAATACCTTTTTTTCCTAATGTTTATGTATTTAATTTTGAGAGAGACAGAGCACACAAGTGGGGAGGAGTAGAGAGTGAGAGGGAGACACAGAATCTGAAGCAGACTACAAGCTCTGAGCTGTCAGCACAAAGCGTGACGCAGGGCTCAAACCCACAAACTGTGAGATCATGACATGAGCCGAAGATGAATGCTTAACTAACTGAGCCACCCAAGTGCCCCTAAAGACAAATACCTTTTAATTTCACTTATGTGTGGAATCTAACAAATCAAACTAACAAAAAGCAGAAAGTCCCATAAATACAGAGAACAAACTGATGGTTGCCAAGAGTGAGAAGTGGTAGGCAAAATGAGTAAAGAAGAGTAGGAGACACAGGCTTCCAGTTATGGAATGAATAAGTCACGGGGATAAAAGGCACACATAGGGAATAGTCAGTGGTATTGTAATTGTGTTGTATACATACAATCATGTGATAGATGGTAGCTACATTTGTGATCACAGTGTAATTTATAATCGTTGAATCACTATGCTGTATACCTGAAACATGCATTATTTCATGTCAACTATACATCAATAAAAAGTAATAATAATAAAAGAATAACCAGAACTTTAAGTTGTAGCCTATAATCATGTCCTGGTAGCTTTACTTTTCACTCCTCACCAGGATCTGCACACACTGTGGACCACTCTCATCAAGTGTACCAATATTCTCTTCAGTTTATTCTGTTTTTAAGACAGCAGAGGGACTTTCCACAACGAACCAATCAGTCAGTCAATCAATCTGTCTCTCTCTCTCATACACACTCACACACACACACACACTTAAAGTTAGTGACTCTTCTTAGATTAGTAATAAGAAAAAAACAGAATTCAAACATTGGGTGCAACTGTTTAGATAAAGGAAACTAAACTAATATTCAGCCTAATGGTTTTGTTATTCAAGAAATACAAAAGGATTTTCCTCACTATTTTTCAATGCAAATTTAATACTTTTCATTAAGGACATAATTAGAATTTTTAAGTGATTGAATGAATACCCAAAAAGAATAATTTATTACACTCTGACTTTATCAGCAAAGATTTAAGTATGCAAGACAATACATGTTTCTAAAACGCAAGTTAATGAGTCTACAAACCAAAATTTTCTACCTTCATAATCCCAAATTTGTTAAATACTTCCATATTCCTATCTTCAATATCTTTTAAAAATTTTTTTGAGTTTATTTATTTATTTTGAGAAAGAAAGAACAAGCAGGGAATGGGCAGAGAGAGAAGGAGAGAATCTCAAGCAGGCTCTGGGCTGACAGGGGCTTGAACTCACAAACCATGAGGTCATGACCTGAGCTGAAGTCAAGAGTCTGACACTTAAGCGACTAAGCCACCCAGGCACCCCAAAATACTCTTTTTTAAAAAAGTGTATTTATTTTGAGAGAAAGAGAGAGCGTGTGCATATGCAGGTACACGAGTGGGGTAGGGGTAGAGAGGGAGAGAAAGAATCCCAAGCAGGCTCCACACTGCCAGCCTAACATGGGACTTGAACTCACAAACCGTGAGGTCATGACCTGAGCCAAAATCGAGTCACTTAACCAACTGAGCCACCCAAGTGCCTCTAATATCCTCTTATCTTTGAATTTTTTTAAATAAGGAGGTTACCTACACATACAAATCAATATTATGTAATATTTCTGAGTCTGAAATACGATATTGTCTTAAGAAGCCTACACAATTTGGACGCCTGATGGCTCAGTCGGTTATATGTTCGACTTCGGCTCAGGTCATGGTCTCACGGTCATGAGTTCAAGCCCCACATCAGGCTCTGTACTGACATCTCAGAGCTTAGAGCTTGTTTCGGATTCTGTGTCTCCCTCTCTCTCTCTGCCCTCCTCCTGCTCATACTCTGTCCCTCTCTCAAAAATAAACAAACATTAAAAAAAAAAAAAAGAAGTCTATACAATTATTCTTGTTACTGTAATCACAGAGTTGCGCTAAGTGAATTCTACCTTTCCAGCATTTGTACAGTTCGAACACTTTACTTTCCTGGACAAGAAAGCTGGAAATCTAAATAATAGCTGACTTCTTCTTGTGCCTCCTTCCTCACATTCAAGGGAATTCTAACAGCTCTTAAATTCATTACTTCCTCTCCAACACCACTGCCAGTACATTTCAGATACTTAACTCTTGGCCTAAATTGATTTCCCTCACTCCAAATGAATCCTTCCTCATTACTGCCAAAGTGATCTAACAAAAAATATGACTACATTCTAATGTTTAATATCTTTCAATGATTCTAGTAGCTAAGGAAAAAATTCAGAACCCTACCTCTTTGCAAGCAAAAGTTTGTGTTGATGTTCCAGTCTTCCAAACAAACTGCTCCTCAAAGAGGTTCATTTCTCCAGGGTGTATGTCCTATCATGCTCTACATATTACTGTTCTCTTCACAAGTAAAGCCCTCCTCATTTAAGTAAATTCAAACCATTCTTTGCTAAGAAGCTGCCTCTGCCCCACACTAAGCATAAATAAACAATCCTTGGAGCTTCCACAGCATTTAATCTGTATTTCTATTAGCACCTAATTGTATTTTACTGTTATTATTTGTGCTGATCTGTTTCTTCCCATTATATTGTCAGCTTTGAAAGAGCAGAAAATAATGTTTTGGCCACATGTTTTCCTAGTGTCTAGAAACTGTACAAGCTAAGGGCTCAAAAGATGTTTAATGGATTAATGAATCACACAGCAGAAGATAAAACCATATGACATACTTTAAAAAGATGAAATTACATGAGTGAAAGGAAGAAATGCTGTTACTACATCATCTTTGAAAATGTCTTAACTTTGTCACACAGAGATACTCATTCACTCGAAGATCTAGAAACATAAAGACTTGGCCTCTAGGCAAAGAGAGGAACTGAAAACTGCTCCTAACAACTAACACCAGAGGTTACAGAGAAGCTACTCCAGTCTAGAGCATCCGAGTTTTAGTCAGTATTCCTATAAAGATTAAATTACTTTGTTAGACTCATTGTATACAAAAAGCAGTTTCTATACAAGTGAAAAAAACAGAATGTTCACCCAAGACCAAATAGTAGGAACATCAAGATTAGAATATTTCTTATTGGATTCTCCAGCTCAACATCTTTTTAATATACCACACTATTTCCAGCTAAGCAGAAAGGTCAGAATATGGAAGCTATTACAAGTAAAAATGACTAGCTGGTTGAACATACAGAATAAATTTTAATCTAATTAAAAAAACAAAAAACAAAAACAAAAACAAGGTCCTCCATTAAAAAAAAAAATGTTCATGGTAGCTTTATTCATAGTAGTCATAAAGTGGAAACCACCCATAATCTACCATCAGGCGAATGGATAAACAAACTGGTACATCATACAATGGAATACTAAAAAGGAAAAAATACTAATGCATGTAGTAACATAGATCAATCTCAAAACAAATTATTTTGAACGAAAAAAGTCTTACATAAAAGAGTACATAATGTTTTATTCCACGAATATGAAGTCCCAGAATAAGCAAAATTAATTTATGCAGGGAAAAATAAGAACAATGGTTACCTTTGAGGGGGCAGGAGTGAGGACTGAGAAAAAATATGAGGAAATTTTGATGATACTATCTGTGCTGTCTTCCCAGGGGTTTGCGTTGGAAAAGTTTTGTGTACTTATTAAAATTTATTCAATTGTACGCTTAAGATTTGTGCATTTCAATGTATGTAACTTTTTAATAAAAAGAGAACTATGAGCAAATATTGACCTCTAATGATAGAAATGCTGAAAGGTTTAGGAAGGAGTAAACTGTAGTGATATCTACAATTTAACATGCATAAAAAAATGAATTCATGTAAAAATGGATATAATAAAGCACCAGAGAAAAGTGTTAATTGTAGAAGCCATGTGGTAGAAATATGTGTATTCACCATAAAAGTCAACTGTTCCGTATGTTTGAAAATTTTCATAATAGAAGCAGATATATGTCCCAAGAAGAGGGACAGAACATAAACAACTATTGTTACTCTGGTTATGTATTGGCTTTTTAAACTATTTTTACAGTCGCTCAAACTAGAAAAACAGTTGTCTTCTCTATCATGTAGCTGCCACCATGACTGATTTTCAATATAAAATAAAATCAAGATTTATCTTTAATATTTTTTAAAAGTTTATTTCGAGAGAGAGAAAAAGTGAGGAGAGGCGCAGAGAGAGAGAGAAAGAGAATCTCAAGCAGGGATTCAACACGGGGCTGGAACCTACAAACTGTGAGATCCTGACCTGAGCCAAAATTAAGAGTTGGATGCTCAACCGACTGAGCCACCAATGCCAATTTCATAGTTTTGATAAATGTACTATTGTGACTGTAAGATGTTAACATTAGGGGAAGCTAGGTAAAGGATAAATGGATACTATGTACTATTTTTACAATTTTTCTGTAAGTCTAAAATTATTTCAAAATTAAAAAAAATTTTTAAGGATTATTTCTTATCCACAAAATGAATGTTATCAAACGTTAAAAATTATTTGCAACAAACCTGGGGCTGATTTGTATCTAAAACCATATGAATGGGCCAAATCACTTAACTTACCAAAATGCATTTGTGCAATGGGAATTATAACACCTATTGTGCAGTTCTCTGAGGATCAGAAATAACTTACTTTCTGATCCAGCAAGAAAACAGTAAAGCACAGTGGTTTCAAGCATGAGCTTTGGCATCATCTAGGCCTAGATTGCAATACCAGCTCTGTGTCCATGAGTAAGTTATCTAATCCCTCTGTGCTTCAGTTTCCTCTGTATCCAATGTAGGTTAAGTTAAATTTAGCTTAAAGGATCTTGGATAAGGAGCTAGAACAAAAGTAAATAATGAATACAAAGCATTTAACTCAGCATCCAGTACTTAGTAAGAGTTCAATAAAGACCTAAGGTATAACAGAATAAATGTTGAAAAGGGTAGTCAATTATTACTAAACTTAATGAGCATAACTAGGTAGTGCCAAGTACAGTAATTCACGTTCATAATAACTACAAAGTTATTAATAAAGGATGAAGAGGGGTGCCTGGGTGGCTCAGTTGGTTGAGTGTCCAACTCTTGATTTCAGCCCAGACCATGATCTCATGGTTCATGGGGTTGAGTCCCATGTTAGGTCTGCACTAACAGTATGGAGACTTCTTGGCATTCTTCCTCCTCCCTCTCTTTGCCCCTCTCTCTGCTCCTCCTCTGCTCATGTTTGCAAACATGCTCATGCTCTCTCTCTCTCCCTCAAAATCAATAAATAAACTTAAAAAAAAAAAAAAAGGATGAATAGGAGTTTGGCATATTCTCTTTATAAAATAGGGCCATGTTCAATAAACAAATAAAAGATTTCCACTCAAGAGTAGAAAAGAATATAGATGCTTTAAAAAACAAACTCTTAGCTATCAGGAAAACCCAGTTGTTTAAATCAATTAGATTTTGGATAAGAACAAGCAGTGCTATGGTTTAAGCAAGTAAAGGACTGGGACAAACTCACAGATTAAGACTCAATATTCTAGGGGCGCCTGGGTGGCTCAGTCGGTTAAGCGTCCGATTTCAGCCAGGTCACGATCTCGCGGTCCGTGAGTTCGAGCCCCGCGTCGGGCTCTGAGCTGATGGCTCAGAGCCTGGAGCCTGTTTCCGATTCTGTGTCTCCCTCTCTCTCTGCCCCTCCCCCGTTCATGCTCTGTCTCTCTCTGTCCCAAAAATAAATAAACGTTGAAAAAAAAAAAAAATTAAAAAAAAAAAAAAAAGACTCAATATTCTAGGGGTGCCTGGGTGGCTCAGTCGGTTAAGAGTCTGACTTTGGCTCATGTAATGATCTCATGCTTAGTGAGATAAAACCCTGCATCGGGCTCTTTGCTGTCAGCATAGAGTCTGCTTCAAATCCTCTGTCCCCCTCTCTCTGCCCCTCCCTCCCTCCTTCCCTCTCTGTCGTTATCTCTTGCTCTCTCTCGCACTCTCTCTCTCTCTCTCAAAAATAAACATTAAAAAATACATGTTTTTAAAAAATCACTACTCTAGATAACGAAAATCAATTTGATGGTGAAACATTTTCTGTAAATGTTATTTGCCTTTATTTTTGCACTAATATTTTTATATTAATAGATTATGTCAATAAAAACAAAAATTTCTACCCACAACTTTTTTTCTCCACATCTATTATTAACATAATTGTATCAGGTATGGTCTCTTTAAAATTCAGTGGTTGCCTAATATGTTCTAAATTTTAGGACCATAACCATTTAAAGCAAGAAAACTACATTATACAAGATTATAATATAGTTCACCCAAACATAATTTTGAAGCTATAATCCACCTACAGTTAGTATGTGGATCCTGAATTTAGTGCAAATCCTAATTAAAAAAAAGATTTCAAACTGTAATCTCTTCAGTATGTAACTATTCCCCGAAAATGTTAGGTCACAGGTAAGTAAAACTTCAAATCAGTTCAAAAAATGCTTTTCTATGTATTTCTATTATACTTTGGAATATTCTAAAACCAGTGTCATATCTCTATTTCTACCTTTCTTTCATACAACTATTCAAAACCCTTCACAGGTGTTAATAAATAAAACTGTACACTTACCGACACCTTGAGGCCGACTCAACCTTACAGAATTATTTTCAAATTTTTGGACATGAGGTGGATATTCTTTCCTAAAAAAGGAAATTTACAAAGATTATTCTAACAGAAAAATATATTTTCAGAACAAAAAGGTGAGGAATCACTTACAATGTGTTTATTAAAAGTAACCTCCCCCAAAAAAGGCAAACCACAGCTTCCTTGCCGTATAAAAAAATACTATAAAATAATACAACTACATGATACAAATATGCTAAACCCTACTAAATTGTAAGATCTTTAAGAACAGTGACTACATTTTAGACTACATTTTAGATGGACTCTTAATCCATCAGACCCCACTGCAAACTTTCATACAAATATTTAATAAATGGATCCAAGTTATTATTGTCCTTTCAAAGTAGTCACCAAAGTTATATATTTATTCCCTCAATGTTCAAAACTTTAGTTTTCTTTTGAAACTGCCATCACAATTTATAAAACACATTAAAAACAAGAGCATGTAATACTTCACTGTCACACATTTTTTGAATTTAAAAAATCCGCTATTTAATAATGTACAATTTGGGGCGCCTGGGTGGCTCAGTCGGTTAAGCGGCCGACTTCAGCTCAGGTCATGATGTCGTGGTCCGTGAGTTCGAGCCCCGCGTCGGGCTCTGTGCTGACAGCTCAGAGCCTGGAGCCTGTTTCGGATTCTGTGTCTCCCTCTCTCTGACCCTCCCCTGTTCATGCTCTGTCTCTCCCTGTCTCAAAAATAAATAAAACGTTAAAAAAAATTTTTTTAAAAATGCCCAATTTGCCCAATTTTGCTGTAAATATTTCTAAGTAATTAAAAACAAATCAACAACTAGAGGAATAAATGATGATTAGGATATTGGCTTTGAGGACAATTTGAAAAACAGTACAAAAAATGTTATGTCCCAAACCAGCAACATGAAACAAGTATTTTATTCTTACACTATATTATGGAGATATAATTATACTTGAAAAAATATATCAAATTACACTGTCACTTTATATACAATCAATTTTCAGGATTTTGAATATAATCCTCAGAAAATAAAGATCCTAAAATACCACATAAATCCAAATACACACTAATTTGGGGGTAAAGCCAAAAACCTACAGGTAGTTGTGGGATAAAAGCATTAAAGATTTACAAAAAAGTGCAATAAGCCTGGGAACTACAATATCTACTTACTCACCCTAAATAAAAACTTCTAACATATTCCCATTTTACTTAACCAGGGAATTAAAAATAAAAGAGGCTATTCTATTATTTGTAAATTCATTCACACTGCTGATCAATACCTATTGGAGTAATATAATTAAGTAAATTAAAATTCTAAAGAAATTTTTCTAAAAGAATTTTATATTCTTATGTTATAAAAGTCAAAGGACCTAAATTAAAAAGAAGATAAGAAAATGACACAAGAAGAAAACAGTAAAGAGTAAGGATAGTAGTGTGTTTGTAATGTGAGTTAGCAGATAGTGAGCATCATGTGCCAGGTACTGTTCTAAGTGCTTTATATCTATCAAGTACTTGAATCTTCACAATTACCTTACGAAGTATATACTATTATTAGCACTTTATAGAGGAGATGGAGGCACAATAAAGTTAATTAACTTGCCTATATTCACATAACTATTGAATAGCAATGCCAGAATCTGAAATCTGGAAATTGCATCAATATTGATAAGTAATGGAATTTTCATTTTTGAGCTGCATTTTTGTACAACTGGGCAATGTCTACCCTGAGAAAATTTTAGATTCATGAGGACGTAAGTTGTGAAGATAAGAATTTACCTTAGAGATAGTAGTAGTACTAGCACTATGAAGAAGATAGGTTTTTAGCTAATTTTATTAAACTTAAAACAAAACTCATGGTTTTATAGTTCATACATTTTCACACTAAAGGGAATATAATATAGTCTTATCTTTAAAGCAGATAATTCATTCTTTTAATCCTTAATTTTTATAATCATTTGCTTGGAAAAATAAAGATATCAACTTTAAAATGCAACAGAGGCAATGAATCTAGAGCAAAATACAATGATACTATTATGGTAAAATAGTGAATAACACAAATAGTATACATTCTTAAATACTAAGGATTATCAATACAGAAAATAATTATTTGACAGAGAATGGGCACAAAATCTGAAAATAGATATTTTAGATTTTGTTACTTTGAACCTGTTTGATGACTTATTCCGGGGTATGCTATAAACACAGGTTTACTCAGTAATAACTGACATAAATCATCTGAGACAACCAATCATACATGTGCAGGGGTTGGTGAAAATGCTGCACTGAAGGCACCATGTTTTTTGCAATCTGACACAGTGCACTGAACTATGCCTTGCTAATGAGGAACAAACACCACACAGAATACATCATATAATATCCATGACTTTATCATGTATTGTAATGTTAATAAACTAGTCTGTGTATTTACCAAAATTCCCAGATCTTAATAGCCATAATGTATTGAATATTTGCTCCATGTTTCCTCATATAAACAGGGGAAACTAATTTTTCTTTTAAATAGTGTATAAATAAATTTCAGAAATAAAAGCATACCGTAAAGTTTAATATAACAATACAAGGATTTCAGGACAAAAGTAGCATTACTTTAACAAGAAAATTTTTAGAAACTTTCTAGCCATAAACTATCTTGTGTTAACTTTTAGTTTTTAAAAAATTGTTAGGTGATTAAAAACCAAATTTTATACTAATTTCTTGGTTTGAGGGTGCTATCGCTCTACAGATACTAACATTTCAAACTCCAAGCCAGTATGAAGCTCAAGTCTAGGATTTAATTTACCAGTGGATATTTCTTTCCCTCAAACCAAGCAGAAGCACAGAAGCTTCTTTGTCATCTGATATCTACAAGGTGGGAGGATTTTTTTTGCTTGGGAGAGTTTCTGTTTGTATAGTTAAAAAAAAAAAAAAACAACAACCCACCTCATGAACTCAACATTTTACAACCTGCAAAAACAACTGGAAAGCTTTTTTTCTTCTGTACAGAAATAATTGAAATAACATCAAAATGCTTTGCTTTATTAGAGGTTAGATAAGCCTCAGCTCTGAAAGGTTTTTAAAATAAATTTAATTTTGGAATAATTTTAGATTTACATGAGTTAAAGACAATTCAGAATTATATTCCTCACCCAGCTTCTCCTAAAGTTAACACCTTCAGCATCATCATACATACATCAAAAAAAGAAACCAACACTGGTACACTACTATAACTAAGTGCTAAATTTTACCTGAATTTCACCAGCTATTCCACAAATATCTTTTTGTTCCAGGATCCACCTCATTTAATTGTCATGTCTCTTTTAGGCTCCTCTGTTTCTCAGTCTTACATGATCTTTCATGACCGTGGCACTGTAGAACTGTCAAGGCCCCTCAACCTTGGTCACTCTGATGTTTTTCTAATGATTAGACCAACGTTATGAATTTAGGGGGAAGGTTACTGCAGAGCTGAAGTGCCCCTCTCATCACATCACATCAGGAAGTACAAAATATCAATACGATTTATCACTGGTGATGTTAACCTTGATCATTTAGCTAAGGTAGTGGTTGCCAGATTTCTCCATTCTAGAGTTACTATTTTTCCCTTTCAACACTCTATTTGGAAATAAACAAATCAGTCAGGCCAGCCCACAAAAGGGATGAGGGTAGATAAACCCCACTTCCTGAAGAGTGGAATATCTATGCAAATTATTTGGAATTCTATAATAAACAACTGTCCATTTCCTTCAATTCATTTTAAATAGCTTGTAAAACCCCAGGATAATTTGAGTAAATAAATGATTCATTTATTCAACCAATTTTTATCAATAAGATATATGGGTATTTATTTTATACTTCAGATTATAATCCAATTGTTTTAGTTTTGGTCTTTGGGAGTGCTTTCAGTTGGCTCCTTTGTCCACTTGCTTGATGTGATGTCAGTTCTTTTTTTAAATTCTGATAAAATACATAGAATGTAAAATTTACAGACATATAGAATGCTTCATAATCCACAGGTCATCTTTTTACAAAGGGCCTTGAAAATCTTCTCTTTAATGTTACAATTTTAGTATATGTGCTGTTGAAGCAAATACCCTTTTGTTTTTTGAGTATTTGCTTGGTTTTTAACAATACAGGACACTCCACACTCATTTTGTATTTTCCCTACCCCATCCCTAAAATCAGCCATTTCTCCATGTTCTTTTTCTTAGAGAGAGGTATTAGAAACCAGGATCTAGGTGCTGAGTTTTTGTCTTGGTTTTTGCTTGGTTTTAATTATAGCTCATTTTATTAATCTTTTCATTGCTCTAACTGATCTATAAGATGTACATTTCTATGAAATAAATGTATTCATATCCAAATGTTAAAATTCATTATTCCAAACTCATGTTAAACTCATAAATTGGTGTAATTTTCTGAGATACACTAAAAATCTCCCACAGCTATACTCTAAGAAGTTCTTGCATTTTAAATATTTAGGGACATTTTATATGTTAAGTTGTTATACTTTTATAGACTATGCCTGTTACAAAACATGCTTTTTCCTTTTTCATACTTCTTCTAAAAAAAAAGTTTATTTTACTTATTTTGAGAGAGGGAGGGAGAGGGAGAGAGAAAGAGAGAGCGAGCGAGCTATCTATCTAGTTTGGGGGGGGGGGGGGCACGGAGAGAGAGAATCCCAAGCAGGCTCTGCACTGTCAGTGTGGAGCCTGACACAGGGCTTGAACTCACGAACTGTGAGATCATGACCTGAGCCAAGATCAAGAGTCAGACGTTTATCTGATTGAGTCACACAGGTGCCTTTCCTATTTAGTACTTCTAATTCCTAATTCCATCTTGTTATTAAAATTAACTCATGCTGTTTTCACCTTTTGTGATTCTAAATACCCTTTACCTTATAGATTGTTAGTTTATGTCTGATTCTTAGAAACGACATAGTATAACTGGGTTTAATCCAACCAATTTGTCTGCTATTAAATATATTCAACCTGATCACAATTACTGTAACAACTGACAGATTTCACGTTTTCCTTTCATCTTTATTACCTATCATTTTTTAATATTTGTATATATTTCAGTTTCCTCTTTTCCCCTATTTTTACTGGTTTGCATAATTACTATTCATTTGTTTTCCCTCCCTAATTAATTTAACAAATAGTTACCTTTCCTCTCTCAACCTTTATTCCAATTACATACTTCTGTTAACACGTTATCAAGATTCCAAACATTTATTCAAGCAAGATGTTCTATTGCATCCCTAATGAGATGAGGTCTTTAAAATCCTGTTACTTCTACCCCTCCCAATTCTCCCAGAAAAAGGCCTTAAGATTCCTTTTATTTCTACTTTTCTACCTCCTCAACTCCCAACATTTTGCTGAGATAGTTTTGAATATGTAGTCATAGACTACATTGATTTTCCTTTGCAGCACATTGATATTTGGAAAGTAGAACATGCCTACTCTTAATTAAATTCCACTGAAGTTGTTTATTGTACCAAATTATAAATCATATACAAAAGATTGTTTTTAAAAACTCTCAAAGATTGGGGCACCTGGGTGGCTCAGTCAGTTAAGCGTCCAACTCTCATTTTGGCTTAGGTCATGATCTTGTGCAGGTCATGAGACTGCATCCTGCATTGGGCTTGCACTTGGCAGCACAGGAGTCTCCTTGGGATTCTCTCTCTCCGCCCCTCTGGTGCACGTGCACACATGCACACTCTCTCTCTAAAAATAAATAAACATTAAAAAAAAAAACAAAACTCTCAAAGGGGTGCCTGGGTGGCTCAGTCAGTTAAGCGTCTGACTCTTGATTTTGGCTCAGGTCATGATCTCAAGGTTCGTGAGTTCAAGCCCTGCATCAGGCTCCATGCTGACAGTGTGGAGCCTGCTTGGGATTCATTCTCTCTCCCTCTCTCCCTCTCTCCCTCTCTCTGTCGCTCTCGCTCCTGCTCTCAAAAATAAATAAATAAATAAATAAATAAATAAATAAATAAATAAATAAATAAACAAACAAACAAACAAACAAACTTAAAAAAAAAAAAAAAAAAAAGAAACTTTTCAGATCACCTTACAAAGCCTTTTAAGACCTAGGTCCTGGGGCGCCTGGGTGGCGCAGTCGGTTAAGCGTCCGACTTCAGCCAGGTCACGATCTCGCGGTCCGTGAGTTCGAGCCCCGCGTCGGGCTCTGGGCTGATGGCTCAGAGCCTGGAGCCTGTTTCCGATTCTGTGTCTCCCTCTCTCTCTGCCCCTCCCCCATTCATGCTCTGTCTCTCTCTGTCCCCAAAATAAATAAACGTTGAAAAAAAAAATTAAAAAAAAAAAAAAAAAAAAGACCTAGGTCCTAGCTGACCTTGCCAAACCCACATGGTATAACATTTTCTCCTTTGCTCCCCAAACTCCAGCAATAGTGGTCATTCTTTCTTTTCCTTGAACACACCGAACTCATTCTTGTAAAACTATCTTAGCACCTTCTCTTCCCTATTTGGAAAAGCTATCTCTGTGATCATGGCATGCTGACTCTTCATTTAGTCCTTGCTAAAATGTTAGCTTCCTAATAAAAAGTTTCTCTGAACATGCAATCTAAAGAAACCATATTGTCACTCTCTGTAACATCACTCAATTATACTCTTTACATAGAACTTATTATTTCATGTTTTACTTGTTCATTATTAGTCTTTGCCCATAAAATTTGTAAACCACAGGAATGCAGGGATCTTGTCCTTTTTGTTCATCACTATATCCTTATGGCTAGAACATAGCAAGCACTTGATAAATATTTGGAATGAATAAACGTGTGTATCTAAAAGGCTTTATGTAGTCAGGAGTCCATTTATCAGGTTAAATAACTGTATAAAATAACTGTATAAAGAATGGTTGTGTTGGTAAAAACTGAGCCACTACTAGCCACCATGCAAAAATCCAAAATACTAATTTTTTACCCAAGGTGCAAATATCATAATTCAGGCATTTAAGGACACTTGCAGGGGTGCCTGGGTGACTCAGTCAGTTAAGCAACCAATTCTTGATTTCAGCTCAGGGCATGATCTCATGTCATGGTCATGGGATCAAGCCCTGCATGAGGTTCTGTGCTGAGCGTGGAGCCTGCTTGGGACTCTGACTCTCTCTCTCTCTAATAAACAAACAAAAAAAAATAATAAAAAAAAATAAGACACTGCAAATTTGTTTATATTTATTGACTGGACATCTTAGTTGGAAACAATATACCCAGACTCTAGACTGTTTATTCTCCTTCTTCCTAGTCTTCTAGAGTTTCCATATTCAATCACTGTTTTCTTTTCAATACATTTTATGTGGAAAGACAAATCATTCTTCTCTTCCTCCATTTATTCTTTAGAAACAAAAAGTCTATTGCTGTTCTCAAATATTTACTCTCCTAAACGAACTTTAGCATTAACTGGTCAAATTTCTTAAAATGACAACAAAGTCACTGAGATTTTGTCTAAAATTGCATTTAAGGAGTAAACCAATAAAGAATGTAATAGAGGTCTCGAGTATATCTTTAGATACATTTATAAAGGCTTTATAACTATTAACTTTATTACTGGATATTTAATTGTTGCTGTAAATAAAATTTTGGTCTCTCCAATCTATACTCCAATTGATCAGAGTTGAATGAAGGAAGCTATTAATACTATTAGTCTTATAGCCTACCATCTTGCTCAACTTTATTATTTCTAAAGTTTCAGATGACTCTTATAAGGAAGACAGTATCATCTAAATACAATTTTATTTTCAGATATCTTTAGACAGCAATTTAAAAATTTTTTTTTCAACGTTTATTTATTTTTAAGACAGAGAGAGACAGCATGAACGGGGGAGGGGCAGAGAGAGAGGGAGACACAGAATCGGAAGCAGGCTCCAGGCTCTGAGCCATCAGACCAGAGCTTGACGCGGGGCTCGAACTCACGGACCGCGAGATCGTGACCTGGCTGAAGTCGGACGCTTAACCGACTGCGCCACCCAGACGCCCCTAGACAGCAATTCATAATACTATAATAAATTGGTACCACCTCTCTCAACAATTTAATAGCACTTATCAAGAGCATTAAAAATATTTGTAACCTAGTCCAAAGAATCCTTTCACAGAGAATTTTTCTTAAGAGAATCATTTAGAAATTTACACACAAAGTTGTACTTGAATGTGTCATATATAAAAGTCATGAAGTAATGAGTAAATAAATTATAAATTATGAATACCTGCAGGATAACCCGCAGGATTATGCATTCATTAAAAATCATTTTTAAAAGTCAACTTAAACGCCCCTGGGTGGCTCAGTCAGTTAAGTGTCTGACTTCAGCTCAGGTCATGATCTCACAGTTTGTGAGTTCAAGCCCCATTTTGGACTCTGTGCTGCAGCTCAAAGCCTGGATGAAGCCTGCTTTGGATTCTGTGTCTCCCCCTCTCTCTGCCCCTCCCCTGCTCGTGTTCTCTGTCTCAAAAAATGAATAAACGTTAAAAAAAATTTTTTTAATGAATTAATAAATAAAAGCTTATGAATTAATAAATAAAAGTGAAAAATGTTACGATGCATTTAGGTGAAATGCATATATTAAAAAGCACACAGAAAAAAAACATTGAAAAAGAAATGCATCAGGATCCTAATAATATAATTTTCTATTTTGAGAGCCTTCAGAAAATTATAAAATCTCTATAATACTTATCTTTCAAACATACTCTTTATGCAAACATTTCTAGTATTTTACCTATGTTCTTTCAATGTATTCTATTCATCTTTGTACTTTATTGATGCTTCAAAATTCTCTACAATATCTACATACTTTTTACACTAATAAATAATAAGTATTTTTAAAAATTTTAAATTGGAAAATCACTGCATGCTTCAGTTTCATAATGGGCCAACAGATTCTTTACCTAGGAAGGAAAAACCAGTTCTAATACCAGATTAAATATTCTAGGTTACTGGTGCTACCAAATATACTGTATTTAGAACCTATCTGTCCATGAGTCAGAAAGGAAGTCGAGTCATTCAAGTTGTCAAAGTCACCTACAACAACAACAACAACAAAATGGCAGCAATTTTTTGAAGTTTTTCAAGCTCTAGATATTAATACTGCTATTTATTATTTATTCCAGCTTAGTTTCAAACTCAAAGCACACCTCACTGTGCTCAGTACACAAATGAAAAAAAGCCTGGAAAAGACTTACTTTCCACAAGTATCTATTTTTTGTTTATTAAACCATTCTCTTATAAATAATTTAGTTCAAAAATTTATAGTCTCTCATGTGTTGAGGGATAAAGATAAAGGACCTTCTAGTACTCTTTAAAGATCAGAAAAAAGATGTAGCTTAGTGTTCACATGAAGGGAACAAAAAGGCTTATGTGAAAAGAATTCACAAAGTAAAATGTACTCTCACAAAAGTTCTCAGCTAATCTCCAACAAAGATAAACACAAAATAATTTTAGATAAGGATCCAAAGATTAATGGGCTAAATTCAACCTAAAGGTAACTATGCTGCTGAATAAAGCACTCAGGTATATCCATTGCCAAGTTTTTTATAAAGAGTAGCTGCTTCGTATCTAATCCCTGGCAGTAATTTTAGTACAAGAGACTGACAGAATGTCAAGATTACTTTTTTTTTCCATCATCTATTACTTAAAGAAATTTCAAATTTTACAGTTTAGTCAGTTTTAAATCATTACCTCACTTGTTCCTCACAAATCTCCTTAAAATCGGGCAAATATTAATATCCTCATTTTACAGTAAGTTATGTGCCTACTGATACTGCTGGTTACTTAATTCCACATCTTCCGACTCCCGTTCCAGTATTATTCCAAGAGGGTAGGGATTTCTGTCTGCCCCTAGAATAGTGCCTGGCACATAAAGTCATTGAAAATATTTGCTAAATGTATCAATGAATAAATTTCCACTACAGAAATATGCATAAGCCAAAACTGTACAAAAAATCAGCATAAGCCCTACAAAGTTATTGTGAAAAACAGAATAATTTAAGATCTTTATATTATTGTGAGAATATTAGAGTACTTACATTTTATCTACTATAGCATACAGGAAAGTATTTACATAAAATGAGTCTGTTTTGTTTATGACTTTATAAAGAGTTAATGTATATTCTTTAGCAATTATATTTTAAAAATCTTACTAATGGATTTCCAAAAAATATGTAGCACTTATGAGTTAAAAATTTTAAAGATATAATGACCCATCTATAGCTGACAGAAAATAATGCTTCATTCAAAGAGAAAAATAAACATAATGAGAAAATAATTTTTCTTCCCCAGTAGATTAAAATATCTGCACAATCCATTCACCTAAAACATGTAAGAATTGTGAAATATTTCAGAATTATAAAATATGACTAAATTTTTTGTTGACAGGATCATCTTTATAATTCAGAACTGTGGTGTTCAGTAAGGGGGAATATATGCATTTTATAAAATAATACAAGTTGTCCTCTTTACTTTCTATACACCTTTAAAGAAACTATAGAGTTAAAATTATGTAATTAAACAACTGTGCATTCTTAAAAAATTATTTTGAAGTTATTTACATCATTCAACACTTCTGCTAAAGGACATGTGCCTGCCAATGTTATTACAAAGTGAACAATCAGCAATCATAAAATTGTTTTGGGTCAAAAGAGGCATACATTGATGTTTAGAGTTTTAACTCTACATTTAAGGCATTCTAATTCCACGTCCCCCTCAACTCTATCTAGTAAAGTATAAAAACAAAAGTATATCAGTAAAAGCAAAGTAGTCCTATCAATATATATATATAACCATATTGAGAATTATGGTGAAACACTAGCCACCAAAGTCAAATATCATGTTCTACCGTCAATATTTCCTTTTATTAAATAAACTTTAATGATGAACTCAATGGATATTCTTCAAAGCATATAAATAATCTGGTATCTTACTGTTATATCCATGCTCTAATTTCATCAATATTAAGCTTACCTTTCCTTTTGGTCCAGACTGCTTAAAACATGAAAAAGAAAAAAAATGTAAGAGGCAAGACCTCATTTTTGATATATCATTGTAGTTTTAGTAACTGCGGTCAATAAGGCAAAACTCTGATGTGATTAATTTGTTTTAAACACATTATATATATACTATATACTAAGTTTTGAATCTTGTCAGATAAGTAAATTTTTAAGTTTTTGTTAATATAGAAAATTTATATCTAAACATATTTAAGAAAAAAGGATGTACAAAGATATGAAAGATTCTTGGGAGAGCTTTATTTAACCATCAACCAATTGATGATAGGTTATTTTAGAGTAGTTATATTGTCTTCAAAGAACAATAAAATTTCCTGAAAGTTATAAATTTTTAGTGGTTCCAATTCTGTTATCAGGTGTGATAATTAGCTTCTGAATAAGAAAAAAATTTTTTTTAAGGTTGGAACTTTTGCATAAAAGCCATAGATTAAATACAGCAGCATATGGTTTTAGACACAAGGAAAGGCCTTGGATTTAAAATCATGGCCTCCAATCAAAAATACAATTTATAACAGGTCCACCCTTCTCCACATTCAAGGAAAACCTAAAAAGCTATCAATATCAATTACTCAATAGTAAAATTACAAAAACCTTCTATTTAGAGTAAGATTCATAACCTAGAATTATTTATTATAAAATGAACAAAATATTCAAAACTGTAAGCAAAACATAGTTTACAAACTCCCTGAGTCCCCATATAAACTCCCACATTCCAATAATGTGGAACAAACAAGTAAAACATCAATCATAGTAAATTAAGGGGAAAAAATAGTAATGTGGGTTTATACAAACAACACTGAAAAGACCTATTTTTTTTAATTTCAATAGTAAAGAATTATAAGCTTACATGAATACCATATTTGAAATTTTCTCTCTACCATTAAAAAAAATAGGATGATCTCTATAAAATAAATTTATGTTAGAAAAATAACAAAAAACTGAGGGAATATTACTACACCCCTATTAAAGTAAATAAAATATAAACATGAAACTTTAAGTTCAGCTTATCTTATATATTTATTTCTTCTGGAGCTTCAGGAAAACTAAAATGAAAACTGAAAGTTAGGCATTAATACCTAATATAGCCATTTCTAGCTCTACATTGTTGTGCCCAAGAAGTGAGAAGAGTTTAGTAGTCTATCGTTTTTGTTTTATAAACTCACCTGTATAGAGTAAAGGAAATAAGTAGAAGACAGAGTAGCAGTAGAAACAGGTTTGGTTCTTTCCAATAAACCAAGGGAGTTAGGAAGAAAACAAAAAACAAAACAAAAAAATATACATATGCCCATGCTCACTTCTCTTATCCTTGAAGAAAATGCATTTACTATTATAAGATATTTAATTTATAAGTCACTGTACTTCTATAAAATTCCTCAATATGTGTTTATTATCAAGTCCTGCACTGGAGGAGCATATATATTAGAAAAAAAAAAAGAAAAAAAGTTTTTAAAAAATGGATAGGGAAGCCATTATTAGTAATGTAGGACTTTGTAAAAATGTCAACTTACATTCTTGTTGGACTATTTCATTCTTGAACTAGTGCTGTACTAGTGTTCTTAAAATTTTTTAAAAAGGAAGGAAAAAAGAGAGACTGATTGATTCTGGTATCCATGACCTGATTTAAGACTTCAAAAATTCTTTCAAAGTGGTGCTTTTCATTAATAATTAAATCTTGCTTATTCCAGGAGCCCATTTTCCCATTTATGGATTATATATGCTTTTGTAGACATTCATTTTCCCCTATGGTCCTTACAAGTCTTTTCACCTATCCTTAATAAAAAAACAAAAACAAAAACAAGTGAAAATGTAAATAAAACATAAACCAGTAAATGTTTTCTTTTAGCAAGTCTCACTGAAGTTAGGGGTGGAGATGGTATAGAGTTATATAGACCTTTTAATTTCTGCATTTCATTTTTCCATACTAAGACTACCCTCCTTCATCACTATTAGTATACAAACAACCTCTTTTAAATATGATTTATATTAACATTTGTAGTAGCAGTAAGAAAATAGATTAAAATCCTAATGTTCGCCCAAAGAGTAGTTCTAATAGTAGTAATCTAATCAGATATTTTAACAATCTTCATTTATTCCCTTTGGATTAAAAAGGTGTGATGTACTTGTTCCCATATCTTACTAAACAACTGCAAATTATTCAAAATGCAGGTATGATTTACTTTAAAAGACAAATTATACCACTCTCCCCAAGAGGACTGTGTGTATGAATTACCAGCTTATGGCATTTCCTTTAATTTCAAATTAAGAGTTGAGAAAATAGGAAAAATTAGGAGAAACTGTAAAAGCCAGTAAAAACCAGGGTGCTCACCTCATCTGAAGCATGACAACTGTGCCAACACTATACCAGTTAAAACCAAAAGTTTCGTGGTAACCGTTTTGGTGAAAGCTTTCTTCATGCCTTTGGAGATGTGGTTCCTACTGCATGGAGTCTTTTCTAATGAGTACACTTAAAAGCTTCTTTGGGGGCACCTGGGGGGGCTCAGTTGGTTGAGTGCCTGACTCTTGATTTTGGCTCAGGTCATGATCCCAGGGTGTGTGAGATTAAGCCCTGCATCCGCTGGCTCTGTGCTGACAGCACAAAGCCTGATTGGGATTCTCTCTCTCTGCCCCTCCTCCGCATGCTCTGTCTCTCTTTCAAAATAAATAAATAAACATTAAAAAAAAAAAGCTTCTTTAATACTTCCTTTGTGAATTCTTCACTGCCTCCTTCTCTGTAAATAGCACTATGCAAACTGTGTCTACTACACTGCACTTACCATGTAATCATTTCTTTACTTGTCTTTCTGTCCTCTACCCTAATCAAACTTGAGTTGGAAGGCAGGGACTTTGTTATATTCACCTCTGACTATTCTGTACCTCATCTATGTCTAGTATGTAACATAAAATCACTCAATGATTTTGAAGGAAGAAAATTGGAAAAACTCCCAGTGACCTGTTTTTGAATGTCAAAATCTTTTTAACGACAATCACACTTTAGTAAGTATATGAAATGTTTATTCTGTAAATAAGAGACAAACATAAATACAATCTGCCCTGCTGACATGACTTTTCAGTTTTCCTTACTGCCCCTAGTTGTAAGAACAAGTTATTTTCATTCTGGATTGTTTCTCTAAATATAAACTAATTCAGGTTTGTTTGTTTTTAAAGAAACAATATTTTACTAGTAAATGCCATTTCCTATTAACAGAATCTAGCCTTTTATGCAAATGAACAATAATACATATGCAAGGTATAATAGGTGCCAAGACCTAGAATAAAACAAAACACAAACCAATTTCCAGACTGAAATCAGTTTTTTAACATTAACAATGATGAAAGGAGGTATGGAGAAACTAGGTCACACTGCAAATAACTCCAAACTAAAAAATAAGTTCAAAAGCAACAATAATTTTGGTTGCAGAATATATCACTTAATTATAAATTATAGATGAGTATTTCAACATGGACCACATTTCAGAAAAAAGACAAATCTTTGTCAGCAATGGATTCTATCAGTGTGATCAGTGTGTGAAAATAGTGTGTCTCTCCTTTTTGCCTCTCTACTAATTACTCTCCTTTTATTATTTATTCTCATGTTTGTGCCACATGTTGGCTAGAGAGCTTGATTTGTGTACTTTACAGTAAGATAAGACAAGTTTTTGGTATGTGCAGTAATTTCTCTTTTGGTCTTTTTAGTTGTATTTCTCAAATATGTGAAAACTATGATAAAATAATACATTTAAGCAAAAGATTTTATTATCTGAAAGTATGAGAAAGATTTAAGGTTTTTAGGCTGAAAATCTATTATGCTATAGCCAATCTATCTATGTACATAGCAAACATAGCAAGGGTTTCTAAGAGTCAGGACACATTTTACGAATGAGCAATAATCTCGACTGACATTTTTAAAAAATGAAGAACATATGTACCAAATCTTCAAATTTTACTATTCATAAAAACATTTTACACAACTATTCATAAGGCAAAAATTTAGATTATTCATTTTATTGTTGAAGCCTAAGAATTTCTTAGTCAGTTGAAATGGACCCAGAACTGAAATTGAACTGAAATTTCATAACCATTCAAAAAATGGTTATGAAAAACCTCCAAAGCATTTAAAACACCAAGCTTTCCCCACTGTTACTTTCATTATTTCAAGGTTTAAGTATTACTTTCATGATCAATGAGAACATCCAAATCTACTAAAACTATTAAAACACAAAATTTTCCCAATTAAAGCTAATAATGTGATTTGTTTTGAAACTATGAAATCCAATAAATCTTAAAATGAGCTAATAACTAGTTTTACTTATCAGAGCAAACCTAACACCTGAAGATTTCTTGTCAAATGTTGTACAGTCAATGTTGTAAAATCAGATTAATTTAACTGGAATATAATGTAATAGAAAGGTTTTTACTTATGTCTCTATTCACAGAATGTGATTTGTTCAAAAGCAGATATAAAATAAAATTCTTAGGACATGAATTATTTCAGAGACATGAATATCTTGTTACAGACAACAGAAACACAGTAAAATTCCCCAAAGTAAAAAAGTTGGTTAAAGGAAAAACAAAAAAAAACAGTGAAGAAGTATTAAAGAGGATGGTATGTATATACTAAACAAAGGCAATTAGAATCCTTACCTTTGGGCTGCTGTTTTTACTAGTGACGTCTGTACATTAGCATGTTGAAAACGTCTACCATGAACTACAGTTCCAGAACATATTGATGCATTTTGTACATTTTCACTGCAGATGCAAAAAACAAGGAATAATTTGAACAGAGGAAAAATTACATACACACATGCAAAATAAATTCTTTCAAATCTGAACACACATACACAAAAAGCTCCACACTAAAATATGTATTTTTACAGATCAATCCAATGACCATGTTAAATTGTCCACCAAGAGTTTTCCACTTTCTGAATTTGTCTCTGAAATGTTTCTAATACAATTCATGAAAGAAGATAAAACAGTAGAAGAACACTAGAATAGAAATCAGGAATCCAAATGAATGTTCTGTACTGTAAGATATCCTATAAATTAACTCAGATATATTTTTTCTTATTCTGTTAGGAACTATACATAAAAAAAGCTTTTAAACTGTATTACAAAGATTTCTTATATGTCAAAATAAAAATCAAATGTACTAACTGTAAAAAAAAGAAAAAGAAAAAAAAAAAAAGTCAGGAGTCCCAAATTCTACTTCTGATTCTGCCATTGACTTAGCCATTCTGCCATTACTTACCCTTCATGTACCACAGTTTTCTATCTAGAGGTTGACAAAACTGAAATTGAAACAGTGCTTTTCAATCCTATTTCTGGGAGGTATAACAGCATAATCAATCATATCAGTAAAAGTGGTTCACTAGGACAACCCCTAAGGATTATAACTAGAAAAGGAAGAGGAAAAAGAAATCTTAAAAAAAAAAAAAAAAAAAGGAAAAGAAAAAAATCCCTTTTGAGATAATCCTGATTAAGTGTCCCCTAAAGGAGACATGACCCTTCTACCCTCCAGTGCCTTCTACTTCTAGTATTATGACCAAGATTTTACTAACTATATGAGAGGAAGCTCATCTAATGAAATCTCACTCTACTGGAAATTTTCTTGCAATATTTTTATTCAGAACCAAAAAAATCACTGCAGTCAACCATAATCCCAAATTCAAAGCAAAGAATTCACGCCCTGGTACAACTTTACCTCTTGGCACTGCTAAAAAGGTGAAAGTACAGGTTGGGTCAACTGGCCACAAAGGCAGCTAATTTTTGGTGTCAAACCCTTTATCTTTTCTGAAATGACTATACCTCAATTTCTTATTGTTGCTCAACATGTTAAGTCCAATTGGGTTGCCTTTCAAAGGTTTTAAACTGTCAGCCTTGTTTCGTCTCGCACATGTCTTCCAGGGGTCACCAGAACTGGTAGAAACAATTTCAGATTGACGATTTAACTGTAAAAAGATCCATAAATGTTAAAGAGTCAATAAACACAATATGGTTGTTTGAAAACTCACTTATTAAAAAAGCTGTAAAAATAGTACCAGCTGTTGGAGATGGGAGAGAAGGATGACAGTGTCATGAATTTAAGAATAATTCAACTGTAACACTTTTTTTTCCTAAAGAGAACACAAATTTGTAGGACCAGGGGTGTTCATATTATTTTCTCTTCATTTAAGTGTCTCCAAAGGTCTTTAAGATAATTAGAAGAGAAAAACAGAAGACATGAAGGGTAGACTATCTTCAAACAGAGCTTTACTGAGAGTAAAGAAAAATATTTCCCCTGCTACTTCTATTTGTAGGACAAGTACAGCCAAATGTGTTAATAAGTCATCATTTCAAGTTACACAAGGACTTTGGCCTTAGCATCAAAGTTTCTATACAAACACAGAAACTGAAATGTCTTGATACTTTCATTGTTGCCAGTGATAATATATAGCATATCAACAATAACTTTCGGGAGATTACAGTGTGACAACAGGATGGCCCATTCCTTGGAAGATTCTTTTAAACAAAGAAACCTACTCTTACTACATTCATCACATCAGACATTTAAAAGCTACTTTCAGACTCATTAAGACAAAGGTCCACAGTTCTTAGTGATAATTTACCCAAAAACAACACTTTCAAAATCCTTATTTATTTTTATTTTTTTTATTTTAATGTTTATTTTTGAGACACAGAGAGAGAGAGAGAGAGAGAGAGAGAGCGCGCACAAGTGGGAGAGGGGCAGAGAGAGAAGCAGACACTGAATCCGAAGCATGCTCCAGGCCCCAAGCTGTCAGCAAAGACCCCAACGCGCGGCTCGAACCCACAGACCATAATAAGATCATGACCTGAGCCAAAAGTCAGGACGCCCAACCACTGAGCCACCCAGGCACCCCTCTTATTTACTTTATTTTTGAATCAGTGGCCTAATATTTTATTTTCCACTCATATACAAGAAAATACAATTGTAAGAAGAGAGGAACTTGGCTTTTATTCCACAATTGATCTCCATAGAAACCTAACATTTCCCTAAAAAAATCTCTCACAAAAAAGTCCTCCTGAGTACAGAGTTCATTTTGCCAACACTATTCTTATTTTTAGGCAAATCTACATTACAAAACTCCAACAAGATCTATTTTTGACACACTGCTTATCACTTTCTCCTCCTTGAGACATTTTGTTACTTCCTAATCTTTTACAGCCATGTGCTTCAGACTCTTCCATTTCTGGCAATGGCACATTAAGTAATGCAGATCAATTTCCTTCCATTATCTGAAAACAACTAGAAAAAAACCTGGACAAAATGCAAACTAAAAAAAATGTATGTTTGAGACAGCTGAGGACTCCGAAGGCAGTGAAGAATTAAGAACTAAGATCAGGAACAAGAAACACAAGAGGCCTGAGCCCAGATTTGTATTTTCCCCTGATGCATCTATTGATTCCAGAAGATGCAACTGAGAGGCTAAGTCGGAACTTCCAACAGAGAGCTAGAGAAACAAAAAGCAGGGATGCACATCTACCATATGTGACTGGCCTCATAAACCTTCAAAATTTGGATCAGAATGATAGGCTATGAATAATAGCCTTCATAAACCTGAAATCCAGCTTCTAATCATCTCAACCTTCAGTTCAATTAAGGAAGTTCCAAATGTTTAATGTAAATCAGAATTACTTGCATAATTAATTACAGAATTAAACTGCTGTGTCCAACCTTTTACAGTTTATTCTTATTCATTAGGTCTAGGGTGGGCCTAGGAATCTGTATTTCTAGCAAGTCCCCAAGTGATGCTGATACCACATTTGGAGAACCACTGGATTAAGGTGATCTGAGACTGAGATTGCTAATGCTCCTAGTAACAAGCCAGAAGTAAATATATTTCTCTTCCAAAAAGATAATTTTCTAGGCCTCCAACTACTTCCATGATTTTTCATATGCAATTAACATTCATAGCAGACTCAAAGAAATTAGACACATGATCAAATCAAGAGAAACAATTAAAAAACGGGAAAAAACCCCACAGGGGATAAAGATAATGGGATTATCACCCTCTCATTTCTGTTAGAAGAAGAATACAATCTCTTTTGCATTTGGTGAATAGCATTATTGTGGAATGATAACAATTTAGGAATCAAACAGACTTGTCTCTTTCTAGCTGGGTAACCTTCCTTATAGTCATAGGGTTATTTCATGCATTAACAAAAATATACACAAACTGCCTATCCCTGCAATGGGCAGATGGGTAGGAATTCAGTTATCAACAGTTCCCACTCAATTAGAAATACAGGTATCCTCTCTTAGCCTAACAACTGGTCATTAAGATGCATTCATCTGAGGAAAATTAGGCCTATCTAGTCATTGTGACCTAGCCCTTTCCCCATGTTATTCTGAAAAAATGCCTTAAGTCAATGAATGGTTCTCAAAGTGTGGCCGCTGGACCAGCAGAACCAGCATCATTTGCAAACACTTAAAATGCAAATTATCAGGCCCCACTCCAGATCTCCTAAATCAGAAACTCTGGAAGTGGGGTCCAGCAATATTTTTATCAAACCTTCCAGGTGATTCTGACGAACACTAACACTGGAGGGTCAATGCTCTGGGTGATTTTGATATATATAGCCTGTTAAGAATCTCAGAAGCAAAAAGTTTCCATTAACGAATGATCATATAAAGGCACCCGGATGGCTCAGTCAGTTAAGAATCTGACTCTTGGTTTCGCTCATGTCATGATCTCACGGTTTCTTGAATTCAAGCTCCATGTCGGGCTCCGTGCTAACAGTGCAGAGCCTTCTTGGGATTCTGTTCTCCCTCTCTCTGCCCCTCCCCCACCTGCGCTATCTCCCTCTCAAAATAAATAAATTAAAAAAAAATTTTTTTTAATGTTTATTTTTTGAGATAGAGACAGAAGTGCAAGTAGGGGAGGGGTAGAGAGAGAGAGAGAAACACAGAATCTGAAACAGGCTCCAGGCTCTGAGCTGTCAGCCCAGAGCCCGATGATGATGGGGCTCGAACTCACAAACCATGAGATCATGACCTATGTAATCAGACGCTTAACTGGCTGAGCCACTCAGGCGCCCCTCAAAATAAGTAAATTCTAAAAAAACTTAAAAAAAAAAAAAAAGGGCTGATCATACAATTTCATTCTATCTAGGCAATTACAAAAGCTAATATTTAGTGAATACTTACTATGAATAGGCATTATGTTAGTTACTTTATATTCAATCTCCATATTTTATACATTTCAGTAGTTCTTCAGATTGGGATTCAGCAACCACACCTAAAACAGGTCAATTACTTGCTGCTGTTGAGTGATAGGATTAATTTCCCACTTCAATTCTCTCCTTAACAAAATCTCTCCACCACATGTCATTTAAACTCTATTGACATTCTATCCTTGTGCTATGAAGATCAGTGAGCTGAAAAAGCAAAGTAACCTGTCCAAACTAGTTAAATGGCTTTAAACATTTAAAGACCAGTCTGATTCCAAAGTCTATGTGCTCCCATACTATACTGCATGAGAAATTTTTATAATGCTGTTTATAATGCTGTAGAAATATAAATAATGATGCTTAACAAGAAAAAAGCAGGAACAAACTGTGTTATTCCAGAAAGGACTCACCATTGGAATACCAACTATTCTACAGATACCAAAAAGGAACTGCACTAAATATTCCTTTATATAAATGTAGAAAGTTCATCTTTCCTTTTAAGAATTGTTTAAGCCAAGGGGCACCTGGGTGGCTCAGTCAGTTAAGCGTCCAACTTCAGCTCAGATCTCGCGGTTCATGGGTTCAAGCCCCACATCGGGCTCTGTGCTGACAGCTCAGAGCCTGGAGCCTACTTTGGATTCTGTGTCTCCCTCTCACTCTGCCCCTCTCCCACTTGTGCTCTGTCTTTCTCTGCCTCTCAAAAAAAAAAGCATAATAAAAAAAATAAATAAAAAAAATAAAATTCAAGATGATATATTCAATCTGGATGTTCCTGAAAAATTTTAATTTTTCTTCCCCTCTGCCCCTCTGTTTAATAGCCTAACACAGTTTTCTAGCTAATGCAAGCATAAGATCAGGAGAACTGTAGACAGAAGGATTAGCACAAAACAATCGTGATTACAAAACCAACTTTAAATATAGGCATTAGCCACTGGTGGAAGACTCACTGGAGCCATGCACTATATAGGGTTACATAGCCTCACAATTCTCACAACCATCCTATAAAATGGACAATTATTAGCAGGTCTAGAATCTGATACTCTGATGAACTACTCTAATACTTTACTCATCCAAAAAAAGCTGTTTCTCTCAACTGAGTATCAATCCACATGGAAAACCTTTACACAGTACAAACAATAGGACAGGGATCAGCAAACCTTTTTTGTAATTTTTTTTTTTAATGTTTATTTATTTTTGAGAGAGAGACAGAGAGTGAGCAGGAGAGGGGCAGAGAGAGACGGAGACACAGAATCCGAAGTAGGCTCCAGGCTCTGAGCTGTCAGCACAGAGCCCAATGCAGGGCTCAAACCCACGAACCATGAGATCATGACCTGAGCCGAAGTCCAATGCTTAACTAACTGAGCTACCCAGGCGCTCCAGCAAATCTTTTTTGTAAAGGGTCACATAGCAAGTATTTCAGACTTTGTGGGTCAACAGTCTCTGCTGAAACTACTCAACTCTGTACAAAAAATTCAAATCTGTGTTATAGCATGAAAGCAGTAATAGATAATACATAAACAAATAAGCACAGCTGTTTTCCAATAAAATTTTATCTATAAACACAAATTTAAATTTCATATAATATTTGCATGTAATAAAACAGTATTCTTTTGACTTTGGGGGAAATCATTTAAAAATGGTTCTTAGGCCATAGATTGTAGGCCAAATTGGCCTGTAAGCCTTAGTTTGCCAATTCTGTATTATATATTCATCAAGCAACAAATGAGCATAGTCAGTTACTAGAATTTAAGCTCCACAGGAAAAAGAAACTTGACTACTTTGTTCACTAGCATCTGGAACACTGTGATCAATACATATTTGTTGCATGTGGGACTATGAAATGTGCAAAAATTATCAACATATGGTTATCATCCACCCGAACTTATCACACATCAAATAAATCAATTTAAGGAAAAAATAAGTATTCAAGAAATATAGCACGTAAGAATTTCAGATAAGAAGATAACCTAAAAGAATCTATTAAATGATTACACATTTATAACGTACATTACAGGGGTTTTTGGGTGGCTCAGTTGGTTAAGCATCTAACTACTGATTTTCGTTTATGCCATAATCTCATGGTTTGTGAGATTGAGCACCGCATCATTGCAGAGCCTACTTAGGATTCTTTCTCCTCTCTCTCTGCCCCTTCTCCCACTCGTACTCCCTCTCTCTCAAAATAAATAAATGTTTTAAAAAAGTTCATTAAAGGGGTGCCTGGGTGGCTCAGTCAGTTGAGCGTCAGACTTCCACTCAGGTCATGATCTCGCGGTATGTGAGTTCGAGCCCTGTGTCGATAGCACAGAGCCAGGTGCCTGCTTTAGATTCTGTGTCTCCTTCTCTCTCTGTGCCTCTCCTTCTCCGCTCATATTCTGTTTGTCTCTCAAAAATAAATAAACATTAAAAAAATTGTTTTAAAGAAAAAAAACACACCACATAAACTGAAAACCAATGTCACAGAAGTTAGTAACTGAAAACACCTTTTATTTTTCCCTGCAAAGTTTACTATATTTCTGTCCACCTAAAGAACCCCTAAACAGTAGCACTCTAAGCAATCCAGATGTCAAAATAAAAGCTAGAGGGGCACTTGGGTGGCTCAGTCAGTTAAGCGTTCGACCTCGGCTCAGATCATGATCTGTGGTTCCTGAGTTCAAGCCCTATGTCAGGCTCTGTGCTGATAGCTCAGAGCCTGGAGTCTGATTCGGATTCTGTGTCTCCCTCTCTCTCTGCCCCTCTCCTGCTCACACTCCATCTCTCTCTCTCTCTCTCTCTCTCTCTCTCTCTGAAAAATAAACACTAAATAACATTTTTAATAAAAAAAAAAAAGCTAGGGAAAACTGCAATGTGAAAAAAACCTCATAGTTTTTCATTGTAACTTCATAAAGAAAAATTTTAGAGTACTAAGAGAAAATCTTCAAATTCTATAAATTCCCTTAATTACAACAAAATAGAGATGTTGTAGGAGAAAAAAAACCCACAAAGATGGAGGGAAAGTAAATTTAAAAGACCCTATAATACTATTCAACTGTAAATACAAGAAATCTATGAAGAGGGTACCATGTCAAAATAGTAAAAATTCAACTTTGACCACATACTTCCCAAGATTACAAGAAAATAGGAACTTTCATATATTATTAGTGGGAATGGCAAATGCTAACTCCTATGAATGAGGCATTTGGTAATAACTAGCAACATTACATATATATTTACCCTCTGAAACAGCAACTGCAATTCTAGGAATCTATCCCAAAAGTATACTGTAAAGATATGAAAAGATATAAGCATAAGGCTTTACTTATTTATTTTAAAGCATAAGGCTTTATTAAAGCACTACTTATAGTAACAAAAGACTAGGAAACACCTCTGCTCAACACTAGGCAATCAACTAAATATCTACTGTTTATCCACTCACGGGAATACTATGTAACAATAAAAGAGATGATACAGAGGTTTTTTTAAAAATGTTTTATTAATTTTTGCTAGAGGGCGTGAGCCGGGGAGGGGCAGAGAGAGAGGGAGAGAAGATTAGAAGTGGGCTCTGCACTGACAGCAGTGAACCCAAGGCAGGGCTTGAACAGACGAACCCGTGAGATCATGACCTGAATCAGATGCCCAACTGACTGAGCCACCTAGGTGCCCCAAGAGATGATAAAGATCTCTAAATACTTTGCAGACTATACTGTTAAGCAAAACAATCGAAGTATCAAATAGTGTGGGCAGTTTCTCCAAGAAAGGATGTATATTCTATTAAAAAAGTGAAGAGGGGTGCCTGGGTGGCTCAGTCGGTTGAGCGTCCGACTTCAGCTCAGGCCATGATCCCATGGGTTCGAGCCCTGCATTGGGCTCTCTGCTGACAGCTCAGAACCTGGAGCCTGCTTCGGATTCCGTGTCTCCCTTTCTCTTTGCCCTTCCCCTACTCACACTCTGTCTCTCTGTCTCTCTCTCTTTCTCTCTCTCAAAAAATGAATAAATGTTAAAAAAAAAAAAAAGGAAGGAAGAAAATTAAAATGAAAGGCTAAACCATGTAATTTTTAAATTTTTTTTTCCAACGTTTATTTATTTTTGGGACAGAGAGAGACAGAGCATGAACGGGGGTGGGGCAGAGAGAGAGGGAGACACAGAATCGGAAACAGGCTCCAGGCTCTGAGCCATCAGCCCAGAGCCTGACGCGGGGCTCGAACTCACAGGACCGCGAGATCGTGACCTGGCTGAAGTCGGATGCTTAACCGACTGCGCCACCCAGGCGCCCCGTAAACCATGTAATTTTTAAAAAAGGTTAGCTATTAGTGAAAGAGAAAAGGATAGAGGAAATCAGAACAAAACCTAGACTTCTCTGAATAAAACTTCTTTTATAGATAGGACTTTCAAATCACAAAAATGTTTTTTGTATAATTATAAAACAAACTCATTTTAATTGATTAAAAAAAAAAGTAGTAGGGGCACCTGGCTGGCTCAGTCGGAGCTGCATGTAACTCTTGATCTCGGGGTTATGGGTTCAAGTCCCAGGTTGGGTGTAAAGATTACTTAACACAAATAAACAAAAAAAAAATTTTTTTTTAAGTTCACTCAAAAAAAACAAAAACAAAAACACACAACATAGTAATTTAAATACTCAGTCCTAATAGGATATACCTGACGGTGCCACTAAACACCAACAAGCAAACAGAAGGGGAAAAAAAATATTAATCATTTTATTAGTAATTATATTCGTATTGGTATTGTGAAACAATCTCGTAGGACAAAGCAAGTAAGTAATTAAGTTAACATCATTAGGAAAAAAGACACTAAACCCAAAAGCCATTAAAGGAAAAAAGATCAATATTTTGACAACATAAGAAAACTTTTTATCCAAGGCAATAATCGTCAAAAGCAAATGCAAAAGACTAGTCAAAAAAAATGGTTTAAACTATTAGCAGATAGTATCACAGCAACGGGCCAAATTCTCCAAAAGACTCTATTTCATCAATCTATGAAACCATTGTAAGACACATATCATTGTAAATACAAACGTGCAAACAAATTTTTCTAAATGAACTATGTCATGCCATTATTATTATGCATCTAGATAGATTTCAGAGATGTCAAAAAAGTGTTAGACTCAATATAGTAAGAATTCATATGAATCAATAATATTCTACAGACTAAATTAAAAAAATGGGCAAAGATATTAACTGACAGTTATCAAAAATGAAAAATAAATGGACTACACATATGAAAACACATTTAACCTTACTCATCATAAAAGAAATGCAAATTAAGACTATATTGAGAGATGCCTGGGTAGCTCAGTCAGTTAAGCGTCTGACTCTTGATTTCAGCTCAGGTCACGGTCTCATGATTTGTGAGATTAAGCCCCATCTGAGGCTGCACTGACAGCACAGAGCCTGCTTTGGGATTCATTCTCTCTCTCTCTCTCTCTCTCTCTCTCTCTCTCTGATTCTCTCTCCCTCTCCCCGCCTCCCCCACTCACTTTCTCTCTCTCTCAAAATAAACTTTAGAAATATATATATATATATAAATCTTCTCTTGAAGTATTAGTTTTTAGTATACAACCTAAAAAAATTACCAAAAAAAAAAAAAAAATCAGAAAAGCAACACTTGCCTTTTTTCCTTTTGAGGTCTCAGAATCCTCATCTTCACCCACACTGAGTAGATTTGCCTCACTACACAGAAAACAAGGGGGAAAAAACCTTAAGTGACAATTACAACCCATACATTAATTCAGAAGTTTTATTCTCTTTGCTCACCTAATTCAGGGATCAGCAAATGTTTCCTATAAAGGGCCAGAGAGTAAACATGGTCTTTATACCAACTACTCTGCCATTTTGGTATGAAAGCAGCCACAGACCACAGGTGTGGCTGTGTTCCAATAAAACTATTAACAAAATCTAATGATGGGCCAGATTCAGCCAATGGGCCATCGTTTGTTGCCCTTGCTATAAATGAACATACAATTTTTGTTTTCCTAACTGTAGATTCCATTTACAGTCACTCAGTTTTCCTTTCTGTCTTGGATTTAAAATTAGGGGAAAAGAACAGAGAAACAAAATAGAGAAAAAGCTGGTAAGAAAACCTTAGCTGATATAAAGAAAGTAATTCCAATGGTGTTACCACAGTAAAACAGTTACACCTTTGCAACTACTGGAAATATCAACACTTTACAATCACTGGCCTGAGACTCTAAAAGATCAGACTGATATATCTATTTAATCTCAAAATATTAAAAAAGCTAAGCTCCTAAGGATCCTCTTATAATGATAAACCAAAGAGTATGATTCATAAATGAAATATACAGAACAAGTAATATAATCATGACAAATCTAACAAAGAAAGTCAAAATACATTCTTCTAAAGACAACTATTAACCTATTTTTAGTAAAATCTTAGTTATTTATAATAAAAATGTAAAATATTTGTTTCATTGCTGTTTATACACATCCCAACTTTTTTACTAGTAAAAATTCTCTTTTTTCCAAACATTTTACAAAAATATTTAAAAGGTGGTATACTTTCTACTCAATTTTGGATCTGATTCAAAATTTTCAAAATTACATAAGAAAAATATATTATTTATAGTGATAAAATATAATACTAATATTATATATATAATTATAATAAAATACTTGTATTTTATTTATTATATAATAATAAAAGACAGGAGAGAAAGATGACCACAAAATACCAATTTTAGGTGAAAACCTTACCAGTTCGAAGTTCTCCTTCGAATAAAAGTTTACAGTCAGTTCAATATCTCATAGATGAAAACACATGAAAGTGGTAATGATGAATGGAGCTGTTGCCCAGACAGAAAAGTGAAGCACCTACAATATTTATCAGCCAATATCTTCTGAATGATTTTTTGTGTAGAAATTTTTAAAAATACTTATAGTTTGGTAGAACTCCTTGTATATATTTATGTATCTCTGAATTTGTTCTGGCCCAGTGGAAAACCAGATCAACAAACCAAGGCACCTAATAGCAATGGTGACTTTGTAATACAAGTCTCATGATATGCAAAAGGTTGTATTAAAACTATCATTTAAATTTTACAAAGCAGTCATTCTAAGCACACTAACAAAGTGTAATAACTACTCTGTTTAACTTTTGCCTGAGTTAACATCTGTGTTTATCATTTATATAGTTTCTGCTTTCTCTGGTAGTAATGTGATCTAAGATGGATAGGGCAACTGGGAAGAAAGATACACTATAGGACTTAAACTTTCACAAAAAACTCAGGGGTCTTAATGTGGGTTCACTTACTCATGATAAACAGTAGCTTTTCAAATCAGAAATGTTATTTAAAAAAAAGAACAATTTCTTTAATTGAAAATCTTTAATGATCAATTTTTAATAAGCTTACATGTATTACATGCACATAATCATTTCAAAAGACACATAATCATTCACATGCACATAATCATTCAAAAGAGAAATGAAAAAGCAAAATTATTTAATAAAAATCTGCTTTTTCTTTCCTTGATGCTACTATAAAAGATGTTTTCTTAAGAATACCATACTCTTAAAAATACTTCCATGGAATATAAATCATTTTTCAATGAAATGTCATTCTTATAAAATATGTGACGGAAGAAAAAAAGTTCTTACTCTTTATCTGTATCTCCTTCGCTTTCGTCTCCATGATCAAAGCTCCAATTATTTTTAAAACCTCCATCTCTCTTAGATTCTGATCTAGCCAAAGCTGAAATAAAACAGAGATAAATATTCATTAACAAAGCTATTCAATATGAAATAAAATTTAGCATTTCTCAAGCTTTGATTAGTCTAGATGTTTTCTTAATTTTCTTGCTTTTTGAATATTTCTTATAAACATCTCATCTCCAAAATGAAAAAGAACACATTAAAATCTGTTTCTGCTAATTTACGGTTGTCCATATGCATGAGTTTGTTACCAAGAAGAAACTCAAATTGGTAAGATTTGATACAATAAAAACAGAGGTGGAGCATATGAGTATGTATAAAATATATAAAAACCAACCCTGTATGTCCATATTTGATCACTGATCGAATTACTACCTGTTACTTTGTTATTTTGTTTATAAATCATTTATGAGAACTATATCCAGACACTAGCCTTTTCTTTACTTAAGTCAATCATCTCGGCCTTTTAACAGAAGAGAAATCAATGTTTTCTGCGTTGACAATATGGTGAACTCAATGTCCAGGAAAATCCTCTAGATCAGAACACCACATATACTCATGATGAGTTTTAAAATTTTAAGTGAGTGGCTAAAACCCTCTGAAACCATAAAAAACCAGAAAGTGGGAACTGAGAGATAAATGAGTTCTGAAGCTGGCATTTGTCTCAGAGTCAAAAACCTGATGGCCTAGATCCTGGGCTTTAAGATCAAGTTTGGGATGCCAGCAAGATGAGAGGTTAAACTGATGACCAGAAGATCTGAAGGGCAACCTTAAAATTAGGTGAACTAGGAGAAAAAAAGAAACTGAAAGAAAGTAGGAATAATTCTGATGTCTTTCCTTTGCTCTGGGCTTTTAGGTTAAACTGATGACAAAGTGTATTTACCTCATGGTTAGGGAATTCCTAACCACAAGCTCACAATTACTCAGGTTTGGGACCAGAATTTTCATAACCATAACCTACAGGACCCAGGAAAGTCTATAATTAAAACAGTCTCACAAGAGGCTGAGTATCACTAGATGTTGGAAAAATGCAAATCAAAACTATAATGAGATACTCAGTCATTAGGATAGCCATTATTTTTAAAAAACATGAAATAGTAAGTGTTGGTAAGAATGTGGAGAAACTGGAAATTCTGTGCATCGATGGTGGAAATGTAAAACAGTGCAGCCACCATGGGAAATTCGGCAGTTCCTCAGAGTTAAACAGAATTACCCTATGTTCCAGAAATCTCATTTCTAGGTTTGTACCCAAAATAACTGGGACAGCACGGACTCTGATACTTACACACCAACATTCATAGTAGCATTAATCACATAGCCAAAGGTGAAAACAACTCAAATGTCCAGCAAAAGATGAATAAATAAATAAAATGTTCTGTGTATATATGCATATACATACATACACAGAGGAATATTATTCAGCCATAAAGGAATCAAATTCTGATACATGCTACAACATGGATGAACCCTGAAAACATTACAATGAGTTAAACAAGCTAGCCATAAAATAACATATATTGTATGACTCCACTTATATGAGGTATCAAGGATGGGCAAATTCAGAAGCAGAAAGTGCGACAGAGGTTAACACGGGTTGGAGAAGGAAAAGAATGGAGAGTTATTTTTTTAATTGGCATATGGTTTTTGTTTGGGATGATGAAAAAGTTCTGGAAATGAATGGTGGTAATGATTGTACAACATTATGAAAGTACTTAATGACAATCCAAATTGTACACTTGAAAATGGTTAAAATTGTAAATTTTGTTATGTATATTTCTGCTACAATGAAAAACTATTTTTAAAGCCCCACCCTGCAAAAAGCCTCTATGTGACTAACAGAATCAAATATAAATCCTCTCTAAAAATTTCAATGCAGCCTCAAAAAGAGTTTCAAAGAATAGGAGTTCACAACCAAAATTATGAAATGGGAAGGAAGAAGTCACTATGAGCAAATCTGAAACTTCTTTACATGTATACTGGGGTTGGACAAATAATAGCGTATAATGGATGCAAGGTTTCTCCCTGTCAGAGAAAGAGGTTACAAATAAGCAACAGAAAAGAAAACCAGAATGAACTCTGTTTATTCTAATGGTACTAGAGAAAGAGATATCAGTATGAATCCATATTTGTTTGACATATATACAGATAGGTAAAAGAACAAATATAGGTATGTCTTGTAGCATGGGTTAGTATACAGAACTAAGGCTCTCTTCTCTGAGAGGTCTAAAAAGCAGTGACAGCCTAGTGGCAACAAGTACACTTACAGCCAGATCCTGATTTTTAAATATCATTCTCTAATAAACGGAGCTCAGGCTCCTAGAAGAAATGACTGATTCTAAGGATGGGGCAGGGAAAATACAAGATAAACCTGGAATATTCTGTATACTAGGAAATAAGGAGGTTCTTTTTCCAAAAAAAAAAAAAAAAAAAAAAAAAAAAAAAAAAAAAGATGGAGGAATATCAAAAGGTTACAGGAGCCAAACTGAACCTCCCAATAGTTGAACAAGGGTGAAACAATTTTAGCAAAAATAAGCAACAGTATTGAATTATAACTCCCAAAAGTAAACAAATATTCACAAAGTCATACTGACATAAATGACTGAATGAATAAATAACTAAATGGGAAAAAGGGACATACTTTCCTTAAAAAAGAATTCCAAATGATATATGCACAAACTCTTTCCTATAAGAGATGAAACTTAATTCCCTTTCCCTTCAGTATAGACTGGACTTGGTAACTCACTTACAAGCATCGACTACAGAAAGGGAAAAAAGTCAATTGACAGTGATATCTGACAATCACTACCTCAGCCATAATTAAGGTTAAAATCAAAAGTGACGTCTTATTCACAGGATGTAGTATTTAATATAATGTGATGAAAATGCCACTTCAGCTCTGTGGTCTTCTTCCCAAAAACCCATAATGCCAGTTAATCATGAGAAAACATCAGATAAACTGAGAAACAGTCTACAAAATACCTGACTAGTATGCTTTTAAAAAGGAAGGAAAGATTAAGAAACTATTATAGATCAGAGGAGACTAAGGAGATGTAACGATCAAAATGCGGTATCCTGGATTGGACCTTGGAATAAGAAAAGGACATTAGTGAAATAACCAGGGAAGTGCAAATAAAGTCTGTAGTTTGGGTAATAGTATTATAGTTATGTTAATTTCCAAGTTTTTAACAAATGTACTATGATCATATAAGGTGCCAACATTAAGAAAAAATGAATAGTATATAGAAACTATGACATCTTCGAAACCTGTCTATGAATTTAAAATTATTCCCCAAAAAGAACATTAAAAAATCAAAAGTAAAATGAACCTGTTTTAAAAAAAGATGGTTAGGTGAAAGTTATGCTACCAAGACAGAAAAGGTAATTAAACTATAATGATTTCTAAGCTAATGAAGACTCATAATCGAGCAACTAGTATCCATCAACTAGGCAAAAAAGGCCACGAGGCAGCGAAAAGTCAAGAAATGTTTATTATTTATGCACTAAAGGAGCTAGGGTTCTAAACACACAATTCTAACACATCTAGTCATATGATTTCCCAATCCACAGATTAGAACCTCTAAATGTATAAATAAAAGGACAATAACCTCGAGAAAGTGATTACTGCCAATAAAAAAAAGTAAGTTAGAAAAAACAAACACATTTTTAAAACATAAGTTTAGGGCAACTTACAGTAGGAGCAAAACCTTAAATCCTTAAAAGTCCTGGAGAGCATTTCACATTTCAATATCCTGCTATAGCTGACGTTAGTAATAATGAGAATAGAAAATTATGTCCACTAAACTCCACTTACAAAATTAAGTGGAAGAAGAGATAAAGGTTAAGAAGAGATCCCAGTAAGTATCACAAATCAAATAAATGCATTTTTCTCCATATGCTTCACTAAAATGACAGTAAAGGAAGGAGAGGAGAAAAAGTAGAAACCCTTAAGAACAAAAAGAAAAGCAAAAAGGAGATAACAGTAAATGAGAGATGTAACTAAACTGAAAGATGAAAACGTGATGGATGGGGAGGCACTGACTTAGTTGACTAGAGAAAACACACCTAAATACCTACAAGGGCACAAATATTACCAAACTGACACAAGAAGATTTGAACACTGCTGCATCAATAAAAGAAACTGAATTATTACAAATATTTCCATAAAGAAATATTCAGGCCCAAAAGACCTCTCTAGTAATTTTTTTATACAGGTTATTTTTATTTCACAGTAAGTAATTTCATCCTATTTTTTAAGTAAACTCTACCCCCAACATGGGGCTCAATCTTACAACCCCAAGTTCAAGAGTCACATGCTCTAATGACTGAGTTAGCCAGGTGCCCCTATAGTAATTTCTTTCAAGCTTTTAAGAAAGAGCAACACATTTATTTTCCCAGAAAATAAAAGAAGGGAAAATACCCTGCACTGACTTCGCAAAGTAAGAGTATCTGGATTCCAAACCTGACAATGACACCCAAGGAAGGAAAATTACCACTCTCTCATGGAGACAAATATAAAATCCTAAATAAAGTATCAGCAAATCAAATCCAGTAATATGTAAAGAAAAATATATACTAATCGAGCAGAGTTTATTCCAAAAGAATCAACATTTAAAAATCATAAATATAGGGGCGCCTGGGTGGCGCAGTCGGTTAAGCATCCGACTTCAGCCAGGTCACGATCTCGCGGTCCGTGAGTTCGAGCCCCGCGTCAGGCTCTGGGCTGATGGCTCAGAGCCTGGAGCCTGTTTCCGATTCTGTGTCTCCCTCTCTCTCTGCCCCTCCCCTGTTCATGCTCTGTCTCTCTCTGTCCCAAAAATAAATAAACGTTGAAAAAAAAAATTTTTTTTAAATAAAAAAAAATCATAAATATAATTCACAAAACAAATACTTTGCAACAAACAGAAAACAGTAACAAATACTGTTTAGGGGCACCTGGGTGGCTCAGTCAGTTAAGTGCCTGACTCCTGATTTTGGCTCAGGTCATGATTTCACAGTTCCTGAGTTAGAGCCCAGCGTTGGGCTCTGCGCTGACAGTGCGGAGCCTGCTTGAGATTCTCTCTCTGCCTCTCCCCTGCTTGTGTGTTCTCCCTCTCCTTCTCTAAATAAACTTCTAAAAATTTCTTTAAAAATTAAAAACATAATTTTTAAAAATTTAATAAATACAGTAGACATTAATCCAACTACATCAATAATCACTCTGAACATCAATGGTTTAGGTGCACCAATCAAAAGACAAGAGTTGTCAAAGTGGATCAAACAACAGACCCAACCATATGCCATCTACAAGAAACATACTTCAGACACTAAATAAACAAATGGACACATACAGATTAAAAGTAAACAGATGGGGAAAGATATACCACACTAACAATAATCAAAAGAAAGCAGGAGTAGCTATGTTTTCAGACAAAGCAGATGTAAAAGCAAGGAAAGTTATTAGACATAAAGAAGGGCATTACATAATGTTAACAGAGTCAATTTTCTTTAATTTTTTAGTATTTATTTTTGAGAGAGAGAAAGCTCACCTGTGCAAGTGGGCCAGAGAGAGAAAAGGCACAGAATCTGAAGCAGGCTCCAGCTCTGAGCTGTCAGCACATAGGCCGATGAGGGGCTTGAACCCATGAACCATGAGATTATGACCTGAGCTGAAGTAGGATGCTTAACCATCTGAGCCACCCAGGCACCCCAACAGAGTCAATTTTCAATGAAGACATAACAATCCCTAATATGTATGTACCTAACAACAGTGTTAAACTATATAAGGCAGAATCTAGTAGAATTCCAAGAAGAAAACAGAAGACCTGTTATAATAATTGGAAACTGTAACATTCCTGTATTAGAAATGGACTGTGACAGTGGGCAGAAAAATCACTGAGAACAAAGTTGAACTCAATAATACCACCAACCAACTGGAGATGATGGACATCTACAGACCACTTCTTCATCCAACAACACAAAAATACACATTTTTCCCAAGCTCACATGGAACGATTACTAAGACAGACTACATTCTGAGCCATAAAACACTTTAACAAATTTACAGAAACAGAAATCACACGTCTGCTCTGAGATCACAACAGGATTAAACTAGAAATCTGTAAGTGAAAGGCTAGAAATCAACAAATGGAAAATTCCAAAATACGTGGAAGATTAAAACACCTCTAAATAACAAATGGATCAATGAAGAAACTTCAAAATAAATTTAAAAATATTTTGAACTAAATAAAAATGAAAGCACAACTTACCAAATTTGAGAGATATAGTGAAAGCAGTATACACAGGGAAATTTATAGCACTGAAAGCATGTATAAAGAAATATCTCAACTACATCACCTAAGCTTCTATCTTAGGAAGCTAGAAAAAGAGCAGTTCAAAACTGAAGCATAAGAAAAGAAATAATACAAATTAGGGCATAAATCAATGAAACTGAATAGGGAATCAATCAAAAAAAAAAATCAACAAAACCAAAATCTGGTTCTTTAAAGACTAATATAATCCATAAGCTGCCAGCCAGGCTAATTAAAAAGAGGGAAGACATAGGGATACCTGGGTGGTTCACTCAGTTAAGCATCCAACTCTTAGTTTCAGCTCAGTTGATCATCTCATGGTTCTCTGACAGCATGGAGCCTGCTTGGGATTTTCTTTCCCCCTCCCTCTCAAAATAAATAAACTTTAAAAAAAAAAAAAAAGGCGGGGGGGAGGGAAGACACAAATTACTAGTATCATAAATGAAAAAGGAACATCACTACAGATCTCATAGATATTAAAAGAATAAAGGAATAGTATTAACTCCACATCCAAACTTAATAACCCAGATGAAATGGACCACTTCCTTGAAAGATACAAGCTGCCAAAACTCACACAAAAAGAAACAAATGATCTACATAAGCCTCTATCAAAGAAACGTAATCAATAATTACTTTCCAAAACAGAAAACACCACGCCCAGACGGGTTCACTAGTGAATTCTACCAAATATTTATGGAAGAAATTGTATTAATTCTCTATTATCTCTTTCAGAAGATAGAAGCATTCTATGAGACCAACAGCACCCTAGCATCAAACCAGATAGAGACATTTACTAACAAATTGAATCCAGCAATGTGTAAGAATTATGCACCATGACCAAATGGGATTTGTCCCAGCTTTGCTGGACTGGTTCATCATTCAAAAAGTAATGTAATCCATTTCATCAATAGGCTGAAAAAGAAAAGTCATACAATCCTATCGATAGAGGCAGAAAAAGCACTTGATGAAATTCAACTCCTATTCATGATTTTTAAAACTCAGTAAACGAGGAATACGGAGGAACTCCCTAAACTTAATAAAGAGCATCTACAAAAATCTACAGCCAACATCATACATAATGGTGAGAAACTGAAGCTTTTCCACTGAGATCAGGTACAAGGGAGGAATGACCTCTCATCATTCCTTTTCAATAATGCACTGGAAATTTTGCTAATTCAATAAAACAAGAGAAGGAAAAAAGAGAGCTATAGATTGGGAAAGAAGAAATAAAACTTTGTTCAGAGATGATATTTCCACATAAAATCCAAAATAATCCATCAAAAAAAATGCAACTAAGAAGCAATTATACTGTCTGAAGAATATAAGATTAATACAAAAAGGTCAATTGCTTTCAAATATACCAATAATAAAAAAGTGGAATTTGAAATTAAAAGCACAATACCACTTATATTAGCATGCCCCAAAATATAATACTTAGCTGTAAAGCTAACAAAATATGTACAAGAGCTATAAGGAAAACTACAAAACTCCAATAAATGTAATCAAAGTAGAACTAAATATCATGGATAGCACGACTCAATATTGTCAAGTTACCAATTCTTCCCAACATTATCTACAGATTTAATGCAATTGCAATAAAAATCTCAGCAAGTTATTTTGTAGATAGTGAGAAGCAGATTATAAATTTATGTGGAGAGGCTAAAGACCCAGAATAGCCAACACAGTATTTACGAAGAACAAATCTGGAAGACTAACACCACCCAACTTTGAGTCTTACTATAAAACTACAGTAATCAAGTCAGTGTGGTGTTGGCAAACGAATAGACAAATCAGTAGAAAAGAACAGAGAACCCAGAACAGACCCACGTGAACATAATTAGTTGATCTTTGACAAAGGAACAAATGCAATACAACGTAAGAAAAGTTAGTCTATTCAAAAAAATGGTGCTGAAACAACTGGACATCCACATGCAACAAAATGACTCTAGACACAAACCTCACATCCTTCAAAAAAATTAATTCAAAATGGATTGCAATGGAAAACTATAAAACTCCTACAACGTAACATAAGAGAAAACTTAAATAACCTTGAGTATGACAATGACTTTTTAGATACAACACCCAAGGCACAATCCATGAAAGAATTAATAAGCTGGACTTGATTAAAATTAGGCACTTCTGCTATGCAAAAGACAACATCAAGAAAATGAGAAGACAAACCAGGCTGGGAGAAAATATTTGCAAAACACACATCTGATAAAGGATTGTATCCAAAATATACAAAATACTCTTAAAGTCATTAAAAAGAAAACAAATTTAAAAATGGGCCAAGGAGCACCTGGATGGCTCAGTCAGTTAAGCGGCTAAATTCGTCTCAGGTCATGACCTTGTGGTTCGTGAGTTCAAGCCAAGTATTGGGCTCTCTGCTGTCAGCACGGAGCCCACTTCAGATCCTCTGTCTGTCTCTCTCTCTCTCTCTCTCTCTCTCTCTCTCTCTCTCTCTGCCCCTCCTGCTTGTTAAAAAAGGAGGAGGAGGAGGGGGGAGAAGGGGGAGGAGGAGAAAAATGGGCCAAAAGAGGGGAGGAGGGTTGCAGGACAGGCAAAATGGGTGAAGGGGAGTAGATACAGGTCTTCTATTGTGGAATGAATAAATCACAGGAATAAAAGGCACAGCACAGGGAATACAGTCAATAGTACCACAGGAGCATTGTATGGGGACAGACGGTAGCTATACTTGTGGTGAGCATAATAGATTTGTGGAATCACTATGTTATGCACCTGAAACTAATGTAACACCGTGTGTCAACTATTCTACAATTTTTTTTAAAAGGAAGGGGCCTTGGATATCTCAGCTGGTTGAGCATCCAACTCTTGAAATCAGCTCAGGTTGTGAGATCAAGCCCCACGTCAGGCTCTGCCCTGAGCATGGAGACTGCTTAAGATACTCTCTCTCTCTCCCTCTCTCTCTGTCCTTCCCCCCACTTGCACGCATGCATGCTCTCTCTCTCAAAATAAACAAATAAACATTAAAGGGGCGGGGCAAAGACCTTAACAGACACCTCACCAAAGAAGATAGAGATGACAAATAAGCGCATGAAAAGATGCTCCACATCATCGGTCATCAGGGATATGCAAATTAAAACAATGAGAAACGCTCCCATTAAAATAGCTAAAATCTGGAATACTGACAACATCAACTGCCGGTAAGGATGTACAAAAAGAATTCTCACTCATTGCTAGTGGGAACACAAAATGGTATGGTTTGGGATTTCTTACAAAACTACACATACTGTTACCATACAGCAAATGCACTCCTTGGTATTTAACTTGGTATTTAAGGAATTAAAAACTTACATCCACACTAACATCTACACACAAATGTTTATAGCAGTTTTATTTTAACTGCCAAAACTTGGAAACAACTAAGGTGTCCTTCAGTAGGTGAATGGATAAATTATGGTGCATTCAGAAAATGGAATATTATTTCCCTAAGAAGGAATGAGCTATCAAGCCATGAAAAAACATGAAGAAAACTTAAATGCATAACTACATACTATATGATTTCAACTATATGACATTCTGAAGAAGGCAAAACTATGGGGACAGTAAAAAGATCAGTACTTGCCAAGAGTATTTTGGGGGAGGCAGGTTTAAAGAATGAATAGGTGGAGCACTGAATTTTATGGTACTGAAAATACTCCATATGATATTATGATGATGGATACATGTCATTATACATCTCTCCAAACTCACAAATTATATACAACAGCAAGAGTGAATTACACTATATATATGAACTTTGGGTGATTATGCTGTGCCAATGTAGGTTTATCAATTGTAACAAATATACCACTCTGTTGGGAGATATTGATATGGGTGGAGGCTATGCACATGTGGGAGTAGAAGGTACATGGGAAATCTGTGTACCTTCCTCTCAACTTTGCTGTGAACCTAAAACTGCTCTTAAAAAAAAGTCTTTAAAAAAATAAATAAGTAAATACTTTGCACGGTTAGGGAAAAAAAAAAAAGCCTGTTTTGGTTTTTTTTCCAATTTCACTGAGATGTAATTGTCATATAACACTGTATAAATTCAAGGTGTACACCATAATAACTTGAATTACATATATTGTGAAATGATCACCACAATAAGTTCAGTTAACATCCAACACTTAATAGAGATAAAAAACATAAAGTTATTTTCCTGGTGATGACAACTCATCACATAAGAGAACTCATGAGAACTTTTTTCTTGTGATGATCTACTGTCAACAACTTAAAAAAAAAAACCCATACAGATGTTAACTAGAGTCATCATTTTGTACATTAAATCCTCAGTACTGGAAGTTTGTACCTTTTAACCACCTTCTCTAAGTCCCCAACCCTCACCTCACTTCCTGCCTCAATAACCACAAATCTGATCTGTTTAAGATTCCACATATAAGTGAAATCATACAGTATTTGTCTTTCTCTGACTTCTCTCACTTAATATAATGCCCTCAAGGTTCATACATGTTGTCTCAAATTGCCAATGTCCTTGATTTTTATGGCTGAGTAATATTCCACAGTATATAAGTATGTATATGACTATATCTTTATCCATTCCTGGTCAACGGATTTTAGGCTTTTTAAATGTCATGGCTATTATAAATAATGCTGTGAACATCTGGGTGCAGCTATCTTTTTGGTACTTTTTTCTTAAGTTTTTACATAGTGTAATATTAATTTCACTTGTATAATATAGTGATTCCACACTTCCATACAACACCTGGTGCTCATACAAGTGTACTCCTTAATCCCCATCACCTATTTCACCCATCCCTCCATCCATCTCCCCCCTGACATTGTTTCCTTCGATATATTCCCAGAAGTGGAATGATGAATGATGTTGAACACCTTTTCATGTACCTGTTGGCATCTGTATGTCTTCTTTGGAAAAATGTCTATTCAAGCACTTTGTCCATTTTTAATTGGATTATTTGGGGGTTTTGGTAATGAGTTGTAGGAGTTCTTTCTATATTTTAGATATTAATCCCTTATAATATAAGACTTACAAATACTTAATAGAGTCTTTAAAATACTTTTTCAGTATAAAGAAAACATAATATATACACTATAAATAGACTTCCAAATTCTGTTAACCCAGCCTGTATACCTGACTGGCATTCTCCTGCTGCCATAAAACTAATAAAACAAAAAAGTTATAATACAAAGGACCAATAAGACCAAAGGATTTCTTACATCACGAAAAGCACAAGCCATTGGGAAAAAAAACAACAAATGACTACATTACATTAAAAAATTCTGTTCAAGGGTCTCCTGGGTGGTTCACTCTGTTAAGTGTCTAACTCCTGATTCCGGCTCCAGTCATGATCACACGGTTTGTGAGGTCAAGTCCCCTATCGGGTTCTGCGCTGACAGCATGGAGTCTGCTTGGGAGCGCTCTCTACCCCCTTCTCTCTCTGCCCCTCCCCTATTTGCATGCACGCTGCCTTTCAAAATAAATAAAAAATAGAAATAAAAAATTCTGTTCACAAAATTATTCATTAAAAAATAAGTAATAATTTCATAAGATGTGTGTTTAATCCATAAATTCAGCGAAAGTTTTTTATCCAGAGTATATAATAGAGAACTCCAAAATTCCAAGAGAATGCCTATTTTAGGCAGAAGATATGAATGAATTAAGAACAGAAACACATACACACAAAAACAAAAGCACAAAAAGAAACTCATAGTATATTTTGTTTACTTTACTCAAGAGCCCGAAGCTCACAGAACAGGGATTAGCTCCAGCTTGGCACTCAATATTTTTTGTTCAATGAACAAGGAGTATTTTTTTTTAATTTTTAATGTTTATTTTTGAAAGAAGGAGAAAGAGAGAGAAAGAGTGTGTGCTAGCGGGCGAGGGGCACAGATAGAGGGAGACAGAGACTTGGAGGCAGACTCCCTGCTATCAGCGCAAAGCCTGACCTAAGGCTGTAACTCATGAACCATGAGATCATGAGCCAAAGTCAGATGCTCAATGGACTGAGCCATCCAAGCACCCAGGAATATATATGTTTTTTAATGAGCAATAAAGATACTCAATCTCACTACAGACCAGAATATTATAAATTAAAACCACCATCTGATAACCCCATCAGACTGGCAAAAACTAAAACATCAAACATTATGAAGTGGGTGATGATGTGTATAACTGGAAAATTTAAAAACTGTTAATCAAACCACTCTGGAGACCAATTTGACAATATCTACATAAAGCTGGAACTGTACATGACCCAATGATTCCATCGCTTAAGGGATACACTAGATCAGGTGTCAGTGAAGTATGGCCCAGCTAAATATGGACTACTGCCCGTTTTTATGAGACCTAAAAGCTAAGATGGCTTTAACATTTTTAAATGGTTGAAGGGAAAAAAAAAAAAAATCAAAACAATGTTTCGTAACACATAAAAATTATAAAAAAATTCAAATTTGAGTATCCATCATGTTTTACTGGCACACAGCCACATTTGTTTACTTATGTCTCATCTATGACTGCCTTCTTACTAAAATAGCAGCATTGAGTAATTGGAACAGAGAGTGTTCAGACTGCAAAGTGTAAAAACATTTACTATCTGGCCCTTTAAACAGAAAGTTTGCTGACCTCTGCCCTACAGAAACACACACACACACACACACACACACACACACACACACGCGCGCGCGCGCGCACAAGGAAATGTACTTTTAAAAGATTTCATAGTAGCAATATGAAACATATGAAGGTATACATAGTAGCAATGTATATAATAATAAAAAGGTGGCTACAACCTAAACTTCTACAAATGGGAATGTATAAATAAACTGTAGTATATCCATACTATGAGATACTAATTGACAATGAAAATGGAAGTTCTTATCAATATTAACCCCTCAAACAATGCTGTAAGAATGATAAGCAAGTTGCGGAAAAATACAGAACATAACTCATATTCTAAAACATGCAAGATAATTTACACGTGCGCACGCACGTGTGGGTGCGCGCGCACACACAGACACACACACACACACACACACACACACACACACAGTTTAGAGATACATACATAAAGAGGAAAGTACAAAGAAATGCATGGGAAAGATAACTACCAAATTAAGAATGGTAGTTACCCCTGGAGGTAGGAGGATGCAAAAACGATAGGGTTTACCCCAGCTTCAACTATACTGGTAATGTTTTCTTTCGGCTAGTAAGCAGAACATGAGTTTTTGCTATACTATTCTTCATATTTCACATAGATATAAAATATTTCCTAATAACTTTTAAACTATCACCATAACGTTTTACAATAATGAAAAATAGGATAATTTTTTTAAACTTGAAACTTCTGCAACTGACAAATGTAAAAGCAGTAAAATATAAAGAGGAATTAAATGTCAATGTCAGAAAATCTCAATAAAGCAATTTCAGGTGGCTCTGTAGCACTATCGCCCCAGTCTTTCTTAAGAACTTGTCAGGATCCTCCAAAGACAGTTCTATTGGAGCTCCAAGCACCATGTTACAGGTACCCTGCTGAAGAGACCAGGTGAAGAGGCCTTTACACTACATGGAAAGAGAAGGGTCCACCTTTCCACATCTACTAGAGTCAAGACATTTGAATGAAGCCATCTTGGAACCTCCAGACCAGGGACATATGTTATGTAAGGAATAATCACCCAGCTGAGGTGACTTTCTCAAATCCTTAATCTATAAAGCCTTTGTACTTTTGAACAGAAAACAGACCAATAGATTATCCAAAACTATCTCAAAATGAAGTCTAAATATATTATATTCTTGGGAGTGATATTAAATTAGATTTCTCAGGAGTCACCAAAACCACATACTCTTTGCATCGGGATGGAGCTACTACTGCTCAGTATTCTTTATCTACTTCTTTGTTCCATTCAGTGGATTTCTAAGGACCTTTTGGCAGGATGCCAGCATACAGTTAGTTCTGTCCAAGGTCTTTATCAGGCAGCTGTTTGGTGCTACTGGTGTTTCTGGAAGCTCCTTGATCTTCTATAGAACAGAAATATCAAGCAGTGGTATCTTATCCCAAAGTAATACAGGTGGTTCTATCTTTACAAGATAGAAAAAATTCAGTTATCTCAAGCTGATGCACACAAAGTTCTAAAGTCAGGAAACGAACAACTCAGAAATGACTGTAAGAGACAAACAGCGCCAAAGAAAGGTGAGAAGATCACCAGGGTAAGAGAGGAATTCAGTATCCAGGGAGATGGACCAATGACATTTTAATTCTGAACATGAAATGCATAATTCAACAAGGAAAAAACTGACAGAAAAATTAGACGGTAAACGTGAGAAACAGGCAAAGCTTGTAAATGGTGAAGACAAAGGAGACTCAAGAGTTGGTACTCAAACTGGGAAGGAAATGCTGATGAAGACTCCCAGACTTAATCGCTATTGTGACAAAACTAAATCATTCTTTGATAAAATCTCCTATGATATTATAGAATGGAGACCAACCTAGGCTGAAGAAAGATCAAATGCCAAAATATTTGGAATCCCACTTCATCCAAACAGTGGTCATAGGAGTTACAGAGGCAGAGTCAACAGAGGTCATGATGGTGAAGAGGTAGTATCTTCACCATGTTTTCACAATTTAGTGGCAGATTCATATATAGGAGGCAGTGGGGTAGAAAGCTTGCAGATTTTTGAATGAGGAAAGACAACAAAGTTATTACATAGTCTACAAACAGGTCTCAGGGAATTTCTAGCTCTTCATTAGATTGCCATTTGGTTTCAATCTTTGCAAAAAATGAAGAAGTGAATTTACTATATGCTGGACACACACACTGGCTTTTTTTGTTGTTGTTCTCCCTACTCTATTTCAAAGACTATAATGCAGTTAATATGAGAGGGGGGGAAAAACCATACTAAAAAGCAAACATGAAATGTATTTGAAGTAGCCAAAAACCTCCAAAAGCAAGATCAGAATATGGTTTGTTGTATTGCTACTCAAGCTTGTAGCTTCAGATGTCCTCAAGGTAATTGTTGTTAACCTGCGACAAGGCAGAATGTCTAAACGTCTCTATGTGACCCCAATGACTGTACCAATTTTAGCAATGAAAGTCCTGTATCCTCAGGAGAAAGGGGTCCTAATTTTTGGTGATGGATGCAGAAAATTATGTAAAGTACAAAACCTAAGATAATTCAAAGAATAGGGCTAAAGAAAAACCATTTGTAATATCAAACAGATACTGCATAGATTATCTACCTTCCATACTTGTTGTCTTTTTTTTTTTTTAAGCTGATGTTGGCAATCATAATTTGCGGTTCATAATAACAGATTACCATCCATTGTTGCATCATTCCAAGCAATAGGACTTTAAGTATACAAGTTAAGTGGGTTATAATCATGATCATTAATAGTCTGCTGTCCTTGACTTTGTATATTAACTGTTGTGTTTTGTACGGAGATAGTGTTTAATTTTTAATACCATAAATAGTGTGACCACGTTTTCTAAGAGTTCAGGTAATGAAAATGAAAAAGACTACAATAACAACTCCAGCATGACCCAAACATCACCAAGTGAAAGAAAAAAGGAAAGAAAAATTTCTAACATTCTTCCTCTTTTCTTACTTACGCTTACCTGGATTCAGAAATTCTTGAATCAGTCCCTGATCAAAGAGAAGTCAAACCAATGACTGTTTATTTTGCTCTTTATACCTGTGAAACAAATTACAAATTGTGTGGCCTACTTTGTTCCATCTTCTGTAGCTTCCAACTGCCAAGAAATTAGATACTTTTGGATCTCGTAAGAACTGTCATTTTCAAGTTTAAGCAATATTTTGTTTGGCTTTGTGAAAAGAATTAAAAAATATATACATACCAGGTAAATGGGAGAAGAAAGGTGGCTGTATAAAGATGGTTGCAAATTCTTTGCCACTCTTGGCACTGAATGGTGGTCTACTTCCCTCCCCTTGAATCTGGGTTGATTCTGTGACATTTTTTGCCAATAGATGTGGCAGAAGTGACTGGGAAATTCCTGAAATTAAGCCTTAAGAGATCTGTGGCTCTTGTTCTTGTCCTCTTAGAGTGCCGCTTTTTCAATAACTGATAATTCCCCATAATTCCCTATTATTTTTCCTTCTCTTGTCTAGACCCCTCTCAAAGGGAAAGTAGGAAAGAGGAAGAGTGGGGAAGCAAAGGGATAAGGAAAGGAGGGAAGGAAGAGCGAAGGAAATGCTGAAGGAAGTTAAGATTATATATGTCAGGTGCCAAGCTCCAGTTCTGATTTTCCCACCAAGTTGTTCTAGATCATATAACCCCTCTACAACTCTTGATTTCCTCAAATACTCAACATAGTTTTGTAATGGCAACAGAAACAATCAACTTATGGAAATGTAGACATGTAGACTATATAATTCCATTTCCTCCTTCCTCTCTGACTATAATATCAAGAACAATCTGCTAATGGGTGCCAGGTGGGCTCAGTCGGTAGCACATGCAACTCTTGATCTCAGAGTTGTTTGAGCCCCACGATGGGTGTAGAGATTACTTACTAGATAATAATAATAAAATAAATAAAATCCAAAAACAACAAGCTAATACCTAGAAAAAGGTAGTAAGTGAAAGAAAAGTAAAAACTAGAATTCAAATAAAAACAAAGGCAATATGAAAGAGAAGGAAAGCAAGAAAAGGAAGTTCTTTTTCTCTGACTACTAAGAAAATCAATATAGCAATACCAAGTAACACATAGTGCTCAGGATTATATGCCCAGAATTGTTCTATTAAACATATTAACATATTTAATGTTCATGGAAAGTTTATGAGGTAACTTCAGTTACCATTCTTGGTTCACAGATATGAAAACACAAAAGTGGTGAGCCAAATGTTGAACCCTGGCAATCCAGCTTCTGAGTTCACACTCTCATTACATTTCTAATGATAATACCTTTTATGAAATCAACTCAACTGGGATAAAACCAGGAAATAAGCACACTTAAGTAAGGAGTAAATAAGTAATGATACTGTGATGCAGTTTCTAAGAGTAGTCCTATCAACAGAAAAAGAAACAGGGCTAAATGGATAACTTTGTGGTGTGTTCCACTTAGCAGGTGGAAACTAAAGACCTTGCTCATATTCATGGAATGCCAATCATTTAGAAGAAATTGTGCTTTAGTTCAAGAGATCCTATGAAGTATTTATTTACAGTTCTCGGTAAAACTGACAAACTGATTGGGTTCTGAATTACACTTATATGTAAAATAAAAGTATGGTTAAGGGAAAATAGAAAACATTTTTCATTTGGAGATTTAATACATTTTGCTGGTATAGAGGGCAAAAGAGCAATAATTCAGCATCAGGCTTTTCAAGCTAGTGGTCAAAGTCCACAAAAGGAGTTGGACCCAAAGTAAAAAGGGAAACAAAGTAGTTACGTAGGTATATGTGTGTTTGTACACAAAAGGTAAGGCCAGGAAAAATGGGAGTAAATAATGGTGAAGCAATTAGTTGGTAAGAAAAAGGAAAAAAAAAAGGGAGAAAAAAGCTCTATTTGAGTAAGTGTAGTATAAAAAAAAAAGGAACAAATGAGAGAGAAAGTAGATTTGTTAAAGGTTCCACAGGGGAGATAAAGGGGGGGAGGGGGAGGGGGAGGAGGAGAGGAAGAGGAAGAAGAAGAAGAGGAGGAGGAAGAGGAAGAGGAAGAGGAAGAGGAAGAAGAAGAAGAAGAAGAAGAAGAAGAAGAAGAAGAAGAAAGTGAGGGAGGGATGGAGGGGGGAGGGGGAGGAGGAGGTGGAGAAGAAGGAGGAAGGAGAGGAGGAGGAAGGAGAGGAGGAGGAAGGAGAGGAGGAGGAAGAAACAAGAACAAGCTAGTTACCATCACCTTTGCCCTAAATTGATCTTGCTGATAATCTTTTGCTCTTCTCTAAAGCGTCCTTTTCCATGTGGTAGCCAATGACCTTTCTGGGAACAAATCTGATAATGTTAACTCCAGTTTCATCTTGTACCACTCTCCTTGCCAGTACCACACTATCCTTTTAGTTCCCTAAACATGATATTTTATTTCCTCAGCTTGGAAATCCTTCCCACCTTTCCTTCTCCTACTCATCCTTCAAAATGCCCTAATTAAATCAAATTCTTGTTATTATGAATAATTTATTTTGTTGTACCTGACAGCTGTAACTTTACATTTACAAGTGTGTTTATGTGACCATCAACTCTCCTCACTAAACTGGAAACTCCATGGAGAAATCACTTCTTTTTCCCCTTCAACACTGTGCCTCTCTCAGCATAGTACCTACAACACTGCAGTTGTCCAATAAATACCTGGTGAATGAATGAAGGAAAAGAGAATCCTGCCATGCTATTATCACAAGTAGAAAAGGGTATAAAACAACCTTAAGTTAATAGAAGAGAAAGAAACAGAGAGAAAAAAGAGTTCAATACAAGTTGGGTCCTAATTAAATCTTAGTAATTTCAGTGCGATACTATACTAAAAAATTAAGTACAATAGTAGCCAGTAGGTCTCCTTTTTTCTAATAAAGTCAGAAAAGGAAACAGAATTAACATTTTACTTCATTATAAGGAAATAAAACAGGCTTGTTAGTCTAGGGGTATGATTCTTGCTTTGGAAATAAAACATAATTTAGAACATGATTGACAAATAAGCATCTCAAACTTAATTCAACCAAAGCAGAACCATTAACTTCTCATTCCTCTACTACCAGTCTCCTCCATTTCAGTAAATGGAATTAACTCCCAAAACCTCCAACCAAAACCCTGGGGGTCATCTATGATCCCTCACATTCTCTGATCCTCAATATACAATTTACCAAGAAGCCCTGTAAGCTTCTACATCCAAACATATCTTCAATCTACCCACTCTTCCCCAATCTCCAATGCTACCATTCTAATCCAAGATCCTCTTTTGGTTTTACTGAAGTAGAATTAATATACAATGTTATATTAGTTTCAGGTGTGCAACATATTGATTTAACAATTCTGTACATTACTCAATGCTCACCACTACAAATGTAGTCACCATCTGTTACCATAAAACATTATTACAGTAATACTGGCTATATTCCCTATGCTCTACTTTTCACTTCTGTGGGTTATTTTATAATCTAAGTTTGTACCTCTTAACACCCTTTATCTATTCTAACCCCTCTATTTTAGACTACTCCAATATTCTAACTCATGTCCCTGCTTTTACTATTCCTCTACTCTAATTCATTCTACCCAAAGTGATTTTTTAAAAAGATAAATCATATCATGACACTCCTTAGCCCCAAACTCTTCAATGACTTCCCACTTCTTACAATAAAATAAAAATTCGTCTTGAATATTAGATCTGCTGCCTCCCTTTCTTATCATTCTCTCCTTTGCTTGCTACATTTCAGCCATAATGACCTCCTTTTTGTTTCAAAAATGGAACCATACAGCATCTCAAAACTTCACAGGCATCATCTTCTCTGCCATACTCTGAAGTGTCCTATAGTTAACATGTTACCTTAATTCAGGTGTCACCTCCTCGAGAGGAGTTTACTGATTTTAATATTATGTAAAATAGCTTTTCCACTCCTTTATTGCTCTGTATATTCCTGTCTTTATCATACTGCTACCACCTTGTTTATTTCATTAACAACAAATTGTTCCAAGAGTAAGAAATACAATGGTGAAAAAACAAAGTCACTATTTTCACGGAGCTTATAGTTTAGTAAGATTGAAAAACAAATTTATCAAGTGATAAGTGTTATGAAAAATAAAACAGAATAAGGGAATACCATGGGTTTGTATGTGTGGCAGCGGGACATTTTATGTAGGTCGTCAGGTCTGAGTAGACATGAACAAAGTGAAAAAGGGAACTTTATGAAAACATGGAGTAAAATTATTCTAGGGGCTTCTGGGTGGCTCAGTCGGTTAAGTGTCCAATTTCAGGTCAGGTCATGATCTTACGGTTGTGGGTTCAAGCCCTGAGTCAAGCTCTGTGCTGACTGTTCAGAGCCTGGAGCCTGCTTCGGATTCTGTCTCTCTCTCTGACCCTCCCCTGCTCGCACTCTGCCTCTCTCTCCCGCTCAAAAATAAACAAACGTTAAATTTTTTTAAATTATTCTAAATGGATTTTTTACTTATTTATTAATGCAGTACAATACATGAAAACCAGATATGAGAAACTGAAATCCTTGCTTTCCCTTATGCTCATATTCTAAACAAGTTACCATTTGCTTTCCTTATGAGAATGTTGAAGACAAGGTGAAACTCAAAATTATTATAACTGTACATTCCTAGACCCTTAAGTTAGAGCCAACTAAGAGCGATAGCTTGAAATTCACAATCAGCCCAATATTTGTTGGCTGTATTTATGCTCTTTCCATCCTTCCTATGTTCATCTAGTTAGAACTTAAACTGAACCAGAAGCCTATAGAAGTCCAAAAGTTACCTAAGTACAAAAATATAATCAATCATCTGCATACTGAATGTTCTAAGTAAGCATCAGTAACAGTAAGACATCTTTGGAGGTTCCAATAGCAAAACAAAAAATAACAGCACACAACACCACCTGTAACACAAGTTGCACCACTCTCGGCCTCTAATAGATATCTATTCTGCCCAAACAAGAATGGAGGTAAAACAGAGGTAATATGAAATGAACCCAGAAAGAAGCTTTCCACATCTTCCCACCAGGAATCCCATACAAAACTCCCATCACTTTTAAATAAAGGCTGGCTTGCATAGCCACGTTAAGTGTTTCTTTTGTTTTTGTTTTTTTTTTGCTTTGCTATACTCAAGGAAGAATTAAGAAAATTAAGATCTCTTTCCCTATCCACCTCTATTAGGCCCTATTTGTTCAGAGTAATATTGAGGACCTACTGTAGTCCAGGCACTGTTCCAGGTGCTGTTAATAAAACCATAAACAAGGCAATACCTATCCCTCTACACCCTCTTACAGAATACCTACACCACAGTTAAGATATATTTTCTTAATTGAGAAATGTTTCTAATCAATTATTTTTTTTTTAAAGATTGCTTATCTTGTATATGAAAATCAACTTTGTGAAAGTATCCAGCTAATCCTTTTTAACAATCACTGCACAGTAAGCTCATTTTTCTAAACATGTTTATAAACAATTTATATTTAATTTGGGATAAACACTGAACCCATACTCAAATTGAGCAATGCAAACACTCAAGTTCCTGGTCCACAGTCACAACGGATTTATCAGTATTTGAAAGTCCGTATTTATATGGGCAAGGAACCAATATTGTTACCCATTACCACCATTCCCAACAATAACATGCAGCTTTTCTTAAGACTTAGTCCACCTACAACAAATGTTTGGCTTTAAAAATGGAACCACCCAAACTTTGTCTATTAGCTTTGGTGACCGTCCCCAAATTGACATTGTGAATCTCGTTCTATATTTTCAGATAAATTATGTTATAAAATATCTTTAGCAAAACATTTCGTAAGAACATCAGACATGGCCAGACTTAATCTGAATACTGGATGCAAAAGGAAGCCCGAAGCTCTGCGAAACAGAAAGAGCAGAGAGCGTACATGAAACATACCCAAGTAAAACTACCTCTCCCCTCCCTACTTAGGATTGGCCCCCAATTTCACCCAACCTTAGCAATCTGAAACTTTCCATCAACACCAAACAAGATGCGACTGCCATCCGCTCTCCTCTTTAGGCCACCACCAAAAAATTTAAAATGTCAAAGACTTAACGCGTGCACTCTCAAGGGACACCCACCAACTCCAGCTCGCAGCGGTATCCACCCGCGCCCTCTCGGCCATGTCCGCCCCCAGCCAAGCTCCTCGCACCGGCGGACTCGAACCCAGCGCGCTCGCAGCACATTCCCTCCCAGCCATCGCCCGGGCAGCTCCCGCCCCCCCAGTACCTCTGCCGCCCCCAAGCCCACCCTGTGCGAGTAACTGAATATCCGGAGACCAGGAGGGCCACACTTCCCTGTATTTCCCCCACCCTACCCCCTGCAGGGGCAGAAATAGGTGTACCTTCCAGAAAAGTAATCTCCCCTGCGCTGCCGCCGCTCTTGCCAGCCGCCATCTTCCTCCTCCCACGCCGCCTCCTTCTTAATCCATGGCCCACACCACCGCCGCGCTTGCCGGGATGAGGGGCCGCGCCGCAGGAGGGTAGCCGCCGCAGGGTTGCGGGCCTAGAACTCGGCCGTCAGGGGGGCGGCGCTCCCACGGCCAGATGGGCCTACACAAAAGCAGGCCAGGCGCTCCCGGGCCTATCCGCGGGCTGGCGGGTGGCAAGGCCCGCGGCCTGGACTTCTCCTCAGGCCCCTCCGGGGGAACGCGAGCGGCGGCGACGGCGACGGCGCTTCCCGGGCCCGGTTCCTCTCGGCCCACGACTCCCCATCCACCGCCTACCCAGGCCGCCTGAGACGCTTTCCCCAGCCGCGGGACCCAGGAAGAGAGGCTGAAGGCGAGCACACAAACACACCTCCCTTCGTCCCGGGCCGTAAAATGGCCGCAGCCGCCGCGCCGGGGCGGCGAGGTCTCGGCGACCGTCAGGCGCCCCCAGGCCCTTCGCTCCCTCTGCCGCCGCCGCCGCCGCTACGGCCGTCCGCCCACCCCGCCCAGGCGTGAATGCATCAGCGGAGGCCTTTGCGACTGTCCATGTGGACAGGGGTGGGTCTCCTCTGCCACCGCCTCGCGTCCGTCGCCACAGCAGCTCCAGCCGCCGCCGCTGCCGCTCCTCCCCCACGGGCGCTGGAGCTGCCGCCCGGCTCCCGCCCCCACCGCGACGCCGCCGCCCCCAGCGCCGCTCCCCCTCAGGAGCCCGGGCTCGGCTCGCGGGCAGAACGGTCTGCGGCGCCGCACGGAACACCGACTTGAGGCTCCAGACGCCGTGGCTCTCGGTGGAGCGGGCCCTGCGCGGCGCCGACTCGGCCTGGACGCGTTTCGTCCAAAAAAAGCCTCGACCGCCGAGGGCCCCATGGCAGAGCTGGTGTGTGAGCGCGTCTAAGCCAGGCTGGTGACGAGCTTGGGTTCTGTGGCACCACAGTTGCCTAAGAAAATGTTAGAAGTTCCTTTCTTTGACCAGGCCTTAGAATTGAAACCATAGTCAACTGAAGAGCGTAGGTAGAGTGAAGTAGGGCAACCACATGTGAAGAAAAGGATTTGTGGTCTTCATTTTTAAAAGAAGCTTTCAGAATAATTTATCAAGGAAGAGTCTACAGTACATTTTGGATGACAGTGTACAAAAAAAAAAAAAAAAAAAATCCTGTCATACGTGCCTGAGACTTCAAAACCCATACCCTGCCTTACAAATCAGGTCTTCTAATTAATTGCAGGTTATTATATCATGTTTATTTTTTCTTTTCCTTTTTTCTTTGGCTTTTTACAATTATAAAAGTAAGGCATTCATTAACGAAAATCTGGAATACAGGAAAGGGAAGCGATGCCTGGCTCCACCACCAAAACTCAATTCTGTTAGGTGTGTAGTCCTCTAAGCGAACATTTTTCTTAAATCCCTCATGATTCCTCTTTAAAAAACGAAAACTTCTGCTATGTATCATTGAAAATCCAACAGCCACTAAATTGATGCAGACAAGGTATGATTAAAGTGCAGTCTTTGAGGAATGAACTGCTCTAATTAGTTTGTCCTGTTAGCCAAGGCATAGGCAGAAAATCTTTCCCTTTAAAACTTCTTTTAAAACCTTATCCTAACATGAATAACCTTTCCTGATTTAGTGTAAGTAACATAATGAGTATAATTTATTATAATTTGTTGCTTGAGGATGTTGAATGATCCAGTTGTGATGCTCTATGACATAGTCTGTGCCAGTGACAGTATAATACTCAGGTGTGTAAATAACAGGCAGATGTGGGTGACTGGACTCATTTGTACAGACTCCAAAATACAGTTTTAAAAAATAATCTCTCGTTTAAAAATAGATGCATACTGGCTTCGAAAATGGAAAAAGGTGTGGGAAGTCAAGGAATGTGGGTGGCCTCTGGAAGCCAGCTTTCAGAAAAGGCAAGGAAATGGATTCTGTTAGAGCTTCCAGAAAGCAAAGCCAACACCTTGATTTTAACTCAGTGAGACAGAACGTCCGGACCACTGACCTTACAGAACTGTAAGATAATAAATTTTTGCCAAGTTGCTAAATTAGTGGTCCTTTGTTGCAGCAGCCGCAGAAAACTAATATACATGGAATGGGAAACAAGGTGGAGTTACATAAAAGACGTCTTTTGAGCAGCCTGAGGTAGGCTCTTTAAGACAAAGTCCATTGTTTTGTGTTACGAATTTCAGCTAATGTCTATGGGAACACATAATTCCAACTTTAAAAATGTGGCATCAAAGTCACCTGGAAAGGCTTGTTAAAACAGGTTGCTCTACCCCACCTCTAGAGTTTCTGATTCAGCGGGTCTGGAGTGCACCTGAAAATTTGCATTTTTAATAAGTTCCCAAGGTGTTACAACCTGCTGCTGATTAGGGGACCACATTATGAAAACCACTAGATTAAACAATCTCTAAATTTCCTTTCAGTTTAATTCCACGAGTCTGCAATTACAAGTGAAATGATCAGTTTCCATGTTAAAGTATAAGATTAAAGATATTTCAGAAATCACTACTCCTCCTTGTGAACATTATCAATTAAAAACTGATAGTATCATGTGACTCTTAAGGTATTCCAGCCTAGAAAAAGTCAGATTGAGGATATGTCCCTGAAATATAGCTATATTTAGTATATATGCATATATATGTATATGTTTAATATATTTACAAATGTAGCCTTTTTTTATATGTACATTTTGAATGATACCCAGGGGTGTTACTAAGAATGCTTTTGAATGGTAGAAATACAAAATGTTAGAATTACAAAACCAATTCTCTGAGTTATACAATCAACTTTTATTACAAGTTTAGCATGTCTTTATTGCTTAAATTTAGCAAAGTCTATTAAGATGTAAGCTAACCTGTCATATTTAACACAATTTAATTCTGGCATAAAAGATAAATAGAAAAGTTAGACTAAAGCTTGAATGGATGTGTAATTACAGTAGATAAAAAAAGCTACTTTATTTTTCTAATTATTCCATTAAAAAAAATTTGGGAAAAAAGGAAAAACAAAGCAGAGATCTGCCACCCAAATTTTTAATTCTAATTCTAAAGCCCTCTCTTTTCTAATAGCATTTTGCTTACTTAGTCTGGTCATCCAGTACCACGTTTAAATTCTAAACCTGGTCTTCCGTACTCAACAATGCAAACATCCCATCTCCAACCACAATGGTCAGTGGTATTGACCAAAGGACCCATATCTGCAAGGCAACACAATCATCCTATGCAAACAGAATTCAGAGGAAAACAGGATGGAGACTGATGACAGGATCTTTTGGAGGATCCAAGAGCATGAGACCCTCTCCAAAGCTACTCTTCTGCCGAGATTCTTTACTCAGTACATAGTATTGGCATCCACCCAGTTTCACAAACTAGAAACCTAGGAATCATCTTTTACTTGCTTTTTTTAATTAAATCTACATCCTTGAATATATCTTTACCTTATTTTTTTAAGTTTATTTGTTTATTTTGAGAGAGACAGACAGTGCAAGTGGGGGGAGGGACAGAGAGAGGGAGAGAGAGAGAATCCCAAGCAGGCTCAGCACTGCCAGTACGAAGCCTGACGTGCGGCTCGAACCCACGAAACCATGAGATCATGACCTGAGCTGAAACCAAGAGCTGGACACTTAACCGACTGAGCCACCCAGGCACCCCATGTCCTTGAATATATCTTGAATCTATTCACATTTTTTCCAATTCCAATGAGCCCATCCTAGTCTTAGCCAGGGTGGCTCAGCCATACTACTGTAATAACAGCTTCAAACAGGCCATTCCATGGTCTCTCTGCCCACCCTCTAATCCATTTCTCACACAAAAGCTATAATGATCTTAAAAAATAAAAAAATCAGATCAAAGCACCTTCCCACTAAAACCATTCAAAGGTTTCCTGTTGCTCTTACGATAAACTCCTAAATCCTTAAATGATCTACTGGGCCCTCCCTACCTACTTCACCAGCCTCATCTTTAACAGCATTTTCACCTTCTCGGTTAAGTTCCAGCCATTTTGTTCTTCTTTCAGTTCCACAAATGCTTCATCTTCTTTTCTACTTTAAAGACTTTGGACACGTTTTATTCTCCATCTGCAATGCATTTTTTGTCTAAATAGGGACTTGCACCAGTAGGTTAATACATATCTGCTGAATAAAACAACATATTTAAAATAATCTTTGTCAAGGAAAATTCAGAATTGTAGAATTCTAGAACCTGGATTCCTTAGTTACCATCTAATTCAGTCTTCTCAGAAGTCCAGAAAATGTCTTTGCCCAAAGTAACATTGTGGTAAAAAGCTATGATAATGCCCTAAAAAGGATCAGCAATCCAGATGTGAACCTGGGGCCTGGGTTTGAAGATTACAATGCTGAAGCAACTTGAGCTCTTTCCAGGAGGCCAGGAACTGACTGAAGGAGGACTTGTGTTGGTAATAGATACATAATAACAAAGCTTCCTCTCTGTATTTGGCTACAAAATCTTCTTTTGTATCGCAGTTGTATCCTCCATTTTAGCCAGATTTAAAATTCTTCCTATAAAACTATAGTTGACCCTTGACCAACATGGGTTTGAATTGCATGCTTCCATTTATGCATGGAATTTTTTCAATACATAGAACTGTAAATGTATTTTCTCTTCTTTATGATTTATAAATAACATTTCCTTGTCTCTGGCTTATTTTATTATAAGAATATTGTATGTAATACATATAACATACAAAATATGTGTTAATTGACAATGCTGTCAGCAAGACTTAGGTCAACAGATAAGTTTTAAGGGAATTAAAAGTTATATGCAGATTTCCTATTGCATGAGGGATTGGTGCCTTGGGACCAAGGACCCCTGACTTGTTCAAGGGTCAACTGTATTTGAATAAACTGATTCATATTTTATGCTGGTAGAGCTTAATAATTATTAATAAAATAATCCAGTTTAATTACATATATTTCTTTGAAAACGCAATTATCAATCTTGTTCTTTTAAACACTATACTTAAAAGTATAGCATAGGGGTGCCTGAGTAGCTCAGTTGGTTAAGCCTCCAACTTTGGCTCAAGTCATGATCTTACGGTTCATGAGTTGGAGGCCAAGTCAGCCTCTTTGCTGTCAGTGCAGAGCTCCTTCGGATCCTCTGTCACCTTCTCTCTCTACCCCTCATTTGCTCACACACTCTCTCTCTTTCAAAAATAAATAAACATTAAAAAAAGCACAGCATATAGTTAGTCCTTGACTAAATATAAGTTTCAGAAGACAATAGCAGGTTCTGAAAATTATGTCCGGTTGATAGTTTTTGAAGGTCTAAGTGCATTTGTGTCAGATAAAATGAATATAATGAAATGAAAGTCATGTATAATTTTCTGTTATAAGGATGCAAGTTTCTGTTTTTAACATAATTTCTACAATATAATATTCCACTTCACTTTCAACTTGTTGATTGTCTTATTTTTGCTCTTGTATAATCCTACCATGCTTCATGGCTTGATTAAGTGAAGCTGAAACTAATATTTTTTTTAAGTGTCAATAAATATATCCTTAGAATAACACAAATTTCTTGTAGTGGTTCCTACCAGATATCTTTAGCGTCAACATTTATAAATGGACAGTAAAGTTGTCAAGTGACTTTCCTAGACCCTTGGCACTTTTGCTTTCGTGGGTCCCTTCCACAAGAATCACGTTAAAAAATTTTAAGCTAGGTTTATAGTACTATATATGAAGCTATGTTTTTAAAAAATTTTAAGTTTATTTATTTATTTGAGGGGGAAGGGGCTGAGAGAAATAGGGGGAGAGAGAGAGTCCCAAGCAGGCCCTGTGCTAATAGCACAGAGCCCAATGTGGGTCTTGATCCCATGAATTATGAGATCATAACCTGAGCAGAAATCAAGAGTCAGAGTCTCCACCAACTGAGCCACTTAGGCACCCTAAAACTATATTTTCAATTAAAATGTTTAAGGTTAGTTTTTTTTTCCCCCAAAACTGCTTTGGTCTAAAGAGATAATCTAGGCTGGATTGTTATATATTTGTTATCATGATGTTAATTCTTTCTTCTCATTTTAAAAGAACATTAAAACATTTTTCACAAGGCTTTGAAAGTGTCATAGGCCACAGGCACTGTGCTTCCTGTGCCTAATGGATGTCAGCTGTGTAGATGACTGCTGGATCCTTTCATGTTCATTACTGGAAATTATCACATGAAAATCATATCTAGCTGAACTCTGAGGCAGTGGTGCTTACACTTTAACATGCATAAAAATCAACTGGACAGCTTGTAAAACAGTTTCCTGGGCCCCATCTCAAACCACCTAATTCAGTAGGTCACCGTGGGGGCCATGAATTTGCATTTCTAATAAGCTCAAAGGTGATGGGGGTGTGCTGATCTGACAACCACACTTCAGGAACCAGTGCTTGGAGTAATGTATGTATCTAAATGTTTCGTTTACGCAAAGGCAGTGCTCTCAATATGATTTGCTAGGTATATGATCTACATCTCCTAACCAGCATTTCTTGACACATAGTAACAAAAACATCTATCGTTATTTTTGTTTTAGAAGTGGAAACTGAGACCCAAGAGTTTGAAAACTTTCCCAAGATGACTCAGCCAGGAAAGTCTAAAGCTGGAACTTGAGCCCACATCTATTTAGACTCCAACGTTCATGCTCCCCTATTTTCATTATCATATGGCAGTGATCTCAAAGGTAAAATATAATCATTGGCCTAGAGGCAAAATCTTAAACATGAAATAATGCATAAAAATGGTAGAGAAGTGTATTTATCTAGACCTTCACTGTTGTATTTGCCCTGTTTATTAAAGTTTGCTGATGGCCTTCTTTCCGGCTCTTTATTCCTCAGTTCTTTAAAAAAAATTTTTTTTTATGTTTATTTAGTTTTTGAGAGAGACAGACAGAGCACGAGTGGCAGAGGGGCAGAGAGAGAGAGGGAGACACAGAATCCGAAGTGGCCTCCAGGCTCTGAGCTGTCAGCACAGAGCCCTACACGGGGCTCAAACTCTCGGAACCTGAGGTCATGACCTGAGCTGAAGTGGGACGCTCAACTGACTGAGCCACCCAGGTGCCCCTATTCCTCAGTTCTTATCTCCAGTTAGTAACAGCAAAAGGAATATAGTAATGGCTTGCAACATAACTTTCTGAAAGTGCTGTGCTGTAATGCTAACTTCCAACTAAGGTTGTTCGGGATTTTTCATTTTTCATTAACTTCACTTTGCAATTTAAACTGCTGAACACGTCAACAAACTTCAATCCTTAAAGCACCAAAAAAGTAAGGGTTAGCTTGCACTCAGAGTTTGAAATTTAAACACCTTCACCTTATGAAGTTAAAAATATCATTTTATAAGTAGCTTCCTCATTCATTTTCTTAATATTCTCTCATTATAAACACATGACCTAATCACTTTCTCTTTCTCAGTCTATACATCTGTGTGTGTGTGTGTGTGTGTGTGTGTGTGTGTGTGTGTGTGTTTTCTACTGCTTTTCTTTCTCTGATTCTTTTATTCACCAAGAACACAGTCTAAAACAGATGTAGGCTATTTTCTAAGTTATATTTTTTAAGAAAATGCTTTGATGACCTCAAAGTTTACCAAACCTTTGCCCACCACCCTAGTGTAAAGGGGCACAGTGATTTTTACCAATCACACAGACATAATAAGTACTGAAAGATATATTACAAGGATAAAGAAATGATCATATACATCATGGAGCATTCATTTAATGAAATGCTTTGCAGCTATTTAAACCCATGAAATAGATCTGTTTGTACTGATCAGGAAAGTAGCTATTATTAATTAAAAAGAAAAAGCAAATTATAGTTCAATTTCCTTTTCATAAAAATAAATTTATGAATATATATAATAATCTGTGTAGCATAGGGTATTTCAGAGGAAAGGGGTTAGAGGATTGATGTAGAGGACTTTGTCTTCTTTGTTATGGAATTTTATAGGTTTTGGATTATAGGTAACTTACTTTTTTAGTGTTTTTCAGTATTTTCAAATAATTTTAAGCTAATAAAGCCATGTTTTTTAGATATTTCTTGAACCTTCAAAGTTTAACAGTATTGGGACACCTGGGTGAATCAGTTGGCTAAGAGTTCGACTTCAGCTCAGGTCATGATCTCACAGTTCTTGATTTCAAGTCCCCCATCTCACAGCACAGAGCCCACTTCAAATCCTCTGTCTCCCTCTCTCTCTGCTCTTCCCCCACTTACTCTCTCTCTCTCTCTCTCTCTCTCAAAAATAAATAGACATTAAAAAAAGTTTAACAGTATTATCTAACCATTTTTTAAAATGTTGTTTCTTGAAACAAAAATATGGTCATTGTGGACTTTCCCAGTTTGTATATTTATCCTCATCTGTCAGGCCTTTTCCCATCCTTAAAGTGTTTAAAATTTTAGGTATGAAAACAATACAAATTCAATAATCTTGGAGGTGGGAAGACTATTTTATGTATCAATTATGACAGTTCCAGATTATTACAGTTGATTCCTTTATTTTCTATTTCTAGTATTTGGTTTGTATACATTAGTCTTGAAACCACCATGGAATTAGGTGGAATCAAATGAAGTTGCTGGATTTTTTTAAGTAAAAAACGGTCAGATGTTGGGGCACCGGGTGGCTCAGTCGGTTAAGCGTCTGGCTCAGGTCATGATCTCATGGTTTGTGAATTTGAACCCCACATCAGGCTGTGCACTGACTGTGCAGAGCCTGCTTGGAATTCTCTCTCTGTCTCTCCTTCTCTCTCTGCTTCTCCTCCACTTGTGCATTCTGCTTCTCTCTCTCTCAAAATAAATTTAAAAACTTAAAAATAATTGGTTAGATGTTGGTACTTTCTTATGGCTCTACCTAAAAATCAAAAGCTATCCTGAATTAAGTCATATGATATCTTTACCTAGAAAATAATTATGAATTAAGTCATATGAATTATGAATTAAGTCTTATGATATCTTTACCTAGAAAATAATTATGAAAAATTTAGATTTTTCTTAATATTATATTATATACACATGAAAACATAATATTACAAAGCTTGGTTTATTAAAGGTATAGTTTACATGGTGACTACATTAAACCTATAATACAGGCATGTACTACAACCTTGGTTTGAATGTATTAGAAGAGCAAACAGTATAATATTATTAAGAATACATGCCAGCAAATATGCATAATGTGATAAATTGGAGATTTAGGTTCTTTTTTTTTTTAATGTTTTTAAGGTTCATTTATATCTGAAGAAGAGAGATACAGAGCATGAGTGGGGAGAGGCAGAGAGAGAGACACACACAGAATTCAAAGCAGGCTCTGTCAGTACAGAACCCGACACGGAGCCTGAACTCACAAACCATGAGATCATGACCTGAGCCAAAGTCGGATGCCCAACCCACTGAACCACCCAGGTGCCCCGCAGATTTAGGTTCTTATGAAATCATCTCATTTGGGGAGATGGAAGGAGATGTCAGGACTTTAAAGTTTATTTATTTTGAGAGGGGGGGAGCAGCAGAGTGAGAGAGGGAGAGAGAATCCCAAGCAGGGCTCGATCTCATGAACCATGAGAGCATGACCTGAGCCAAAATCAAGAGTTGGGCTTAACCGACTGAGCCACCTAGGTGCCCCAGAGATATCAGGCCTTTAATGAGGAATTACTTAAAAAATGTTTATGTTTATTTCCTCTTGGGAAAAAGTCATACTTTAGTAATGTTTTAAATCAGAATATATAGTGAATTAGAAAACATTTTGTATTGTCAGCATTTTATGCCCATGAAAGTATTTTATTTTCTACATATTACTTTACTTTGTAAATCCTAAGCAAGATAAACCATTTAGGTATTTGGTTCTATGAATGGGTCTTCACTGTGCAAAGGCCCTTGCCTCTTATGTAATAAACTGGACACTGTAGGTCAAGTCCCATTTCTGATAGAAAGGAATAGGCTAGGGAGCATTATGTAAAATCAGAACTAAAGCTGCAAACACTAGTGCTGAGACCCTACCTTACTCCTCCAGTCCCTTTTCCCAGAGGGGACTTTGTGCATGACTTCCAACAAGCCATGGTCCTAGGGAGCCATTAACACCATGTCAGTAACCGGTCATATCTAACCTGAAGGGGAGACAATTTGGACTGGGTGAGAGTCTATCCTGAGGCCAGGCATGAAAGAATAGAGGAATAGGAAGTTGATGCAATTTCCTTATTACCTACTGTGATGACTAAATTAGCCTACTTGAAAACAATTTTAAGTACCTGATCTATTTGCTTTAAGTCATGTATATAGGTTAGGCAGCATTTAGTATGGATTTAGAAACTATCTGGAATATGAGGATCTGTAAATCAACTAAGAATATGCGGGCTAACATTCCTAAGACTTTTTTTTTTTTTAATTGCTGTGATAATGTAAACTCTTCTGCAATACCATAATGGGAGAAAAAGAATCGTGGCCTACTTGATTAAATAAATTCTCTAATGTTGTTGAGATAGTTGACCCATTTAAATAAAACATTATAGGAATCTACCTTTCCTCAAAATGGGTATATATGTATACCTCTGGCAAAGAAATCAAACCAAATGTAGAAGTTAGATACAAAAATAAATTTGTCATTTTCCGGCATCTGGCATGGTGTTGAACATTTAGTAGATATTCAATAAATATTTGCTAAAGTATTTTATAATTTATGTACTTTTTATCTTTTTGAGTCTGGATATATTTATAGGTTTGGTGGTTTGTATAGCCAAACCTACTGGACTGAAATTTTAGTATGGAATAGTGCACTGTGATGCAAATTTTTTTTTTTCTCTTGTAGTAATAGGATCAGCCCTTGAACATGGACTTGGCTTCTCCCCAGTGGCAGACCCGGGACATAACTGTGAGCAAAGAGTACTGGAGAGTACATGCATTCTCACTACTAATATGCATTTTTATTCAACATAGTACTGGAAGCCTTCGCCACAGCAATCAGACAACAAAAAGAAATGAAAGGCATCCAAATTGGTAAGGACGAAGTTAAACTGTCACTATTTGTAGATGACATGATACTATATATGGAACACCCTAAGGACTCCACAAAAAAGCTTAAGAACTAATAAGTGAATTGAGTTAAGTTGCAAGGTACAAAATTAATATATAGAAATGGTTGCATTTCTATGTACTAATAATAAAGTATCAGAAATAGAAATTGAGACAACATTTCCAAAAAGAATAAAGCACTGAAGAATAAATTTAATCACAGAGGTGTAAAACCTATACTCTGAAAACTGTAAGACATTGGTAAAAGAAATTGAAGATGACACAAATAAGTAGAAAGATATACCTTGCTCATGGATTGGAAGAATTAATGTTTTAAAATGTCCATACTACCAAAGCAATCTACAGATTTAATATAATCCATTGTAAAATGTCAGCAACATTTTTCACAGAATTAGAGCAAATAATCCCAAAAGTTGTAGGGTACCACAAAAGACCCCAGATAGCCAAAGAGTCTTGAGAAAGAAAAACAAAGCTGGAGGTATCACAATCCCAGATTTTAAGATATAGTATAAAGTGGTAGTAATCAAGATAATATGGTATTGGCGCAAAAATAGACACATAGATCAATGGAATATAATAGTCCCAAAAAATGACACTTATATAGTCATTTAATCTACAACAAACGAAGCAAGAATATATAATGGGGTAAAGACAGTCTCTTCAATAAATGGTGCTGAGAAAACTGAACATCTACGTGCAAAATAATGAAACTGGACTACTTTTTTATACCATATACAAAAATAAACTTAAAATACATTAAAGATTTAAATATCAGATCAGAAACCATAAAAAATTGAAGAAAACAGGCAATAAGCACTTGGGTAGTGGCCTTAACAATATATATTTTTGGATCTGCCTCCTAGGCAAGAGCAACAAATGCAAAAATAAGAAAATGGGACCACATCAAACTGAAAAGCTTTTGCACAGTGAAGAAAACCATCAACAAAACAAAAAGGCAATTTGCTGAATGGAAGAAGATATTTGCAAAAGATATAACTGATAAGGGTTATCTATCCAAAATATATAAAGAACTCACACAGCTCAATAAAAACAACCCAAACAATCCAATTAAAAAACGTGCATAGAGGGCGCCTGGGTGGCTCAGTCAGTTGAGCGACTGACTTCCGCTCAGGTCATGATCTCACGGTTTGTGAGTTTGAGCTCCGTGTCAGGCTCTGTGCTGACAGCTCAGAGCCTGGAGCCTGCCTCTGATTCTGTGTCTCCCTCTCTCTCTGACCCTCCCCCACTCATGCTCTGTCTCTCTCTGTCTCAGAAATAAATAAACATTAAAAAAAATTTTTTAAAATGGGCAGAGGACTTGAATAAACATTTTTCAAAACACACACACACACACACGCGCGCGCGCGCACACACACACACAAACAAAAAAACATACAGATGGCTAACAGACACATGAAAATACACTCAACATCACTAATCAATAGGAAAATGCAAATCAATAGCATAATGAGACGTCACCTCAACCTTATTAGAAAGGCTATCACCAAAAAGACAACAAATAAAAAGTGTTGTCAAGGATGTGGAAGCAAAGGAACACTTGTGCATTGTTGGTGGGAATGTAAAATGTCATGACCACTGTGGAAAATAGTATGGAGGTTCCTCAAAAAATCAATAATAGAAATACATGATCCAGCAATTCCACTCTGGATATTTATCCAAAGAATATGAAAAAACACTAACTCGAAAAGATATCTTCACCCCTATGTTCGTTGCAGTACTATTTATAATAGTCAAGATATGGAAGCAACATAAGTGTCCATTGATAGAAGAATGGATACAGAATGTGATACATATATATATGTAATATGTATTACATAGATATGTATGTATTAGGTATATGTTATATATAATGAAATATTACTCAGCCATAAAAAAAAATGAGATCTTGCCATTTGCAACATGAATAGACCTAGAGTGCATTATGCTAATAATGCCTAGAAATAGAGAAAGACAAAGACCATATGATTTCACTTATATGGATTTTTATAATTGAAGTGTAGTTGACATGCTATATTATAGGAATTTCAGGTGTACAACACAACAATTCAACATTTATGTAAAGTATAGCTTGTGTAGTCTTCAGTTTCTTTCAGCAGTATTTTATACTTTTCAGAATACAGGTCTTTCATCTCCTTGGTTAAGTTTATTCCTCTCTTTTATTCTTTTTGGTGCCATTGTAAATAGAATTGTTTTCTTAATTTCTCTTTCTGCTACTTCATTATTAGTGTATCAAAACACAATCAATTTCTGTGTATTAATTTTGTACTCTGCAACTTTACTGAATTTGTTTGTTCTTAGAGTTTTTTCATGGAATCTTTAGGGTTTTCTATATATAGTATCATGTGATCTGCAAATAGTGACAGTTTAACTTCTTCCTTACCAATTTGGATGCCTTTCATTTCTTTTTGTTGTCTGATTGCTGTGGCCAGGATTTCTGGTACTATGTTGAATATTAGTGGTAAGAATGGACATCTTTGTCTTATTTCTGATCTTAGAGGAAAAGCTCTCAGTTTTTCACCAGTGAGTATGGTGTTAGCTATCAGTTTGTCATATATGCCCCTTATTGTGTTGAGATATTGTATCCTCTACATCCATTTTGTTGAGCGTTTTTTATCATAAATGGGTGTGGAATTTTGGTAAATGCTTATTCTGCATCTATTGAGATAATCATATATTTTTATCCTTCATTTTGTTGATGTGATGTATCACATTGATTGATTTGTGAATATTGAACTGTTCTTGCATAAAATCCCACTTAATCATGGTGAATAATCCTTGTAATGAATGTATTATTGAATGAGATTTGCTAATATTTTGTTGCAGATTTTTGCATCTAGGTTCACCAGAGATATTGGCCTATAGTTTTCTTTTTTGTAGTGCTTTTGTCTGGTTTTGGTATCAGGGTAATGCTGGCCTTGTAGACTGTGTTTAGAAGCTTTCCCTCTTTGTTTTTGTCTTTGTTGTTTGTGCGTTTTGTGTGTGTGTGTGTTTTTTGGAATAGTTTGAGGAGAATAGGCATTAACTTTTCTTTAAATATTTGGTAGAATTCATTTGTGAATACATCTGGTCCTCGACTTTTGTTTGTTAGGAGTTTCTTGGTACCTGATTAAATTTTATTACTAGTAATTGGTCAGTTCAGATATTTTCTATTTTCCTGATTCAGTCTTGGAAGATTGTATATCTCTAGGAATTTATTCATTTCATGGTAGTCTAACCTTTATATTTCTGTGGTCAGTTGTTACTTCTTTTTGTTCACTTCTGCTTTTTTTTTATGTTCCCTCTTTTTTTCTTGATGAGTCTGGCTAAAAGTTTACCAATTTTGTTTATCTTTTCAAAGAACCAGCTCTTGATTTCATTGATATTTATTTTATTTCATTTTTTAAAGTAGGCTCCATGCCCAATGTGGGAATTGAACTCATGGCTCTGAGATCAAGAAGCACATGCCCTACCAGTTGAGCCAGCCAGGTGCCCCTCATTGATCTCTTCTATTGTTTTTTACTCTCTATTTCATTTATTTCTGGTTTGGTCTTTATTATTTCCCTCCTTCTACCAACTTTGGGCTTTGTTTGTTCTTCTTCTAGTTCCTTTAGGTGTAAAGTTAGATTGTTTATTTAAGATTTTTCTTATTTTTTAAAATAAGCCTATATTGCTATAAGTTTCCCTTAGTACTGCTTTTACTGTATTCCAAAGATTTGTGTCTATATTAAAAATTTTTAATGTACCTCTATTTTAATAAAAAACTCATATGTCAGTTTTACCATATGTAGAACAATATCTCCAAGAATAGTTATCTTTAATATTTTTTGATTGTCACAATCTCAACTATTGACACAGTGGACGCTAAAGCAAAGACATTCTATTCTATTTTAAAATCCAGTTTTTAAGGGCACCTGGATGGCTCGTTTGGTTAAGCATATGACTTGTAATCTTGGCTCAGGTCATGATCAGGTTGGTGAATTCAAGCCCCGCATCAGGCTTTGCACTGGCAATATGGAGCCTGCTTGGAATTCTCTCTCTCTCTCTCTCTCTCTCTCTCTCTCTCTCTCTGCTCCTACCCCACTTGCTCTCTATCCCTCTCTCTCTCAAAACAAATAAATAAACTTAAAAAAATAAAATCCAGCTTTTATTCTGAAAGTTTAATAAAAGCAAAGGAGATATACTCAACTGACACCAAATTGCTGCAATTTTAAATCAAATAGTACATTCATCAAGGACATGAAATATTTTTAAAGATTTCTTTATGTATCCCATAGTGTAGTGTCTTGAACATAGAAGATATTTAATAAGTAGTTTTTTCATCTGAATTGATGAACCAAAGATTCTAGCATTAAGATACCAGTAGACTCTAAATACCCACTTTACTTTTAAGCTTGCTGTTAATAAAGATGAGATTTATATCTAATATGCAGCTACTTAGATCATGTTTCCTTTGTTACTTACTCAGCCTGACCCAAACAACTCAATAGGTAGTCATATTTTTCAGATATTTCTAAACTTTTTAATGCAATTTTAACCTTTAGTCACTAAAATTAAACTCCTAATCACAAAATTTTATTTATTTATTTATTTATTTATTTATTTATTTATTTAGACAGAGAGAGACTGAGAGAGAGAGCACAAGTGGGGCAGAGGAGCAGAGAGAGCGAGAGAAAAAGAGAGAGCGAGAATCTCAAGCAGGCTCCATGCTCAGTGTGGAGCCCTACACAGGGCTCAACCCCATGACCCTGGGTTCATGACCTGAGCTGAAATCAAGAGTCAGATGCTCAACCACGTAAGCTATCAAGGTGCCCCCACAAAATTATTTTAAATATGTGGTATGTCCATGAAACAAATTCAGAGGAATTCTAAAACATGATGCATATTATTCTGACTTCAAATAGTAACTACCTTGTTTGTCTGCCTTCTTGTATGTATATTTGTATTTATGTTTACGTTGTATTTATTATAATTCAATCTTTGTTTTTTTTTTTAAATCAGCCATACTTCTTACTTAATGTGTGCTACTCATGAGCTTTAAACACACAAAAATGCTAGAATCCCTTATGAAACTTTCCTCTATCCATATCAGACTATTAGAGATGACATATAGGCTTACCTTGGAGATACTGTGGTTTTAGTTCCAGACCACCATGGTAAAGTGAACATTACAATAAAGCAAGTCAAATGAAATTTTTGGTTTCCCAGTACATATAAAAGTCATGTTTATACTATAGTCCATTAAATGTGCAACAGCATTATGTCTAAAACAATATATACATACCTTAATTAAAAATACCTTACTGCTAAAAAATGCTAACCATCATCTGAGCTTTCAGTGAGCTACTTGCAATCTTTTGCTAGTAGAGGGTCTTGCCTTGATGTTGATGGCTGCTGAATGATCAGGGTGCTGATTGTTGAACAGTGGGTTAGCTGTGGCGATTTCTTAAAATAAGACATCAATAAAGTTTGCCATATGTATTAACTTTTCCTTTCATGGACACTTTCTTTGTAGCATGCAATGCTGTTTGATAGCATTTTACTCACAGTAGAATTTCTTTCAGAATTAGAGTCAATCTTCTCAAACCCTGCTGCTGCTTTATCAACTAAGTTTATGTAATATTCTAAATTCTTTGGACAAACCTTCATCCATCTCAAGAATCTACTTTCTTTGCTCATCCATATGAAGCAACTCCTCATCCATTTGAATTTGATCATGAGATTGCAGCAATTCAGTCATATCCTCAGGCTCCACATTAAATTCTAGTTCTCTTGCTATTTCCACCACATCTACAGTTACTTCCTCCACTGAAGTCTTTAACCTCTCAAAGTCATCCATGAAGATTGGAATCAACTTCTTCCAAACCCCTGTTACTGTTGATACTTTGACGTCCTTCAATGTATTCACAATTGTTCTTAATGGCATTTAGAATGGTGAATCTTATCCAGAAGTTTTTCAGTTTACTTTGCCCATATCCATCAGAGGAATTACTGTCGATGGTAGCTACAGTCTTAAGAAATGTATTTCTTAAATAATAAAACTTGAGAGTTGGAATGACTCCTTGATCCATGGGCTGCAGAATGGATGTTTTGTTAAGCATGAAAACAAAATGAATCTCACTGTACTTTTCCATTAGAGCTTTTGGGTGGCCAGGTACATTGTCAGTAAGCAGTCATATTGCTGTCTTGCTTTCTTATCATTCATTTGTTCACTGGAATAGCACTTTTAATTTCCTTCAAGAATTTTTTCCTTTGCATTTACTACTTGGCTAATTGGTACAAGAGACCTAGCTTTTGACATGCCTTCCCCTCTAAGCTTAATCATTTCTAGCTTTTGACTTAAAGTGAGAGATGTGAGATTCTTCTTTCACTTGAACACTTAGAGGCCATTGTAGGGTTATTAATTGACCTAATTTCAATATGTGTCTCAGGGAATAGGGAGGCCCAAGGATAGGGAGAGAGATGGGGGAACAGCCAATTGGTAGGGCAGTCAGAACATACAGTTATCAATTAAGCTCACTGTCTTATATGGTTGCAGTTTGTGGCTTGCCATCAATTAAAATAGTAACATCAAAGATAATGGATCACAGATCACCATAACAAATATAATAATATGACAAAGTTCAAAATGTTGTGAGAATTACTGAAATGTGACACAGAGACATGAAATGAGCAAATGCTATCGTAAGAACATTGCCAATAGATTTGCTTAATGGGGGGTTCCCATAAACCTTCAAATTGTAAAAAAACTGAAGTAGCTGTGAAGTGCAATAAGGTGAAGGGCAGTAAAATGAGGTACGCTTGTGGTAGTAAATCAAAGCCTTTTGGTATTTTGAAATACCAAAGTTAGATGGCTTGAAACTAAAGCCTTTATATGATTAAGTCCCTGCTGTAATGTGTCACGTGCTAAGATGATTCACAATGCACATACACATGTATAAACAAACATCAAATATTCTTTAGACACAAGGCTGTTTGGATTATTAATAGTAACTGGTGTGATGTTTATTAGTAATGTAGTTAATGTGATCAATGTTACTGTGATCATTTTCGTATGTATTTATGGTTGATTACAGTAATAGATGATCAACTTTCCATGTATGAAGAATATGCTTTGGTTGAGAGACGTCAGGATGACCTCACCAAACATGAAATTTCTTTAAAGAAATAATCTTACCATTTGCTAACATGTGAATGGGATCTGTTATTATTATTGACTAATATTCCACATCTATGAATTTAAAATCAATATTCAGTAATTTCTTGATGATCATAACAGCATTAGACATTTGTTCCTTTGTGATACTTTGCTTCAATACCTCTGTAGCAATGTTTGGCCCATACTGACTAGCACTAAATTCTGATAAATTACTGCAGACTAGGATGTGGTGGTCTCTCTTGTCTAGAGTTCTTGAACTTCAGTAATCACAGCTCTCAAAATAACTGGTTTACTCTAGTCAAGCATATAATAGACCAGTCTCTGTGTGTGTGTGTGTGTGTGTGTGTGTGTGCACACATGTGCATACTAAAAGATCACTTTATTTTTAAAACATCAGTGTTTCTATCAGCTGGATTACTTGTGTCTGTTATCTAGCATCCATTTGCTGGGCCCAAGTAACCAAGAAATCACACAATGTTGTTTGATAAGTATGAGAGCAGAGTAAAGGGAGTTTGGTGATTTGGAGAGATTTTTCATCCACACTGTGGTGAATACAGTTGAAGGAGCCTGTCTTCACTATCAAACATACCTTTTCCAGCCACTGCACTTTTATCTACCATGTACAGAGTTCCCTTTGCTAGGTAAAAATTTTGTGTTTTTTTTTCTTTTTTTTTTTCCTTAAAGTTTATTTATTTATTTTTGAGAGAGAAAACATGAGTGAGGGAGGGGCAGAGAGAGAGGATCCCAGGCAGTCTCTCTGCACTGTCAGTGTGGAGCCAGACATGGGGCTTGAACTCACAAATTGTGAGATCATGACCTGAGCCGAAATCAAGAGCTGGACACTTAACCGATGGAGCCACCCAGGCACCCTAGTGCTGCTTTTCAATTCTGCTTTCTATATTTGATAGGCATTCTAATAAAAAAAAATCACTGACATTGCTTTACTAATTCAGAATTTAATGTATGTTTATAACAATAGTGAAGCAATAGGAAACCCATGTGGTTCAGTGTAGGAGTGGTTACATTAAAAGCACAGCTCCAAAGGAAATTCCAATCTTGATTCATGTCTTTCTCAGAAGTTTAAAGGGGTCCAATTTCTTAGCTCAGGGAAACTTATTAAATCTCTTGTTGTCCGCTCCTATTTTCAGTGCTTTGAAATTCCTAGGAATCTCTCACTTCCTACTCTAAAAGAATGTTTTCAGTCTCTGACTGTTACTTTCCTTCCTACTTTTAGATCACCATGCCACGTGTTCCCAGAAACACGCAGTACCCTGAGAACAGTGGTTCTTTTCAGGCCTTTTCCATTCTTAAAGAAGGAAGTACAAAGCTTAATTAAGTAGGCAGTACCTGAAAGATTTGTGGAAGCAGTTGGGGGAAAAAGAAAGAAATAAGCTATGTATTCCCTGTGTTAATAATTTTAATCTTGTCATATACAGGACAATAAGAGAGCCCCCTTTATTTATGAGGATAATGGAAACCACCTTGATATTAGAATATGTAATGTGATTATTTATATTCATAGAAGTGCACCTGCCTGAACTAAATAGTCTATCATTTTCCTCAATTACCAGTTAGGGTCTCTCCTTAGATAATGGTCTTCTAACCAGTATCTTTTAATTTTGATTGCTGAGGAACTTGGTATGCTTCAATAGCCTGAAGAAAGAGCATTGCACAAATTACATCCTTCCCATTCACATACCATAATAACGATTGTATCCTTTGGATACAAGGCTGGGAAAGATAATTATATCTTGTTTATATGTTTAATATTGTTTAAAAATTATTTCTTAATATTTTTTCAAAATATTTTCATTATTACAATTTTTTTCATTAAAGAATTTTGAAAATAAGAGATGCAGAAAAAAATTTATATTTCAACACTCAAAGGGAAACACTGAGCTGTTCTGCTCTCTCCCACTCGCTCTCCTTTCCTTCCTCTTTCTCTCTCACCCTTCCTTCCTTCCTTCCTTTCTTCCTTCCTTCCTTCCTTCCTTCCTTCCTTCCTTTCTAAACAACCCATAGTTGGAATCATATTATAAATATAATTTTGTTATGTTTAACTTATAACCTAAGCATTTTCCACTTATTCCATATTTCTTTATTTCTTTGAAATGATATACCTCATTTGGGGTACCTGGGGTTAAGCGTCCGATTTTTGCTCAGGCCATGATCCTGTGGTTCCTGAGTGTGAGCCCTGCATCAGGCTCTGAGCTAATAGCTCAGATACTAATAGCGAGTGTGAGCCCGCTTCAGATACTCTGACCTCCTTTCTCTGTGCCTCTCCCCCACTGGCATTCTGTCTCTGTCTCTCAACAATAAGTAAATGTTAAAAAAAAAAAAATTAGAAAATAGAAATACCTCATTTTATTTAGTACTGAAGGGGAGCAGAATTTACCTCCCCAAAATATGAGGATTATTTTAGCTAACAGCAATCAAAACCCAGCAGATTCAGGGAAAAGCTTTTACCTCCCCTCATCTGCCTAAATTTACATTGCAAAGGGGTCCTGTACCACTAAGAGAGCTATTTCCACGGATACCTTTTTCTCTAAGAAACCTATCTGCATAACAGGACAACCTTTGCTCTCTAAACATCTCCTCTGCCTTGCTGTGAAAGGCCATCCTTCCCTTTGTATCCCCAATTGTCTACCCCTTTCCTTTTGCAGGATGTTATATAAACCTCAATTACCTAGTTGCCCTTTGAGTTTTCATATTTTCATGGGGTTCCCATATATACATAATTTTGTTTTTCTCCTGTTAATCTATCTTAACAACAATTTAATTATTAGACCAAAGAACCATAGAAGGGAAAAAAGGAAAAGTTTTCTACCTCTACAGTAACTTTCCTTTAATTAGATATTTAGTATGAATATTATTTCATCTTTTGCATTCATGTTGAATGCCAGCTCCCCCAAAGCAGTACCAACATAATCTGGTGATAAGGCAAACTTGAATTTATTGCTTAACTCAGTGAAGGAGACCACTATCTTGACAGAATCTTAGCATCTCAGAAAGATGAGAGCAGTTTGGGAGATTTATAAGACTTTGGGGGGACATGATTTTTTTTTAAAGTTTATTTATTTATTTTGAGAGAGAGAGGGCACAAGCAGGGGGGTGGGGAGAGAGAAGGAGAGACAGAGTCCCAAGAAGCTCCGTGCCATCAGTGCAGAGCCCACAAACCGTGAGATCATGACCTGAGCCAAGATCAAGAGGTGCCCTATGGGGATATGATTTAAAGTGAATCCTTTAATAAAAGGGCTTGACTAAGATAAGGTAAGAATCATATGATAGTTTAGGATTGATTAGAATATAGGCAAGGTGAAACTTTGAGGGTAAGGTTTTAGAGACTAGAAGAGAAAACAGTTATTTGGTCTCACCTATTTAAAAGTTGAACAGTCTGCTGTTTCTGTAAATGTGCTTGCAGGACATCCCAGAAATGAACAATAAAGATATTTCCAATTCTTATCTTCCAAGAATTTCTTAGAATAGTAAAGTCATGTTGATGAAGACAGTGGAATAATAAAGTGATGTTACTGAGGATAACTGAATAGTAAAGTCATGTGGGTATGGATGTTTTTGTTTCTCAATATATAATAATACAATGAACGTATTTATAATTTTATGTTTGGAACCAAGTGTTTTTTCCTCTGAATAGATTTCTAGAAGTAAAGTTAGGGAGTTCAGGGTGCTCAATGAACATTTTTTAAATTGTTGAAATTTATTGCCAAATAATTTCCTAACAGTGTTATACTACCAAGTTATTCTCTAGTGCCCTTGATATGTTAAAAAAGAAAACCACACATTTAGAACACTAATGATACATATTTGACATCTTTTAAACTATTAGTATATTTACATTGTTTTAAGAATCAGGCTCAAAATAGGAAATCATAAGCAAGCAAATTATTTGGGAAAAAAGTACACTATTACTGTATTATTATCATCACTTTTTATTGAGATATAATTGACATATAACATTATGTTAGTTGGTGTACTAACACCATGTTAGTTGGTCAGGTGTATAACATAATGAATCGATGTATGTATATATTGTGAAATGATCACCACATAAGTCTAGTTAACATTTGTCACTATACATAATTACAAATTTTTTTTTCCTTATGAGAATTTTTAAGATATACTCTTTTTTTTTTTTAATTTTTTTTTTTCAACATTTATTTATTTTTGGGACAGAGAGAGACAGAGCATGAACAGGGGAGGGGCAGAGAGGGAGACACAGAATCGGAAACAGGCTCCAGGCTCTGAGCCATCAGCCCAGAGCCTGACACGGGGCTCGAACTCACGGACCGCGAGATCGTGACCTGGCTGAAGTCGGAGGCTTAACCGACTGCGCCACCCAGGCACCCCTAAGATATACTCTTTTAGCAACTTTGAAATATGCAATACAGTATCAACTGTAGTCGCCATGCTGTAAATTACATCCTTAGAACTTATTTATTTTATAACTGAAAGTTGGTACCTTTGTCCCCTTTCACTCATTTTCTCACCACTGCCACTGCCTCCTCCTCCCCCCCTCCCCAGACAATCATCAATATGTTCTCTGTAACTATGAGCTTGTTTTGTTTTGTTTTATTTGTTTTTTAGGTACCATATATAAGTGGAATCATATGGTATTTATCTTTTTCTGTTTGATTTATTTCACTTAGCCTAATACCCTCAAGGTCCATCCAGGATTTTCTTTTCTTATGGCTGAGTAATATTATATATGTTATAACTTCTTTATCTGTTCATCTGTTGGTGGACACTTGGGTTTTTCTATGTTGTGGATATTGTAAATAATGCTACAGTGAACATGGGGGTGCAGATATCTTTTTGAGTTCTGTGTTTTTGTTTCTTTCTGGTAAATACCCAGAAGTGGGATTGCTGGATCATATAAGAGTTCTTTTTTTAAATTTTTTTGAGGAAACTCCATGCTATTTTCCACAGTGGCTGAACAAATTTATATTCCCACCAAAAGTGCATAAAGGTCCCATTTTCATTCTTGCCAACACTTGTTATTTCTTGTCTTTTTGATGATAGCCTTTTTTTTTTTTTTTAAGTAGGCTTTATGCCCAGCGTGGGGCCCAGTGTGGGGCTTGAACTCAAGCCCCCAAGATCAAGACCTGAGCTGAGATCATGTGTCAGATGCTTAACCAACTGAGCCACCCAGGTACCTGGATGATAGCCTTTTTAACAGGGGTGAAGTGGTATTTCACTGTGGTTTTAATTTGCATTTACATAATGATTAGTGGTGCTGAGCACCTTTTCATGTACCTGTTGTCTATCTGTATGTCTTTGAAAAAATTTCTATATAGATCATCTTCTCAGTTTTATTTAAAAAAAAATTTTCTTTTCAACGTTTATTTATTTTTGGGACAGAGAGAGACAGAGCATGAACGGGGGAGGGGCAGAGAGAGAGGGAGACACAGAATCGGAAACAGGCTCCAGGCTCTGAGCCATCAACCCAGAGCCTGACGCGGGGCTCGAACTCACGGACCGCGAGATCGTGACCTGGCTGAAGTCGGATGCTTAACCGACTGCGCCACCCAGGCACCCCAATCATCTTCTCAGTTTTAATTGAGTTGTTTGTTTTTTTACTATCATATGAGTTTTTAAAATATATTTTGGATTTGCAAATATTTGCATTCATTCAGTAGGCTGTATTTTAATTTTATTGGTGATTTCCTGTATTTTGCAAAAGTTTTTAGTTTGATGTATGGTTACCTTTTTGTTAATTTTATTTTGGTGATATGGGAAAAATTATATAAATTATCTACTGCTTTGTAACAAATTACCATGAATCTTAGTGACTTAAAACAAGAATGATTCATTTCTCATAATTCCACGGGCTGACTGTGAGGTTCTGTTTTACATGATATAGCTGAGATTCTTTATGTGATTTTATTTATCTGGGAGCTCAGCAGAGTATGGGATGTCCAAGATGACCTTTCATCCTTTAGGATCCCAATACAGCCTCCAATCATTCAATGGTCCAACTCAATTTTGTTTCCAGAATGGCAAATGACCTCCAAGAAAGAGTATTCCAAGAAGAGTGGTCCCAATATGCAAATCCTTATCAAACCTTTGCTTGTATCATTCTTGCTAATGTCTCATTCGCCAAAGAAAGTCATATGGTTGAGGCCAGCGTTAATGAGGAGAGGACTCCACAAGGGCATGAGTATAGCCAGTCATGTTCAGTGGGGGCTTCCAAGATAAGAGTGTATCACAAATACTTTCTTGGTTTTTTATATAGAAAGGTTGCTTTTAAATTATTTCTTTCACTAGTTATGAAGGCATTTTCTACCTTTTAATTGGGTATTTTTATTTTTTTCATTTGACAATTACTGGCTGATATCATTTGTGGTTTTCTTATTGATTTATAGGCACTTCCTGCAAAGTAAAGAAATAGCTCCCTTCTTTGGTCATCTTTACTATTAAATTTTTTTTTTTCTAGTTTGTTACTTTCTTTTATATTTCAGTTCACTTTTCTAGGTGCATTTATTTTTGAGTAGGCTCCACACCCAGCGTGGGACTTAAACTCATGACCCTGAGTTGCATGGTCTACTGACTGAGCCAGCCAGGTTCCCCTAGGTACATTGTTTTTATATTTTCAATATTATGTTGTTTATATGTCAGATATTTGACAAATGTTTACTCTTCTTTTTTTTTCTCCTTTGGTATTGATTTTTTTAAGACTCTAATATTTAATCTTTTTGAATTTTATTTGGGAATACAGGGTGAGGTAAACACAAATTGACTTTTTTTTTTCAAAATTCACAAATTGCCATGATTTCTTTGATATTTTTCTCCTTTTTCATTGATTTGTAATTCTTCCTATATCTTATATTAACCTTTTGTTTGTTTGTTTGTTTGTTTGTTTGTTTGTTTGTTTGTTTAAAGTAAGCTCCAGGCCTAACTTGGGGCTTGAATTCACAACCCTGAGATCGAGAGTAACATGCTCTATTGACTAAACCAGTCAGGCTCCACCTTATATTAGATCTTATAACAAGGTCTATTCCTGTGCTCTCCTTTTTATTCCATTAGTGGTCTTTTATTCCAATGTTATTCCTATACATTTAAGATTATTGTTTTCTATAATATATTTGAATTATTGGTAAGGCTATCCTTATACCACCCCCTATTGCTTTCTGTTCTTACCTAATCATAATACCTGATTTTTAGTATCATATTTTTTCAAGTTCTGAAAGAAAAATACCTTTTGAATATTGACTGGAACTATTAAAACTATGGGAAAACAGAGAACATAAGGTTTTAAGTTCACAAAAAATGTTTTTAAGAAACTGGAGTTTTTTGGTTTTTTTTTTGAGCCTTCTAAAAAAAATCACTAAGCTTTAAAAATATTTTTCCTTTTTATTCCCCAAATGGCACCAGCTGTGCAGTTTTACTGCCAGCCAAAATGTTGTTTTCAACTTCCCCTGGAGGTTTTTCCTTGCACTCAATCTGTATGTTCTTCCTATTGTATTTGCCAGCATGAAATGACAATGAAGGATATTTTATTTTATATGGCACATATACTGAATTATTACATGCATTATAATATACACTAAGTAAATTATATATTCTCTGAACAATGTTAATGTAAATAAACACAATGTTTTATCATTTAAAAAATGTCTACTTATTTATTTTGAGAATGAGAGGGAGGGAGCACATGAGTGGGAGAGGGACAGAGAGAGAGAGAGGGGGAGAGAGAATCCCAAGCAGTCCCCATGTTGTCAGCACAGAGCCCATTGAGGGGTTTGATCCCATGAATGGTGAGATCATGACCTGCATTGAAATCAAGAGTGGAATGCTTAACCAACTGACCTACCCAGGTGCCCTGTGTTTTTCTTTTTAATTAAGTTTTTTTTCCCTTTAATTTTATTTATTTATTATGTTTTTTTAGTTTTAATTAAGTTTTTACTTAAGGTATTATTTTAGTCTTTGATTTTGGTCAGTGATCTTTAAGACAAAGCAAGAAAAAAAAAATTTTTAACCCCTTTACTACTATGATTAAGATCTCTACAGCCAGTGCTAACTGGCTCATTGCCCACTTAGGAAGGAATAGTCTGAACATAAGAAAATCTTAAAACTATGACTTTATGCTGATTGGATAAACCTCTAGTTCCAATTTAACACATCAAGGTTTTTTCCGGTCTTCTCTCTTGCCATGTAAGTACTTTCTCCAATAGTGAGAAATCTGGCTTTCATTATTTTTAATATAAGTATTGATTGTCTCAACTGATTTATTTATTTTCCTATTGTGTCATTCTCCCAATCTCATTGTCTCCTTCAGCTACCATCTCCATGCAGCCCCCACTCTCCCCATCCTGCATCTTTTGGTGCAAGTGTACACATGACTGATGAACCTCCTCATGGCTTTACCTTCCTGCTTTGCACTCTGTCTCCTTGGACACCGGCAGCTGATGTGCCTCTGCACAACATCCCCTTAACCTCATCATTCATTACCTTGTGTGGAGAAGGGAAGTGAAAAGAAAGGAAAGCAGTGGGAAGGGAAAAGAACAGGAAAGGAAGCAAACAGGAGGGGAAGAAAATAGGGTGAGAAAGAAGGGAAAGAGAAAGTCAAGAGAAAAGTTTAAGGTCTTCATTTGATTTTTTTTTAATTTTTTTAAATTTTTCTTATTTTTAAGAGACAGAGAGAGACAGAGCATGAATGAGGGAGGAGCAGAGTGAGGGAGAGACACAGAATCCAAAGCAGGCTCCAGGCTTTGAGCTTTTGACACAGAGCCTGATGCAGGGCTTGAACACACGAACTGTGAGATCATGACCTGAGCCAAAGTTGGACGGTTAACCGACTGAGCCACCCAGGTGCCCCAAGGTCTTCATTTGATTTTTAAGAAAGCTATAATTAGATCTATGAATAAACAGAACTTCCGAATGCTCCAAAGGTTCTGGCAAGAAATGGAATTCCAGTACATGTAGTTTACCTTGTGTAACACTTTGTGTCTTTTACAGCCTTATTTTGTTGTTTGAGTGCTGCATTTGGGCAAGGAACACACTTTTAGTTCTCTTGGTTAGTGGTTTCTGCTTGAGTTCTAATATACTGAGGCTTTATTGTTAAGGTTAGGCAAAGGAACAGTAGGCTGGGCTGAGATGGCAGTCTTTTCTCTCTAATCTGCTTTGCAAAGAACTGACTACACTCAAAAAAAAAAAAAAAAAAAAAAGAACTGACTACACTCAAGAATTTGTACTCCCTGAAATGTTTTCCTTCTCTTCCCTTCTCTCTCCTTTCTTCCTTTTCTTCCTATGTTCCTTCCTTCCTTCCTTCCCTCCTTCCTTTCTTCTTTCCTTCCTTCCTTCCTTCCTCCCTTTCTTCATTTATTTGTTTTTTTGTTTTTCAGGAAGAAAGACCTTACTTGACACAAATTTTTAAAATATCAAAATAAATAAAAGATTTTATTATATTCAACAAGATGATCAAAAGGTGTGACTATTCCAAAGTATTAGAATCAATATAATTGACCTATTATAAAAAAGGGAAACATATTTCAGGGTTTTTTTAGTGAATTATCATTTGAGAAGGAGTTTTTTTATGAAAAGCTTGAATTGCAATTTAACAGTAGAGTGAATAATTCTTCTTTTGGGTCAACTAAATTCATTTGTCTAAATTTCTATATGAACAACTACAATAATACCCATTTTGCTTTTTTTTTTGTAATGGCATTTTGAAAAATCATCTTTTTTTTTTTTTTTTTTTTTAAGTAGGCTCCAAACCTCACATGGGGCTCAAACTTAAAACCCTGAGATCAAGAGTCGTGTGCTCTACCAGATAAACCAGTCAGGCACCTTAAAAAATCACCAGCTATAAAGATAGCATGTGCTAGTGGCACCTGGGTGACTCAGTGGGTTAAGCATCTGACTTCAGCTCAGGTCATGATTTCATGGTTTGTGAGTTTGAGGCCTGTATTGGGCTCTGTGCTGACAACTCCAGAGCTTGGAGCCTGCTTTGGATTCTGTGTCTCCCTCTCTCTCTGCCCCTTCCCTACTCGTGCTCTGTCTCTCTCTCTCTCAAAATAAATAAACATTTAAAAAAATTTTTAATTTTTGTTTTATGTTTTTAAATTTTTAATGTTTATTTATTTTTGAGAGGGAGAGAGAGAGACAGTGTGAGTGGGGGAGGTGTAGAGACAGAGAGAGAGAATCCCAAGCAGGCTCCCACTGTCAGTGCAGAGACTGATGTGGGGCTCGAACCCAGGAACCGTGAGATCATGACCTGAGTTGAATTTGGGCGCTTAGCTGACTGAGCCACCCAGGCACCCCTAAAATTTTTTTTAAAAATAAATATAGTATGTGCTATGTAATAATACTACATTTGATACTTCCACAAAAAATATAATTCAGTTTCCATAGATAATTTCCCATTTGTTACCATATTTTACAATGTGTATAATTTTATTTTCAGAATATATATGTATATAGCTTACTAAACTTATTTTACTGTGGGTAAACAGAAAAAATGGCTTTCTAACTTTGTGCTGAATTTGAAGTTGAGTTTAAAATTATATTCAGTGAAGAAAAATAAGATTATTTTAAAAATCTAAGTTATAGATGTATATGGTAGTTTTATTTGTTTATTTGTTTATTTATTTATTTATTTAAGTTTATTTATTTTGAGAGAGAGAGAAAGTGAGCATGTGTGCTTACAAGCTGGGGAGGGGAGGGAAAGGGAGAGAGAGAGGGAGAGGGAGAATCCCAAGCAGACTCCATGCTGTCAGCAGAGCCCAATGAGGAGCTTGATCCCACCAAGTGAAAGATCGTGACCCAAGCTGAAATCAAGGATTGAATGCTTAAATGACTGAGCCACCCAGGCACCCTGAGATGTATATGGTAGTTTTAAAAAATCAAATAGTTCTGTGAGGTGAAACAATACTCACCTGCTGTTTTATCAGTTCCAGTCAGAATTCCTCTGCCTGAAGGCAAGTACTTTCAAATTGTCTAGCTCTTTTCTCTGATATTTGCCTCCTTATATCTAAAAATCATATGTAAACTTTTAAATTAATACTTAAGTTGATATTTTCTGTTGACTTGCAACTGTAAAAGATGATATTAACTCCTTTATCCAAATACTCCCTCACATGGACAGATATTTATTTCCCTTTTATATATTTTATTTCCCTCCCACCATTTTTAATTATACAGTAATTTTTGTTAGCTCAATTTTTAGTGTTTAAATCACTGTAACTTTATTCATGTGGAATGCCAGGATTATACTTTCTTTCTTTTATAATTTGTGTGTTTAACTTAAAAATTGTTTTGGGTTGCTTAGTTTTAATATGTTTTTCACAAATATACCCATAATTTTGCTATAAGTGGAATTCTCAGCGTAATATATTCATATACCTCCCCCCCACCTCTGTCCTCAAATTATTAGTTCATGGTCTTAGCAACAGCCCTCCTGGAGACCTCCATCTTCTGTTCCAGTCTCCATTGATTGTTTCTGGTCTTGACTCAACTGTCAACCTGGGTTTTTCACTTCACTTCTTTCTTAGGCATTCCCTTTCTTTTTTTTGCTTTTTTTCCTAGATCCCAAATCTTCCTCATTCTTGGTTTACTTTTTTGTTTGGTGGAATACATCCTCCAGTAGCTTCTAGGGAAAGAGTGTAGTAGCTAGCCTCCAAAACGGCTCTCAGTGATCCCCAGTGACTTCTGAGATTGGTTATAAAAGATTATATCTTCCCTCTTGGGAAACTATCCTTTATGTCTCAGATTATTTCCTTGTTAGAAAATAAGCTGCTTTGTTTTGAACAGTCTTACAGAGAGGTCCATGTACAGCAGAGCTAGAATCTCCCATCGAAAGCCAGCAAGGAACTGAGATTTGCCAACAATGACATGAGTAATCTTGGAAGTACATTCTTCAGTCCAAGTGGAGACTTAAGGTAACTGCATCTCTGGCTGACAGGTTGACTTGCAATCACATGAGAGACCCTCAACTAGAACTTCCAGCTAAGCCACTCCTGGATTGCTGACCCACAGAAATTGGGAGATATTAAATGTTTGTTACTTTAAACTGCTACATTTTAGGAGAATTTACTATGTGGCAATAGATAACTAATACAAAGGGTGAATGGAAGATAAGTTTTTTGAGATATTAAAGGTGTAAAAATGTATTTGATTTATCCTTGTACCTATTTGGAAGTTTGGCTGGGAATGTAATTCTAGGGTGGAAATGAATTTACCACAGAATTTCAGAAGTGTTACAGTTGCAGCTGAACAGTTATCAGTCATCTGGATTCTTGATTCTTTTTATGTGTCCTCTCTTCTCCCACTTCAGAATCTCTGTTCTGAAATTCTATGATGACATATCTTTTCATTTATTATGCTATGGGATATATTAGCCTCTTTCAATTTAGAAAGTTGTGTAAAGTTTCCTGGAGTTATTTCTTTGAAAAATTTCTTTTCTCTTTTTTTCTGTTCTTTCTTTCTTTCTGGAACTCTTAATCATAGGCTGTTGAATCATCTGCACTGATCCTCTAATTTTCTTAATCTTTTTGACTTATCATCTTGTTTTTTCCCTCCATGCTCTGGTAGATTTCTTAAACTTTATATTCCAACTTTTCTATGGAATTTTAAAAGTCTACTATCTTTCCCTTCCCTACAATCTTTCAATAAGAACCTTATTAGATAGATCAGAATAGGATGAATATTCTAGGGTGAATATTTTTATTGGCTGTAGTCAAGATGGTACAGTTATTTATCATTCTATGAACATTACTCAAATTTGGAAATGCCTCCCATCTGGGATAGCACAGATCAAACTTCTGCTTCAGATATATATAGACTTTAGTGCTCTAATTAGATTATTTATTTAGATTGTTATTATTTTTTTTACAAGTCCAATTGTATAACTACTGTTAAACCAAAGGCTACCATGCTATGTGAGTTTGTCTGAACACTGGATGAAGTTGCTTTTCTAATTGTTAACACAAATAGGGAGAGGGTGATGAACTCAGTTAAGTCCTGTAAGATTTTAGGCAGCTGGGAAAGTATCAGCTATTCTACAATACATTTACTATTTTTGGTCCTTTTCATTTCTTCATACAGATCTGAGTTTCCATTTGATATCATTTTCTTTCAGCCTGAAGAATTTCCTTTAACATTTCTCACTCTATTTTAATGTTTATTTTATTTTTGAGAGAGAGACAGAGCACGAACAGGGGAGAGGCAAAAAGAGAGGAAGACACGGAATCTGAAGTAGGTTCCAGGTCTGAGCTGCCAGCACAGAGCTGGATGTGGGGCTCCAACTCACAAAGATGTGAGATCATGACCTGAGCCAAAGTCAGATGCTTAACCAGCTGAGCCACCCAGGTGCCCCTCCTTTAACATTTCTTGTAGTATAGGTTTTCTGGTGGCAAACTCAGGTTTTATCTGTAAATATCTTCATTCTACCATCTTTTTTTATACCATTAAAAAAATTCAAGTATAATGAACATACAGTGTTATATTAATTCGAGGTGTACAATATAATGACTCAACAATTCTATACACTACTCAGTGCTACCATCATTTTTAAAGGATGTTTTCTATGTCTACTGAACATGGAATTGTAGGCTCAATTCTAGTTTTATTTTTCTTGTAGCTATTTAAAGATGTCATTTCATTTTCTTTCTGCTTGCAATGTTCCTTATGAGAAGTCATGATAATTGTTGCCATTTTTCCCCTGTATGTAATGTATTTTTTTTCCTCTGACTGCTTTTTAAGACTGTGTTTTATCCTTGGTTTTCAATAATTTGACTATGCTTTGCTGTGGTTCTCTTTTTTATTATTGAGATTTTTTTCCAGCTTTATTGAAATGTAGTTGACGTATAACATTGTTGTAAATTTAAGATATATAATGTAATGATTTGATATACATATATATTGTGAAATGATTATCACAATAAGGTTAGTTAACACCTCCATCACCTCACAAAATTACTTTTTTTTGTGTTTGTGATGATGAGAATATTTAAGATTCACTCTCTTAAATAAGTCTTAAATAAGAAATAAGTTTCTCTCTCAAAGAAAGGGAGATATCATATGTTTTCACTCATATGTGGAACTTGAGAAACTTAACAGAAGACCATGGGGGAAGGGAAAGGGGAAAAATAGTTACAAATAGAGAGGGAGGTAGGCAAACCATAAGATACTCTTAAATACAGAGAACAAATCAATTGAAGGTTGATTGAGGGGGGCGGGCAGGCCAAGGAGAGGGAAAATGGATGATGGGCATTGAGGAGGGAACTTGGGATGAGCACTGGGTGTTGTATGTAAGTGATGAACCACAGGAATCTACCCCCAAAACCAAGAGCACACTGCATACACTGTATGTTAGCCAACTTGACAATAAGTTGTATTAAAAAATATATATCCACTCTCTTAGCAACTTTCAAGTATATGTTATAGTATTGTTAACTATAGTCACCATGCTGAACATTAAATCCCCAGATCATCTTATAACTGGAAGTCTGTATACTTTGACCAACATCTCTCCATTTCTCCTCCCTGTCAGTCCATGGCAACCACCATCTACTCTCTGTTTTTTGAGTTTAGCTTTTATAGATTCTACATATAAGTGAGATCATACAGTATTTATCTTTCTCTAACTTATCTCACTTAGCATAATGTCTCCAAGGTCCATTCATGCTGTTGCAAATGGAAGAATTTCCTTCTTTTTAATAGCTGAGTAATATTCATATATATGTGAATATTAAAGAATGAATATAATATATGTAATAATATAATCATATCTTGTTTGTTTGTTTGTTTGTTTATTTATTTACCTATGCAATTTTTCAAATGTTTTTATTGGATTCAACATTCCTTAAAGGGATAGGGGCGCTTGGGTGGCTCAGTCATTTGAGTGTCTGACTTTGGCTTAGGTCATGATCTCACGGTTTGTGGGCTCAAGCCCCATGTCGGGCTCTTGCTGACAGCTCGGAGCCTGGAGCCTGCTTTGAATTCTGTGTCTGCCTCTTTCTCTCTCTATCTCTCTCAAAAATAAATAAACATTAAAAAAATTCCTTAAAGGAATAAACAGATATACAACTAATTTGATCAGCTGCTAATGTATTTTAGTATCCCTTTATTTTTGTACTCAAGAGCTAGTTCACCTTTTCTCCATGTTCAATACTTAGCTTTGGTAAAATTTACCATGTTCTGGGGCGCCTGGGTGGCGCAGTCGGTTAAGCGTCCGACTTCAGCCAGGTCACGAGTTCGAGCCCCGCCTCAGGCTCTGGGCTGATGGCTCGGAGCCTGGAGCCTGTTTCCGATTCTGTGTCTCCCTCTCTCTCTGCCCCTCCGCCATTCATGCTGTGTCTCTCTCTGTCCCAAAAATAAATAAAAAACGTTGAAAAAAAAAATTAAAAAAAAAAATTTACCATGTTCTTCTTCATCTCCTATTGGAGCATGAGTGTTTCCACCCTGCTTGGTATAAGTTGCTTTTTCAGTTTTTTTCCTGTAGGTATGTCCTACAGGCCTCTTCTGGTTTTTTGTTTTTTTTTCTTTTTTCTTTAACTTTACTGCTTCTATCCCACAACATTATCTTCCCATCACTCCCTCCAGTAAGCAGGAAATAGGATTCTGGCAGACCTGGGGTACTCCCAAAGTGTGGCCATTAAATCCCATTTCTTGCTTATGCGTATATATTGTATCACAAATAGCATAATATAATTATATATAATATATAACTCATATAATATATTAATATATGAGAGTATTACTGAATGAATATATATTATATATATGTGTGTATATACATATGTGTTTATGTATGTGTGTGTGTGTGTGTGTGTGTGTGTGTGTATATATATATATATATATATAATTACATTTTTCTTTATCCATTCATTTATCAATGGGCATTTAGGTTGTTTCCATGTCTAGGCTATTAAGGGTAATGCTGCAATGAACATAGAAGTACAGATATCTTTTTGAGATAGTGATTTCACTTCATTTGGATATATAGTTGTGGGTTTTTTTGTTTTTTTTTTTAAAGCTTATATTGCTAAGAGTATATTGAGCTTCTGGGATTTGTAGGTTGACAGTTTTTATTAAATTCGGAAGTATTTTTGGCATTATTTCTTCAAATATTTTTTCTGCTTCAATCTCTGTCCCCTCTGGGAATTCACTTACATTTTACTTTATTTTTTTTACATTTTATTTAAATCCAAGATAGTTAACATATTCACTTATAATATGTTTACACCTTTTGATTTTAGACCTTTTGGTTTGTCGTACAAGTCACAGAGGGGCTCATAATTATATTCAATATTTTTTCTTTCTGTGCTTCAATTTGGATATTCTACTGTTCTTTGCCCTGTTTTTAAGTTCACTGATTTTTTTCTTCTGCAATGTCTAATCTGCTGCTAAAACTAGCCAATAAAATTTTTGTTTCAGATATTGTATTTTTTCCAGAATTTTATTCTTTTTGTAAAGTTTCAATTTCTCTATTGAGATTTTCCCTGTCTTTACACCCATAGCTCATCTTGTCCTTTAAATCCATAAATACATTTATAAAAGCTGTTTTAAAATCCGTGTCTGCTGATACCCAAATTTTGCCATTCCTGAGTCTGTTACAGTCTCTCGTTTTTTGTTTGTTTGTTTTCTGCCTATGATCACATTTTCATGCTTCTTTGTATGCCTAGGAATTTAAAATTTCTTATTAGTCATTGTGGCTTGTATGTCATTGTGAGCTGAGATATTTTCTTCCTTTCAAGAACATTGGGTTTTATACTCAATTTACTTGCCAAATAAACTTGATACTTTTGAATCTTATTTTTAAATGCGATTAGGGCAGATACAGAGTAGCCTTTGCTCTACACCCTAAGCAACCGGACTTGTAAGGTGTGGACTTGTTGTGATCACACTTAAATGCCTAGGCTGTTAGTGAAGTTTCTCCACTCTGACAGTTGGAATTCTATCATCTCTTGACCATGCAAGCCTCCAGAATTTCCATTCTGGTCTCAGCTCTCTGGTAGTTGATTTCTGCCAGGCCTTGCACTATCTCGTCTTTTATTAGTATTTGCCTCAAATCTTAATGAGTCTTTGATGCATATTTCTAGGGCTCATTCTCTACATAACTCCTTCTTCTTTAGCACCCTATTCCACAAATTACAGCCTCAGCAGACTTGAATGAACTCCAATCTGTTTTCTCAGAAGCAGTGCAACCTTGGCCTCCATCTGTCTCTGCCATAGTCTGGGATTTGCTTCCAAGGGAAAGTCAGTCAAATGTGTGTTTCATTCACCTTGTATGTTTTTCTTTTCTTAGAGATCACTATCCTGTGCTCTAGTTGTCGAACATCTGATTTATATCAACAACTAATTCGTACATTTTGTCCAGTTGCATAGTTTTTTGTTTGTTTGTTTGTTTGTTTTTTTTTTTTAATGCTGTGAGGGCTAGTTTGGAACCAGTTACAATGCTATGAGCAGAAGAGGAAGTTGCTTTTGCATTTTTAATTTCTAAGAAGTTAAAAAAATTATGGAATGCTATATTTTTCTTTCTGCATATCTTGTTATCCCAAGTTCTTTTTCCTGTTTTCATTACTGTCTTCATGTTAGAGACTTTTCTTTAAATATCTGGTTATCTTTGGCCATCTGCTCATGTTAGGTGATAAGGCAGTGCAAGATTATTTGAAGTTCTGGATGTGTATGGAGAACTAGTCAACAGGTGAACTTTATTTCAGGATCATCTGGCAGGGCCTGATAATCAGGATCTTTAATTAATTTTTCTTGGGCTAGAAGAAATCCTCTATTCTCTTGGTAATAGGGGTCAAAGATCTCATTATTCATCAAGTTAACTTTCACTTGATCATTTTGTTTCAGTGTCTTGTCCCTGAGTTCATCGTCTCTATGGTTCAATTTTCCAGAGAGCAAATCTTCAGTTTGTTTCCAGGGTTGGGGAGAAGATAGTAGCTTGGATGCTGAGAGAGGTATTGGAGGTGGGGATGAGGAGGTTTCTATAGTGTTTTTATCTTTCAAGGTCCATTTGTACCAACTTTGAGTTTCAAATGTAATTGATGTGTCAATTTTCTGAGCATTGCTGAGATCCTGTAGTCTCTTTCTATATTTCCCTTATGTTGGCTTAGGTTTTAGTATTCTCAGGTTTGTGAAGTCAATTATCGTTCATCCATCTGCTTTCCAGCCTCCAAAATGTTGTTGCTATGATTTTTTTTTTTTTTACACATCCTCTCTCTCTCCTTATGGTTAAAAAAAAATCTGCTTACTGTCATTTTAGTGAGGTTTCAGGAGGGAAAGACAATAAATTGTATATGTTCAATCTGCTGTATTAGTTGGATGCTTATATTCAAGACTTTAAGTCTACAAATGTCACACAATTAGGATTAAATATTTCTATGGCAGCCTCAACTCAATCCTTAATCTATCTTTATTATAGCAAGGTATTTTTTTTTCTTCAAAACTTTACCATATTGTGATGATTTTGTGACTTTTTATCAAATATAACATTGATTTCATGGGGTGCCTGCGTGGCTCAGTTGATTAAGTGTCCAACTCTTGATCTCACCTTGGGTCTTGATGTCAGGATCATGAATTCAAGCCCCACACTGGGCTCCATGCAGGCGTGAAGCCTACTTTAAGAAAAAAAAAATATATATGTATATATAATATTGGTTTCTTAAATTTGAGTTGATATTTTAAAAATAAGGAAAATATGATTTTTTAAGGTTATTTATTTTGAGAGAGAGAGAGAGAGAGAGAGAGAGAGAGAGAATGTGAGTGGGGGAGGGACAGAAGAGAGAAGGAGAGAGAGAATCCTGAGCAGGCTCCCTGGTGTCACTGCCAAGCCCTATGTGGGATCCAATCCCATGAACTGTGAGATCATGACCTTAACCAAAATTGAGAGTCAACATTTAACTGACTGAGCCATCCAAATGCCTCTGAAAATATTTTTGATACTAAAAAACACAAACAGGCCTCATGGCACCACAGACCCAAAGTTCTAAGCATTAATTCTTTTTTATATACAAACACACTCTTTGATATCACAGAGCAATCACTTCAAGATATGAAACATTTTAATAGAGGAAATATGGATTTCTGAATTCCTTGCTTTATTTATTGTTAACATTAAGACTGCTTTCACAGAGTATAAGTCACTAGGAAGGTCAGTTTTGATAATGGTAAATAATAATAATTATTTTAGGATTAATACCTTACATATCTTTTTTTAAAAAAATAATTTTATGTAGTCAATACTATCCAGAGCAACCTACATATTCAGTGCAATCCCTACCAAAATAACACCAGCATTCTTCACAGAGCTAGAACAAACAATCCTAAACTTTGTATGGAACCAGAAAAGACCCCAAATAGCCAAAGCAATCCTGAAAAAGAGAACCAAAGCTGGAGGCATCACAATCCCGGACTTCAAGATGTATTACAAAGCTGTAATCATCAAGACAGTATGGTACTGGCATAAAAACAGACACTCAGATCAATGGAACAGAATAGAGAACCCAGAAATGGACCCACAAATTTATGGCCAACTAATCTCTGACGAAACGGGAAAGAATATTCAATGGAATAAAGACAGTTTCTTCAGCAAATGGTGTTCAGAAAACTGGACAGCGACATGCAGGAGAATGAACTTGGACCACTTTCTTATACCATACACAAAAATAAACTTAAAATGGATGAAAGACCTAAACATAAGACAGGTAGGCATCAAAATCCTAGAGGAGAAAGCAGGCAAAAACCTCTTTGGCCTCAGCGGCAGCAACTTCTTACTCAACATGTCAACTTACTCAACAAGATATAAAGTGTTTCATATCTTGAAGTGATTGCTCTGGGAAGGCAAGGTAAACAAAAGTAAAAATGAACTATTGGGACCCCATCAAGATAAAAGGCTTCTGCACGGCAAAGGAAACAGTAAGCAAAACTAAAGGGCAACCGATGGAATGGGAGAAAATATTTGCAAATAACATATCAGATAAAGGATTAGTATCCAAAATCTGTAAAGAACTTGTCAAACTCAACACCCAAAAAACAAATAATCCAATGAAGAAATGGGCAAAGGACATGAATAGACATGTCTCCAAAGAAGACATCCAGATGGCTAACAGACACATGAAAAATGCTTAACATCACTCATCACCAGGGAAATACAAATCAAAACCACAATGAGATACCACTTCATACCAGTCAGAATGGCTAAAATTAATAACTCAGGCAACAACAGATGTTGGTGAGGATGTGGAGAAAGATAAACTCTTTTGCACTGCTGGGGGGAATGCAAACTAGTGCAGCCACTCTGGAAAACAGTATAGAAATTCCTCAAAAAAGTAAAAATAGAACTGCCCTATGACCCAGAAATTGCACTACTAGGTATTTATCCAAAGGATACAGGTGTGCTGTTTCAAAGAGGCACATGCACCCTGATGTTTATAGCTGTGCTATCACCAATAGCCAAAGTATGGAAAGAGCCCAAATGTCCATCAACAGATGAATGGATAAAGAAGATGTGGTGTGTGTGTATGTGTGTGTGTGTGTGTGTGTGTGTGTGTGTGTGTATGTATATACATACACATACATACATATGTATATACATACACATACATACATATATATACATACATACACACACACACAATGGAGTATTACTAGGCAATCAAGAAGAATGAAATCTTGCCATTTGCAACAACATGGATGGAACTAGAGTGTATTATGCTAAGCAAAATTAGTCAGAGAAAGACAAATATTATATGACTTAACTTATGTGTGGAATTTAAGATACAAAACAGATAAACATAAGGGAAGGGAAGCAAAAATAATATAAAAACATGGAGGGAGACAAAACATAAAAGACTCTTAAATATAGAGAACAAACAGGGTTGCCGGAGGGGTTGTGGAAAGAGGGTTGGGCTAAATGGACAAGGGGCATTAAGGAAGACACTTGCTGGGATGATTCACTGGATTCTACTCCTGAAATCATTATTGCACTAATTGCTAACTAACTTGGATGTAAATTAAAAGATACATATGTGTATATATACATATGTGTACATACACATATATATATAATTTTATACAAATAATCTCATTGCTATGCAAGCACATAAAATTATATAATGTCTTTAAAGATGTTACTAATTTCTGTTTATGCTTTAAGTAACCTTTGGACATATGAAAACTGGTTAAACAAGAATGCATAAAATAATCAGAATTATTAGGAAATTGTAAGCAAAATGTTAAGAATAATGCCTATCTAGGGGCGTCTAGGTGGCTCAGTTGATTGCGCATCAGACTCTTGATTTGGGCTCAAGTCAAGATCTCACAGATCGTGAGTTCAAGCCCCACATTGGGCTCTGCACTGACCGCACAGAGCCTGCTTGGGTTTCTCTCTCCCTCTCTCTCGGCCCCTCCACTGCCTATGCTGTCACTCTTTCTCAAAATAAATAAATGAACTTAAAAAAAAAAAAAAGAATAATGCCTGTCTTTCAAGTCAATAAAATCTTTCTTCCATCCTCCCACATTCACCTTCTTTGCTCTTGTAATTATTTACCACTAAAGAAATATTTCCTTTAGGACTAAATTAGGTGCTATAGGAGATTAAAAACAAGAAGTTGAAAATATACTCCAGTGTTAATAAGATGAATAAAGTATATTTTTTGATATAATGTTTGTGTTTATGGTTTGTCTTTATTTAGCCAGTGTTGATATTTCAAATTAGCTGAAATTTTTTAAAAGGATAGGTTGCTCTGGGTGCCTGGGTGGCTCAGTGGGTTAAGCATCTGACTTCAGCTCAGATCATGATCCCTTGGTTTGTGAGTTTGAGTCCCTCCTGGGGCTCTATGCTGACTGCTCAGAGCCTTGAGTCTGCTTCTGATTCTGTGTCTCCCTCTCTCTCTGCTCCTCCCCCACTCATGCGCACGCACGTGCTCTCTCTCTCTCTCTCAAAAATAAACATTAAAAAAAAAATTAGGGGCGCCTGTGTGTCTCAGTCAGTTAAGCGTCTGACTTTGGCTCAGGTCATGATCTCATGGTTGGTGGGCTCAAGCCCCACGTTGGGCTCTGTGCTGAATAGCTCGGAGCCTGGAGCCTGCTTTGGATTCTGTGTCTCCCTCTCTTGGCTCCTCTCCTGTTCGCATTCGGTCTCTCTCTCAAAATAAATAAAGATTAAAAAAAAAAAAAATTAAGGGGCGCCTGGGTGGCTCAGTTGGTTGAGCGTCTGAGTTCGGCTCAGGTCATGATCTTGCGGTCTGTGAGTTCGAGCCCTGTGTGGGGCTCTGTGCTGACAACTCAGAGCCTGGAGCCTGCTTCATATTCTGTGTCTCCTCTCTCTTTGCCCCTCCCCCACTCATGCTCTGTCTCTCTCTGTCAAAAATAAATAAACATTAAAAAAACTTTTTTTTAAATTAAAAAATAATTTAAAAAAGGATAGGTTGCTTTACCATGCTAAGCCATTCACACCAAAATAGCCTGGGAAAACTATATTGGAATCTAGGTTTGAGAACTAATATTGGTCAATGTTTTAGAGAGACCGAGAGAAAGGGAGATCACAAAATGGAAGCAATAGTGTCTTTGTAAAATAGTCTTGGAAGTGACATTTATTATTATGTATTCTGTTTGTTGGAGGTCAGGCACTAGGTCCAGCCCATGCTAAGAGGGAAGGGATAACACAGGGTATGACTATCTCTACTAGAAAGTAGGGATCTTTGTGGGCCATCTTAATTCATGGGACCCAGTGAAAAATAAAGATGCAGAGCTCTTTGTTAAAAAAAAATACTTGATATTTTTGGGGCACTTGGGTGGCTTAGTCGGTTAAGTGTCCGACTCCATTTTGGCTCAGGTCACGATTCATTATCATGAAATCAAGCCCTGCATTGGGCTCCACACTCAGTGTGGAGCCTGCTTAAGATTCTCTCTTCCTCTCCTTCTGCCCCCTCCCCTGCTTGTACGCTCTCTCTTTTTCTAAAATTAATTAATTAATTATTAAAAATGTGGTATTTTCAAGATGGTGAGCACTGCATTAAACCAAGTTTAATGGAGCCCTTCTAACTATGGGTTCCTGTCTGACTACACAGGTCACATGCCTATAAAAACTGGCCCTGCTGCCTAGCACAGGGCTTCTAAATTTTCCATCCTGGTCACTCAGTCAGGCAAAGCTGTCAATCACTGTGGGCTAGAAAATCTGGACTGATTTATGATGAGATGAAAAGCCTCTTTCAAAAATGATTCTCCAAACTGAAAACGATTTGAATGCTGAAGTGAGATGTGAAGAAAACAAGGGTTCCGCACGTATTTTTTTTCTGTGAAATATAAAGAAAGAAGAATATCAGTGTGAAGTTAAATGAGTCTTGAATTACATCTTGAGAGAAAAAGGAGAGGAGTTGAGACACAGAAAGTGTAAATATTATTTGGAGAACTACTGGTAAGGCTTGAAATGATTTACCAGTTGGGATTTGCTGTGAAATGACCTATTCATAATTTGAGGAGAGTTTTGAAGAGGAATTATTTATGAAGATGTGGTCGGGGTATGAGGAAGCAACAAAGAATAGAGCAGTAATCTTGTTCTGAGTGTCATGGGGCTGCTACCATTCCTGTGTAGTCATGTGTGTAGTGTGATGGGATTGTGAGCTGGGAATGAAGGGGCTGGGACTGGAACACAAATGAAGCTGTTGGAGCAGGGCCCACAACAGGAGGTTTGACCTATGGTAGACAAAGACAGCAGTTCTTGGGGTAACTGGAAAGGATAGGAGCAAGGAAAATAATATCCAAATATCACTGTGATTTTTCCCTCAAGTCTTCAGGTGAACCCAAGGAAAGATGGAGAATGGATCAGAAAGGGCAAGCAGGGGCGCCTGGGTGGCGCAGTCGGTTAAGCGTCCGACTTCAGCCAGGTCACGATCTCGCGGTCCGGGAGTTCGAGCCCCGCGTCAGGCTCTGGGCTGATGGCTCAGAGCCTGGAGCCTGTTTCCGATTCTGTGTTTCCCTCTCTCTCTGCCCCTCCCCCGTTCATGCTCTGTCTCTCTCTGTCCCAAAAATAAATAAACGTTGAGAAAAAAAAAAAAAAAATTAAAAAAAAAAAAAAAAAAAAAAAGAAAGGGCAAGCAAAGCTATCTGGCACAGATAGAGTCCAAGATGGGGCTGTAGTGGGAAAGTTTAATAGAACTGGAATATCTCATGTGTCTATTTCCTTTTGTATGGACTTAGACTTAGATCTGGGTGAAGGGGAGTTGCCTAGCAGTTTCTTTTGCAGCTAAATATACATTTATAGCCAAACCCACTTTTCAATGAATATGAGCTCGGTTTTTTGGGTATTCAAAACTTATTTAAAATTTTTTGATTATAGTTTTTAGTGATATACAACTCTATGGTTATAAATTCAAAATTAAAATGGTGTCTTGTTTGCTTTTATTTCCCAATTCTTCTTATTTTTATTTTTTTATTTTTAATTTTTTTAATGATTATTTATTTTTGAGAGAGAGAGAGAGAGAGAGAGAGAGCAGGGGGGGAGCAAAGAGAGAGGAGGCACAGAATCTGAAGCAGCCTCCAGGCTCTGAGCTGTCAGCACAGAGCTCGATGTGGGGCTTGAACTCAAGAACTGGGAGATCAATACCAGAGCCAAAGTTGGACACTTTACTGGCTGAGCCACCCAAGCGTCCCTTTTTTCCCAGTTTTTGAGTGCCCTCCTCGGAGTCAATTACTCTTATATTTCCTATGTATCCTTCCAAGATGTACACCTAATAAATATGTTGCCCATTTTTCACTTCTTAATATACTACACATACTTTTCTGTACCTAAGTGTTTTCACTTAATATGTCTTAAAATTTACTTTATATCAGTACACAGAGCTCTCTTGTTTCTTTCTCTCTTTCCTTCCTTCCTTCCTTACTTGTTTTTCCTTCCTTCCATTCACTCAGTGATTCATTCATTTACCAGTTTTATGCAAGGTATTCTGCTTGGTGTTGTGGCGAATCCCACATTTTTCCAGCTGCATAGCATTACTTTGTATGATTCACCATAATCTATTAACTAGTACCTGTTGGTGGGCATTTAAGTTATTTTAAACTTCCTTTTATTATTATTATTATTTTAACATTTATTCATTTTAGAGGGACAAAACACTAGTAGGGGAGGGGCACAGAGAGAGGGAGACACAGAATCCAAAGCAGGCTTCAGGCTCTGAGCTGTCAGCGCAGAGCCCAATGAGGGGCTTGAACTCTCAAGCAAGCCATGAGATCATGACCTGAGCCGAAGTTGGATGCTTAACCCACTGAGCCACCTAGGTGCCCTTAAATGTCTTAATAGCATTAGGGAATACTGCCATGATTAACCTTAGCCATGATTCTGCAAATAAATGAATATATTTGGAGGATAAGTTCCAACAGTGCAATTGCTGGTCCAGAGAGTAGATACATTTACAATTGTGATAGATATTGAGTAGCCTTCCATAGAGGTTGTGCCAATCTACACTGGGAAACAAAGTGTATCAATTGTTTTATCTTTGCCAATTTATAGGTGAAAAATTAACTGAGAGTTCTTTTATCATGAGGGAGGTAGAGTAGTAGAGGGACCATTTGTATTTTTGTTTTAGTGAATATTTCTTGATACAATTTGCCTATTTTTCTCTAAGGCTGTTAGGCTCCTTACTGACTTATAATACAGATGCAAATTCAGATATGTTAGTCATTTTTCAGTGATATGGACTACAAATATTTCCCCCCCCCCAATGTATCTTTGTTTATGGTGGCTTTAATGTGCAATACTTTAGATTTTTTAAAAAGTGGTTGAATTTATAAATCTTTTATTTTCTGGTTTCTGGGTTTGTGTCATGTTTAGAAAGACTTTCTGGAATACTGATTTATCTTTACATCCCTGGAGTAAACCACACCTGATAGCAGTGTATTTTTCCTTTAATGTGCTGCTGGGTTCTCTTTGCTAACTGTATGTTTAGCATTTTTGGATTGAATTTATAAATAATACAGGCTTTTAGTTTTTGTTTTGGTGTGATCTTTGTTAAGTTTTAATACCAATATTGTGTTTGATTCATAAAAAACAATGTTAAGTTTTCCATATCTCTGTGAAAGAGGACTTCAGCTACCTCCCTTCTGACCTCAGTCTGTAATTTATAATTGATTAAGTTCTTTCCAGTTCATCTTTTAACCTAGGCAAAAGACCCTGTGGGCAAATCATCCCTGATGGGAACTGAAACTACCCCCTCAAACAATAAAGACCCCACCTGATTGATCCCAAGACAATGATGGACCTGACCTTTACCGCCTAGCTGCCCACCCACCCACCTTTGTCCCACGTTTCCTTTATATAAACCCAGAAGTATTTTCAGCACTCTGGAGTCAGTCTGCTGTCTTCCTGCTGTTGGCCTCACTGAAATAAGTTCCTTTCTTGTTTCGCCACCACTGTCTGCCTTTGGATTTTGTGAGCAGCAAGTGGCTGAATCTGGTCTACTTGGAACCCTCAGGTGCTCTTGTCCACTTGGGTCCTGGTTACATAAGCTCTGGAACAATTTAATAGTATTGGAATAATCTATTCTTTAAATATTTGGTAACATTTCCTTGTGAATTCATCAAGGCTTTTTTTGTGCTTGTTTTTGTGTTTATTTTTGTCTTTTTGATGAGAGTTCTCTTTAATAGTTTTCATTTTTTCCCCCTATGATCATTGGTTTATTTAGATTTTCTGCTATTTCTGGAATCTGTTTTGGTAAATTTTACTGTCTTAGAAAATTATCCATTTTATCTAGTTTTCAAAACATTTGATATGAACAAATTAGTCTCAAGATTACTTACATTTCTTTTTTATCTGTGATTATTTTTTCCTATTATATTTTTTATATTTATGCTTTCTTCCATCTTTTTTCTTGACTAAATTGGCCAATAGTTTATTAGTCAATAATTTTTGGTTTATTATTATCTCATCTCTTTCTAGAGCTCTCTTTTCTTTATTTTGTATTCTTGCCTAATACAAGCAATTATTTTGTAACAACTCAAAGGGTTCGTTGCTTGGGGGGAAAGGCATCAAATTGAACACAACCCAAGGAAATGTTGAAAGCAAAGAATTACTTGTTAAAAGTAAGGAGACAGGAATATGGCTCTCAAAGCATTGTCTCCTTGTGGGGTTAGTACAGGAAGCTTTTATTCAGTGTATTAGGGGGCAGGGAGCTTCACAGGGACTTAGTTCAATTGCACACGTATAGTATGTTAAGGTGCTAGCACATACATCATATGTCCAAAAAATGGCAGGAAATTCCACCCATAGGAAGAGATCTCAGTATTATAATGAACTAAAGGTAACTTCAGGGCAACTGGGGGTGGGTTGGTTCTGCACAAGTCCTTAGCTCTTATCCAGGTTAAACAGGCCCTTGGAAGGGGGCTATCAGGTGAGACACATCTAACAAGGGACTATTAGGTGAAACACCTAGTTGGGTGTGTCCTTGGTTGGAACTGTTGGTTCTGCAAAATAAAACCCTTCCCTGCTTTTGCCCTTTCCCCTCCTTCCTTCTGCTGACAGTTTTCAGCCCTCTTATTTGAGTAACTTCCTGTTGCATCCTAGCTAAAAATTTCAGTATGTTTTAAAATTTGGGGCAAAATGTTTTATCATAATTTTCATATGCCTTATGGGATATTTTCTGAATATTCCTCATCCGCACTTTCTGGGTGCCTGGCTGGCTCTTGGTAGATCATGTGACTCCTGATCTCAAGGTCATGGGTTCAAGCTTCACATTGGGCACAGAGCTTACTTTAAAATAAAATAAAATAAAATAAAATAAAATAAAATAAAATAAAATATTTAGTAAAATGTTTTATCATAATTTTCATATCCCCCCTGGCAATGTTTTCTAAATACCCCTCATCTGCCCCTTTTATTTTATTTATTTTTTCCTAAAAAATATGTATATATTTAGAGAGAGAGTGAGCCTGTGCAGACACAAATGGGGGAGTGGCAGATAGAGAGGGAGAGAGAGAATCCCAAGCGGGGTCCCATGCTGTCAGCACGATCTCAGGAACCATCAGATCATGACCTGAGCTGAAATAGTCAGATACTTAACAGACTGAGCCACCCAGGCACTCCTTATCTGCCCCCTTTACTGTTCATTTTCTCACTATTTCTCTTTGTGATATACACATGAATGAATTATGTTCTTCTTTTTTGATTTTTCATCTGTGAAACAAGTGAAATTTTCTATCTCAAGGTTTTCTGGAGGCTGCTGGGTCGCAAAAATTCCAATCCCCTTCAAGGTCCTTCTAGCTGGACTAAGAATCAAATTGACATAAGACAGATTAACAGGAGAAAATAAATTTTAATACCTATTTATGAGGAATCCATATAGACACAGAAATTCCAAACACAGGCAAAATGAGGTATATATGTTATATGAACTAAGGAGAAGCCATTAGGGCTCTGGGTAAATTCAGGGAAAATGAAAAAGAGTAACTGTTTGGTAAACAAATGTTTTCCGTGCCACTTAGTGAGACAAAGAGAAGACTGATCAAACAGGCCTTGCTAGGTTCCTCTCTGTCTACCCTATCCAGTTCATATCATACTGTACTTATCTATGGTGATAGCTCTCTTCCTGGAGTAGTCCTCTATCTAAAATCTTTTAGGCAGTTGTAGGGGCGGTCAACAGTTTTTACTGAACCTGCTGGGTTTTGATTGTTTTTTTTTTTTTTTCAACGTTTTTATTTATTTTTGGGACAGAGAGAGACAGAGCATGAATTGGGGAGGGGCAGAGAGAGAGGGAGACACAGAATCGGAAACAGGCTCCAGGCTCTGAGCCATCAGCCCAGAGCCTGACGCGGGGCTCGAACTCACAGACCGTGAGATCGTGACCTGGCTGAAGTCGGACGCTTAACCGACTGTGCCACCCAGGCGCCCCGATTGTTTTTTAACTCAAAATAATCTTCATGCCAAAGTGGCCCATCTTGGGGCAGCATACACATGGCCCACAACAAGGCCTGTGCGGAAAGGCATCAAAGGCATCTTCCTTCCTTCCTTCCTGCCTTCCTGCCTTCCTGCCTTCCTGCCTCCCTGCCTCCCTGCCTCCCTGCCTCCCTGCCTCCCTGCCTGCCTTCCTGCCTTCCTTCCTGCCTTCCTGCCTTCCTGCTGATGAGGGACCATAAGGCAAGCTGAGGGCCAAGCACAAACTAGCACAGCCGTGTCCCCCCTCCCCCCCCCCCCGCCCCCACCGTGGGCTATGTGTGATATTTCTCATGCACTCCAGGCTGCCCAAGAACAAAGGAAAGGACAGAAAACAAACAGTTAAACTGAGAGAATCTCATCAGTTTACAAATATCTTAGTAATATTACAAGAATAGGGCAATCTTATCAATAGCCTAATATCCAGGAACTCCCTACTCTCTTAAAGATAATGCTTTGCTAGAGGGAAAAACAACCTTAGCTTGACAATAGCTAGGTCTCCAGTAATCTGTGAGTCTTCTTTAGCATATGGAAATCCCTTTAAGAAACTTCCTCTTGACTTTACCACCCCCAACCACAGTATATAAGCAGTCACTCTTCGTAACCCTAGTGCAGCTCTTTCTGCCCAAAGGTCCTATCCCTGTACTTTAATAAATTCACCTTTTTGCACCAAAGACTTCTTCAAGAATTCTTTCTTGACTGTCAGCTCCAAACCCCCACCAATAACACCCCAAAACCCCATCACTGCCTTCCTGCCTTCCTCCCAGTCCCACTGGCACAGAGGCAGACTCCTTGCTACAAATTCGGTTTGTCTGTAATACTTATCATTTAGCACTTCCTTTTCTGCTTTTTGGAACATGAGGAATGATCTTCTTACTAGTCCATGCATGCTATGTTTCTTGTTTTTGACAGGATTTCAGTTTTATACCTCAGTGTGTACCTATGATGGTTAATTTTATGTGTCAACTTGACTGGGCCATGAGGTGCCCAGATATTTGGTCAAATATTATTCTGGGTGTTTCTGTGAGGATATTTTTTGGATGAAATTAACATTTAAATGGTATACTCTGCCTAAAGTAGATTGTCTTCCTATTGTAAGTGGGTCTCATCCAATCGGTGGGAGACCTGAATTGAACAAAAAGGCTGACCCCACCCAAGTAGGAGAATTTTTCCTGTCTGTCTTTTGGACTCAAACTAAAGCATTTTCTTGGGTCTGGAGGCTGCAGGCCTTTGGACAGGAATTATATGATAGGAAAAGATAGGATTCAGTAGGCAGAGAGGGAAAGATTAGGGCCTGAGGTGCCTGGGTGGGGAAAAACACCTATTTTGGAACAATGCTGGAGTGTCTGACCACAACAAGCCCCCTCAGGTGTAAGTTCATCTTAAGAATGTAACAGACCCCACCTATTCCCCCTCAGGTTTCCCCTCTGGAATTTGACAAAAGACCTAAGTATGGCCATAGATCACCCCTCATACAATGGAAATGAGCCAATCAGGAATGGACAACCCGGCACCTAGAACTATCCAGCCAATAAGGGTAGAACATGAGAAGGAACAAGGGGGAAACAGAAGAGGGAGGACTGACCAGAACCTTATAAAACAAAGACCCTTGCCTATAGTCCTGGGGGATTCACCTTTGAATGCCCCCTCTCTGTAAAGAGAGCTTTCTTACTATTCTTATTTTCTAATATTATACTCTAATAAAAACTTTTGCCTGCTGATCATTTTGTGTCCACCTCTTCATTCTTCAAAGCGGCAAGACAATGAACCCTGGGTATTGTGGTAAAAAAATCCTGCAACAATTACACCACCTCTCCTGTTTCTTGGGTCTTTAGACTTAGACTGAGACTAAACCACCAGCTCTTTGGGCCTCCAACTCTCCGATTCACCCAGCAGGTCTTAAGACTTGCCAGTCTTCACACACACACACACACACACACACACACACACACACACACAAAAGGAAAAATATTCCTTGCTCCTGGATAGGAAGAACAAATATTGTTAAAATGTCGATACTACCCAAAACACTCTACAAACTCGATGCAATCCCTATCAAAATAAGCCAGCATTCTTCACAGAGCTAGAACAAACAATCCTAAAATTTGTATGGAACCAGAAAAGACCCCAAATAGCCAAAGCAATCCTGAAAAAGAGAACCAAAGCTGGAGGCATCACAATCCCGGACTTCAAGATGTATTACAAAGCTGTAATCATCAAGACAGTATGGTAATGGCACAAAAACAGACACTCAGATCAATGGAACAGAATAGAGAACCCAGAAATGGACCCACAAATGTATGGCCAACTAATCTTTGACAAAGCGGGAAAGAATATTCAATGGAATAAAGACAGTCTCTTCAGCAAATGATGCTAGGTAAACTGGACAGTGACATGCATAAAAATGAACTGGATCACTTTCTTATACCATACACAAAAATAAACTCAAAATGGATGAAAGACCTAAACATAAGACAGGTAGGCATCAAAATCCTAGAGGAGAAAGCAGGCAAAAACCTCTTTGACCTTGGCCACAGCAACTTCTTGCTGAACACATCCTCGGAGGCAAGGGAAACAAAAGCAAAAATGAACTATTGGCACCTCATCAAAACAAAAAGCTTCTGCACGGCAAGGGAAACAATCAGCAAAATTAAAAGGCAACTGATGAAATGGGAGAAGATATTTGCAAACGACATATCACATAGAGTGTTAGTATCCAAAATCTATAAAGAACTTATCAAAGTCAACACCCAAAAAACAAATAATCCAGTGAAGAAATGGGCAAAAGACATGATAGACATATTTCCAAAGAAGACATCAGATGGCCCACAAACACATGGAAGGCAGCTGTGCTCACCACTATACCATCCATGCAGCCCACTGACACATGAAAAAAATGCTCAACATCACTCATCATCAGGGAGATACAAATCAAAACCACAATGAGATCCTACTTTACACCTGTCAGAATGGCTAACATTAACAATTCAGGCAACAACAGATGTTGGTGAGGATGCAGAGAAAGAGGATCTCTTTTGCACTGCTGGTGAGAATGCAAACTGGTGCAGCCAATCTGGAAAACAATATGGAGTTTCCTCAAAAAATTAAAAATAGAACTACCCTATGACCCAGCAATTGCACTACTAGGTATTTATCCAAGGGATACAGGTGTGTTGTTTCGAAAGGGCACATGCACCCCAATGTTTATAGCAGCACTATTGCCAATAGCCAAAATATGGAAAGAGCCCAGATGTCCACCAATGGATGAATGGATAAAGAAGATGTGGTATATATATACAATGGAGTATTCCTCAGCAATCAAAAAGAATGAAATCTTGCCATTTACAACTATGTGGATGGAACTAGAGGGTATCATGCTAAGTAAAATTAGAGAAAGACAAATATCATATGACTTCACTCATATAAGGACTTTAATATACAAAACAGATGAACGTAAGGGAAGGGAAGCAAAAATAATGTAAAAACGGGGAGGGGGGCAAAACATAAAAGACTCTTAAATATAGAGAACAGAGGGTTGCTAGAGGGGTTGTGGGCGGGGGATAAGGGGCTAAATGGGTAAGGGGCATTAAGGAAACTACTCCTGAAATCATTGTTGCACTATATACTAACTTGTATTTAAATTAAAAAATTAATTAATCTGAAAAAAAAAAGACTTGCCAGTCTTCATAATTGTAGGAGTTAATTCCTTATAATAAGTCTCTTAGTATATATGTGTCATAATTAATATATTTATTATATATGTACTATATACTATCCAAATGGTTCTGTTTCTGTGGAGAACTCTAAAACAGTGTCCTCTACCTATGAGAAATGTACATTGCTGGTTATTTCTGAGATTTGTAGCAATAGATAACTTCTTTCTGTTTCTTTTTGACTTTATTTTATCTTCTCTTTTTAGCCTCTCCAACTATATTGTGGTATGAATATCAGTGTCTCATCAAAGATGAGTTATGCATTTCTTTTCCTGTTATCTTCATGGTTTTTTTGAAAAAAATTTTTTTAACATTTATTTATTTTTGAGACAGAGAGAGACAGAGCATGAATGGGGGAGGGTCAGAGAGAGAGGGAGACACAGAATCTGAAACAGGCTCCAGGCTCTGAGCTGTCAGCACAGAGCCCAATACAGGGCTCAAACTCACAGACTGCGAGATCATGACCTGAGCTGAAGTCGGACGCTTAACCGACTGAGCCACCCAGGCGCCCCTCTTCATGGTTTTTAAAGTGATTTCTGGGAAGAGAAGAGGGAATTACCTACTTTATTATTTGCTCTTTAAATCAGAAGTTTAGATCCAGTTACAATAAAGATGTTACTATTCTGCTTATCCCTTTGTGGATTTGTTGACTCATGGTCCATAATAGAGGGAGACAACTTGGAGCTCTTGTTGATGTGAAATGTTGAGGTTTGGGAGCAAATGGTCAAGAAAGAATTCTTGAGATGTGTTTGGTGCAGAAAGGGTGGTTTTATTAAAGCATGGGTACAGGACCTGTGGGCAAGAAGAGCTGCCCTGGGGTTTTGAGGAGTGACTGATTATATACTTTCAAGTTCAGAAGGGATTAGGGATAGCATAAGTCTCTAAGGAATTTGAAAGCAAGGTTTCCAGGACCTTGAGGGGCTAGCTGTTGTTAGGAAAAGGTCATTTACTATTGTCTAGTAAAACCTTAGTCATGAGACCCTTCAGATATATATCATTGGGCCATATGTTTAGAGGATGATTGCTAACATATATCTTAAGGGGATAGAGATAAAGGAACTTTCCAAAGGGATTTTTACAGGATCCTGGAGGGTGGGCTAAAGTCAAGCTAGGGTTGCATTTTGCCTCTGGCAATGTATTAACCTTGAGGGCAGCTAAGCTCCATGAGGGAGGTCACTATGCCTGTCAAGTACTTAAGTGTCAATGGGCTGTAAGTTATAAGGACATTTAATTTTTTTCTATATTTCTTTTGCCTTTCTTCTTCACATCACTGGGACATTAGATATGAAAGGGGATGGCTTGAGGCTGGGCATGAGAAGAATAAAACAACTGGTGAAAAGTTTCCAGTATAACCTTAAAAGGACTTTTATGAATACTAATGCTGACCATGCTATTTAAATTTGTATTAGCACAGTAGTTTCCTCTTGTCTGAAGTTTTGCTTTCTGTGGTCCGCTCTGGTCTGGAAGTAGGTGATCCTGCTTCTGACGAACAGCCAGGTCAGTAGTAGTCTGAGACTACATCACATTGCATCACAATACACTCACCTCACTTTGTCTCATCATGTAGGCATTTTATCATCTCACATCATTGCAAGAAGCTCAATGAATTCAGTACAATAAGATATTTTGAGGGGTGCCTGTCTGGCTCGGTTGGAGGAGCATGTGACTATTGACTGTGGGGTCATGAGTTTGAGCCCCAGGTTAGGTGTAGAGATTACTTAAATAAATAAAACTTTAAAAAATATTTTGAGAGAGAGAGAGAGGCCACATTCACATGATTTTTATTATAGTATATTATTATAATTGTTCTATTTTATTATTAGTTGTTAATCTCTTACTGTGCATAATTTATAAGTTAAAATTCACTATAGGTATGTATGAATAGGAAAAAACATAGTTTATATAGAATTCAGTACTATCTGTAGTTTCAGGCATCCACTGGGAGTCTTGGAATGTATCCTCTGTGGATAAGGGGGGACTACTGTACTATGAAAATCCTTATTGAGACATGTATCTCTCAATCCTCAGTAACTTTAATGGAATCAGGAAAAGTTTGCTAAGCAAGTTTTCTCTCTCTTTTTCTCTGTTTGGGTGTAGGAAGTGGTGGTTTGAGTTCTGAATTGGATAAAAGGCTGAGTTTCATGCCCAAGTCTTCTTGGTGCAAGACAGGAACAGTGCAGAAACAAACATCAAAGTAGAGGTGAAAATGAACAAAACTCCCCCTAAGAGATATATAGAAGAATTGAGGAAGGTTAGGGGCTTACAAAGAATGTCGAACAGTGGTTTGGGCTGATCATACCTAGATGTGAAGGGTTTGAGGGACCTGGGTAGATATCTTGAAGATACCTTTTATTCTGAATTGAGACTACGCATTTATTTTACCATTCACACATACTTTAGGATAGATGTTTTTTGGGGGATACAAACATAATTAAAAACTCAAAAGTAAACTAAGCTTAGAACAGAACAATGATTTGATATGATGTTTCCCTTCATTCTTCTCCTGTTTAGCCAGCAAACTGTTAACAGAACTGTGACCTTAAATGTTTTCCCTATTTATGCATGGCATATGAGAACGTGTGTGTGTGTATGCGTGCGTGCGTGTGTGTGTGCGCGCGCGCGCGTAAAGACACCATGCTTGGCCTAGATTCTTGTGACTCTAAAAGGTTTTAGACAGCATAAGACCATCTTAAAAATGGGGTGCTTGGGGCAGTTGAACAAGGCTCAGATTATATAGTCAACTTTTCTGTTTCCTACCACTTTCCATCTTTCAATCCTCAAAAATGATATTTTTGGAGCTTGCTTACTAACGAGGAAAATGTTCACAAATTGTTAGGAAAAGAGCAAAGGTAAAAACTTGTACATTTATTATGATCTGTGTAAAAATTATATTTGAGCAGAATGTTGGTGGTGGTATTAGATGATTTCTTAAAACTTTCTGTGTATTCTAAATTTAAAGATTACTTACAAAATTTGGCTTATATTTCTTCTTAAATTTAATGACCATGGTATGCATATGCATAAAGTGTAGAGAGCTGGTTACCAGGAATGTTATTACATTTCCTTACTTGACCTGTACTCTACACCAGATGAATTTTTTTCCTGTCAATTTCACCTTACTATATTTGTGCTTATGAGACAGAAACATATATTTTGCCTATATGTTAATTTAATCAACCAATGTTCAAGTTAAATATTTGCAAAATTTATTTACGTTTGATCATTTTTAGTTTTTTTATCATGAAAATTTTTTTCCAGCTTATTAAGATAAAATTGACATATAATGTTGTGTTAGTTTAAGGTGTACAATGTGATGATTTGATACATGTATATATTGGGAAATAATTACAATGTTTGTAAAATTTTAAATTCAAACAAACTTTTTTCTCTGTACGTTTACATAAATATTTTCCTCATAATCGAAGAATCGAGATTGATAGACTTTAAATCCTACAAAAATACAGCCACTCCATTAGTGAAAAACAAAATCTGACCTATAGTGTATAATTATATAACGGCAGCACCCAAATATTTGAACAAATAAAATTTGAATTATTCAATAACATATTGGATGGGAAGTTAATGTTTGATTTTACCCAGTGTCTAACCTAAGATTATTTTAGTGGAAAGTATCAAACTTGCTGGGGCAAGATTTAGCAAGGAGGGCAAATTTATTTTAAAGATATCACTTAAAAGTCAAGGGCAGGATACAATTCTGACCATTTTCATATCTTGAACCAAGAGTTGGAAAACCGTTAGGACTCCAGGGAGCCTGTTCCTCAAGAGAAAATTCTGTTTCTCTGGAAACACATGGATTCTTTCATCTCTGACTCTTTCTGCTTGTTTTTTGTTGTTGTTGTTGTTTTTGTTTTTCCTCTGTAGGCAGGCTTTTCCTATTTCTCTGTATGCATGGCCACCTTGCCACACAGCAGTTTACATCCTTGGCTCAAGTGGACATCTCAGATTAAGGAATATATCAAAATTTCCAATGCAAATTTCTAGAAGAAAAGAATTGATGGGCCCTGCCTGAGACACGTGTCCAACTCTGGGTCATGTATTATTGACCCAGAGTGTCACCCAGAGTGACTGGAGTCATAGACTACTAATACAGTTGTCAAAGGTCTATATCTGGGGAAGGAGCATTTCTTACAGAAAACATTTAGTAGGAATTGATGTCTCTGTTTTGTGTGCCTTCCCCATATCTACTAACCATATTTATTGTAGACCTGTTAACATTTTGAGTTTTTTTGTTTGTTTCATTTTCCTTTTTCACTTCTGCACCTTGTGCACAAGGACAGCTTGCTTAATGGCCTTGTCATCTAGCAGACATAAAATTAGGCAATAACAAGAGTTAACATTTATTTAGCATTTCTATGCTTTTAATTTTTTAAAAAAATTGTTAAAATATTTATTTTTGAGAGAGAGAGAGCGCGCGAGTCAGGGAGGGGCAGAGGGAGAGAGAGGGAGACACAGAATCTGAAGCTCTGAGACACAGCTCTGAGGCTCCAGGTTTTGAGCTGTTAGCACAGAACTTTACCTGGGGCTTGAACTCGGGAATTGGGAGATCATGACCTGGGCTGAAGTCAGATGCCTAACTGACTGAGTCACTCAGGTGCCCCCTTTCTATTATTTTTAAAATTTTTTTAACATTTATTTTTTATTTTTTTGAGAGAGACAGGGTGCAAGCAGGGGAAGGGCAGAGAGAGGGGAACACAGAATCCAAAGCAGGCTCCAGGCTCTGAGCTGTCAGCAAAGAACTTGATGTGGGGCTTACGAACTGTGAGATCATGACCTAAGTCAAAGTCAGATGCCCAACAGACTGAGCCACCCAAGTGCTCCTGCTTTTTCTTTTATTAACTTATTTACTTCTCATAGCAACTCTAGGGAGCAATGCTAATGTTCTTTTTTTTAATAAAAATGATTAGATGGAAGATGGTATTGACAATGAATCTTAGGCAGTAACGTAACAATGATTATATAAATTATTTGGTCTACCAAATACCCTAAGTACCAGCTCAGCATTTTTTTAGTCACAGAGCTTATACCTTTTATTTATTTATTTATTTATTTATTTATTTATTTATTTTACCACTTGGTGTCAGAGTTGCACTATTTGAATATATTGTTAAAAAAATTTTTTTTAATGTTTTGTTTATTTTTGAGAGACCGAGAGACACTGAGCATGGGTGGGGGGGGGGGTGGGGGAGGTACACATAGAGAGAGGGAGGCACAGAAATCAAAGCAGGCTCCAGGCTCTGAGCTGTCAGCACGGAGCTGGACATGGGGCTTGAACTCATGAGCTGTGAGATCATGACCTGAGCTGAAGTTGAATGCTCAACCGACTGAGCCACCCAGGCACCCCTTGAACATATTGTTTTATTTGGAAATCTTTTGGGGGTTTAGTTGTGTGTTTTAAGTTTTTTGCTGTTTTTTTAAGAATTTGTTAAAAAACAAATGTGTGTGTGTGTTTTGTTCTTTTGTTTTTTTTTTTGCTTTTTGTTTTTTTGTTTTTTGTTTTTTGTTTTTGGAATTCACTGAGGAGAGAAAATGTTTCTCTTTGTCTTTCTTTGATATTTTTAGGTTAAACTGCATCTGCTACCGAATTAGAAGAAAAGGTTCCTGCCATGAGAAGTGAACACAGACTTTCTAAGAGAAGTCCTGGAGGCTCAAGGAACTTTTTCTAATCTTTCCAGGAGATGGGAGTAAGTTAGTCTCTCAGATTAATCTGCTATACAGGAACAAGCTGAATACTTCTCCTTCCTAGTGGAATCCAAGAGCATTTACCTCTCAAGGCTTATGACAAACTGATCTCTAATTGATGGGAGAAGTAGGATATAATTTTTTTTAAGTTTATTTATTTATTTTGGGGGGGGCAGAGAGAGAGGGAGAGAGAATCCCAAGCAGGCTGTATGCCTCACATGGGGCTTGATTTCACAAACCATGAGACATGACTTGAGCCAAAATCAAGAGTAGACGCTTAATGGACCGAGCCACTCAGCTGCCCTGAGAGGTGGGATAAATACTGGATGAAAGAGTCAAGCATTTAAAATATGAAGACAGTGCTAAATGATGACCAGAAGTAATTGACTAATTCATTCAACAGAGATTTATTGATGTGTTATAATGTACTTCTCTTCCCAGCCCACCCTCGGCTTCTTTCTATGCCAGTGTTCCTCACACATCCTGGATTTGACAAACACAGGGAAAAAAATGCCTGTTATAGAGAATCTCAGTCCAGACTTATTACAGGGAAAAGAATCATCTTGGTGCTCAGAATACTCCAGGTATTTTTTTTTCTTTTTCTAAAATTGTGGTAACATAGACATAACATAAAATTTATTATTTTTGATATCAAGATATTCTTAAAATTTAACTATTAGTTTCAAGGGTTTTGCTGTGAAATTTTAATGAAAATGGAGGGTTTTTTTTACATGAGCAAACTTTTTTTTTAATGTTTATATTTATTTATTTTGAGAGAGGGAGAGAGAGAGCAAATACTAGCAGGGGAGAGGTAGAGACAGAGGGAGAGAGAGAATCCCAGAAGGCTCTGTGCTGATGTGGGGTTTGAACTCGCAAACTGTGAGATCATGACCTGAACCAAAGTTGGATGCTTAACTGACCAAGCCACCCAGGTGCCCCAAGAGGCCCATTTTTATATGTACTAACAAATTATTTAAACATTTTTGATGGTCTACATATACGTCTGTTCTTTAGATTCTTCTTTGAACCATTTGTAACATCTTTATGGCTCCCTCATAAATCATTGAGTTAAATCTTTGATATATGTGTTAATTTTTATTTGTATAATAGTCATAAGTTTACCTTTGAAAAAATAATCCTTAACAGTTTTGGTGATCTGCGATGACCAATTACAAAGCCAGGTAAACTGCATTGCTAAATAAGCATACCTCATGGGTTACATAATTTCTCAATGCCCTTGCTGTCCATAAAATGTTTTAACCTTCAAGATTCAGCAGAAGAAGAATAACATAGGTTGAATGAACTGATGAGAAATTTATATTTTATTATTATTTTTTAAAAATGTTTATTTTTTAAGAGAGGTTGCGGGGGTAGAGGAGGACTGCGTGTGAGGGAGGGAGGGTAAGAGAGAGAGGAAGACACAGAAACTGAAGAGGCTCCAGGCCCTGAGCTGTCAGCACAGGTGATGAACCACGAGATCATGACCCGAGCCAAAGTCAGATGCCCTGAGGTGCCCTGAGAAATGTTATTTTATTTATTTATTTTTATTTAAAAAAATTTTTTTGTTATTTCTTTTGAAATTTATTGTCAAATTGGTTTCCATACAACACCCAGTGCTCATCCCAAAAGGTTCCCTCCTCAATACCCATCACCCACTTTCCCTGCCCTCCCACCCCCCATCAACCCTCAGTTTGTTCTCAGTTTTTAAGAGTCTCTTATGCTTTGGCTCTCTCCCACTCTAACCTCTTTTTTTTTTTTTTTTCCTTCCCCTCCCCCATGGGTTTCTGTTAAGTTTCTCAGGATCCACATAAGAGTGAAACCATATGGTATCTGTCTTTCTGTGTAAGGCTTATTTCACTTAGCATAACACTCTCCAGTTCCATCCACGTTGCTACAAAGGGCCATATTTCATTCTTTCTCATTGCCACGTAGTACTCCATTGTGTATATAAACCACAATTTCTTTATCCATTCATCAGTTGATGGACATTTAGGCTCTTTCCATAATCTGGTTATTATTGAGAGTGCTGCTATAAACATTGGGGTACAAGTGCCCCTATGCATCAGTACTCCCGTATCCCTTGGGTAAATTCCTAGCAGTGCTATTGCTGGGTCATAGGGTAGGTCTATTTTTAATTTTTTGAGGAGCCTCCACCCTGTTTTCCAGAGTGGCTGCACCAGTTTGCATTCCCACCAACAGTGCAAGAAGGTTCCCATTTCTCCACATCCTCTCCAGCATCTATAGTCTCCTGATTTGTTCATTTTAGCCACTGTGACTGGTGTGAGGTGGTATTTCAGTGTGGTTTTGATTTGTATTTCCCTGATGAGGAGCGACGTTGAGCGTCTTTTCGTGTGCCTGTTGGCCATCTGGATGTCTTCTTTAGAGAAGTGTCTATTAATGTTCCGGCCATTTCTTCACTGGATTATTTGTTTTTCAGGTGTGGAGTTTGGTGAGTTCTTTGTAGATTTTGGATACTAGCCCATTGTCTGATATGTCATTTGCAAATATCTTCTCCCATTCTGCCGGTTGCCTTTTAGTTTTGTTGGTTGTTTCCTTTGCTGTGCAGAAGCTTTTTATCTTGATGAGGTCCCAGTAGTTCATTTTTGCTTTTAATTCCCTTGCCTTTGGGGATGTGTCAAGTAAGAAATTGCTACGACTGAGGTCAGAGAGGTCTTTTCCTGCTTTCTCCTTTAGGGTTTAATGGTTTCCTGTCTCACATTCAGGTCCTTTATCCATTTTGAGTTTATTTTTGTGAATGGTGTGAGAAAGTGGTCTAGTTTCAACCTTTTGCATGTTGCTGTCCAGTTCTCCCAGCACCATTTGTTAAAGAGACTGTCTTTTTTCCATTGAATGTTCTTTCCTGCTTTGTCAAAGATGAGTTGGCCATACGTTTGTGGGTCTAGTTCTGGAGTTTCTATTCTATTCCATTGGTCTATGTGTCTCCTTTTGTGCCAATACCATGCTGTCTTGATGATTAGAGCTTTGTAGTAGAGGCTAAAGTCTGGGATTGTGATGCCTCCTGCTTTGGTCTTCTTCTTCAAAATTACTTTGGCTATTCGGAGCCTTTTGTGGTTCCATATGAATTTTAGGATTGCTTGTTCTAGTTTCGAGAAGAATGCTGGTGCAATTTTGATTGGGATTGCATTGAATGTGTAGATAGCTTTGGGTAGTATTGACATTTTAACAATATTTATTCTTCCAATCCATGAGCAGGGAATGTCTTTCCATTTCTTTATATCTTCTTCAATTTCCTTCATAAGCTTTCTATAGTTTTCAGCATACAGATCTTTACATCTTTGGTTAGATTTATCCCTAGGTATTTTATGCTTCTTGGTGCAATTGTGAATGGGATCAGTTTCTTTATTTGTCTTTCTGTTGCTTCATTATTAGTGTATAAAAATGCAACTGATTTCTGTACATTGATTTTGTATCCTGCAACTTTGCTAAATTCATGTGTCAGTTCTAGCAGACTTTTGGTGGAGTCTATCAGATTTTCCATGTATAATATCATGTCATCTGCAAAAAGTGAAAGCTTAACGTCATCTTTGCCAATTTTGATGCCTTTGATTTCCTTTTGTTGTCTGATTGCTGATGCTAGAACTTCCAACACTATGTTAAACAACAGCGGTGAGAATGGACATCCCTGTCATGTTCCTGATCTCAGGGAAAAAGCTCTCAGTTTTTCCTCACTGAGGATGATGTTAGCTGTGGGCTTTTCATAAATGGCTTTTATGATGTTTAAGTATGTTCCTTCTATCCAGACTTTTTCAAGGGTTTTTATTAAGAAAGTTTGCTGAATTTTGTCAAATGCCTTTTCTGCATCGATTGACAGGATCATATGGTTCTTATCTTTTCTTTTATTAATGTGATGTATCACGTTGATTGATTTGTGAATGTTGAACCAGCCCTGCATCCCAGGAATGAATCCCACTTGATCATGGTGAATAATTCTTTTTCTATGCTGTTGACTTCGATTTGCTAGTATCTTATTGAGAATTTTTGCATCCATATTCATCAGGGATATTGACCTGTAGTTCTCTTTTTTTACTGGGTCTCTTCCTGGTTTAGGAAGCCAGTAATACTGGCTTCATAGAATGAGTCTGGAAGTTTTCCTTCCCTTTCTATTTCTTGGAATAGCTTGAGAAGGATAGGTATTATCTCTGCTTTAAATGTCTGGTAGAACTCCCCTGGGAAGCCATTTGGTCCTGGAGTCTTATTCGTTGGGAGATTTTTGATAACTGATTCAATTTCTTCACTGGTTATGGGTCTGTTCAAGCTTTCTATTTCCTCCTGATTGAGTTTTGGAAGTGTGTGGGTGTTTAGGAATTTGTCCATTTCTTCCAGGTTGTCCAGTTTGTTGGCATATAATTTTTCATAGTATTCCCTGATAATTGCTTGTATCTCTGAGGGATTGGTTGTAATAATTCCATTTTCATTCATGATTTTATTTATTTGGGTCATCTCCCTTTTCTTTTTGAGAAGCCTGGCTAGACGTTTATCAATTTTGTTTATTTTTTCAAAAAAACAACTCTTGGTTTCATTGATATGCTCTACAGTTTTTATAGATTCTATATTGTTTATTTCTGCTCTGATCTTTTTTATTTCTCTCCTTCTGCTGGGTTTAGTGTGTCTTTGCTGTTGTGCTTCTATTTCCTTTAGGTGTGCTGTTAGATTTTGTATTTGGGATTTTTCTTGTTTCTTGAGATAGGCCTGGATTGCAATGTATTTTCCTCTCAGGACTGCCTTTGCTACATCCCAAAGCGTTTGGATTGTTGTATTTTCATTTTCATTTGTTTCCATATATTTTTTAATTTCTTCTCGAATTGCCTGGTTGATCCATTCATTCTTTAGTAGGGTGTTCTTTAACTTCCATGCTTTTGGAGGTTTTCCAGACTTTTTCCTGTGGTTGATTTCAAGCTTCATAGCATTGTGGTCTGAAAGTATGCATGGTATGATCTCAATTCTTGTATACTTATGAAGGGCTGTTTTGTGACCCAGTATGTGATCTATCTTGGAGAATGTTCCATGTGCACTCGAGAAGAAAGTATATTCTGTTGCTTTGGGATGCAGAGTTCTAAATATATCTGTCAAGTCCGTCTGATCCAATGTATCATTCAGGGCCCTTGTTTCTTTATTGACCGTGTGTTTAGATGATCTATCCATTTCTGTAAGTGGAGTGTTAAAGTCCCCTGCAATTACCACATTCTTATCAATAAGGTTGCTTATGTTTGTAATTGTCTTATATATATATTATATATATAATTGCTCCTGTATTTGGTGCATAGACATTTATAATTGTTAGTTCTTCTTGATGGATAGATCCTGTAATTATTATATAATGCCCTTCTTCATCTCTTGTTACAGCCTTTAATTTAAAGTCTAGTTTTTATGATATAAGTATGGCTACTCCAGCTTTCTTTTGGCTTCCACTAGCATGATAAATAGTTCTCCATTCCCTCACTTTCAATCTGAAGGTGTCCTCAGGTCTAAAATGATTCTTTTGTAGACAGCAAATAGATGGGTCTTGTTTTTTTATCCATTCTGTTACCCTATGTCTTTTGGTTGGCACATTTAGTCCATTTACGTTCAGTGTTATCATAGAAAGATATGGGTTTAGAGTCATTGTGATGTCTGTAGGTTTCGTGCTTGTAGCGATGTCTCTGGTACTTTGTCTCACAGGATTCCCCTTAGGATCTCCTGTAGGGATGGTTTAGTGATGACGAATTCCTTCAGTTTTTGTTTGTTTGGGAAGACCTTTATCTCTCCTTCTATTCTAAATGAACAGACTTGCTGGATAAAGGATTCTCAGCTGCATATTTTTTCTATTCACCACATTGAATATTTCCTGCCATTCCTTTCTGGCCTGCCAAGTTTCAGTAGAGAGATTGGTCACGAGTCTTATAGGTCTCCCTTTATACGTTAGAACATGTTTATCCCTAACTGCTTTCAGAATTTTCTCTTTATCCTTGTATTTTGCCAGTTTCACTATGATATGTCGTGCAGAAGATCGATTCAAGTTATGTCTGAAGGGAGTTCTCTGTGCCTCTTGGATTTCAATGCCTTTTTCCTTCCCCAGATCAGGGAAGTTCTCAGCTATTATTTCTTCAACTACACCTTCAGCACCTTTCCCTCTCTCTTCCTCCTCTGGAATACCAATTATGCGTAGATTATTTCTCTTTAGTGCGTCACTTAGTTCTCTAATTTTCCCCTCATACTCCTGGATTTTTTTTCTCTCTTTTTTTCTCAGCTTCCTCTTTTTCCATAATTTTATCTTCTAGTTCACCTATTCTCTCCTCTGCCTCTCAATCGAGCTGTGGTCATCTCCATTTTATTTTGCAGTTCATTTATAGCATTTTTTAGCTCCTCCTGACTGTTCCTTAGTCCCTTGATCTCTGTAGCAATAGATGCTCTGCTGTCCTCTATACTGTTTTCAAGCCTAGCAATTAATTTTATGACTATTATTCTAAATTCACTTTCTGTTATATTGTTTAAATCCTTTTGATCAGTTCGTTAGCTGTTGTTATTTCCTGGAGATTCTTTTGAGGGGAATTCTCCTGTTTCGTCATTTTGGATAGAACTGCAGGGCACTTCTCCTCTGCCTTCTTGAATAACTTGCATTGGTGGGCAGGGCTGCAGTCAGACCTGATGTCTGCCCCCAGCCCACCGCTGGGGCCACAGTCAGACTGGTGTGTGCCTTCTCTTCCCCTCTCCTAGGGGCGGGATTCACTGTGGGGTGGCATGGCTCATCTGGGCTACTTGCACACTGCCAGGCTTGTGGTGCTGAGGATCTGGCGTATTAGCTCCGGTGGATGGGCAAGGTGCACAGGGGCGGGAGGGGCAGGCTCAGCTTGCTTTTCCTTTGGTAATCCGCTTCGGGAGGGGCCCTGCGGCACCAGGAGTGAGTCAGACCTGCCAGAGGGATGGATCCACAGAAGCACGGCATTGGGTGTTTGCAAGGTGCAAGCAAGTTCCCTGGCAGGAACTGGTTCTCTTTGGGATTTTGGCTGGGGGATGGTCAAAGGAGATGGCCCTGGCGAGCACCTTTGTTCCCCGCCAAGCTGAGCTCTGTCATCCGGGGCTCAACAACTCTCCCTCCTGCTCTCGGAGCAGAGCTGTTAACTTATAACCTTCCAGATGTTAAGTCCCGCTTGCTGTCCGAACACACTCCGTCCGACCCCTCCACTTTTGCCAGCCACACTCGGGGTCTCTGTTTGGCTGGCGGGCTACCCCCCTGCCCTGGCTCCCTCCCGCCAGTCCATGTAGCGTGCACCACCTCTCCGTCCTTCCTACCTTCTTCTGTGGGCCTCTCATCTGCACTTGGCTCCAGAGAATCCATTCTGCTAGTCTTCTGGTGGTTTTCTGGGTTATTTAGGCAGGTGTGGGTGGAATCTAAGTGGTCAGCAGGACGCGGTGAGCCCAGAGTCCTCCTATGCCGCCATCTTCCTCCCCTCAAACGAGAAATTTTATTTTTAAATGAAATAATAGAATATCATTGTTTTCATGTTCTACTTACTGGACATAGGAGGAAACTCTTTATCTCTCTTCTTAGAGATAGGGCTAGCCCTATCTCTAATTCATAATTTATTAGATTGTGCTGTTGTAAATTAAATGAGATGAAATATTTAAAAATGATATCTGATTCTTATGGACACCCTATTTGAATTAAAAACTTACTGAGAACTAAAACTATAAGACTAGTAGAAGAAAACATAGGTATAAATCTTTATGACTTTGGATTAGGCAATGGTTTCTTAGATATGACATCAAAAACACAAGCAATAAAAGAAAAAATACCTAAGTTGGAGTTTATCAAAATTAAAACTGATTGTGATTTCAAGGACCCAAAAAAGTGAAAAGACAATCCAAAGAAAGGGAGAAAATATTTGTAAATCATACATCTGATAAAAGTCTAATTATCCAGAGTATAAAACTTTTCTTACAACTCAACAATAAAAAGACAACCCAATTAAAAATAGACAAAAGATCTGAATAGACAGATATTTCTCCAAATTTGATATATAAATGGCTATTAAAGATGTTCAATATGATCAACATCAATATTGGGGAAATGCAAATCAGATTTAGTATAAGGTACCACTTCACACTCACTGGATATAATAAAAAAGACATAATGACAAGTGTTGGTGATGATATAGAGGAATTGGAACCATCATGCTCTGCTGGTGGGAATGTGAAATGGTGCATAATTGGAAAACAGTTTGGAAATTCCTTGAAAAGCTAAACATAGAGGTATCAAATGACCTAGAAATTCTACCCCTAGGTATATACCCAAGAGAAATGAAGACAACTGTACATACAAACACTTGGGTACAGGTATTCATAGCAGTGTTATTCATAATAGTGAAAAAGTAGAAACAGCCTAAATGCCCATTAATTGATGAATGGATAAGCAAAATGTAGTATATCTATGCAATGGTATATTCAGCTACATGAAAAGGAAATATGGATTCATACTACAACAAGATGAACTTTGAAAATATTATGGTAAATATTATGGTAAAGTCAGACAGAGCAAGCTACATATTATATGATTCAATTTATATAAAATGTACAAAATAGGCAATATTTAGAAACAGAAGCAGATTAGTTGTTGCCAGGGGCTGGAGGTGAGGGAAAAGGAGAGCAAGTACTAATAGATAAGGTGTTTCTTTTTGGAGTGATGAAAGTATTATGGAATTAGATGGTGGTGATGGTTGCACAACTTTGTGAATATCCAGAGCTGCTGAATCGCATATTTTGAAATAGCATATATATGACTTATATCCTCCCCCACCAAAAAATATAATAAGGTTAAAAAATGCAATAAAAACTTTACTGAATCTTCTTTTCATGGAAAAATATTGTTTGCATGTATTTGATAAGAATCTATTCTCTTGGAGTGCATGGCTGGCTCAGTTGGTAGAATATGTGACTTTTGATCTTGGGGTCATGAGTTCGAGCCCCATATTGGGCATAGAGATTACTTAAAAATAAATAAATAAATAAACGACCATACTTAGAAAAAAAAAAGAAGAAGACTATCCTCTTCTTTTTCTTTTTTTTAGGTGGGCTCCATGCCCAACTTGGGGCTTGACCCTCATGACCCTGAGCTCAATAGCCACATGTTCTACCAAATAAGCCAGCCAGTCACCCCCATCCTCTTCTTTACCAGAATATAATTAGACAAATTATGCAACAAAGGCCCTAGCTAGAATGTCATTTTTGAGAATAATGCTTACTTAATCAAGTATGATAAGCCACTTTAAGGAAAATAAGTTAACTTTATTTATGGAAGAAATGCCTACAAAACCCTCCAAGGAAACTTAGCTTTGTGCCTAGTTTATAGTATCCTAAGTCATAGTTGATAAGGAAGGTTACTTAGGCCAGGAACCTAAGATAATATTTGGGACCTCAAGAAAGAGATTCACCGAACTCATAGATATTGCAGGTGTAATGTGGTAAAAAAAAAAATTTCCTGGGCTTTGTTTCATAGTTTCAGGATAGCAAAAGAGAGGCTTTTAGAAGTTCAGTTCAAGATTCCTTATGAAAACTTCCAGGCAGAAGTTAATGTGGTGGTCTTAGTACTGTTCAATACCATATGACTACAGATTTGTGAAGCAATCTCAAGGAGGCCTGTATGGTTAATTAATACTTGTTGCATCTTTATAAATAATTAAGCCAAAACTACTGAGACTAGCTCTTTTTTATGTGTACAAAAATAAATTTTGAGATTATTATGATTATAAAGGGGGTAAGGGAGATCGTTAGAGAAAATCTTTGAATTGGGCAAAAAAAAAGAGATTACTGGGTTTATTTTCAATAAATACTGGGTGTTGTCTAGTGTACCTTCCCAAGTTATCTTTTTCTACAGGGTTTTTCACCTTTTCTTTTTTTAATAGTGTTTATTTATCTATTTTGAGAGAGAGGGAGAGGGTGAGCACAGAGGAGGGGCAGAAAGAGAGAGAGAGAGAGGGAGAGAGAGAATCCCAAGCAGGCTCCATGCTGTCAGTGCAGAGCCCCATGCATAGCTTGAACCCACAAACCATGAGATCATGATCTGAGCTGAAATCAAGAGTTGGATACTTAACCAACTGAGCCACCCAGGCACCCCCACCTTTTATTTTCTTTAAATGAGCAATTTCACAACTCTGCAATTGTAGAAAACAGTAATTCAAATGTATTTTTTAAATCACAAATAAGAGGGGAGAAGTAACAACAAACATCACAGAAATCTAAACAATTATAAGAGAATATTACAAAAAAACTATATGCCAACAAATTGGACAACTAGAAGAAATGGATAAAATCCTAGAAATGTATAACTTACCAAAACTGAGACAGCAAGAAATAGAAAATTTGAACAAACTGATTACCAGCAAAGAAATTGAATCAGTAATCAAAAAACTCCCAACAAACAAAAGCCCAGGACCAGATGGCTTCACAGATGAATTCTACAAAACATTTAAAGAAGAGTTAATATCTATTCTCCTCATACTATCCCAAATAGTAGAAAGGGAAGGAAAACTTCCAAATTCATTCTATGAGGCCAGTATCACCCCGATACCAAAACCAGATAAAGACACCACAAAAAAAGGGAACTACAGTCCATTATCTGTGATGAATGTAAATAACAAAAATCCTCCACAAAATATTAGCAAACTGAATCCAATAATAAAAAACTATTTAAAAATTTAATAAAATTAATAAAATAATTATTCACCACAATTAAGTAGGATTTATTCCTGGGTTGCAAAGGTGGTTCAATAGTTTCAAGTCAATCAAACAAGATGTCACATCAATAAGAGAAAGGATAAGAACCATATGATCATTTCAATAGACTCAGAAAAGCATTTGACAAAGTACAACATCGATTCTTGATAAAAACCCTCCATCTAACAAAGGCCATATAGGAAAAACCTATAGCTAACATCATCCTCAATAGGAAAAAACCGTGACCCTTTCCCCTAAGGTCAGGAACAAGACAAGGATGTCCATTCTCAGCACTTTTATTCAACATAGTACTGGAAGTCCTAGCCACAGAAATCAGACAACAAAAAGAAACAAAACGCAACCAAATTGGTAATGAATAAGTAAAACTTTCACTTTTTGCAGATGTCATGGTACTATATCTAGCAAACCCAAAAGACTCTACCCAAAAACTGCTAGAATTGATAAATGAATTCAGTAAAGTCGCAGGATACAAAATCAATGTTAAAAAATCTGTTGCATTTCTATACACCAATAATGAAGCATCAGAAAGAGAAATTAAGAAAATAATCCCATTTACAATTGCACCAAAAATAATAAGATACTTAGGAATAAACCTAACTAAAGAGTTGAAAGACCTGTATTCTAAAAACTATACAACACTGGTGAAAGAAACTGAAGATGATACAAAGACATAGCAAGATGTCCCATGCTCATGGATTTGAAGAAAAATATTGTTAAAAAGTCTATACTACACAAAGCAATCTACAGATTTAATGCAATCCCTTCCAACATACCACTAGCATTTTTCACACAACCAGAACAAACAATATTAAAATTTGTATGGAACCACAAAAGATCCTGAATAGCCAAAGCAATTTTGAAAAAGAAAAAGCTGGAAGCATCACAATTCTGGACTTCAAGTTATATTACAAAGCTATAGTAATCAAAACAGTATGGTATTGGCATGAAAATAGACATATAGATCAACAGAGTATAGAACCCAGAAATAAACTCACAATTATATGGCCAATTAATCTTTGATAAAGCAGGAAAAAATATCCAACGGGAAAAAGACAGTCTCTTCAACTAATGGTGTTGGGAAAACTGCAACATGCAAAAGAATGAACCTGGACCACTTTATTACACCATACACAAAAATAAATTCAAAATGGATTAAAGACCTAATTGTGAGACCTGAAACCATGAAAATCCTAGAAAAGAGCACAGGCAGTAATTTCTCTGACATTAGCCATAGCAACTTTTTCCTAGATAAGTCACCTGACACAAGGGAAGCAAAAGCAAAAATAAACTATTGGGACTACATCAAAATAAAAAGCTTCTGCACAGTGAAGGAAATGATCAGCAAAACCAAAAAGCAACCTGTGGAATGGGAGAAGATATTTTTAAATGACATATCTGATAAAGGGTTTAGTATCCAAAATATATAAAGAACTTATAAAACCCAATACCCCAAATCCAAAAAATCCAATTAAAAAATGGGAAGAAGACATGAACAGATGTTTCTCAAAAGAAGACATACGGATGTGGGAATTCAAGCTGGTGCAGCCACTCTGGAAAACAGTATGGAGGTTCCTCAAAAAACTAAAAATAGAACTACCCTACAACCCAGCAATTGCACTACTAGGCATTTACCCACGGGATACAGGTGTGCTGTTTTGAAGAGACACATGCACCCCCGTGTTTATAGCAGCACTATCAACAATAGCCAAAATATGGAAAGAGCCCAAATGTCCATCGATGGATGAATGGATAAGGAAGATGTGGTATATATATATACACACACACACACACACATATACATACAATGGAGTATTACTTGGCAATCAAAAAGAATGAAATCTTGCCATTTGCAACTATGTGGATGGAACTGGAGGGTATTATGCTAAGTGAAATTAGTCAGAGAAAGACACAAATCATATGACTTCACTCATATGAGGACTTTAAGAGACAAAACAGATGAACGTAAGGGAAGGGAAACAAAAATAATGTAAAAACAGGGAGGGGGACAAACAAACAAACAGGGAGGTTGCGGGAGGGGGGATGGGCTAAATGGGTAAGGGACAGCAAGGAATCTACTCCTGAAATCATTGTTTCACTATATGCTAACCAATTTGGATGTAAATTTTAAAAAATAAAAAATAAAATTAAAAAAAATGACAGATGGCTGACACATGAAAAGATGCTCAACATCACTTATCATCAGGGAAATGCAAATCAAAACAACAATGAGCTATCACCTCACCCCTGTCAGAATGGTTAAAATAAAAAACACAAGAAACAACAGATGTTGGTGAGAATGTGGAAGAAAAATAAAACAAAACAAAAAAACCCTTCTTGCTCTGTTGGTGGGAATGCCCACTGGTGCAAGCACTCTGGAAAACTATATGGAGTTTTCCCAAAAAGTTAAAAATAGAACTACCCTATGATCCAGCAATCACACTAGTGGGTATTTACCCAAAGAAGACGGGTAACACTAATTTAAAGGTATACATGCCTCCCTATGATGCAGCATTATAGCAGCATTATTTACAATAGCCAAGACATGGAAGCAGGCCCTGTGTCCATTAATTGATGAATGCATAAAGAAGGTGTGGTTTATACACACAGTGGGATATTACTCAGCCATAAAAAAGAATGAAATCTTGCCATTTTCAACAACATGGATGGAGCTAGAGAGTATAACGCTGACATATCATATGATTTCACTGGTGTGGAATTTCAGAAAGAAAACAAATGAGCAAAGGGGAAAAAGAGACAGAGAGAAAAACCAAGAAACAGACTCTTAACTAAAGAGAACGAACTAATGATTATCAGAGGGAAGGTGGGTGAGTGGATAAGTCAAATAGGTGATAGGAATTAAGGAATGCACTTGTGATGAGTACTGGGTGATTAAAATAAACTTAAAAAAATTTTTTTTCTAGTAGAGGTCAATTTTGCATCTATTAGTGAATTCATTTTAGCATTTTTAAAAAAAAGACTTTATTTTTAAGTAATCTCTACATTCAACGTAGGGCTCGAAGCCACAGCCCTGAGATCAAGAGTCGCATGCTCCACCAACTGAGACAGCCAGGCGCCCCCATTTCAGCATTCTTGATTGCTTATACGGATGCCTGCTCTTTGGCTTCTCCTTTGAACTGGTTGTAACATCTTAATCATTCTCTCATTAATTAGTATGTTAAGTGAAATATTTGATACATATTTATTGTACATATTTGCACAAGAGTCATGATTTTACCTTTGTCACGATGTGCTGGGACAATGAATTAGAAAAGCTTTTTTTTTTCTTTCTTTTTTTTTTTTTTTATTTCAACGTTTTATTTTTTATTTTTGGGACAGAGAGAGACAGAGCATGAACGGGGGAGGGGCAGAGAGAGAGGGAGACACAGAATCGGAAACAGGCTCCAGGCTCTGAGCCATCAGCCCAGAGCCCGACGCGGGGCTCGAACTCACGGACCGCGAGATCGCGACCTGGCTGAAGTCGGACACTTAACCGACTGCGCCACCCAGGCGCCCCTTTTCTTTCTTTTTATTTGAGCATAGTTGATGCATGTTACAGTAGTTTCAGGTGTACAGCATAGTGATTTGACAAGTTTATACATCATGCTATACTTTCTGCAAGTGTAGCTACCATCTGTTATCATATAATGCTATTATAATATTATTGACTGTATTTCTTATGCTGTACCTTTTATTCCCATGACTTATTCATTCCATAACTGGAAGCCTATATCTCCCAATCCTCTTTACCCAGAAAGTGTTTCTTTTGTCTTAAGTAATTGTTCGGGAATTGTGCTCTATGCTGGTAGAAGTTTATTCTAAGGAATGACTTTAGTAGGAATTATCTAGCAGTGTTGGAGGAGGAAAGTGCCATCTGTGCCTGTGATAGTATACACAAAAACCTGGGCACAAGTCAACTTTTGAGACATGAGATATAACCATGCTGGTATTAGAATGGTATTGGAGTGAAGTGCAGTTTGGTGCAGTTTGCGTGTTTAAGTTAGCAGATGAAATATACTCAGTGGGAACTTCTTTGGGACCTTGAGTTGATCTAGTCCCAAAGCTGGCAGCACAGATATGTCATTCTTAACAAGCTTACATACCCATACATGTGATGGATTAGGCTATGATCCAGAAAATGTAAGATGCAAGAAAATGTTTGGTAAGAGATTGTTTACATTTTTCTGGTTAAAGAGGGAGATTAACATGTTTGAAGCAGGAATGTTTCCTTACAGAGGGATTTTATTTTATTTTATTTTATTTTATTTTATTTTATTTTATTTTATTAATTTTATTTTTTCACGAAAAAAGATAATTTTTCATTTTATTTATTAAAAAAAAATTTTTAATATGAAATTTATTGTCAAATTGGTTTCCATACAACACCCAGTGCTCATCCCAACAGGTGCCCTCCTCAATGCCCATCACCCACTTTCCCCTCCCTCCCCCCCCCCATCAACCCTCAGTTTATTCTCAGTTTTTAAGAGTCTCTTATGCTTTGGCTCCCTCCCTCTATTTTATTTTCCTTCCCCTCCCCCATGGTCTTCTGTTAAGTTTCTCAGGATCCACATAAGAGTGAAAACGTACGGTATCTGTCTTTCTCTGTATGACTTATTTCACTTAGAATCACACTCTCCAGTTCCATCCACGTTGCTACAAAAGGCCATATTTCATTCTTTCTCATTGCCAAGTAGTATTCCATTGTATATATAAACCACATCTTCTTTATCCTTTCATCAGTTGATGGACATTTAGGCTCTTGTTGAAATTTGGCTATTGTTGAAAGTGCTGCTATAAACATTGGGGTACAAGTGCCCCTATGCATCAGCACTTCTGTATCCCTTGGGTAAATTCCTAGCAGTGCTATTGCTGGGTCATAGGGTAGATTTATTTTTAATTTTTTGAGGAACCTTCACACTGTTTTCCAGATCGGCTGCACCAGTTTGCATTCCCACCAACAGTGCAAGAAGGTTCCCGTTTCTCCACATCCTCTCCAGCATCTATAGTCTCCTGATTTGTTCATGTTAGCCACTCTGACTGGCGTGAGGTGATATCTGAGTGTGGTTTTGATTTGTATTTCCCTGATGAGGAGCGACGTTGAGCATCTTTTCGTGTGCCTGTTGGCCATCTGGATGTCTTCTTTAGAGAAGCGTCTATTTATGTCTTCTGCCCATTTCTTCACTGGATTATTTGTTTTTCAGGTGTGGAGTTTGGTGAGTTCTTTATAGATTTTGGATACTAGCCCTTTGTCCGATATGTCATTTGCAAATATTTTCGCCCATTCTGTCGGTTGCCTTTTAGTTTTGTTGTTCCTTTGCAGTGCAGAAGCTTTTTATCTTCATGAGGTCCCAATAGTTCATTTTTCTTACAGAGGGATTTTAACTAAACAAAAGAAGTATAGAATGTTTTGGGGTAGGTGAAAGAGATTCTTGAATAGATTAAAGTTGGCTACTGGTTAAGAAAACAATACAAGTTCCTGTACTGTTTGTGCTCATGGTCATTCTCTGGATCCTACACAACATAAAGTCTAAGGTTGGAGAGGGGAATGGAAGATAATGTTATACTGTACTGCTTTGGAGCTTTTGGTTGGGTGGGGATATTAATCAAAAAGTAATAAAATCAAGGCAACCTGAATAGAGCCGTTGTACTCAAAACTAATTCTGACAGAGAGGAGGACAGAAACTTTGGGAGGCGGTACATGATGTACAAGTAGCTAAAGGGTAGCAGGGTATTGTTTGTGGAAGTAATTCTCAGAAGAATAAAGAGTTGATGAATTTGAACTTGTATTACTTTTTAAAAATTTTTTATTACAAAAAGTTTTAATGCTTATTTATTTTTGAGAGACAGAGAGTGAGACAGAATGCAAGCAGGGGAGAGGCAGAGAGAGAGGGAGACACAGAATCTGAAGCAGGCTTTGGGCTCAGAGCTGTCAGCATAGAGCCCAGTGCAGGGCTTGAACTCACTAACTGCTAGATCATGACCTGGGCCGAAGTCGGATGCCCAGGTAACTGAGCCACCCAGATGCCCTAGAACTTGTATTACTTTTGAAAAAAAAAAAGGAAGAGAGGGGAAAAAAAGGAGCTGAATCAGTATCCAAGTTTTGTCACCTTTTGGCACTCTGGCCAGAAAGTGTCTTAGGAAGAGGAAACTCTTAGGAATTTCTTTAGAGTAGATGGTAAGGCTTGACCTGTCCCAAGTGGATAGAAGGTTGGGATAGAAGGAGGTTTGTAATATCTGTAATTGTTTTCTATCCTCATCTCTGATTGATTGAATGTTGCCACCAGGGACATTAATTCCTCTGCCCTTTTGGCCTGTGCCTGTGTGTGGATTGAGCAAACTTTTCAAACTTTAGAAAGCAGTGGGCAGAAAAGTAGAGAAACATGGGGCTGGTGGTTGAGGAGGGGTGGATTCAGCATGCACAGAAGTTTCTATCACAGCTGAAAATGAAATAAGAAGAGGGACAAGGGGGTACCAAAGTATCTCCTACAATAGCTTAAGTGGGTGATTCCATCCTGTGTTCTAGGAGTGGGAATATGATTTAACTGGAAAATCAAAATATTGCATTCTCCCTTCCCCCAAAATATTACATCTCTGAGGTGATTGGTTTAGGAATGGGCATGCCACCCATTTACACTAAACAGTCAGAAGTTTTGTTTGTCTACAGTGAAAAAGAAGCTTTCTTACTTGTTGGACAAGAAGCAGTAGAACAGTAAGCTTAGAGATGCTGATTGCCATCTTGCTATGAGGTGGAATAAATCTCCATGTAGAAAGCAACATACAGGAAAGAAAAGTTGAGAGATGGATCAAGAACAGGTCATATTGACATCATTTGAGTGTGGAATCCAGAAAGAAGGCCTTAAGTCTCATTTACATAGTCAGGAATTCCCTCTTCCTCCTTGCTCACTTTTCCCCATTCGCAACTCAGTTTTCATTGCTTATAATAGAAAGAAACATGACAGACACAGAATCTTTTCCCAATTGGGTAGGGCTTTAAAGAATGAATGAGAGGTCAAGAATGTCTGTTAGTAGAAAGGAGACCATCTTGTAACTATGGGACCTCGACTTTTTCTGTCAATCAATTAAGTCAAGACCCTGCTGAGTTGTAAAATCTATTCTTGTCCACCTGCAAATTTCCTTCCCTTCCCTGTAGCTGTAGCATCAGGTCATTTGATTGCCACTTGGATTTTTTGTTTCTGGTCCTTTTTTGTGGAACTTGACTGTGCATTAAAAAATGTTTATTACATTTGTCTACTATTTCTAAATGTTTGTAGCAGAAAAGTTTTCTGTTTATCTTATTTTGCTGAGACCATTATTTTTCTCTTAATAAAAATTTGTATTTATTTAGAAACATTCAGAATGTCAACTAAATAGCTGCAACATTTTTTTTTGTAATTACAAAGTGGTATTCAGTTAATAGAACAACAATTATTTCACATAAGCTGCATCAGAGACAACTGAAGATCAAAAAACTACCATCCCCCTACATAAGTAGTTTCTACCATGTACCAGTAAGAACCTGCTTTAAATTTCCATACCGATTTTTTTAAAAAAAAATTTTTTTTACGTTTATTTATTTTTGAGACAGAGACAGAGCATGAACGGGGGAGGGGCAGAGAGAGAGGGAGACACAGAATCGGAAGCAGGCTCCAGGCTCTGAGCCATCAGCCCAGAGCCCCACGCGGGGCTCAAACTCACGGACCGCGAGATCGTGACCTGAGCTGAAGTCAGACGCTTAACTGACTGAGGCACCCAGGCACCCCATGAATTTCCATATCGATTTTAACCCCTGTACTGTACCAGACAAAGTTAGTGGTTCCTGAAAATACATCCAGAACAGGGCTACCTAAAGACACACTTGGTAGTGTGTTAACTATACAAAAAAGGACACTGTACAGTTTAAAAACAAATCTTACACAGCCTTACATTTCAATTTTTTTTCTTTAAAAGGTATTAGTTGTGTACAAGGGGGTTAAATGTTTTGTAGACAAGAAAAAAAAAACTGCACTAGAACCAACTTATTCATCATCATCATCTTCTTCATCTGCATTTTCTTCATCTTCTTTCTCCTCATCTCCTTCATCTTCCTTGTCTTTCTCCTTTTCTTTCTTCTTCTCACTTTTTTTGGCCTTGATGACTTCCATTTTTGCTGCTGCATCAGGTTTTCCTTTAGCTCAGTATGCAGCACTATCTTTTCCATAGTTTTCTTCAGCTTAGCAGCCTTCTTTTCGTAAGGCTGCTCGTCATCTGTTGCAGTGTTATTATTCCACATCTCTCCCAGTCTCTTTGCAATGTCACCAATGTCACCAATGGATAGGCCAGGATGTTCTCCTTTGATTTTTGGGTGATTCTCAGAACAAAACAAGAAAAAGGCCAGAGGAGACCTCTTGGGTGCCTTGGGATCCTTGAAATTCTTTTTTGTTTCCTCTGTAAGGGGGGCGGGTAATAAGTTTTCATTTCTCTTTTGTAATGGGCCTTGTCTGCCTTTTTCATGTCTTTAACTTTTCTTTCTGTTTAGCAGACATAGTCTTCCACCTCTCTGAGCACTTCTTAGAAACTCTGAGAAGCTGACTGAAGCATCTGGGTTCTTCTTCTTGTGCTCCCCCCAGAGTTTGCATAAATAATGCACATGATGGGCATTGAGGAGGACACCTGTTGGGATGAGCACTGGGTGTTGTATGGAAACCAATTTGAAAATAAATTTCATAAAAAAAAATGCACAGGATGACAGTTGCCTCTTGGCTTCTAAGGATCTCCTCTGTCCATGTTTATTTTCCTCAGTGAGGCACAGAGTCACCAGGTGCCTGTCTGGCTCTCACTTGCCACAGCACTGTCTCTATACAACTCATTGTATACTGCAATGGCTATGAGACCACTATTTATTAATTGATTTATTGATTCACTTTGTAGTAGATGCCACTGATAGCTTCTTCACATCCCCTTGGCCCAACTAAATTCACCTACAGCAGCACACAGTTTTTGACACTATGTCTGTCACTGTTTTTCTTTCTGAGCGCTTTCCTCTGTACCAAAAGTGCTTGTTCCAGTGAAAGCAGAGGTGACTCTACCTTCCTTGTTTTCTGGTGGGATGCTTTTTGAAGTCTATTTTGTCCAATATTAATATAGCCACTCTAGCCTTCTCATGATTATTATTTGTATGGCATATCTTTTCTTTCCATTTCCTTTCAAACTGTGCCTTTGTATTTAATGTGTATCTCCTGTAGACAGAAGATTGTTGGGTCTTACTTTTTTATTCATTTTAGCAATCTGTGCCTTTTAATTGGAGTATTTAGTTCATTAACAGTTAATGTAATTATTGATGTGGTTGGACTTAGGGATGCTATTTTATTATTTTCTGTTTGTGTTCCCTATTATTCCTCTGTTCTTCCTTGTCTGCCTTTTTTTTGATTATTTGAATATTTAAAAAAAATTTTATTTTAGTGCTCCTGGGTGGTTCAGGTGGTTAAGCATCCAACTTCAGTTCAGGTCATGATCTCACAGCTTGTGAGTTCAAGAACTGCATCACGCTCTGTGCTGACAGCTTGGAACCTGGAGCCTGCTTCAGATTCTGTGTCTGCTTTTCTTTCTGCCCCTCCCCACTTGCATTCTGTCTCTCACTCTCTCTCTTTCTGAAAAATAAATAAACATTAAAGGGATGCCTGGGTGGCTCAGTCGGTTTAGCATCCGACTTCAGCTCAGGTCATGATCTCATTGTTCGTGAGTTCGGGCCCCATGACGGGCTCTATGCTGACAGCTCAGAGACTGGATCCCACTTCAGATTTTGTGTTTACCTCTCTCTCTGCCCTCCCCCTGCTCACACACACTCTCTCTCTCTCAAAAATAAACATAAAAAAATTTAAATAAACACTAAAAAATGTATAAAAAATGTATTTTCTTAACAACTTTTTGGCTAGACCTCTTTGCATTATATATGTATATGTATATATATATGTATATTATATATGTATATATGTGTGTGTGTATATATATATATATATATATATATTATATAAATAGGTCATGATATATAGGTATCTGCTTGACATAAAAGTGTCAAAACCGGGGTGCCTGGATGGCTCAGTTGGTTGAATATTCAACTCCTGGTTTTGGCTCAGGTCATGATCTTATGGTTTGTGAGATCAAGCCCCACATTGGGCTCCAGCATGGAGCCTGCTTGGGATTCTCTATTTCTTGCTCTTTCTGCCCCTACCACACTTGCTGTCTCTCTCTGTCAAAGAAAATAAATTAAAACTTAAAAAAAAATGTAGTATCCATGCAACTTTATAGATCCTTTTCCATCTTTTATGCTACAGATGTTGTAAGATTTACATCTATATATATTATAAATTGCACAAGACAATATTATATTTGCTTAAGAGAGTCATTTTTTTAATGTATGTTTATTTATTTTGAGAGAGAGAGAAAGCATGAGGGGAGGGGCAGACAGAGAGGGAGAGAGAGAATCCAAGCAGGCTGTGCATTGTCAGCACAGAGCCCGATGTGGGGCTCCCTTTCATGACCGTGAGAACTTGACCTGAGCTGAAATCAAGAGTCAGATGCTTAGCTGACTGAGCCACCCAGGTGTCCCAATAGTCCTATGTTTTAAAAGAAGAAAAATAGTCTCATATTTATCTATAGTAATCATTTCTGAAGCTCCTTATTTCTTCTTGAAGATTTGAGTTTCCACTGGTTTCACTTTTTTTTAGCCCACAGAAATTTAGTTTTACTTTTTTTTTTGCATTTCTTGTAGTACAGTTCTTTCAGTTTTCTGTTACATGAAAATATCTTTATTTTAACTTTATACTTGAAAGACATTTTCAAGTATATCAAAAAAGATATAGACTTATGAATTGATAGTTTTTTTTTCTTTCAGCACTTTAAGCATTGTTTTACTGTCTTCTGATCTCTATAAGTTTCTGATGAGAAGTCAGTTCATAGTCAAAGTTATGCCCCTATTGGCAATGTATCATTGTTTTTCTGACTGCTTTAAAAATTTTCTCTTTATCATTGCTTTTTAGCAGCTTGCCTATGATGTGTCCGGGTGTGGTTTTCTTTGCATTTCTCCTGTTGAGCATCTTGAATCTGTAAATTTTTGTCATTTACTAAATTTGGAAGATTTTGGCTATTATATTTCAAATATTTTTTCTCCCCTTCTCTTTCTGTGCTTTCCTTTGGGGATTCTGATTCATGTATGTTAGACTTCTGTTATTGTCCCATAGTGTTTTGAGATTTGATAATATAAAACAAAAAAATTTTTGTCCTTCAGATTGGATAATTTCTATTGACCTATCTTGAAGTTCATTTATTCTTTCTTCTATTATATCCAATGTGATGTTAAACCTGCTCATTGAGATTTTATTTTCAAAAGTGCATTTTTATCAGTTCATGATTTTTCTTCTGGTTCCTTTTAAAAATAGTTTCTATTTTTTATGCTGCGATTCTTTGTTTTTATTAATACAGGAATATTTTCTTTTATTTCAATGAGAAGAACTACAAAATCTGCTTTAAAATTCATGTCTGCTAATTTGAACATCTAGATCATTTTGGGATTGGTCTTGGTTAATAATCTTGTCTGTTGAAAATGGGCCACACTTCTCTGATTTTTTATAAATTGAGCAATTTTGGATTATATCTTGGACATTGTAGAATATTATGTAGTGAATACTCTATATTTCTCCAAAGATTGTTAATCATATTTTTAAGTGGAAAATTAACTGGCCAAATTTAAACACTTTTTTCTTGGGCAGCAGCTCAAGTTTTTGTTCATTCCTTTTGTCCTTAGCTGAGGTATTGGATTCTGCCCCATTCATGTGTGGTTCAGAGACTTGGGCAGAGTTTATAAATGGAATTCAGGGCTCTTCCTTTCTGGTTGACTTATTTTTCCCAACTTACCAGGATCTGTGGCTGCTCTAAATTCCATCCTCTGATTTTCAGGCCAGAAAGACTGTTTTGTATTAGATTTTAGACACACTGTTTAGTGCTAATGTTACCCTGCTCTCAGGATAAAATCTGTAGTGATGGGAAACTCATCTCTTTTGATCCTTCTTCCAAGTTTTGATTCTTCTAAAATCCACTTGTTCACTTTTTTGGTTCACTTTCCAGTGACTTTGCTTTTTTTTTTTTTTTTCGGTCTGGGGTTTGTTGTTGTTTGTGAAAGGGCTGGGCCTGATAGGAACTTATTTGACTATCTGATACATATTCCACATATACCTATCTTTGTGGGATTGAGCCCATTTTCCCAAATAGTAACCTAATCATTTTATTCACTTTTCTCATTCTCCACCTCATTTCCCCCACTTTGTTACACGTGTTTCCTAAACTACCCACACCTACTCAGGGCCTAATTTAGAGGTGACATAAATTAAAACTCACTAATTTATTAAATTATTTGGTCATTCACATTATTTAATTTAATCCTTCCAACAGCCGTTAGAAGTACAGTGAGAACTTAAGCATTATCTTTATTATATATGTGACTGAGTTCCAGTGAGATTATATTATGCCTATGATACTATATTCAGTAAGTGACGTAATCTAACTTCAAAGCTAAATGTGTCTGATTGTAGAATTTTACAGCATTGTGTGTTTTGGATTAGTTACCTTATCTCTCTTATTCTCATTTTCTCATATGTAAAATGGGGATAATAAAGTATGCTAACACATAGGATTATTGTGTTGGTTAGATGAGATATTGTGGATATAGGACATAGTACCTAAGAAATAATAGTTATTATATCAGTTGTCTTTCACTATGTGATAAGCAATCTCAAATTCTCGGCAGTTCACAATAATAAATATTTATTTCTTGTTCAGGTCCATACTGTCAGCTACTGGTTGGATGTTGTGATTGTTCTACAAACTGCAGGCTGAATTTCCTCCACATATCTCCTTATTTTAGGACCTAAACTAAAGGAAAACTTTATGTACAACATGCTTTTCTGAAGGTGGAGGGCATAGGAGGTAGGAGACTTTTGGAATATTGCAATTCCTTTAAAAGCTTCTGTTTGGAAGTGTTACATACCAACTATTTCATTGGTCAAAGCAAGTCAAACCCCAAAGTCCACACGGGTGGAGGTGGGGGAAACATTTTATTAACAAAGGAGGGAGTGGTATACACTTGCAATTTCCGACAGCTGCAGTAGAAGGCGAATCATAAAAAGACATGGCAAGGGTACAAGAGAGTATTTTATTAAATACCAAAAGAAGAGTTCATACAAAAGCTGCTATGGGCATTCAGACAAAGCTAATGTGTGAACCACAAGGACTAGGAAAGATCTTAGGAATGAGAGAGGGCTTGAGCTGGGTGTTGACAGATGCTTAGGATTTAGACAAAAGTCATTCTAAGCAGTTGTAGCAGGATGAGCAAAGTACAGAGGTGGACTAGTTTGGCCTTGTTATTGGGGGGCTTTTGGTGGGAGCAATCACTAAAGTTGGGCTGGACAGCCTGGCTGTCAGGCAAAAGACAAATGGAAGACTTTTGGAAATTTTGAGCAAGATTCAGAATTCAAAGTTATGTTTCAGAAAGATTGGCCTGGCTATCCTGTAGGAGGGAAGCTGGATAGCAGGGAGTGTTTTTCCAGCATTATACACAGCAGTTATTCTTCTTTCTTCAAAGTTGTACACTGGCTCTGTGAGACAAGTATATAACAAAAATGTGGTGAGCATGACAAATATTTCTTCAATGCAGACTTGACTCCCACTTGTAAGAAAATGAAGATTGCCTTACTTGTTTTTCTCTGAATCTTCTGTTTGACCAAATAAAGCATGCTTTGGTAAGAGACATTACTTCCCACACAAAAACATAGAGTAACATGTCAGATAGACTGGATGGATGTACTATGCAACTTTGCAAACTGCATGAAAATATTTGTGCACTATCATTTTATTTTGCTTTTGAAATAACCATGGAAAGACAATTTGACCACAATTTTCTGTTTTGCACTTAAAAAGAAAGAAACAATTTTGAAAAATTTCCATTATTGAATTCCTTAGCAAAATACAATGCCCAGAAGCTTTTGGAAAGCAGTGACAGTGGCTGTGGTAAGATCCCTACCTATTATTATTTCATTATTTTTCTATTTTTATTGTTGTTTTTGACTCATTAATGGCCTCTGATAAATATTTGTTGTGTTAACGTTGCTTTATTCTGGATTTGAAAATTAGTAACAGGTTCAGATGAGATTATTTGATTTTCAAAATTGGATTTTTGACTTACCTAAGTGAAAAAAAAGTGGTGTATGTGTTACCAATCACCTAGAAATTAAGATTTCTCTTCAGATCTATTGGGTCACCATTCTTTATGCCATGAGAATAAATACCTTCATAATTAATGTGGTATGGAAAGTAGGTGTCACAGGAGAAAAGCACTTTAAAAAACTTTATAGATTAACATCTGCAATCTTTGAGTGTAGAATTGAGGGAGAAGGCAGAGACTGAACATTTATTTAGCTTTTTCTTGTGCAGGCACTGCATTAAGTGTTTTACTCATTTATTGTGGCAGTAATTCTGTAAAGCCTTTATTATTGTTCCCATTTAACAAATGAGGAAACTCAGGTTCTGCAAGGTGAAGGAGACTGCTCATGACTTCACAGCTAGAGGCAGGTAAAGCCGGTACTCAATGTGTGGGTTTGGCCCTGTGACCAATCCCTTTCCACTACATGTTTTCCATGTTGCCCCTCTCTCTTATTTCCTAATCCTGTGTAGGGACTTGGGTTCCACCTAGAGCCTACAATATCTATTTTAGTTAGTGGATGGTTTATGGTGTCAGTGATCTTGATTTTTATTATTCATATTAAGAATATTGAATTAGTACCATGAACCAGAGAATTACATTTATAATTTGGCACTTAAAATATTTACTTATTATAAAAACAATTTTATTATAGCAACAATAATCAGTAAAAAAATGTTTGAGGGGCGCCTGGGTGGCTCAGTCAGTTGAGCCTCCGACTTTGGCTCAGGTCATGATCTTGCGGTCTGTGAGTTCGAGCCCCATGTCGGGCACTGTGCTGATAGCTCGGAGCCTGGAGCCTGCTCAGATTGTGTCTCCCTCTCTCTCTGCCCCTCCCCCGCTCATGCTCTGTCTCTCTCTGTCAAAAATAAATAAACATTAAAAAAATTTTTTTAAATCTTTGAATACTACAGTAAATAATCTCCTGTTTGTCCATGTTCTCTTTTAGTTTTTGTCTATATGCATACATGGTTTGGAAACAGTTGTGTTCTTTAATTAAACATTTTAGGGCACCTGGGTAACTCAGTCGGTTGAGTGTCCAACTTTGGTTCAGGTCATGATCTCACGGTTCATGGGTTCAAGCCCCACATCAGACTCTGTGCTGACAGCTCAGAGCCTGGAGCCTCCTTTGAATTCTGTGTCTCCCTCTCTTTCTGCCCCTCCCCCATTCACGCCCTGTCTGTCTCTCTCTTGAAGATAAATAAACATTAAAAAAAATTTTAAAGCCATTTTAATAACTATTCCACTAAATGGACATATTATCATTCAGTAAAGCATACCTAGATTATTTAAATTTTAGGTTGTTTCAATTTTCTACTATACTGCAATTAGCTTTTAAATTAAGATATGGCTTTCTTTATTTCATTATGATTTCTTTAGGATATATTTCTAATAGATATTAAGTTGAAGGGCAGCAGAATGAAAAATTAATACAGAATGTTTTATTTAAACAATATTTAAGCTTACTTGAATTGGAAGCCACACTGAAAGTGTAATGTTGAAATGCTGATTGTGTCAAGGGTCTCCAAGACCAACCTCAGATTTGATGATTTGCTAGAAAGGCTCACAGAACTCAGAAAGGCTGTTATATTCATGGCTATGGTTTATTACAGTGGAAGGATGAAGATTAAAATCAGCATTGAGAAAATACACATGGCTGAAGTCCAGGAATGAACTTCTAGGTGTTGTCTTTTACTGTAGTTGTAGTTGGATGCTCTTTTCCCATCAATGACGTGTGACATGTGCAAAGTAGTGAACCAGGGAAACTTTCCTGAGCCTTGGTATCCAGTATTTTTCTTTGGGATCAGTCAATTGGGGATTAATATTTTTATGTGGGGATCCAGCCTCACAAAGGCCAAACTGATGCAACATGGCCCAAGGCCTGAGGTATATAAAAACCCTCTCATCTGGCAGGATATCCCAAGGCAGAAGTAATTTTCCAGGGCCATCAAGGGATTGCCCTTTCTTTGGAATGGGCAGGGTTGAGTAACAACCCAAGCCTGCTGAATTAACCTTTTACTGCATAGGGATGTAGAAATATTTCAAGAAACAGGATTTAAAAATCATGGTATTATAATGTTAAAGGAGATTAATTATTAGTCCAAATTTTACTTTTCACAGACTGGGTAGCTGTGGCTCAGAGCAGTTAAATTATTGACCCATCACTCTGCTAGTTAGTAGTAACAGACAAAATGCATAAGGATTAAGTGGGAGGTATTTAATTATCTAAAACATTTTGGAAATGTATACTGTTAAACATTTTTCTTATTAAAATTCTACCCTATTTGTTCTCAGCTTTTAGAATGTAGAAATAATGCCTGTGGTGCTTCTTTCTTTCTTTTTTAAAAAAGAAAAAAAATTTAACATTTATTTATTTTTGAGAGACAGAGACAGAGTGTGAGTGAGTGAGGGGCAGAGAGAGAGGGAGACACAGAATCTAAAGCAGGTTCCAGGCTCTGAGCTGTCAGCACAGAGCCTGACATGGGGCTTGAACTCATGAACCATGAGATCATGACCTGACCCAAAGTCAGATGCTTAACCAACTGAGCCACCCAGGTGTCCCTGTGGTTCTTATTTCTAATGCAGCTATCTGTGACCCACCTTTAGAGATTCTCATTTGATAAATTTGGGTAGGACTCAGGATTTTGCATTTTTAACAAAGTACCCAGATAATTTCTGATGTTGGTGGACCTAGGACTACACTTTTATACACTGATGACTGATAATCTTCCCACAACCCAAATTAAACATGCCATTGTGTGTTTGTTTTTAAAGCTGGTGGCTCTCCACTTTCTACCTAATAGGTACCACTTTCTTCTGCCTGGCGTTTCACTATTTTACTAACTTTCACAATATAGCCCCAAGTACCTTTTCTCTCATTATTCCCTGGAACCCTACCAGAACTGAATTTGTACTACTTCCTGAATAGTTCGTATGCATTTTTACCTTTATAATTTGTTCCTGTTGTTTACTCACTGTAGTTATTACCTCTTTCTTTTGTTTTTGTCTGCCTGGTGTTCCTTTTCACCTTCATCTTAGGGAATCTGCCCTTATCTTGCTCCATGTGGTTGGTGGGGTTGTTGTAGGCAGGCAGGAGTGATAGGGCTGTCAGTTACGTGTCAGCTTACTAGTGGACAGTGGGGTTGCACGTGACCCAAATCTGGCCAAATACAGTGTTCTGACCCTCAGGCCAGGTTTTGTTTTTTGTCTTTTGTTTTGTTTTGTTTTGTTTGTTTTTTTACATGATCTGATCTGGGACAATCAGTAACCTTCTATGTGATATTACATATGGACACTAAAAGGGAGGTCCTCTGTTTTCTTTAATGTTGTTGAGCTGAGTAGTAGTTCTGGAGTTTCCATGGCTGTATCCATCCTCTGTGACATGAAGGAAATCTGTCTCTAAATAGAAACACAGAGACCCTCATACAAAGAGAGGTACAGCCAAAATATGAAGAGCAATAGTACACATAATCTGAGTTCTATTCCAGTGGTACCTGAGACCTGTTTCAAGTCTCCACACCTGCCCTTTCCAGTTATATGAACTAACAAATCCCTGGTTCCTATTTTTGTCCAACCATTGTTTAAAAAAATTTTTTTTAATGTTTATTTATTTTTGATAGAGAGAGAGACAGAGTGCGAGCAGGGGTGCGAGTGGGGGCAGAGATGGAGGAGACACAGAATCTGAAGCAGGATCCAGGCTCTGAGCTGTCAGCACAGAGCCCGACATGGGACTCAAACTCACAAACCATGAGATCATGACCTGAGCCAAAATAGGATGCTTAACCGACTGAGCCACCCAGGTGCCCCTATTTTTCATAGACCGGTTTTTTTTTTGTAAAGTTTTTTTTTTAATATTTATTTATTTTTGAGAGACAGACAGTGAGCGGGAGAGGGGCAGAGAGAGAGGGAGACACAGAATCTGAAGCAGGCTGCAGGCTCTGAACTGTCAGCACAGAGCCCGACGTGGGGCTCAAACTCACAAACCGCAAGATCATGACCTGAGCTGAAGTCAGATGCCCAACTGACTGAGCCACCCAGGTGCCCCATAACCATTTTTTTTTTAAAAAACAATACGAATTTATTATTTTACAGTTCTGTAGGTCAGATGTCTACTGTGAGTTTCACTGAGCTAAAATCAAGGTGTCATTAAGGTTGCATTCCTTTCTGGAAGCTCTAGGGAAGAATTCTTTACCTTGCTCATTTAGATGCTTGGCAGAATTCAGTTCCTTGTAGGTGTGGATCGGAGCAGTCACCATTCCCAGCTGGCTATCAGCTGAGGCTGTTCCAAGCTTCTGTAGCTGTCCATGTGCCTTGGCTCATGAACCCCTCCATCTTCAAAGCCAGCATTTCTGCCTTCTCCTTTGCTCAATCAATTTTAAATTTAAATTTGAAATTTGTAATGATTGAGTTATATATGCATTTCCTCATTTAGTATGTTCTTCTTGGTTCATCTCAAATGGGAAGTAGGACTGCTTGGCATATAGGAGTTGCTCAATAAATGGATTAATGGAAATCACTATGGATTGTATACTTTAGATTTCACAGCTTTTGCACTAAACATTTGTTGAATTTGGACAAGCCACTGAATCTCTGAATCAGTTTTCTCATCTACAAACTGAGGAGGTTTAGTTAGGTGATTTCTAAGGTCATTATTAACTCAAAATCTTTTCATTTAGATATGCAATTTTGGGGGCACCTGTGTGGCACAGTCAGTTAAGTGTCTGACTTCGACTCAGGTCATGATCTCACAGTTTGTGAGTTCGAGCTCCACATCAGGCTCTGTACTGGTGGTTCAGAGCCTGCTTGGGATTCTCTCTCTCTGCCCCTCCCTAGCTGTACATAAAATAACTTTTATAGCTGTTTTTGCTTTTTTGGGTATGATCAAGATTCATACATCATATTTTGTTGCCATGTCTCTTTAAACTAGAACATTCCTTCTACCTTGTTTAGTTTTTCATGACATTGTAAATGTCTCACATTATGAATTTGTATTATGATTTCCTTTTGATTAGGTTTAAATTAAATATTTCTGGTGAGCCTGAATCATAGTTGATGTGTACTTACTACATGACATCAGGAAGCTCAGTAGGTCAGTTTGTCTTCCTACTGGTGATGCAAAATATATAATCATTTGGTTAAGGGCAGACTGCCAGATGGCTCCTTTCTGAAGGTATATTCTCTTTGAAATTAGTAAGTATTTCATAGGGTACTTAGAGACCATGTGAATATACTGTTTCCCATCAACCTTTAAGCAATAGTTTTATCATCCATTAATGATTCTCACCTAAATCAGTTATTAGGCTATGGAAGATAAAGTGATTAGTTTAAGAAAATTCTTTCACTCCTTTATAATTATTAGCTGTCATTCCTCTATCAAGAAGAGTTTTTCTTCCTGTCAACATTCTCCCCACCTCTTTTACCTCTCTATTTCTTTTGTGTGCCATTAGGGACTCTATTTTTAACTTGACATTTTAATCCTTTACTGTTTTTGGTCTTCTTTGATGCTCAGATTATCCCAGATTTAGCTAATGGAAGCCTCTTCTAATCAAGACATGCCCTCACTAGTCTTTGAGCATTTCCTTGCCTTGTGGTGTAAGAGGTTCCAAGTTTGCTTTATATTGTCTCTGCCCTAGACCTGGAACCAGCTACTTCTCCTTTTTTAGAGTGAAATGGTATTTAGATTAACATAGTCTAAGCTCCAGGGATGCTCATTACCAATGATACAATCATTGTTTCTGGCCTTTTCAGTAGAGAGAGCTAGGAATTTCTTTTTAAGAAGAATTATATCCTCGATTATACTGAATAGTACATCCAATAATATATCCTGAATAATACAACCAATTCAAATTTAAGACTGTAGGGTTTTTACTAAAAGCTTCTGTCTTACATTTTTATTTCTTTTCCTCCATGCCAAGAACCTTGGTTCTCAGTGACACCAGTAATGAAAGAATTAGCATATCGCATAGTCATTGGCTTTATCCTGAATAACAATGTCAGAATAACACTATTGTCTACAATATGATTACTGAAAATACTTTTTTTTATTTTTATTTTGCAGTTCTTTTCATCCTTAGGGTATATTTCTGTAGAGATATGCAATCACATTTTATTTTTAAAAGTTACTTGGAAAAATTCTTTTCTATGTGATTGTAGCTTCAATTGGATATACTTTTATTTTTATGGGCTAAGAGATTGCTTTGTTTTAATTTAGTTTTTAAAATATTACAAATTTAACATTTTAGGGTTTAGCTTTGCTTTTGTTTAATATATATGCTTGCCATATATATATATATATATATATATATATATTATATATAAAAAGTTATATGTAACTTTTTTATACTGAAAATCTTGGATCATAGTAACAATAATACGTTATTTACAGTATCCTACAATAGAATAGTTTTAGAGTTTTAATACAATATGACTACTAAGAGTAGTATAGTAAGTAAATATTTCTTTTCTTTTTGTTCATAGAATATATCCCACTAAGGATGTATAGTAGGGGCACCTGGTGGCTCAGTTGGTTAAGCATCCAACTTCTGCTCAGGTCATGATTTCGCGGTTTGGGAGTTTGAGCCCTGCACTGGGCTCTGGGCTGACAACTCAGAGCCTGGAGCAGGTTTCAGATTCTATGTCTCCCTCTCTCTCTGCCCCTCCCCCGCTTGCACTCTGTCTCTGTCTCTCTGTCTCTCTCTCAAAAATAATAAAAAAAAATTAAAAACATATTTTTAAAGCATGTATAGTAATGTGTTCAAAAGTTACTTGAGGGGCGCCTGGGTGGCGCAGTCGGTTAAGCGTCTGACTTCAGCCAGGTCACGATCTCGCGGTCTGTGAGTTCGAGCCCCGCATCAGGCTCTGGGCTGATGGCTCAGAGCCTGGAGCCTGTTTCCGATTCTGTGTCTCCCTCTCTCTCTGCCCCTCCCCCGTTCATGCTCTGTCTCTCTCTGTCCCAAAAATAAATAAACGTTGAAAAAAAAATTAAAAAAAAAAAAAGTTACTTGAATTAATTCTTTTTTCTGTTTGGTTATATTAAATATACTTTGATATATTTGGGTCCATTTATTTGTGTTTATGGCCAATTTAATTTTTTTTTCATACTGTCATTTAATTTTTGATTATGTAAAAACATTTATATGATTCAAAGGTTGAAACTATGTGAGATGGTGTGCTCACAGAATGTCACTCCATCCTTATTTCTTCCATTTCCCACCTGTCTTCTAAAGGTAAATGTCTTCATTATTTTGTTTATTCTTCATTTCCTGTTTTTGGCAAAACAAACATGTATTTCTCTTTCTTTCTTACACAATAAGGAGTACAGAATAGACATTTCAGACTTTGTCATGTTTACTTATCAACATATGGTGGAAATAATTTCGTAGTAACTCATAGAGATCTCTCTTATTTTCTTTTTTATGCTCATATGGTACTCCATACTATAATGTATTCAACCAGTCTCCTGTAAATAAGTATTGGATCATTTCTGATATTTTTCTATTATAAATAATATTGTGATTCATGATTTTATGTATGTGTTGCTATATATATAAATTTGCCACAATGTAGTTCTTAACTTAAAAAATATCTGGATACTAAATTTTTTTATTGAATTGCATGGAACTGAGTGAAAAAAGAGCTATTTGTACCCTTAGTTTGTCTTCTGGGAAATGGGACAATGGCATACTCTTAGCAGAGCCCATGAATCAAAGATTCTGCAGATGGACCAGTTCTTGCCTTGTTTTAAAACAAACATGTAAACTCTAGAGTTGCTTTATCTTTGTCACATATATTGTGTTCTTAGTATGTTCAACACAATGTACTTTCTCAGAGATGAAGAAGAAATAATTCTCACCTTTCAAGAACAGACAATCCTTTACCAAATGACCTGGCTCAGTTTACAATCACCTGGAGAGCTTTTAAAATTTACTGATTCATGTTGCCCCATTCCAGACCTATTATAGCAGATTTTCTGGGTTTGGGCCTCCGTCATTTTTTAAAAAACACTCGATATGATTCAAATAGCATTCAAGATTGAGAACCACTGATCTAGAGGCAGCTGTGACTGCAGCTATAAATAACAGGGTAGACATCACAAAATGTGAAGAATGTGTAGAAAATGCAGAGTCTCTCAGGCTGGGAATATTTGGACTTGAACATACAGGATTTGAACTAGTATGAAGAGGATGAATATGAAATAAAGATATTATTGTGTTATGAGGTTAAGGATGCTACAGTCTTTGAGTAGTCGATCTATCTGTCTGGCAAATAATGTCTTATTTTAATTTGGCATCTGGAATGCCAGGCTGGTGCAAGGGTTTTCTCAGGCCCAGGATCAAAGGGAAATCCTGCTGTATGGAGGCAGAGAGCCACCAGGTGGCACTCAAGCACAATTCATCAATGTTAAGAACAACCTGATCATTTGCTGAAGCAAATGATTTTGTTGAAAAACAAATGTATTAATTTTAAGAACTTTTTTCTTCAGATGTAAATGAGGCCTAACGTAGAACCACAAACCCCATTGTTAAAATCCATTTAAACTAACATGAAATTCTATTACTTACCTGCCATGAATACATATTTCGTTTCTCTTGCATGTTATAAACAAGAGATGATTTAGTAATTATGTTATATATTATTGACCAGATGCTTGAAAATATGTATCAACAAATGCTGCCTAAAAATCTCTGTCAGAAAAATGTCCAGAACTTCTGTGCAAAGAGGAACTATAGACAGGGTTACTGAATTGTTAAGATGCACCTCTATCTGGGATTTCTCTGGGATTTTTCACCCCAGGGGCTGTCCCACTTTGTAAATCACTTCCAAACATATGGAAAATGATAGAGATGAGACTATTTTACTTTTATAAAAAGATCATATTTTTAGTTCCAAAGTTGACTTTTTATAAATACTTTAAGATAGCTTTTGAACATATTTAAGAAAAATGTAGTTTCCATATGTAATTAAAATCTTTCAGATGCATGCTAAATTAATACTATCACAGAAAGTACCTAATATGGTCATTGTAAAGCATAAAACCAAAATTACACCATCTCTATTGATATAAATTGCTGTATCTCACTGTTACTGCTCCTAACTTTCTCTTTTAAATAGAGACTGTGTGATTTTTATCAGTTAATATTTTTCTTGTTTTATGTTTTTATAATGGAAATTTAAAACATATATAAGATGAGAGAATATAATATAATGAGCCCATTCATGCTCATTTTCCGCCTTCAATAATTATCAGCATTCTGCACTGTTGTTTCATCGATACCCCCAAACTTTTATTTTTTCCAAAGTATTTGAAGCATTGTAAAGCAGACCCAAGAGATTGTGTCATTCTGCCTGTAAATGCTTGTTATATCACCAATAAATGAGAACTTAAAAAAACAATAATAATCACAATACTACTATCCCATTACTGATACTCTTAATGTTTAACTTTGTTTTAAAACTCAGGCAATATAACATTCTCAATGAAATAATATTTAAGTCTTGAGAGCTTAAAATGAGGATATGTTATGGAATGTTGAGTATTTTTTTTTAAATAGGCAAAATTAATTTTAAGATGAAATATGTTTGGTATATATATCTTCTACATTTCACGACTTAATTAAACTTTATGCAACCTCATGTGTGAGTCATTAGAGAAATGAAAAGCATGTACATTTCTGGAGACAGGCAAAGTCCTTTTATTTACATGTGTACATAAAATGTTATACACTTTATGAGGTAGATAAATATATTCCAATGTGCATATTTCTGTTTTATTGCTGTAGTCTGGATAAAAAATTCTATGAATATGACTACATTAGCTACACTGTCTGCTGTGAGACTTAAGACTTTTTGATGCATGGCTCTGTTTATTCTGGCTTCCATTCTTCTTCAGACTTTATGTGATGTAATGTTCCCTATAAAAATCTGACATCAATAAGGGTAGGAACTGACTCATTACATTTTGTGAAGATAATAAGTGTTTTGGGGCTTTTAGTTTCTCCTCCATGCCTGTCCTTATTGACATTAGCTTCACTTGAAACAGGCATGACCACAGGGTTCGTTTACCTCAAATAACCAAAGCTTATGTTCATGTTGCACAGTTCAGCAAAGACCAGGAGAGAAATGCAATTGCCTAGGCTGAATGTAAGTGACACTGCATATCCTTTCAGGGAAGTAATGTTTAGATTATATCTAGTGGTGGTGAAGAGTAAACAGCTTTTTTCTCTGAGATCTCCTAACACTTCCATGCTATTTCCAACATTCTATTAACCTGGTATATTGCCCGTGTGTGACAACTTTGCAGGGTGTTTCCCGGCAGACTGTTAACTTAAAATCTAAAAAGAATGCAGATTAAATTGCTAATACAATACATGGTAAAGAAACTGTCATTTCCTTAAATTTTCATGATCCTCTCTGTGTGCCTGCTTCCTATAGAATTAGTCTTAAGAGTACTTGCATTAGGGAGAGTGTAGGAAGGTTAACTTTGTCTCATCAAATATCTCAAAATTTATTTGTTGACTGACTTCTGAAATCCTAAAACCAAAATTCTATTAATTCCATAGGTAGATTGATTAATTGTTCAGATACAAAAATTCCTGAGCCCCAAGCCTTATGAATTATTTGTCATGATGTGTATTCACCTACTACCGTTTTCTCTATTAAAGTCTTCATAAGGAAGTGAGTAGAGCTAAGTTGCCAAATGAAAGAATCTATACAGACTCTTAAGAAGTAGATTTATTCAACCAAAGTAGCTCTGGTGAGGATTTGACTAATTTAAATAGGGCTACATAATATGTGTTAGCAAGCAGCTGAAAATTGCTTTTTTTTTCCTGGTCAGGCTAAAAAATGTCTGTTTAACAAAAAATGTTACCAGATATCTTTTTTAAAACACAAAATATTATAGGCTAATGTAGAATCTATTTTGTCTAATTTCCCTGAAAATATATCATCCAATCATAAAACTTCCAACATCATCATCTACTGAAAGTTGAATCAATAGATATTTAGAAAACTTCCAGTTCTGGTAGAGCCTAGTATATTGGAACGTGCAAAAACTTATGAGTGAGATAGTCCTGAGTTCCAATTAATTCTAGTTCTGACACTCACCTTGGTCAAGTTCCTTACCTCTCACAAGTTTTATTTCTTCATCCATAAAAATAACATAATACTATCTAATAATAAAGACTATATTGAAAAAATTGTTTTGGCTGGGCGCCTGGGTGGGTAGTGGGTTGAGTGTAGGACTCTTTAAAAACAATTTTTTTTAAGTTTATTTATTTTGAGAGAGAGAGAGAGAGAGAGAGAGAGAGAGACAGAGTGTGCTAGGTAGGGGTAGGGGCAGAGAGAATCCCAAGCAGACTCTGTCAGTGCAGAGCCCAATGTGGGGCTCAAACTCACGAAATGCAAGATCACAACCAGAGCCAAAACCAAGAGTCAGACACTTAACGGACTGAGCCACTCAGATGCCCTGGGGTCTGTCTCTTGATTTCAGCTCAGGTCATGACCATAAGGTTGTGGGATTGAACCCTGCATCAGGCTCCGTGCTGAGCATAGAGTCTACTTGGGATTCTCTCTCTCTTCTGCCCCGCTCCCCAACTCGTTTGTGTTCTCTCTCTCTCTAAAAAAAAAAAAGAAAAAAGAAAAAGAAAAAAAAGAATTGTTTTAGCTGAGATGGTGAATATGAAGTAGCTGGCTATGTTAATTTGGGTTCTCACAGGCAACTCCAAGGCAATGATTTGAGTGAAATTAGTTTTTTTGGGAAGTTCAGAAATATGGTAGGGAAGTAGAGGCAAGTGACTGTGTGACTGGAAGACAGCCAATAAACAGTGCATGGATAAGCCAGGTACCACAAAAGGTACCTGGAGCTTAATTCTATAGAGAAACTCTGCAAAACTGATGCAAAGCACACACCTTAAAGTTATTTCACCCAAGCTGTGAGGGAGTGGGGATGTTAATACACCAATTCCTGGGAGGTCATTGGTTAATGGCTGCTCTTGAGGATATTAATTCCTTAGCACTTAAGTCTGCACCTGCATAGAGCTGGAAGAAGAGCACTGAGGCACAGGGATGCAGATAGCAGCAGTTGGAATTTCACCAGAGCACACTGAAAAGTCCCAGGAATGTGGGATGGCCACTAATATGGCTTCTATGCTAGTACAATGTTCAGCTAGGGTTCAGTAAAAGATAGCTATGGAAAAAAAATTAGATTTATCTCCTTTTAGAATATATTGTCATTGAATACTATACCCTTCCCTTCATAATATACTTTCTCTTCTGAAACAGTCTGTATAAGGCTAAGCTCCTATAAAAAAGAGAACCCAAAGAACTCACCAAACTCCACACCCGAAAAACAAATAATCCAGTGAAGAACTGGGTAGAAAACATGAATAGACACTTCTCTAAAGAAGACATCCAGATGGCCAACAGGCACATGAAAAGATGCTCAACGTCACTTCTCATCAGGGAAATACAAATCAAAACCACACTCAGATATCACCTCATGCCAGTCAGAGTGGCCAAAGTGAACAAATCAGGAAACTATAGATGCTGGAGTGGAGAGGATGTGGAGAAACGGGAACCCTCTTGCGCTGTTGGTGGGAATGCAAACTGGTGCAGCCGTTCTGGAAAACAGTGTGAAGTTTCCTCAAAAAATTAAAAATAGACCTACCCTATGACCCAGCAATAGCACTGCTAGGAATTTACCCAAGGGATACAGGAGTACTGATGCATAGGGGCACTTGTACCCCAATGTTTATAGCAGCACTTTCAACAATAGCCAAATTATGGAAAGAGCCTAAATGTCCATCAACTGATGAATGGATAAAGAAGATGTGGTTTATATATACAATGGAATACTACTTGATAATGAGAAAGAATGAAATCTGGCCATTTGCAGCAACGTGGATGGAACTGGAGGGTATTATGCTAAGTGAAATAAGTCAGGCAGAGAAAGATACCATATGTTTTCACTTATATGTGGATCCTGAGAAACTTAACAGAAGACCATGAGGGAGGGGAAGAAAAAAAAAAAGGTTCGAGAGGGAGGGAGGCAAAACATAAGAGACTCTTAAAAACTGAGAACAAACTGAGGGTTGATGGGAGGTGGGAGGGCGGGGAGTGTGGGTGATGGTATTGAGGAGGGCATCTGTTGGGATGAGCACTGGGTGTTGTATGGAAACCATTTGACAATAAATTTCATATTAAAAAAAAAAAAAAAAGGTTGGGAGGACAAAGAAGGCTAGAAGAGAATCAGAGAAATGATACTACCTGAAAGGATTCTCTTCATCCCTGGTGATAGTCTTTGCTCTGACATCTACTCTGTCTTACATGAATACGGCCACTTTTGACTAGTGTTTTTATGTAATATCTTTTTCTGTCATTTTACTCTTTTTTTTAAGTTTATGTATTTGTTTTGAGAGAGAGACTGCATGTGAGTGGCAGAGAGAGAGAGGGACAGAGAATCGAAGCAGGCTCTGTGCTGACAACAGACAGCCCAATGCGGGCTCAAACCTATAAACCATGAGATCATGACCTGACCCAAAGTCAGATGCTGAACCAAGTGAGCCACCCAGGCGCCCCATCATCATTTGACTCTTAAACTATCTCTGCCCCTATATTTAAAGTGAGTTTCTTATAGCCAGTATACAGTTGAGTACCCCTTTTTTGTCCAATCTGACGATCTTTGACTTTTAATTGGGGTGTTTAGGACATTCATACTTCTTTTGACTGTTGATAAATTTTGCTTGTTCAGTGCTGGGTATTTTTGTATTCCTATAAATAATCTTGAGCTTTGTTTTAAGAACATGGTTAAGCTAGGAACAATAAACTGGGAAACGTTTTATCCTCTTAAAGAAATAAAAAATAAAATAAAAAAGAGAACCCAGGGGTGCCTGTGTGGCTTTGTCAGTTAAGTGTCTAACTCCTGATTGTGGCTCAAGTCATGATCTCATGGTTTGTGGGATTGAGCCCTGCATTGGGCTCCACACTGAGCATAGAGCCTACATGGGAGTCCCTCTTTCCCTCTCTCTGCCCCTCCACCACTTGTTCTCTCTCTCTCAAAAACAATAAAATAAAACATAAAAAAAAAAAAAAGCCCAAAATACAGTGGTTTAAAGACTAGAGAAGTTTCTTTAGGTGAGAAGTTTCTCACCTAACAGTCTAGAGCTCAGTGGGACAGATCTGTGGGACTCAGATTCAGAGATTCATGTTTCTTTTATCTTGTTGTTCCATGATCCACAACTGTAATGTCTTTGTTTACGTGGTCAAACTTGAATGTGCCATGTCTAGGTTCCAGCAGTGGGAAGGGGAAGAATGGGGACGACCTTATGTCCCTTGTCTTAGGCCCGGATTCAGAAGTGGCATGCAACATTCTCGCTCACATGGAGAGAGCTTAGTGAGGAGGCCATATCTAACTGCAAGGGACTGTGGGAAATACCAGGGTAATCAGAACTCAGCTATTACACAATTAAAGGAAAAAGGAGAATGGGTTTTTGTGGACAGTCAGCACTATCTTTCAGAATTTGGTTGTATAGTATCTATTTTAGGCTTGATTCAGCTTTTTGTAAATCTCACTAATCACACGAAGAGAAAGGATATGAATCTGCTCACCCATTTGGTATCTTTCACTGAATTTGAGTCACAAAGCTAATGACAAAGGTGTGGATTTCACATCTCTTTTCTTTACTCAACCATATACCTAACTAGAACTATTCCTACTTTTCCTCATATACATTTGTATACTTCAGTGTCTTGATTTTTTCAGCAATCTGTGTTGGAATTGAGGCTTATCTATTTTTTAATTTTTAATTTAAATTTTGCCTTTCTTCTATCTCATACTGAATAACTCCTACTGCTTCACTGATAAAAGTGAAACGGGAATGAAGGAAAGTCACCACAGGAGTCCCACAATTTCATATGTAATAACTTTTAAAAGTTACTTTAGAAAATAAAATACAATTTTGGAAAATAAAATGTCTGAAAGTCCCTGGTATGCTTATGTATTACACAAGGGATTCTATTCTCAGAGTTATAAGAAATAGTATGCAATCTCTAACTGTGTTAAAAAAAAATGCTGCTTTTCTTGAATCTAAACAACCCAGATGGTAGATGAGGATCTTTAAAGCTGCTGGGACCTCTGCTGCCTGTTCCCTGTGTTAAGGATGGTCCATTTTCCCATGAGTCTGCTGCTCCTCTGTAGCAGCCTGAGCAGGTGGCTGTGTAGTCAGTATGATTTAAATCTCACTATCAGGTCTCCATACATTTCTAAAGCAGAGATAAGGGAAAAGGCCTTTTGTTACCCCATCAACATACCACCATCTGGTGCACATGTGACCATCTACTATTTGCTTGGTGCTCCTTTGGAGATGGAAAAAAGAAGAGGAAGGTGGAACATGAGGTTGCTTGGAGAGATTGTTTTAGGGGAACAAAACTTTTGGCTTCTAGGTGGGGCTATTGAGAGCTCAAGAGAGGAGCTCCAGAAGTGGGGTGGGTTCTTAGGCTTGCTAGAGAGGACATCTGTGACTTTTTACCAGGCATGAGATGGAAGGTGGGAGGGACTGGTGGAGAGTGCATCTAAAGTCATAGGTTGGTCCCCACAAACATGGGTCAGTGAGAGATCCCCTACTTGTCACTGTAATGGTGGCCAGGCCTTTTCTCCCAGCAGTGCACAAAATACTGCCTTATATAGCCTATATAGCTTAAAATAATTTTTACTCAAGAGGTGCCTGGGTGGCTCAGTTGGTTGAGTGTCAACTCTTGATTTTGGTTCAGGTCATGATCTCTAGGTCGTGGGATCGAGCCTTGCATCTGGCTCCACAATGAGTGTGGAGTCTGCTTAAGATTTTCTCTCTCTTGGGGAAAAAAAAAAAAGATTTTCGCTCTCTGGGGACGCCTGGGTGGCTCATTCGGTTGAGAGTCTGACTTCGGCTCAGGTCATGATCTCACAGTTTGTGGGTTCGAGCCCCGCATCAGGCTCCGTGCTGGCAGCTCAAAGCCTGGATCCTGCTTCGGATCTATGTTTCCCTCTCTCTCTGCCTCTCCCTCATTCATGCTCTGCTACCCTTTCTCTCAAAAATAAATAAACATTAAAAAAAATAAAAAAAGATTTTCTCTCTCTTCCTTTGCCTGTCTCTTCTACTCGAGCTCTCTCTCAAAAAAAAAAAAAAATTTTTTTTTTTTTGGTCAGGTGATTGGCAAAACTCTGATTTAGACCCTATCATTTAGTGAAATTAATGTATGATATATGAAAGTATGGGATTTTTGAAATTTGACTCTATAAAACTTGAGGATCTCACAGATGTATTTCAATCACCTACACAATTTCTGTTCTTATAGTCATGAATTTTTGAGATTGGCTAATCTCCACTTCGTGGATGCAATGCATGCTTTTTGTATCTACATCTATCTGAATCTCTGATTTACTCAGACCCTTCTAAAAAAGTTTCTCTTCCTTATAAGCTCTTGCATTAGAGGAGAATATTTATGATTCTTTGTCCTAATCCTATTAAATGTTGTTCTAATTATAATGTGTGTATTCTAATTATATATCTATCACATTAACTAGATGAAATATCTTAAAAGAAGGGGCAAACATAACTTTTTACTTCTAGGTACAAGCCTTGCTCACTGCTGATACTCAGTGAGCATGTATTGCTAATGTTATCATTTATAAAGCGGACTGTCTCCTCCTTTACTTGACTTCTTAAGCCCCTTTTCAATCATATGAATAATCTCAAGAAATTTTGCAGAACTATCCAGATTTCCATACAGTTTCCTTTTGTTAAGCTCTGTCTAATCTGGATATGCAATATGGAGCTTCATTTCTGGGAATGTTTAGTTGTGCAAATTCCTAAGAAGTTACCTTGGAAATCCAAGGGTTTAAAGTTTGGGAGGACTAGCTGGAGTTGATGAGTTAACAGAAACCCTTCTAAACTTGTCAAACTCAACCCTCTCCTCTTTTCTATATAATTTATTGGGAGTATAGGATTCCTTTTTCCCCCCAGTGAGATACTGCCTCACATACTTTACTACTCTTTGAAGCACAGTTGTTCTCCAATAGTTCATTCTTAACATTTCAAAGAAGCTTCAGATGTTTTCCTTAGGTTTATTAATCATAAAGGAATTATAAAACCTTTCCAGACAAATTCCACCTGGCCTCTTCTTGTTTGGTCCTTCCATAACCCTGATTACTCAGCATTTGTGTATTTTTCTGCTTATATTTAGAAACTTGCACATTGGTAAAGAGAATGTTTTTAAGTTAGGGTTATCCAAAATCAACTAAAGTAACGGTATACATAAGATGCAACGGTTGCCAGCGCCTGGCACTAAATAGAATAAATAGAACAATGAACCCATTAGAATGCCCCTGTGAAACATCACGAACTTTGGGGACCTCTCAAGAATCCCTCATCAATATTGGAACACCATTTAATGCCACTCTAAAACATTAAGACTTGCAGTTTAGATTTGAGACACTTAAATGAGTAAGCAAAGCCCTAAGTGGAAACCTGATACATGATACTTTTTGGCCTTTCAGAGATAAAAATCACAGAACCATAGAATATTCAGAACGGGATCTTAGATCCAGAATCAGCTGAACTTTGACCTCTGGAGAGCTACTCATTCTGAGTATCTTACAAAAGGCATTTGTTTATTCATCTCATCAAGTCTGTGTTAAGAATCTTAATTTTGAATGACATTAAATACTTCTTTGACTGTAGGCAGAAATGATGGAGAACCAACAGCCTTCAATATGTTATTTTATTTTGCAAGAACTAAACCAATGCATTTTATTTTCCACATCATCTCTTAAATCATTTTTCATTTGCAGTCTTTTACTTCTAAAGCTGAGTCTTAAGGCTCAGAGGTTGAGGATAGGAGGGCAGGCACTAGACTTCTTACCAAGACAATAGCGTTGAAAGCAAGGCTTTGTGAAGTTGAGAGTTTTGTTTTTTCCCCCAGTCTCCTTTAGCTTCAGATTTAACTTACCAAAGGGAAAGTCTGGAAAACTTGAGTCACAGAATTTTCCCATAGTGAAGAGAAGATACCTCTTCCCCTGTGGCATTTGAGCCATTTCCCTCTCTGGGCTTTCCCAGAAGAGGAGCAGGTGTGGGGGGGGCTTATTTCCATTTAGGATCTGAAGGAGACTGCCTTGTGGGCTCACTGAGACTAACATGGGACTAAACCCCAATATTCTGAACTTGATTGGGCAATGTTGCTAGGGAGAGCCCTCAAAGTTGAGCTTTCCTGGACCTCTCCTCCATCCTGTGCAGCATAAATACAACCCAGGAGTTATTGAAACTTCTGGAAGGGGAACTTGCAAAGCAGCTAGTTTGAGAGCCAGGACCTACTCTGTGTCCCAGCTTGAGACTGTCCTAGTTTACCCCAGTTGTTCCACTGTAGTTATAATATACCTTCCTGTCACTCCCACAAGTGTCTTGATTTGGATGGTAAATTTTATTGTCAGTGTAGCCCTGGAGCCTACTGAGACAGGAGCAGTTCTGAAGCAGAGGCAGGAGATGGGCTGTTGGGCGAGGTGGCTGGATGTAGGAAATGTCACAGATGTGGGGAGCTTTACAGAACTGTCGGGGCTCCATTAACTAGGGAATACTGTTCAGTTTTTAGTCAGCTAAGAGACCAGGATCAAGGATGATTCCAGCAAAGGAGTTTAGCCATAAATGCCAGCAGAGCAGCAGCAAGCAGATGGACCTGGAAATCAAGCCCATGATTGGGGAACTTCAGTGGTTCTCTGTCCACACATAAACCACATCCTTCCCCCATCCATTCCAACACCATCTTGTACGTGCATATGTGCTGGTTCACGTGGGTGTCGTGGAAGGTTGAGAAATCCACATTTCTTTTCTAGACAGGTCAAAACATTACCTAAGAGACTGTTTCAAATACTGAATGGAGCTAAGTTTTAAACAGTCTTGAGGACACTTTAATTCCCTTTCCTCTATCCAACTGATAGAGGCTTCTGAGGAAGCAATTTCAGCCAAGTTAAAGGAGTTACATTTCTCTTTGCACATCTAAGTTGCAGTAACCCAAGTAACTTTGTGACTCCACTAAAGGTATATAAAGCAGTCTAGGGCACTCATTAAACAAATGCCTAGTGGAGTCAGTCCACTTGGGTCCTAATGTCAGTTCTGCCAATTACAAGCTCTATGATCCTGTACTAGTTACCCAACTTCCCTGAGTTTCTATTTTTCCATGTATAAAATGGGAATGACAATAGTGCTTAATTCCAGGTGGTATTGAATGAGATGTATGTACTGGGTATGTAATATACCCTTAATGAATGTTACTATTACTCTAATAGTTACAGTTGTCTACTACATTGTATAACTTATAAATACATATATTTGCATCAATCCTACTTCTACTAATAGAATTCAAGCTCCTTAAAAGCATTTGAGTTACTTTTATTTGTACCCCCCCCACAATACAAGTTCTCCATGTACTAAGGATTATCAGTAAATGTCCCTTCAGTGGTTGACCACAAAAGCCTCAAGTTCTTTATAATATAGTACAAGTCATTTTTGATTATCTCTCTCACATTCAATATAGAATCTATCAAAAAATACTGTATTTTCTTATTCCAGGCACACTTTAAATCCAACTACTTCTCTCCATTTCCATTGCTCAGCATTCCATTTCAAGCCACTGTAATCTTTCACCCAGATTCATGCAATTGTCTCCTCATTTGTATCCTCTTTTTCATTCTTGGTTCTCTCCAGTCTATTTGCTTTTTTTTTATTTTTTATTTTTACAATGAGTGGAGTATATGTAAATAGATCATATCATTCCCTTGCTAAAACTATTTAAAGGGTTTAGAATAGGATCTAACTTTTTTAAAGTTTGTTGATTCATTTTGAGAGAGAGAGAGAGAGAGAGAGAGAGAGAGAGAGAGAGCGAGCTCACATGTGCAAGCAGGGGAGGGGCAGAGAGAGAGAGGAAGAGAGAGTATCCCAAGCAGGCTCCATGCTGTCAGTGCATCATGGGGCTTGATCCCGTGAACTGTGAGATCATGACCTGAGATGAAATCGAGAGCTCTGTTGCTCAACCCACTGAGAGCCACCCAGATGCCCCAATTATTTTTTTTTAACCATAACTTATGAAGTCCCAAATTAGGAGCTATAAATTCAAACTCCCATAGATACTAAATCAGAAACATAAGTGAATGAAAAAGACTGGGTTGGGGCGCCTGGGTGGCGCAGTCGGTTAAGCGTCCGACTTCAGCCAGGTCACGATCTCTCGGTCTGTGAGTTCGAGCCCCGCGTCGGGCTCTGGGCTGATGGCTCAGAGCCTGGAGCCTGTTTCTGATTCTGTGTCTCCCTCTCTCTCTGCCCCTCCCCCGTTCATGCTCTGTCTCTGTCCCAAAAATAAATAAAACGTTGGAAAAAAAAAAAATTAAAAAAAAAAAAAAAGAAAAAGACTGGGTTGGGATGGTAAACATGAATGGTAAACATGAGGTCACAGACCTTGCCTCGAGGAGGTAGATCGAGCTGAGGGGTGCTATGTAAGAATACAAGCCCACTGCTGACAGATATTTCGAATTTTTTGAAAATCCAGAAATTATTATGTGATATCTGCTTACTTTCAGTTTTGGCAACTAATGTAAGAAAACACACACACAGCTGTGAACAGAGTCCAAGCCTAAGACCTCTGTTCTACATGACTGGGCATGCATCTGTCCAGACTTCCCTCCGCCATTACCTTCTTTATGTTTCTTGAAGATTCTGTGCTCTGTTCCACATCAGAGCCTTTGGGCATGCTGTTCTCTCTACTGGATGACTCTTCCCCTCAAAAGTTTACATAGGCTTCTTATCCTTCAGGTCTCAGTGTAGAACAGCAGCTCCTCAAATAGGCCTTCTCTTATAAGAGTCCCTAACTTAGTTGGGTTACCTAGAAGGCAGAACCCATGACAAAGATTACGTAGTACGTTTTATTTGCTAGGTATAATCTCAGGGCTTTATGAAGAGATACAGCTGGTCATAAGGGATAGACTGCATGCATTAACTGTTAGGTATTCTGTGGGGATTACCTATTAAGGGCTTCTTATGTTAAAATGCTAGATTGGGGATTTTCAGACAACATGAGTGTACATTTGCTCATCGAGCCTACTAAAACCTGGTTTGTGGTAGTGAATTCTTAGCATAGGCCATTTTTTGCCTTTATCTGGAGTCAGGCCAAGATGGATAAGTTTCCTTCTTATTTTCCTATGTCTGTAACTTTTTTTTTTTTTTTTTTTTTTAAGTCCAAGGGTCTTAGCTTTATTCAGAGGTCTCAGTTTCAGATTCTAATCTCTGGGACCTGAGGCTGCATGTCCTATTCCTACCTAGTCACCAAAATCTACTGGTTTCTGAGACTAATTGCCCTCCTCCTCCCCAGACCTCAGGGACCTCACTGTCAGTTTATACTCATTGTTCTGTTTTTCCCTTTTTGTTTTTGGCCCTTACAGCTTTTCCATAACTTCTTTAATGTTCAGCTAGGTTTCAAAAAACATGTTGGTGGTATTTTAGCAAGAATTTCTAGGTGTTTTCTAATAGGGAGGTTTTTAGGGTTTTTGGACTTTCCAGTATTTTTGGAAACAGAAATTACACACCGAAATCATACATTTGTTGGTCTGATTTTTTTCCCCTCCCCCAAATGGCATTTCTACAAGGGCAGAAAACTTGCCTGTTTCAAGTCCTGTGCCACACAGTGTTTGATATATAATTGGTACTCATGACATATCTGAAGGAATGTATCTTGATAATGTTAATGTGGAATTAGAGATGTAACTCCGCTCTGAGTTCCAGAGAATAGTGGCTCTGTTTTACTCAGCTTTGTCTTTTTGGAGAACTTAATACACTTTCAAGAACAGAGAGGATGTCTTCTATAAGTATTTGGTGGTTAGTTTATCTTTATTGATGTAAAAAAGAATTATAAAAATTAATAGTGCCTTAAAATTAAGTTATTTTAGGGATGTTAAGATAGATACTTATAGTATCATTTTTCAAAGTTTTCCCTGAGCCCTGAAGCTACAAGTAATTTTTTCTCTGTGTATTTCTTTTTGTTTTTTTAAGGGAGTTTTTTTTTAAGGTTTATTTATTTATTTTGAAAGAGAGCACGAGCTTGAGCCAGGGAGGGGTAGAGAGAGGAGGAGAGAAAGAATCCAGGCAGGGTCTTCATTATCAGCCTAGAGCCCAATGTGGGGCTCAAACCCATGAACCATGAGATCATGAGCTGAGCCTAAATCAAGAATTGATGATGAAATGTGGGGCTTGAACCCATGAACCACAACATCATGACCTGAGCCAAAGTCAAGAGTCAACGCTTAACTGACTAAGCCACTCAGGTGTCCCTCTGGATATTTCTTAGAGCTTTCTTGCTTTGTCCATTTTGCTGTGTATCTGCCTCATCTTCATTGCTAGACTAAGCTCTTGAGGGTGGTTCTTGTTTGTGTTACTCTTTTTTTTATCCTGTAGTGCACGCAGGGGTTCCAACCTTGGCACTATTGACACTATGGCTGGATAATTCTTTGTTTTGGGCAGTTGTCCTGTGTATTGGAGGATATTTAACAGCATCATTGGCCTCTACCCACTGGATGCCTGTAGAATCCTCAGTTGTGAAAACCAAGTGTCTCCAGACATTGCTCAATGTCCTTGGGGAGACAAAGGTACTCTCTGTTGAGAACCATTGCTTCTGAATGCCTTACACAGAGCACATGCTCCCTGTTTATTACTGAAATTCTATAGCAAATTTTGATTGAATCCCACAAAGGCAAACATAGGATTCGTATTTTCTTGAGGAAAGTGGTCTAGTGTCTTGGACTAGCTAGTGGACTAGCCTTCTTGTTTGCAGGTCTGGCTCACCACTAGGATGAGTTATGCTCCTGTCACCACTCACTGTCACCTCCCTCCTCAAAGCCTTGTTTTTATACCTATGTATTTATACCTGAAAACATTTGGAGGTTTATAGTTTTGGTGAGTAGCTTATGTCCATTGCTTCCATAATGCTGTATTCATTTTCTGATAAATGCTGTCAGTCACATTTACATTGAACTGCACTTGCTTTAAAGATGACAGAATTTCTAAAATGTACCCAGACCCAGAAGATTAGGATACTATTTATTGGCATAAATGAGCAAAATTAGGCTCTGGAACCATAACATTGTTTCCCCTTTAGCAAGACTACAACTATTGTAATCAGCATTTTTGAAAATAAACATTCCTGCTTTCCTATTTTTGCAATTTTTATAGTGTTTTTAATAGTTTAGGATTATGTATAAAAACCTAAGCAATAAATTATGTTTTGTAAAGAAAAAAGATGTTTATATCTGAAACAAAGGTTATAACAAGTAACACATTTTTAGGTAATAGAAATCATTTTAAGCAATAAAAATAATTTTAGATAATAAATTTTAGCTGGCAGTGGGCCCCACGAATGCCTGTTGCCTTTTCTTTTTTCTCACACTTCATTCCCACTCTGTGACACTGGCTCCCCATCTTCTTATGTACTGTGACTGGCAGTTGCCGAGGTGGCGGTGGCGGTGATGGGAGGTCCAGAATGGTGGTGGGGTGTGTAGATTAAACTCCATTATCTGTATTTGACAATTGAAGAAATAGGCTCAGAGAGATGAAGTCATTTTTAAAAATTATCTTGCTAGTTGAGGTCAGAGAAAAGTCTCTTTTTTCCCAGGGCTCTTTCTGCTATAAGACATATTCAGATAGTGATGTCGTATTTCAGATATTGCTGTGGGAGTGCAAAAAGTGTTTCTCCATCCCCTATCACTTAAAGTCAACAACAGCACAATGGCTGGACACTTTCCTCAGGTAAGCCCTAAAGGTGAAAACATTTCCCCTTTTCTGCACTATGCAGAATGTCTGCACTCTGCAGAATTTCCAGGAAGAACCCAAACACAATCTATGGCTCAGAGGGAAAATGCCAGAGGAGAAAGTTATAGAAGCAAGCATAGTGATGTAATGTTATGAAGAATTAAAACATTTGCAAGGATGAAAGAGTAGAAAAAGCATGGAGAGAAGAGCAACCCTCGTTCATTTTGAAGAATCATGAAAAGATGACCTTTTTCTTTTTCTTGTGAGCAAATATTAAGAGGAATTTAATAAATGAAACTGAATGCCAGACTCACACCAGACAAAATTCAGCTGTGTTTGTTTAATTATTACATTATCTTGAGGCAAATTCACTGAACTCCTGAATAATAACAGGAAAGGGAAATCAGGCCAAACACAGGTCTGTATGTTTCTACCTCCGCAAAATATTGGAAAACCACTCCAGTGAAAGATAATTTTAAATAATCTTATTTTCCTACTACAAAAACAAAATGTCAATTAAAAATTTTAGAAAATATATGGATGATAACCATGTAAGTATTATGGTATGTATTACAGATATAAATATACACTTACATGTATATACATATATGTGTGTATTTATATATTTCTGTAGAAATACATATGCATAGTATGTGAGGAAATACCTATATCTATATTTATTTACCTGTTTCTATATCCCCATTGAAATAATACTAATTCATTAATGCTATTTATTGACTACTATCTTCACTTAACTTTCAGTGAGCTTCTTTCAAGTCATTAAATAATTTAATATTCTGTAATGTTATTAAAAGCATTTTTTTAATCTTTATTTATTTTTGAGAGAGAGAGAAAGAGACAGAGTGTGAGTGGGAGAGGGGCAGAGAGCGAGTGGGAGACACAGAATCTGAAGCAGGCTCCTGGCTCTCAGCTGTCAGCACAGAGCCTGATGCGGGGCTCAAACTCATGTACCATGAGATCATGACCTGAGCCAAAGTCGGATGCTTAACCAACTGGGCCACCGAAGCGCCCCTGTAATGTTATTTTTAATGGCTAAAGAGTCAATAAGGATACTGTGATTGTCTTAAAGAGTTCAATTTATTTTTTAAAAAATTACTGCTTTGTAATTTTCATTCACTTTTTTATTATTTTGCTCTACCTAATGATTCCAATTTCTACATTCATTTTATACTCACTGAACACTAGGCTTTTGAAAAAATTTTCTTCATCATTTCCTCATATGGTTAAATTACCTCATGGTCCTGAAGATGGGTGACCAAAAGGAAAGCTTTGAGGCACAGAAATTTTAGATTATTTCATTATTTCATTATTTAGATATTCATTTTCCTGTCCCTGATTATAATGTTTCAGCTCTCCCAGGAAGTGAGTGATGACCAATTTTCAGATGAAAGAAGTAAAGAATGCAAATATTAAGCACACAAGGCCTGCTCAGCTGTAAAATGGATATTAAATTCAAGTATTTCTGAGCATTTCTCACCCTGAACTTTTCACCCTGAGTGTTGAACTCTTGTGATCACATTTCCTCTTACTAACTGCTTGTTAGCTGTTGGCCTACAGCTTTTGCTGCCTAGACATCTTTATTTCTTGATATTTTTCTCTTTCATTATCAGATAGAATAACATGTTAATGAGTTTTGCTGATAAAAGCAAGAATGAAGCCTATTCTCCCTGTGGTTTTTAAGACTAATTTGCTTCAGGCAGTCCTTCCTAGTTTCCTTACTTTTTTTTCTTAATCCACTAAATATATATATATATATATATATTTATTTATTTATTTATTTATTTTGAGAGAGACAGAGAGAGAGAGAGTGCATGTGTGCTCAGGGGAGAGGCAGAGAGAGAGGGAGATAGAATCCCAAGCAGGCTCCCTTGCTGTCAGCGCAGAGCTCCATGTGGGGCTCAAACCCACAAACTGAGATCATGGCCTGAGCTAAAATCAAGAGTTGAACTCTTAACCAACTGAGCCACCCAGGTGCTGGGTGATTTCCATGTAAAGACTTGATTGGATTCGAAGAATTCAGGTGTGTAGATATTTTAAGATGACAGCCATATTAATATTCATAATTAAAATAATAAGTAACATTTATAGTAAGCACTATTTTGAAGAAATTGTATGAAAGTAGAGAGAATAGTGTAATGACCACCTATTACCCAGCTTCAATAGCTGTCAACTTATGGGCAATCTTGTTTCATTATTCTCTTGACCACTTCCCTTCCTTTCCTCACACTGGATTGTTTTCATGTAAATCCAAGACACTATATTATTTCATCTGTAAATATTTCAACAGGTAAGGACTCTTAGATATTGTGTATTTTAAATAATGTTTAATTTTATGCTTTTTATTAAATTATAACACAAAAATTTTTTTAATTAAATTATAACAGACAAAAATTCTAGCAAGAAATAGAATGTTACCAATGCCACAGAAGCCTTCCTTGTGCCCATTTCCAGTTGTGTCCCTACCTTCCAAGGGTAACTGCTATTCTAACTTCTAACACCATAGATTTATTTTGCCTGTTCTTGAACTTGGTGTGTATGCATTCATATAATGTATTGCTTTGGGTCTGGTTTCTTTCATTTGACATTTTGTTTGAGAGATTTATCCATATTGTTGCATATAGTTGTAGATTGTTCATTCTCCTTGCTGTTTAGCATGCCATTATCTGACTATATCATAATGTACCCATTCAATTGTAGAAAGCACTCAGAGAAAGTTTCTAGTGTTCAGCTATTATAAATAGTCTTAAATTCTTTTATTACTCTTACGGAAGAGGTAGTCTTAGGTGAAATAAAGTAATTTTCTAAGTTCACACAGGTAATAAATAATGGAGTCTGAATTCAAACTAGTTTTGCCTGACTCCAGAATCAGAGGTCTTAACCACTGTGTTTTCAAGGCAGCCTGTTTTGCAGAGTTAACTGTAGTTTATCTATATAGCGTATACATACAAACCCATAAGCTCTGTGGAAAAAGGTGCATTATTATTCATAGTTCTCTGCCCAATCATTGGTTTCCTAATTCAGAGTCTATTTCTTGAAGACTTGTAGAAAATTGTCTAGTCGTCTATTACAACTAAGAATTAAAGCATTGAACATGAGTGAGGAATGACTCTGGAATAGGAAGGAAGAAGGAAATACACTCAGGATAATGTTAGCTGACTCTGTTGTAAAGTAGGATGCTTGCGATCTTTCAACGTCTGCAGAATATGGTCCTATAATAACTTTCAGAATTAAATTCTGTTCACCCAATTTCAAGCACATAAACAGGAAGTGAGGATTTTAATGTCTAATACAAGCATGTAAATGCTTCCTTTGCTCATGTAAATGCAAAAATATAATTATCTTATAACTTCCTAAAAACCTAATCTTGGCTCTCTTTTCTCTGAAGCTGTTGGGAAAATAAATGATTTAACTGAATATTTTATGAATAAATGTAGGTGTGACACAGTATTGGTTTTATAAATGAACAGAACAACGTAGTTATTTTATTATGAATATGTGTAGATATTACAAAGTAATAGCACTATTTCTTTTACAGTTTTATAAGATCTAAATAGAAGCATATCTATATTAATAGAAAATGCAAGTATTTTTAAATTGTAGAACTTGACTATAGCAAGTATAAAACAATATCATTCTGATATCAAAGAGCTAGTTAATGTATGAGGATTCCTCCTGCCATCACCCATATTGTCTTTCTAAAAAAAAATTTTTATTTTTGAGAGAGTGCAAGCGGGGGAGGGGCAGAGAGACACGACAGAGGATCCAAAGTGGGTTCTGCACTAGCAGCAGTGAGCCTGATGTGGGGCTTGAACTTACGAACCATGAGATTGTGATCTGAACCGAAGTTGGACACTCAACCAACTGAGCCACCCAGGTGCCACCCCTCATCCCCGCATAGTATCTTAATGTTTTTTCTTATTGTTGGTTACAGCTTTGAGAAGTTTTGGTTGTGAATGCATAGCTCGTAAACATTTAAAAATTGCTGATCAAATGATAGTCCAAAATTATATTCTTAGAATGTAATTTTAGAATTTCATTAGGCAGTGAACTCATTCATCATAGAACATCATGCATTGTTTGTTTTAGAGAGAATACTGAACAGCTCATATCCTTTGCTTAAAAATAGACAAGCAATTTTTTGCTTTTTTTTTCTCAAAGCAATTATCTTCTTTTCAGTCCAATTTTCTCTTCTCTGGTATTCAACAGGACTTCAGTTCCAATGAGCTTTCATTTTACTATGCTGATCATGTAGTTACGCCATTTTTTTTTCTATCTGCCTCAGAGCTGTAGAATTTTAAATATATTTTTTTGGCCAGAAGCATATTTATTCAGGTATAGCAAAGCCTGTATCTTTTGACTCTCAGTGATTGCCAAGAACAGGATACTCGGACTACTAAATGTAAGGAGGCAGTTATGTAGTTAGGAACACAAATTTTTGGAACCAGACTCTCTGGTTCAAATTCTGATTCTGCTACTTATTTGCATGCAACCTTGATCAAGTTACTTAATACCTCTATGCCTCAGTTTTCTTGCCTGTAAAATGGGGGATAATAATACCTGACTTAGTGGGTTATTGTGAGAAGTAATGGGTTATTATATATATGTTAAGCCCTTATAACTGTGCTTGGCACATATTAAGTGTTACATAAGCATTTTTATTATTATCCTGACATCTATTAACTTTCCCTTGAAATTTTAACAAAATTCAAAATAATTCACAATCTATGAATTTCTTTCTACAACTTTTATATGCAGGTAATAATGACCCAACTGTGTCCAGAGAACCTAGAAATATTTTCCATAAGTTTTGGATAATATGCTCTAAGTTTTCTTCATCTTCATATGTTCATTTTCTCATTCAATCATTCCTATTTATTGAACACTTATTGTGGTGCTTGAGTAGTCAGTAAAGAACAAACAAGAAACATTTTCTACTACCTGGGAGCTTATATTCAAGTCTTATATCCAGGCAATAAACATCAACAGAGATGTTTGTTTGAAAACTCCCCTCATAACTCCCCACCCCTGAACTTCATTTTGAAGCAAATGTTAAACTGATTAATTTTTTACTTAAAAAAAAAAAATCACTGTGCCTCTTTAAATGCATCAATGCAGTAAACTTTGGTTTTAGAAATGGATGTAGAGATAATGTGCCAACTCTCTTAATTCATTTGCTTTTTTCTCATTGATATTATTAACCTCTCTTCATGTTAAAAAGTTTTATCATGACTCATTCTTGAAGTTGGGAAATTCAGCTATAGTTGTAAGTATCAGATGTTCTTAGAATGCTCACACTTAAGACTGTGGGAAAAAGGTGCAGCTGAACGGTAATATATTAACAATATGTGTTGAAAAATCAGTTCCTTGTTGACTGTATACAAAACACAAATTTCTAATAGCTCTTAATGGCACTACTTCCTCTGTGGATTATGTAGGAAATTCTTTTGTCTGAATAATTGTTCCCTGAGGAAAGCTTTCAAAATAATTTCACTTTATAAAGAGGGATAGAGAATCCAAGTGTGTATATGTGTGCACATGTGCATGGGTGAGATAGAGAAAGAGAGGCTGATTATTGTGGAATACTGAATTAAACAAGCACATGTGCCAGTATAATTAAAGAACATAATTTGAAGGTAGCAACAGTATCTAATTATATAAAATACTCTGTATGCTGTTGCTTGTGATCACATTGTTTAAAATAAACTAATGGCAATAATGGACTGCTAATCCAAGTGTTATAGAAAACAATGGTGGGAGGACTAGATTTTCACTAAAGAAAAAAAAACAAAACAAAATACTGAGAACCCTAATTGTCTGGATAGTTAGAGAGGAAATAGCTTTCATGCTCATGATGGAATTATCTAGGCCCATAAAGGTAAAGTGGGCTATTTCCTCTCAGTTATCTTGGCTTGAGCTGTAAGTTCTCTGCTTCTATAATGTGAACTTAAAAAAATTTTTTTTTAATGTTTATTTATTTTTGAGAGAGACAAAGCGTGAGCAGGGGAAGGGCAGAGGAGAGAGGGAGACACAGAATTTGAAGCAGGTTTCAGGCTCTGAGCTGTCAGCACAGAACCTGACACGGGGCTCAGAACTCACAGACCATGAGATCATGACCTGAGCTGAAGTTGGACACTTAACTGACTGAGCCACCCAGGTGCCCCTAATGTAGACTTTTAGTAAGAGTGAAATGATACATTCCTGGAGTCCTCTGCAGTGAAATGGTTCTCAACCTGGTGGGCTATGTTGTGTGCGGTATGTACATTTTTGAAACAATAATCTCTCCACACCCCTTTGTAATTTTTAAAAGTTCTCGTGGTGATTCTGAACCATGTTCTAGCCCAGTCACACACTTCTACCTCCTATCAGAATCCACTTTTTAGGAACTGTGAATAGATTGTTTCTAAGAGATCCATTAGTGTTCTAGAAGAGTCAATTAATTTCACATAAGAACACTTCCATCTTAATAGAAGCCTTTTTAAAAAATCAAGCTTGAAAAAAAAAACAAAAAAAAATTAAAAAAAAAAAAAAAACAGGTCACGATCTCACGGTCTGTGAGTTCGAGCCCCGCGTCAGGCTCTGGGCTGATGGCTCAGAGCCTGGAGCCTGCTTCTGATTCTGTGTCTCCCTCTCTCTCAGCCCCTCCCCTGTTCATGCTCTGTCTCTCTCTGTCCCAAAAATAAATAAACGTTAAAAAAAAATTAAAAAAAAATCAAGCTTGGCCTAGACCCAGAAAGACTAAGAATCCAAACAAATGCAATTTTATATGTGAATAGTAGTAAGTAAATTAAGAGTAAAGGATGAATACTGTTAGTGTGGTGGCTGGGATGGGAAGAAGGAAGATGTTTTCTAATGGGTTGAGGTATGGGGGGGTCAGTGAATCTTGGAGGTGAGGGTAATTGTTTTAAAAAGAAGGACACACACACACACACACACACACACACACATACACACACACACACACACAAACCCCTCTTGTGAAAAGTGGTAGCCTTTCCCAGAGAGAAGTTAAGTGTTATCAAGCATATTGAGCACTTCTCACAAATTTACAATGCTCAAAATAGTAAATCCATGCCTTTACATGTCTCCTTGGTCTAGTTTCAGTTTGCATGTCAAAAAAAGAGTATCATTAGACTGATAAACTGATATCAGGAAAGGGACCAACCTTTATAATGGTGTTAGTGAGGTTTTTGTCAGGGCAGTATTCTAGTGTGTTAACAAATAATGGTGTGTGTATGTGTGTGTGTGTGTCCCTTCCTACTTTACCTGTGCTAAAGGGATCTCTCTCAGTGCCTCTTACATATGTAATAAATAGTCCCCAAAACTAGTTTAGCACACTTTTTTTCAAATAAGTCTAAATCTTGGCAGACTAATACTATTTTCGGATATAAGAATAAAATATCTTCAGACATTCTTCATGTGAGAATGCAGAGTAGAAGGACCCTTCTCTGGTTTTGGAGACTGCAGGGTTAATGATGAGGCAAGTCTGTCAACAGCTAGAGGTGTTTCAAGCCCTGGTTTTCCTGGAGGGTTCTCCATTTCTTACTTTGAATGAATGACCTGAGTGAGAATGCTAAGATTTTCCTTCTTAACCTTACTCCTTTCAAAAACATAGTATTACAGACATTCCTTTATGTTAACCTTATTTTAATAACATTCAGGTATTTAAACTGATCAAGTCTGATATGACAGGGTAGGTCATCTAGCTATGAAAGTAAAACACCAGTGTAAAACACTGTCTGGAACGATCACTTTCTGTGAAATTTCCCAACAGTTGTGATACATTTTAAAAAGGCTTTTTAAATTTAAGAACATTTATCTGAGAATGCCTAATTGAGAAAAGTACTGCACATTGGTAAATTGCTCTGCTCAAGACAACTGCTGATATTTCTTCATCATATTTAAAGTCTCAAATCACAATTTGTATTTAAGAGCTTCAAATAATAATTACCTCTGTGTAATGAGCAGAAGTCCTTAAAAGGGTCTGCCGGTTTCCCTGAAATCTTTTACAGGGTGAGCAGAGCTATATCCACTGATAACCCAGCTGCCGAGGAACTGAGTAAAGCCGGCTCCAAACTTCTCAGCTGTTGACAGGCTTGACTTGCTGAGAACACTGGTTAAATATAGCACGCGCGAGCTCAGCTCCTCAACAAAGTCATTGCTCCGACAGTGTTGTGAAGGGAGCAGAAGACGAGAAATCTAATCTCAGAGCCCAACAACACCTAGCAACAGTTGAAAAAACTTTTAAACAAAAGTCTGGGTGGGAGATATACAACAGCCTCCAATTTCTGCTGATCGGGATTTCAGGGAGAAGAAGCTGCTTTCTTTCCCCTTCTCTCTACTCAGTTTCCTGCATGACTTCAGCTATTGGCCAGTCCTAGGAAAGAAAGTGGGAAAAGCTTTTTCCTCTGTATTCTTTTGGGTTGGATAGTTTTCCAGGACTCCAGTCTCTCTTGGGCTGTGGGACAAGCCACTGGGTTCTTCAAAGGATAAACTACCTCCATAAAGGACATACTCTTGGTTAAACAAGCTGCCGTCAGGTAAGACCAAAATAAATAGCTATTTACTGTCTTAAGAAATTTCTGCTTCTACAAGAAGTGTTTTCTCTCAGATTCTGTGTTGTCAGTTTCCTTTGATTCTTACTGTTTCCACTGTGTGATAACACATTTAAGGAATTATAATTATTGTGAATTATTTTTAAAGAATCAGTACTGTCATCTCTCTCAGAATTATGCCAATTCCTTTTTAAACACAAAGATTGTTATAATGTTTTAATAGCCATCACAATATTTCTGCCAAGTTATCATTCTTTGGCAGGTAGCAGAAATATGGCAAAGGACAAGTTCACAGCTCCTTTCACAGTTAAGACGGCTAAACAGTGGAAGAGATCTTTTCCCTAGGAGCAAAATAACGTTGATTTACTGAAACTAGCTGAGCCGCTTGTGTGGTAAATGAGAGGAGAGTCCTGTATGGTGTTTGTATTGCTATACTTAAGATGCCCTGCTATCTGCTTTTCCCTTTGCTTGATTCTCTGATTACACTGGTACACCTTGTGCTGGTTCTGACCTGGTTACGTTACAGTCACCCCAAATGCTTCTGACTAGGCACAAAATATGGCTGCTGTAAAATCACTACTTTTGCAGTTGTTGAATATAAACCATTCAGGAGAATGTTTTTGTGTGTGTGTGTGTGTGTGTGTGTGTGATTTGGAAAATGATAAACTGAGTAATTGCTTGTGTATAGATAAAACAGATTCTGGTTTCTAAAATGGAAATTGAATTTATTAGAAAAAAACTCTTTCTAAAGTTGTATATGTGTGTATATGAGTGTATTTACTATCATGTGAAGGAAATCCTCCTTTTATCTGTTGGTATATTGTCTCCCCCTCCATGAGTTGCCATGCGATTTTATCAGAAATGCTTAGAGTGATCAATTTCACATTGATTCTGACAAAAGTTGTGGCTGAATGTTGGGATATGGTTATTGAGACGTGGTGTCTATAACTGGGCTAGATTTACATAAGAAATTTTGTTCCTTTAAGTGAACATGATAATTTGGATGAATGTTCTAAATCTAAGGATAATATAAAACATACAGATGCACATTTTGAAAGGGAATTATTTGAGTCTATATTGTTAACTTAAACAAAGAATTTACCCAAGACCAGTTTTGAACAGGTTGTCTATTGACATTAAGAATGTATCAACCTTTCAGCAAGTGTTCCTATGTTAAGAAAAATTCATTAAAGCTCATATATCGAATATGCAGGTAAATGAAATAGTATATACATTTCAGTATGCCCAATGCTTCATAATTCTGATTGCATGATTAGTTTATGAAGTAAATGAAGCTAGTCATATATAATGAATGTATACAAGTAATAGTGCAAAATGCATTCTGGTAACCTTGGTATCAGAGAATGAAGCTCCTGGTGCTTTAGTGGAGATGAAGTATCTTCGTCTTGAAAAAATTTTGAAAAGTCAGAACAAAATGCTTTACATTTTTCTTGTTTTTATCTTGGGAAGGGTCACATTGTTGGATTACAAATGTATGTGTAAAGCCAAACTCTGCCATTAGTTCTAGGCATGTAATTTCTTTTGGAGTTAATGGAACACTGTGCAGATAACTGAGTACAGCATTTGGCCTTGAGTGAAATCTATTCTTCAAAATGAATCAATTTCTGAGAATCATTGTCTTCATGGCTGTAAATTTACTCATGAGAATAAAAAATAGCTGAAGTTAGACCATGTGCTTCCCTCCAGTATATGAACAATGAAACCCTCCATGAACCGTGCGGATTCTGTTCTCCTGTTCACTCAAATTCACGTTTCTATGTTATTTCGCAAACTACCCTTTCCCCTTTACCATAAGGGTTGTTAGATTCCATTGTTGTATCGCCTACCACACTAAGACCTCTTCCCTTTACTCTCAGTCTGGATTGTAACAATGCTGGCCCCCCTACCACCCCTCCTTGCCATCCAAACCATTTTGCCAATGACCACAGGGTTAATTTTCCTAAAACATTGCTCTACTTGTTTCTCTATTCTTCAGTTATCTTCTGGGACTCCTGGTTGCTGCCAAACACCTAGGCTGGGTATTTTGAAAACCTTCCATCATCTGGCATGTACTTAACTTTTCCAGTTTCACCTCCCATTACTCAACAAGTGTCCTTCTGCTTCAGATATTTCAGATTTGGAGCCATTCTCCAAACACATACACAGTGTGCATTTCAGTGCTACACCCCTGCCTGTTTCATTCCCCCTGCTTGGAATACCTTTCCTGCCTTTTCCTGTAGATACCTTGTCCACTCTTTAAAGCCCAGATCAGTGTCTTCTACTTTCACAATGAATCTCTGACCATGCCTTTTAGAAGTGATTCCTTTTTAGTTTAGACAGTTTGGTGCTCTGTTAGAATTAAGGAACGTTGGGACACGGTTTGTGTATGTAAATTCAGAACAATTTGATGAAGCAATTGGGTGCAAAGCGTTGTCCTAAGCATCGCTTGGTTATGGAGCTTTTTATCCCCATGCACACTGTGGATGTTCTATCAACTTTTTTGGCTCTAGATTTCTGATGATGAGTACATGACAAAGTATAAATAGGTATAAAATCAAGAAAAGCCACTTACAGTGCAGTTAATAACTTTTTATCTCAAAAATTTCTCAAGGCAAGTCTTCATAGTTTTATTATGCACAGAGAAGTTACAAGTAATTCTAACTATGCTCATGTACCTGATTGTGGAGATGATGTACCTCTTGAGAATAAAATAGAAAGAACTATATATAAAGACGTGTATATATATATGCTTGTCCTATGTATGCATCTACCCACCTAAATGCTATAACTCATAACTTTTATCATCTTTTGGTACCAGATTCAATTTATAACCACCTTTGGTACTGCTCATTCAAGTCATGGTATTTTGTGGATCGTCATGGATAACAATCTGGCTTGGAACATTAAAATATTTAAATATCATGTTGTGATCCCTTTTTCCTTTTTTCCCTAGATATTTAAAAATAGAGACATTTTTCAGATTTATTTTTAATCACTCATGAAGACCATAAGTAAGGCACTGTATGAGATAAAACATGAATTATGATTTTGAAGCAATTTTTTCTGTGTCCACCAAAAGAAAGGCATTCTCTTTATACTTTCAGATAGCAAAGGAAGTTAAATTTACTCTTCTACATGTGTTTAGCAAGAATCATTATAGGATTTTACCAATGAAATTTGTGAAATATTTAATATATTCATTTAGCAATGGTTTTCCTATGGTTATATTTTAAATTTATTTTGTTAGAAGTGAAACTTGGTGGCAAAATACACATTCTAAACTAATGCTGATGATGTGTTTCTTTTTTGGAAGATGAGCATGTCTTTGTAAAACAGGCGCCTTAAGAAATAGGGTTTTACAGAGCTTGCTTAATCCATATTTTTACTTATTTGTCTCATGTAATTTCTCTATATATGAGGATTTTAGAAAAGCAGCAGCTTGAGAAGTGAGGGGAAAGCTTAGGTTGAGATCTGTTTTAGCAGAAAGATTTCAGAGAGAACACTGGTAACGCCTTGTTAGAAATATGACATGTAAAAGACTGCAACATAAATTTGTTTATACATTAATTATTTTATTTTATTTTATTTTATTTATTTAAAAAAATTTAAAAAATATTTATTTATTTTTGAGAGAGACAGAGACAGAGCTTGAGAGGGGGAGGGGCAGAGAGAGAGGGAGACATAGAATCCAAAGCATGCTCCAGGCTCTGAGCTGTCAGCACAGAGCCCGATGCGGGGCTCAAACCCATGGACAGTGAGATCATGACCTGAACTGAAGTCGGATGCCCAACCAACTGAGCCACCCAGGCACACCTAATTATTTTAAATATATATAGCAATCGAAAGATAAGCTAATAAAATAAATTTTGTTTCCTTAAATGTGAATTGAAAATACAGCAAGGATATTGGTATGAAGGAGGAGGTAAGGAAGGCTAGTAGCACAGACAAGTCAAATGGCCTGGATTCAGATCTTCACTCACTACAACCCTGGGCAATTATTCTCTGTGCCTCAGTTTCCTCATCTGTAAAACGAGGATAACAATACTATCTTCCTCATAGAGTTGTTTTGAAGATTAAATGAGTTAATAAAAGTTAGTTGCCTGATAGACTTCTCAATGAATTTAAGCTATTATTGCTTTATTATCACATCTTAAATGTAGTTATCTGTTTATTTTAATCTTTGTTGCATACAAAATTCTTAGATATAGATATTCTGTGAACTCAAGTTCATAGGTCATAGGAAAGGCAGAAGAATGTATTGTTTAAATTTGGAATCTTGTTTGGGACATACTTTGCTGCTGGGTACTCTAAGCAGACATAGTTTGAACGCCGGCCAATAATTTAGTATGGAATTTATGTTTCAAACCCTCTCTTATCTCAGCAGTCTGCTGTCTTATAGAATCATTACTAAAAAGGCTAAAAAATCACCCACAGCATAGACTCTTCTACAGTTTCTAAATTTGCACTTGGAGATAAAGTATGTTTATACATAGTGCTTGGGTGCCTCTTTTATAGCCTACAACACTGGGTAATGTATGGCAATGAAGACTTCCTCCTCCATAGAAAATATACTATTAAATTTATCACTCTTTATTTCTTCACTTAGATGTTTTGTTTTGTTTTACTAACCTAGTAACAGATAAAAATGAAAAGACCAAAAAAGGTCATCTCACGCTAGCTTTAACCTTACCAAATGGAAATGAATTCTTGCTATTCATTGTCCTTAATCCTATTCATTCTTAAACATGACAAGAAAGTATATTCCAAGGCAAACAAAAAAAAAAACCCTTATATCATAAAGATGTGTGTGTATATTATAAGGTACTTATATTCTGTATATTTAATTTAGCAAAAATATTTGAAACACTCTTATAAGCAGGGAAGTTTCTTAGTAGCTTTAGCTCCAACAAACCTTATGCCAGGTAGTTATGGTTTCAACCCGACCATTTGCTTTATTTTTCCCAATTGAAAGGATAAGTTTCTAAAACATAAGGCAAACTGAGTTTTAGAATTGTCAATTTCTAATGAAAACCTTGCTATAGAAATAAAGTAGGAAGAAAAGAAAAGAAATAGGAACTTTTCCTGGCTTTACAGAATACATTATTAAGACTTGAGGGCAAAAATATAGGAACCTCAGGAAAATACATTGAATTATGTTCTTCTTTTCCCTTAAATGGTCAGTCCTACTCTTTGGCTAATCAGTGAAGGGGAAAGAGTACTACTACTTTCCCTGTGGCAATAGCTGACGCAGTTTGATTTCAAAGGCAAGGCAGGAATTATAGAAGAACTTGGAATAAGGAAAGTCAAACGTGAATTGAGCAGTTAGCGCTAGCTGGCCGCTAACCAGCTGATTGCAGAACTTGAGAAACTCCCAACAGAAATGAAGTAACAGGACGTTAACCAGCACCCCAGTCCCTGAGAGCTTTGTTTAAGCCACAGCAACACTGAAAAGTCAAAAGAAGGTTGGTGTTGCTTTTCCTTTTTGGGAAATGGTGTCAATGTGCATGATATTGGGTGATTTATATGTTTCTGAGGTCTGTGAAAGACAGACTAAAAAACTGTAAAGCGAATGCATAATTGATCTCAAGTGATCTGACTGTAATTGAGCCCTTAGGGTTAAGGGATATTTCTGTTTTTGCTTTCTTGCTTAAATTCTGCCACCTACTTCCTTTACTCAAATATAGATGAACATGATTGTTACCCGACTGGCCAAAGACCTTATATGTCTACATTTGAAAAAAGTCTTTTTTTTTTTTTTGCAACAACTAATTGTAACTACCATCTTCCCAAGTTACTTTGAAGAGATGAATTATCTGCTGCTTATCTTTGTAAGGAAAAGGTGTAAGAAATCCATGAACTGAACACATCAGACTTGGCCAAATTCATTCTTTAAAAAATGATTTGCTGAAGATTTAATGCTGAAAGGCAATTTGATTAAAAACAGTAGACTGTTGACATCACCAAGACAATCAAGTTACTGCCAACTTGCCTTGTTTGTCTAAAAGATCTTTATAAAAAATAAGGTTTTTAGGAACACCCACACATACACACACAGAAATACATTCATAGGTGATATGGTAATAGGGATAAAAGGATTTTATTTTTTTTTTATATCCCTTTAATATACTTATGTCTTAACTAATTCACTTTAGGGCCTGCTTCTTTGAGGTACCACAGCACAACAGGAAAGGAAGAGGCATTGCTGAGTTCATAATGCTATTTGAGTGTGGCAGCCTAAGTACATGAGGAAATGACGCCCTGGGCCTGTATTTGGAGCCTCACAGTTACTGTGACGACAACACACACACTACTGGAAAACAAAGATGGTCTGCTTGCCAGGTTGAGCCAGGAAGAGTTTGCCAGCTCAGATTTTTCCTAATTATTCTGTAAATCTTGAAATGTGACACTGGAGATATGCAAGCCTCTTTGTATTTCAAGAACTGTTTAGTAAGTGATACATACTTGAGCAGCATGGTGTTTGGATGAGGGAGAGGTCTTACACATAAGCTTAACTTTCACATGTTGTCTTGATAGACACCATCTTCTGGTTTGGACATCACCAAACCAACTGCTTTGATCACAGGCTGTTGTTTGCTATGGTGCATAAGGAAGCCAACTGCATTGGTAGAATTCACTCCTTAGGGGCTTCTCAACTTTGGGTTACATATTTCCACCTTCTGTATGCTGTTCATTTCAGAGATCATTGACCAACATACCAGGTGTTCCTACCAATGACTGGGCATCTGAATCCCAATTCTTATATAATGATATAATCCATTATATAATAATAATAACTGTGTAAAATTCACCTCATCTATATAATGTATATCATATAGCTATACATAATTATTTACTATATACAGATGATGACAATATTGGGTAGCATGTACTGGAGATTATTGTGCCAAGCACTTCACATGGATGATTTTATTGACTTCTCATAACAACATTGTGTGACATTAGTTTTATCTCTGTTTTATGGATTGGAAAAATGAGGCTGGTAGATGGTAACAAACATGCCCACTGGTAAGGTGAACATTCAAACCTAGGCAACTTGACTTTAGCTAGCCATAATTTCAACCAGTTTCTTGTAATGTAGGCACTAGTTCAAGGAAGACCTCCACCTAGGTGACTGTGAGATGTTTTAGTGAAAATTGTAGAATATAACACTGCAGGGAGTCAGGTGCTTCTGCAGTCTGAAAAGACTCACCAAGAGCAAAGAACAAAGAGATTCAGGGCCAACTGGCAACTCTTCTCCCAGATCCAGAAGTAGAAACAGAAGGGCTTCAGTGGCCCCTGGAGTTGGGCAACCCAGGAAAAGCCAGGCCTGGGTACTGGAATGCATAAGTTATTCTTCCACAGTTATTGATAGGGCAGTGTGATTCCCTGGGAGAGGGTGGCATGGAGCATTTGCTTTTATGAGTTATTAAGGCTGCTATTGTAGCCAAATCTATTGATACTATTGGGGTTTTGGTCTCCTTCTTGCCTCTGTTGACAACTCAGAACTCCACTTCTTTTTAAAAAAAAATTTTTTTTTAATGTTTATTTATTATTGAAAGACAGAGACAGAGCATGAGCAGGGAAGGGGCAGAGAGAGAGGGAGACACAGAATCTGAAGCAGGCACCATCTGAGCCATCAGCACAGAGCCCGACGCGGGGCTGGAACTCACAAACCACGAGATCATGACCTGAGCTGAAGTTGGACGCTCAACCAACTGAGCCACCCAGGCGCCCCTCAGAACTCCATTTCTGTAGTAACATTTGAAATGCTCTGCAAATCTCTGCCTTGGTCATAAACATTCAGTTTGTTAAGTGTGTTCAAGAGAGAGTCCTACAAAATACTTATTCCAGGTGTTGGTGTTCCTTGAAGAAGTCTTTGGTGGTGTGTGTATATTGGTTGGAGGAGGCAAGGAAGGAGAGGATAGAACGTTTTGTTCTATATAAGAGCCTTCATAGGCTCCCCAAGACTCTGTTTAGGGAGTGAGTTGTCAATCTGGCATCATGTTGTTCCCTCAGAAAAAACCAGAGAGGTTGCAATAGTTTAAGGAAAATTATCCGATGCTTCAGCCAGTGGTTTGCTCCTGTGGAACAATAGTGTGAACTATTTTATTGGATATTTGATTTAATTCTTTTATCTTTATTAACCAAGAGTTAACCACTAATGATGCTAAGTGTCTGATCACTTGGATATAATTAAAATTTTTGAGTATCTATTTACACGTACGGCATGGATTATCTGAAGTAAAAGGAGATAAATTCTAATAAAATTTTGATGGAACAGATAATGCTTTGCTTTTTCTTATGCCAGTGTCCATAAATACTCTATGTACCTAATATCCCAGGTGATGAGAGTGAATATTCCGGTAACGTAAATGTTTCATGTGAAGTGAGCACATAACAGAATGAATCTTTACCCTCTGAGAAATTTTATTCTATGAATTGTAAACAGTATCTTGTCAGAAATATATTAGCACACCTTGACCCCCCGCCTCCTGCAACATATAGATAAACATTCATTACTGGTCAATACACAGGACTTATACTACTGCTTACCTGAAGGGCTAAACGCTCTTTGCAAATACACTCTTTGCACAGGTTTATTTAATCCAAAATAAAAGTACTGACCTATTTCATCAAGGTCCTCTGTTTCATTCACATGATCTCTCCTGATTTCCTTACAACAAGTAAACTCAGAACTTCCCTTTTGTCATCTCTTGTCTTTATGTAAAAAGGTGTAACAGTATCAAAGGAAGAAGAGAATTAGTGCTATATCCATTAGAGACAAAGAGCTTGACTGTTGGCTTCTGGAAGTTATTTTTTTCTTTTTTTTCATTCAGTTATTCTAAATTTCTCTTGGCAACAAAACTGAGATAGCCTCTTAAGTGGAAGATATTAACAATTTATCATATTAATGCAAGAGCTATCTAAAACATTCTGTAAGAGCTTCTAGTTCTCTGGGTACTTTTGTACCTGGTCTGATTTCAAGCAGGAATGGGGGCTCTGAGTCTCACACTGTTGATGATTATATAGCTTTGGTCTTGAAGCCAACCTTACCCAGTAGGAAACTGAACTCTGAGTTCACTTGGAATGGTCAGAACATCTAGTCTTGTGGTTTTCAATACTCTTTTGCATCAGGCTCACCAGGGATGCTCTAAAAATTCAAATGTCTGGGGATATGCTCCAGAGGTTGTGATTCAAGCTCCTGAGTAGGTGCTCAAGTACTGATCTATTTTGGAAGCTTTTATGTGATTGTAATGTACACCTGGGGTTGAGAACCAGTTATCTAGTTACAACCTCATCATTTAAAAGAAGATAGTACTGAGGTGAAGGAAGAGAAGTCACTTGGCAGAAGTTACAAATTCCTCTGAGTACCAGTCTACTACCCTTTTTATCACATGATCATTATAAATAATGACGTAAGTAATATTTTAATTTTTTTATGTCTATGTATTTTTGAGACAGAGACAGAACATGATCTGGGAAGGGGCAGAGACACAGGGAGACGCAGAATCCGAAGCAGGCTCCAGGCTCCAAGCCATCAGTGCAGAGCCTGATGTGGGGCTCCAACACATGAACCATGAGATCATGACCTGAGCCAAAGTCAGATGCTTAACTGATCAAGCCACCCAGGTGCTCCTAAAATAGCGAATATTTAATGAGTGCTTTCTATGTATTAAGCACTAACACCTCCACCGGGCAGATACTCATATACTCTACATTTTACAGGTGAAAAAGGCTGAAGGAATTGTCCAAAGTCCCCTAACAAGCAAGTGGCAGATCTGGGATTTGAGTCAAGCAATTGGACTCCTCAGTTTGTACTCTTTTATTTTCTAGTTTTTAAAATTTACCTCCAAATTAGTTAGCATATATCAGTTTGTACTCTTAAGCTCTTCATTGCTTTGCTGTTCTGGAGCTAACTCTGAGACTGTAAGGTGTTCAATGGTAGCTGCTTCGCTGTTTCAGCATCAGCGATCTTGTGGCAGCTGACCTTGGTGCTGTGATAACTAACTGGACTTTCTGCTTGACTAAAGATTGGTTCCTTGCTTTCTCTATTTGCCCAATAAGTGGGCCAATTGGAGACAACCCATTCTCTTAGAGACTGTTCCAGGGTGCTCCATTTCCCCAGTGACTTTGTTTCTGTAACTGTATTTTCTTGCCCTTGTTCACTGATATAATATCTTCTGCCTTACTTTTGGGCACATATTCTTTTTATCGTTCCATGGAAATTCTAATCACAGACTCTAGTCTCCTGTTCAGACCCTTGACTTTTCCCCTAGTCCTGTGGCTTTGGCTGGTTTCACTATTTTCCCTGGGATTCCCCTATCGGGATGTACATACCATCCGTTAACTTCTCATGATAGCAGCAACAACAGGAAGGGATTAATTACTTGACTTCTTCTATGGCAGCAGGTGCATTGGAAACAAGCTGGTCTGTCCCATGGAACTGACTGGTCCCACAGCCAGTGGGTTAAATACCCTGAAGACCTTTGAAGTCTACATTTTTAGGCAGCATGTATAGAATTAATTTTCTGATTGATTCTGTAAGTTTGAAGTTCTAAAGAGCAGGATTTTTTACATGTAGGGGAAAATCTATAAGCATTGTCTGGTTAAATGAACCTTACCAAGATGAAAGTCATCAATGGCAAATCCTGTAACACAGATTATTCTAAGCAATAGAATCTAAACAAAAAGTCAGAGATTATAATTATTCTGATTAGTATTTACTTGTAAATTTTAAAAATAAACATGATAAATAGATTGAGATATGATTTGGCATGATCTTTAGAATCACATTGCACAAAATAAATGCTCAATAAGCATTTGTTAAATTAAATCCATTAAATATCATGAAACTGAGAAAGCAAGCATTACTGACAAGTTTCCATTGATTGGATTTAACATGATTGTTTTTTATAAACATAGGAATAACAATCAGTGACCATGGGTGATTATCTCTCTGCTTCTCAGTATTCTCTTAACCTTATTGGTCACATGTTGCTTTTATTACAATACAAATTAAAAATCAACAAACACTTAAAATGTCCATTAGAGTATCAGAGAATAACCAACTCATAACTAACTGAGTGGAAGCTGTACTCTAGCTATGATTAGTAGGATATAGATGTATTTCCAATAAGAGACTAAAACTCTTACTTTAAATATAATGGTATAATGGGGCAGCTGGCTGGCTCAGTTGGTAGAGCATGTGACTCTTGATCTCAAGGCTGTAAGTTTGAGCCCCACATTGGCATAGATATTTACTTAAAAAAATAAATATAGTGGTATAAGACAACTATTGACACAGACTAATTGCAAATATTCGCCACTTATCTTTTCACTCATGCACTGAAAAACTCATGAAAAAAACATAACCAGGCTCTTATTGTGGTTTATTAGCTGGAAATGTTCTCATCCTCGGAAATCTATTTTGGAGTTAGGATTGCTCCACTCCCCTACAAGTGGTAAAGCAACAGCTGCCATTTAATTAATGTGTCTGCTGACAGCTCCAGCTGATGAATACCATTGAAGTTCCCTATCAGCATCAATACTACCCACACATTACTCCAAAAGGAAATATTGATCATAGTTGCTTGATTTTGTCTTAATTTCACCATAGCTTTCTTCCCTGCATCACTTCCCCCAAATTCCAATGATGCTGTTATTTACATCACCATTCACATCTTCCAGGGAATAAAGTCCCAGTGGAACACATGTGTTCCTGGTGATGTATTGCGATGGAATCTCACCAAAATGAACACGTGAAATGCTGAGCTCAAACAGAGGAGAGGACAAGGGAGAAAACCAGATGAAAGTGACTTGTGGTTTCTCGGAAAGTGAAGAATTTTGTCCTTTTGAGAGAGAGAGATTGGAGGGAAAAAACAGAGCTTTTCTTTTTCCACATAGTATGAATGCATAGTTAAAATCCTATGACTTGATTTATGTCTGGCTTACTTTAATATCTGTTCCCAGACACTTTCATAGGAGTTGGACTTCCACAGTACTGACACTAGTTTTGTGTGAGAATTGAAGAGGATTTGGGCTGTGTGAAAGCAACTAATTATAGAGTGAAATTCACTCAGTCTGCTCATGTTGAAAAATATGTTTTGGGCTCAAGCAGGCAAGGCCCATGTATATAGCTGGAAGAAGGGCTGGAGTGGTCCTGAACTGGGAACAGGTGGAGCACAGGATCCAAATGGCATGGGATTAGGTGATGAAGGGTAATCCAAGTTGGCAGTGGGCACCAGAAGGTCTAACATAAAGTTATGGAGTGTCCTGGCATGCAGGTAGAGCATGGCTGTGTCCGATACAGGTAGAGAGTCAGCATTCAGGTAAGCATGTGAGCAGGACCAGGGAGGAGAGCAGGGGGGTGAGATTTAGGGACAGGATAGTTCTGGTGGTGGAGTAGTCCTAGAGATTCTGAGTGAGATGCCAAAATTGTAATGAAATGTCAGAATAACTAAGATGATGCTAAATCTGAGAGTACTGGGCTAGGACATTCTGTGTCCTCTTTCACATTTAATATGTAGCAATCACCCATTCACAAATATTTTAGATTCATAAGTGTCAGGCATTGAGCTAGAGATTGGAATACAACAGTGAATATTGTATTATTTCTACTCTTTAACAGGTGCTGAAGGTAAAAACAATGGCAATTTTGATGCCATGTGACCAGTGAGTAAATGGTATTGTGAGAGCACCCATCTGGTTTTGGGTAGTCAGTGATTGGTTTAGCAATCATAGGTGGGATGAAGTGACTCTTGCCGTGGGGAAGACGAACTTTTGAGGCTGAAAAGGAAATAGGGCCTGACACACAAGGTCTCAGGGAATGCAGCAGAAATGAATGTGATTAAAATTTTGAATATCTGATTTGTTGCAACAAGTCCACATAGCTTTACAAATGGTGGAGAATTTGTAAATTACATTCTTTCCACTTATATGATAATTTTAATGTTTTTTGAGAATAATGTGATGAAGAGGATGCACCCTCTCTCTATATTTTCATTATACTTAAATCTATGGTGGCCATAACAAGCCAGCCAAATATGCATCTTGTGGGCTAGAAAATTCTTGACTCTCGCCACCATCCACACTCTTTCACAACAGTGACTGCTCTTAATGTATCTAAAAGGGGTGATGACCACTTCCTATTAAATTATTTGCTTTAGGGCTTTCACAAGCTTGTGTACTTTGAAAAATTGTTACATATATTCAAACTTCACTTCAAGGGCTTAACTGCTGCTGGAGCAAGAAATCTGTGTGAATAGCCAGGAAATTTTTGAAGTGCAAGTTGGGAGGATTGCCTCACCACATATTAAAATAAATTTTGAAACCACACTCATTAAAACACTTTGGTAGTGGTGTCAGAATCAGTTCATATCCGATGAGGATATCAAGGGAAAATAATAGAAAGTCTAGAAAAACAGACACCTCCATATAAGAAGTTTGTGCTGGGAAGGAGAGACATTTCAAATTAGAAAAGAAAATACAGATTTTTCAATCAATGCATGTTGAAATAATTGAAAAAAAAAAGAAATTAATTCTCTACATTATACCTTATACCAAAATATATAGTAGATGCACCAAAAATGTAAGTGGAAAAAATGAACCTGAAATACTTGAGAATAGATAGATAGATAGATAGATAGATAGATAATAGATAGATTGATAGAGTGGGGAAGATCTTCCTAAACAAGACAGAAAATCAGTAAAACAAGACTAAAATATTTGACTCCATAAAAACTGAAAATTTTACACAGGAAAAAACCTATCTCATGAATCCAGTTACAATACAAGCAGCAAGCCAGACAAAAATATTTTTGACCCAAATAGTCAAGGGAAAATATTCTTAATATAAACAGCTCTCTTAAATGAATAAAACAAAAGAGATACAAAAGAAACATGGGCAAATAACATAGGTAAATAATTTATAATAAATGTGTGGAAAACTAACCTCACTGATAATTAAAAACTCAAAGGAAGGTAGTATTATTTCAACCGACACATTGACAAAGACTGTAAAGAATACAATGCCTTGTATAGTGAGGATGTGAGGAAATGGACACTGTACACTGCTGGTGGGAAAGTCAACTAAGGAAAGCTTCCTGAAAAGCAATTAGACAATATGTGATAAAAATCCTTATAATTAGAAGAAAAATAAGGTCACTTCCATTTTGAAAAATAGAAGAGTTAAAACACATGTGATGCTTTTGAGAATGCATTGTTTCTTTTCCTCCTATTGTTCCCAAATATTGTCTATTGACTTCTAAAAGTTTGGCAGACCTAGATGCCCTTATTAAAAAAAAAAAAGTCCACATACTTCTTCCTTAGTAGTTTGATAAGATTTTCTAGGAGAGACCCTGCTTCATCAGAGTTGTTGAAATAAGCCTGCCCAGTCCATTTTGCCTATCATCGAAGTGCCAAGTACATCTTAATGGCAATGTACTTCCTGAGTAATGATATTACCAAAACCTAACCTGATAACCAAAATGGACACACTTCCATTGACTGGATCATGAGGGTGAGGGATCAAGGAGCAGACAGATGAAGTGCTGCAAGGCAGTAAGCTTTATGAGAAATGGGGAAGCTGAGACCCAGAAAGTTTGACTTTCTCAAGGTCATATAGCTTATTAACTCAGGTGTATGAATTCACAGATAAGGCACAGTATTGTGCAGCCTATCTTTCTGGAATTCAGAACATGACCTGTGTTGGATTATTTCCCTAGATATCTGTTGTATAAGAGATCAGGATTTCTCTGTCTCATCATGTCCTTGGCACCTCCAGATGTTGGGCTTTTTGGAACATCAGCAACTCTCCTCATCAATTGTGCCTGTCATTCCAGGAGATGGAGGGAGGCTAGTTCCAGAGTGGTGTGTGGTGTGCATGTGTCCTGAGAGGGGTCTTGTGAGGCTGGGACATACTGCAAATGATGCCTAGCTGCTTCCCACTCACTGGTCTGAGAGCAGGGGCATTTTGTGAATGGGTCAGGAGAAGTGATGTGAGTGATATCTCACCCGAGACCTTGTGTGCTAGCATTCTTGTTCTTTCTTCTGGGAAGCCCTTTTTTTGGAAGAAGCCACTCCTGAAAGGTTGCACAGAGGGAAGGTAGGCACTAAACATTCTAAACCAAGCTGATTATCTGGATCATCTCTTGCTGTTTGGTCCTGCAAGATGTGCTGAGATAAGCGGTGGTGCTTATCACTTCGCTTGTCCTTCCAGGTATTCTTCACACACTGGGCTTAAGCAAAAGAGTTCCCTTCTCTCGTACTCACACATGAAGAGGAGTGAGACCAACATTACGGGAATACATTTTATGGTACTTCACTTGGCTCACTTTACTGCTTTTCACAGATATTGTGGTTTTTTATTTTATTTATTTTTTAAATTTATTATTATTATTATTGTTATTATTATTATTTTACAATTTGAAGGTTTGTGGTAACCCTGTGTTAAGCAAGTCTACTGGCACTATTTTTTCCCAACAGCATCTGCTCACTTCATGTACTTGTGTCTCATTTTGGTACTTCTCACAATATTTCAAACTTTTTCATTTTCAGTATGTTTGTTATGGTGATCTGTGATCAGGGATAATGGCTCCCTAAATGCTCAGATGGTGGTTAGCATTTTTTTTTTAGCAATAGAATATTTTAAATTAAGATATGCTTTTGGGGGGTGCCTGGGTGGCTCAGTCAGTTGAGCGTCTGACTCAATTTCAGCTCAGGTCATCGTCCCAAGGTTGTGGGATCGAGCCCCACGTCAGGTTCCATGCTGAGTGTAAAGCCCGCTTAAGATTCTCTCTCCTTCTCTCTCTCTCTCTTACCTTTTGTCCCTCTCCCCTACTTGCATGCTCTCTCTCTCTTTCTCTCTGAAAAAAAGATATGTATTTTTTAAAGACATAATGCTATTGCACACTTAATAGATTACAGTATAGTGTAAACATAATTATAAAATTATGTTTTAATTTTATAAACCAAAGAATTCATTTGATTTACTTTATTGCATGATATTTACTTTACTGTAGTGGTCTGGAATGGAACTTACATTATCTTCGAGGTATGCCTATATATACAATTCTGTTAATTAGAATTTAAGTTGAATAATAGCAACAACAGTGGTTTATTTCTAACTTCTTTCTGGTGATTGCTAGACCAAGGAATTTAACAATGCATTATTAGGGGTGCTTGGGTGACTGGCTCAGTGGTTAAGCATCTTACTCATTTAAAAAAAATTTTTTTTAACACATATTTTTTAGAGACCGAGAGAGACAGAGTATGAGCAAGGGGAGGGACAGAGAGAGAGGGAGACACAGAATTCGAAGCAGGCTGCAGGCTCCGAGCTGTAGGCACAGAGCCCAATGAGGGGCTGGAACTCACAAACCAGAAGATCATGACCTGAGCTGAAGTTGGACGCTTAACCGGCTGAGCCACCCAGGTGCCCCAAGCGTCTTACTCTTGATTTCAGCTCAGGTCATTATCTCACAGTCGTGAGATGGAGCCCTGTGTCAGGGCGTGGAGCCTGCTTAAGACTCTCTCTCTCTTTCTCTCTCTCTCTCTCTCTCTCTCTCTCTCTCTGTCTCTCTCCCTTCCCTGCAGGCTCTCTCTTCCCAAAAAAACAAAACAAAACTATACAAAACAAAAAATAAACAAAAAACCCACTAATGCATGATTCAACAAATTCATCATATTGTCCATTTCTAGCCCTCTGTTCATTAAACAGCCAAGCCAATGATATTCTCTTGTCCTTGCTTCATATTGTTCTGTATTTACATTCTTATATACTCACTGTGATCATGGGAATTCTCTTTCTTTCCTCTTCTTCCCTTTCCACATGGGTTCAGACCTTGATATGTGTGCGTTTTTTCCTCTCCCTCACATGAGGGCCATCTCCTTCAGGCTTTCTAACCAACTTTCTGTACTTCCTGGGCTTATTCCTTATTGTCTCCTCTTTTTCTTCTTTTGAGAACCTTCTTTCTATTATTCCTTCTGCTTCAGCCAGTCTTTCTTTTTTTTTAATTTATTTTTGTTTTTTTTTTAATTTACATCCAAGTTAGTTAGCATATAGTGCAACAATGATTTCAGGAGTGGATTCCTTATTGCCCCTTACCCACTTAGCCCATTCCCCCTCCCACAACCCCTCCAGCAACCCTCTGTTTGTTCTCCATATTTAAGGGTCTCTTATGTTTTGTCCCCCTCCCTGTTTTTATATTTGTTTTGCTTCCCTTTCCTTATGTTCATCTGTTTTTTCTCTTAAAGTCCTCATGTGAGTGAAGTCATATGATTTTTATCTTTCTCTGACTGACTGATTTCGCTTAGCATAATACCCTCCAGTTCCATCCATATAGTTGCAAATGGCAAGATTTCATTCTTTTTGATTGCCAAGTAACACTCCATTGTGTGTGTGCGTGTGTGTGTGTGTGTGTGTGTGTGTGTACACACCACATCTTTATCTATTCATCCACTGATGGACATTTGGGCTCTTTCCATACTTGTTGGTAGTGCTGCTATAAACATGGGGGTGCATGTGCCCCTTCGAAACAGCACACCTGTATCCCTTAGATGAATGCCTAGTAGTACAATTGCTGGCTCATAGGGTAGTTCTATTTTTAATTTTTTGAGGAATCTCCATACTGTTTTCCAGAGTGGCTGCACCAGCTTGCATTCCCACCAACAATGCAAAAGAGATCCTCTTTCTCCGCATCCTTGCCAACATCTGTTGTTGCCTGAGTTGTTCATGTTAGCCATTCTGACAGGTGTGAGGTGGTATCTCATTGTGGTTTTGATTTGTATTTTCCTGATGATAAGTGATGTTGAGCATTTTTTTCATGTGTTGGTTGGCCATCTGGATGTCTTCTATGGAAACATGTCTATTCATGTCTTTTGCCCATATCTTCACTGGATTGTTTGTTTTTTGGGTGTTAGTCTGACAAGTTCTTTATAGATTTTGGATACTAACCCTTTATATGATATGTCGTTTGCAAATATCCTCTCCCATTCCGTTGGTTGCCTTTTAGTTTTGCTGATTGTTTCCTTCACTGTGCAGAAGCTTTTTATTTTGATGAGGTCCCAATAGTTCATTTTTGCTTTTGTTTCCCCTGCTTCAGCCAGTCTTAGAGAATCTTTCAACATTCATGTACATGAAAGTTATAGAAATCAAGATACTTTTATTTTATTTTATTTTTTTTAATTTTTTTTTTCAACGTTTATTTATTTTTGGGAGAGAGAGAGACAGAGCATGAACGGGGGAGGGGCAGAGAGAGAGGGAGACACAGAATCGGAAACAGCCTCCAGGCTCTGAGCCATCAGCCCAGAGCCCGACGTGGGGCTCAAACTCACGGACTGCGAGATCGTGACCTGGCTGAAGTCGGACGCTTAACCGACTGCGCCACCCAGGCGCCCCTCAAGATACTTTTATTAATGTTATAGAGAAAAATTTGTTACCAATAATTAATCTTCAACCTCAAGATTTATTATCAATTCCAGTCAAAACTGTTAACCCCACTCATTCTCTAAGAAATATACACTTTGGAGGAGGGACCTGCCATTTTTTCTAGATTATTGTATAACAGAGCAGAGTTTGAAGTACAAGTTACCACTCAATGTAAGGGTCAAATCAGATGCTTGGGAACTGGAAGATTTTTTTCAAGTTCATTTATTTATTTTAGGAGAGAGAGCAAGAGAGAGAGCACGACAAGGAGGGGCAGAAAGAGAAGGAGAGAGAATCCCAAGCAGGCTCTGCACTGTCAGCTTGGGGTCCGACATGGGGCTCAAACCCATGAACCATGAGATCATGATCTGAGCCAAAACTGAGAGCCAGACACTCAAGCAACTGAGCCACCCAGGCACCCTAAGGGAACTGGAAGATGGTTTGACTTGAATTTCTTCTCAGTTTTTTTCTTTTAAAATAGGCTTCATGCCCAACACGGAGCTTGAACTTATGACCCCGAAATCAAGAGTGGCATGCTCTATTGACTGAGCCAGCCAGATACCCCTCTTCTCAGTTTTTTAAATTTGTTTTTCTTTTTTTTTTTTTAAGTTTATTTATTTTTGAGAGAGAGACAGAGCATGATCTGGAGAGGGGCAGAGAGAGAGTGAGACACAGAATCCAAAGCAGGCTCCAGGCTCTGAGCTGTCAGCACAGAGCCTGACGCAGGACTCAAACCCACAAGCTGTGAGATCATGACCTGAGCCGAAGTCAGAGGCTTAACCGACTGAGCCACCCAGGTGCCCCTATATTTGTTTCTCTATTCTGGAATTTTGTGCCTTAGGGGGGAATAATGTCTAATACCTGAAGAGATTGGAAGAACATGGTATGAGTACCATGAATGTAAAGGTATTTAATATACTCAGAAAAGGTCAGAATCTTGGTTACATAAAGTCCTCAGCTAAATTCCAAAAAATTTTCATAAGTGCTTTATTTAAAGGATCATTATAAATTGTAGATTTAAAATATATATGTGGAATTGATTGAACACAATTTTCTAAAATATTCTTGAGAAGATTCTATATAATGATGGTGTGAAATTGCTTTTTGTAAAGCCCAGCTTAGTTTCCTCATTAAGAGTGGTTGATGTATTTGTTTAATTTGGTTCAATCCAAACTAAAGTTTAAAGTTAACATATAACCTCTTATGCTGCATATGATCTGGACCTAACTACAAAAGCAATTGTCTATGTATTTTTCTGTTTAACAGCCCAATTAAAGAGAATGGCAAACTAGAAATAATATCATATTTACTAAGATAAAAGTTGGTTATTTTAAAATGACTTAATGGATTAGTTCACATAGCCAAATAGATAAGGAATATTCCACTTAAATTCAAAATTCAATAAGATATTATCTGGAGGTCATAATGCCAAAATTGTATGGATGTGTGTATGTATGTAAGTATGATGTATAGCCTACCTTCTTCCATAAAAGATTTAAAAGGTTATCATATAGATTTGATAGGGATTGTTATGCATTGTCCCAAATAAAACTATAATGTTGCTATATTTTTAAATAAAACATTTCTTGGCTAGCAAATGCATGGGCTTTTTGCTTTCCCTAAAATGCATTTGTTTTGTTTATTTTTTTTTAATTTGATACAATCACAAACTTAACAGAAAAGTAGGAAGTACTTTTTCTTCCTGAACCATTGGAGAATAAGTTTCAAACATGATGTCCCATCACCCCCAGTTCTTTTTCTTTTTAATGTTTGTGTATTTATTGTGAGAGAGAGAGGGCACTCACCTACATGCATGCAATTGGGGGGAGGGGCAGAGAGAATCCCAAGCAGGCTGCATGCTGTAGTGCAGAGCTGCATGGGGGCTTGATCTCACCTACTGTGAGATCATGACCTGAGCTGAGATCAAGAGTTGGATGCTCAACCAAGTCAGATGCTCAACTGACTGAGCCACCACCAGGTGCCTCTCCCATCACCCCCAATTCTTTTTTTTAAAGTTTACTTATTTATGTTTGAGAGAGGGAGTTGCACCAGTGCACATGGGCTCATGCCCGTGTGCAAGTGGGGGAGGGGCAGAGAGAGAGGGAGAGAGAATCTCAAGCAGACTTTGTGCCGTCAGCGTGGAGCCCAGATGTGGGCTCAATGGACCATGAGATCATGACCTGAGCTGAAATCAAGGCACACTGGCTGGCGATCTACCCCCAATTCTTTAATGTACATTGCTACAACAAGGATATTTTCCAACATAACTATGACATCAACATCAAGATTAGGAAATTAACATTGATACATTACTACCATCTAATCCTCAGGACTCATTCAAGTTTCCAGTTGGCTCAGCAATGTCTTCTATAACAAAAAGATTTATTTCAGAATTACATATTGCATTTAATTGTGTCTCTTTAGTTTATTTAACTCTGGAACATTTCCTTAGTTCTTCCTTGGCACTTTTGAAGCTTGCAGGCCGTTTGTTTTGTAGAATATCTTCTCATTTGGGTCTGATGTTTCCTCATGATTAGATTTAGGTTCTACAGCTTTGGCAAAGCATTTGTTTTTAATGTCCCCAAATGTCTTCTTTGATACCAGAATTATAACTTTATTGACACAAGAAGGCTATAATATAAATTTAGATTTTCATATGATTCCATCCTCTGTAACTTCAACATCATTTTTTACCTTTATCTAGCCTGTTTTGCTGCATGTGTTGTGGTAGACAGTCTCACCATTTACTGCCTTTGGTGGTCTGACTCAGGGTTTCTCAACCTCAACATAATTGACATTTTATGTTGGATAATTCTTTGTTGTGGGGGCCTGTCCTGTGCGTTGTAGGATATTTATCCTTATGTATCATTAGCCTCCATCCACTAGACACTGGTAGCATTTCCCATTATAAGGTGTGACAAGCAAAAATGTATTTAGACATCGCCAAATATTTTCTGAGGCGTGAAATTGTCCCTGGTTGAGAATTCCTGGAGTAGCACATTTCTTTCATTGGTCTGACTGTTATTGGTATTCAAATCCTCATGAAACAGAAACAATACTTCAGGCAGTTTCTTTTCTTCTAATTGAGTTCCATCTTTAAAATCTAATCAGAATATTTTATCACATTCTAACAATGGTATTCTCTCTAAATACTAAATATGCCTGTTCTCACTTAGTTTCCAGTGGGCCCTTGGCAGCACATGAGACTTACTTGACTTAAGGTACCAAAACAAGACTTTTTTGGTGTTTGTATCTCTTTAAACCTTGTGTATCTTTCAAAGTCTACTAAGAAAACAAAAGCAGATACCTCATGCTTTCCTCCATAGTAAATGGGACTTTCTACTTCCATTGTTCTCTTCATTCCTTAAGGGCACTTATTGTTTGGTCTATACATTTTAGCAAGTACTTATTTTCGGTTTAGCATTTGCTTTTATGCCTTTTTGTTTGCTTGCTCATTTTCAACTTACTGTTTTGTATTCCTATCTCACTGGGGGCTCTTGAAAGCAGAGACCTACCTCCTTTGTGTTCTCCACAATTCTGACATATGACTAAACTATGTGGAGTGAATACTCAATAAATATGGGATTCAATTCAACTGCTTTTGCCAGAAGTGGTTAAGAATTGTGTTTTTTGGAATACGATAGATTCCCACCAATCTTACCTCTCGAAAGTGCAGGAGAGGTAAGATTGCAGGAAAGAAACTTACTTAACATGTATCAGCTTTTCGAGTATTTTCTATTTGTTAGTTAGCCTTAGTATTCTCATGAAACAAATGGAAGTGCTATCTGTTCTGTTCTGTCAATGGAAAGGTGGGCTTATCTCCTGTAAACGATGTTACATGGTAAATACTCTGACTCAAACTGTCCTACTTTGAGGGGTTCTTTTCCCCTCCACAGTTTTTTCATTTTATGAACAAAATTGTGGCCACGTGCTTCTCAACAATTTCAGAATATATATGTCAGCACTTGAAAGTTACCATCATGACCAGCTGGATTTTTCTGTCACTTGGTTAAGTTTGGTTAATTATAACGTATTATGGTTTTTTTCAGAAGCAATTTTTACCTTTCACCAAGTCCAGGATGCTCATTGTTTTATTGACTATAGAAATGATAAGATATTTCTCCAAATTTTGACAAATACAGGTATCATATAAGATTTAGTTGTTATCATGGTCAAATACTTGGTCAGAAATATATTTGTCAAAAAACATTATTTTGAGTTTAGTGAGAAAAAGACACTTTATTAAAATTAACTACAAACCCAAGCAATTCTCCCAGTACCAAATTGGCAAGCTTCCTTTCAGTGCCTGTAGTATTTTGTAATAAGTATTTTTTGAGGTAAAACCTAGGTGTAAACGTAAATATGTTTAGTTATTCCAAATGCTCAGTAAATAAATCTGATGAAATTCTTTTTTAATAAGTAATGAAGTTGGTAAGAAAATGTTCTAAGAACATACTGTTGAATAGCTCTTAGTATTTTAATAAACTTAGATGAACAGATATATTCTCCAAGATGGTATTTTTTTTTTATGTAGCATTATGCAATCTTAAATACAAACCACTATTGTTACAAACATAGTGATTGCAGAAATATATCTTACGCAGGCTTGGGGCTTAGGCTGGTTGGCCAGTGCTGTACCTGGAAAATGAATCTTCCTGATCTTGCAGTAAACTCAGAAACAGGCCTGGTGGTCACCAATCACACCTGTGCACACATAGTCATTCCTCTAAGACTCCAAAGCAGATTGGAAGAAATAGCACATTGCCAAGTTCAGTCTTCAGGTTGTATTTTTTTTTAAAGTTTATTCATTTTGAGAGAGAGAGAGAGAGAGAGAGAGAGAGAGAGATTGAACAGGAGATGGGCAGAGAGAGAGAGAGAGAGAATCCCAAGCAGGATCTGCACTGTCAGTACAGAGCCCGACTCGGGGCTTGAGCTTACAAACTGTGAAATCATGACCTGGGCTGAAATCAAGAGTTGGAGGTTTAACCAACTGAGCCACCCAGGCACCCGTTCAGGCTGTATTTTTATTTTTCTTTTCTCTGCAACTATTCCAATATTTCCCTATCTTTGTAACTAAAGTTTACATTCCTAAGGGAAGGGAGTGAAAGCAAGAGGGTAGAAAATACCTTTAGAGGTAGCAAATGGAAACATGTTAAATGACCCCCAAAAGAGCTAGACACCTCTAGAGGGATCCAAGACCAGGAAATTTGGTGCAGTCAGTAGGAGAGCTTCTGGATGCCCTGCCCTGCACAGCAGTCTTCAAACTCTTAAATTTCTGTATTCTTCACTTACATCAAGGAAGTTAAAGGCCCATAAATCCTTTGTTTGTCCTTAAGATTTTTCTAAAATTAAACCACCTTTACATTTGGAGGCCTTAGTGGTGATTAAAATTTCTCCAAGAAACTGTTGTATTAAGGCAGGGAAAGCACTTAAGATTCAGTTTCTACCTATATATTTGGCTTTTGTTTATTTTAAATGGAAATGGGTTTTGAGAGAGGCTCCATTACTTTCTTTTAAGTGTAATATAATGAACTCAAATGCTTCCATTTTAATTTTAAAAATCAATTTTCTACTTATTACTTTTCCACTGCTGATAAAGAAGTTTCTTTTTCTTAAAATTCCATTGAATATTTAGTCATTTTCATTTGGATTTTGCTTTCATTATTCATTTATTTGACATTATTTTTAAGGACCTACAATGTTATTGTATCATAAATAGGCACTGTGGGGGTAGCAAAGAAAATTCAGATATAATCCTTCCTTGAGGTCTTCTATAAAGTTAAAAACAACACATGATCTCAAGTTTAGTCAGTTTGAAAGTAGCCAGACCTGATTTCATATCCAGACTCTACAGACTGAAAAGGCTTATGCTCTACTGCTCCCACGGTTTTCCCTCTAGAGTATAGACTTTAATTAGAAGGGTAAAAAAATATTAAAAGAGTTGATGAGAAAAGAAAGGTAAAAATATGGTTAAGAGACTTTGAGATTTGGAATGTGCTGTTTCTTTCAATCTTTGTGGGGCTTGAGATGGGGTTTTTGGAAGAAGTAAGATTTATGATGTACTTTATATTATGTCTCTGTGACCAATATATGTGTCGTGGAGATAATTTGATGCTTTTAGTTCTTTAAATATTGCTTCTTAAATAAATCCATTCAGTCCATTAACCATAGTTAATGTTTTCCCACTGGTTTGTACATGTCATAGCTAAAGACCAATGTAGACTAACAGGGAAGGAGAAAGAAAAATTAGTACATTCATGAATTATTCTCTGTTCTCACTTTAGACAAGTTAATTTTCCTTAAATTATCAGGTTCTGTCTTAATCATAGGCCACTTGTGGTTATCAAGAAATAAATGTTTATATACTTGGCCTTCACAGTTTTACATTTCATACTAAAAGCCCAATTCAATTCATCCTTCAACACTCTATCACAAAACAGTCAATGTGGGAATCAAAATTCTAAAACATGGATAATTCTTAATTATAAAACTTTTCTTCCAATGAATATTGAACTAAGACTGAAGAAAGACTATTCTGTTAAATTAACATTCAAATGTTATAATTGCATTAAGGGGGTGACTCTTGTTTCCAGAGTAATTATATTAGAAATTACAGAGCATTTATGTCACCACATCCTGGATGGGTAATTCAAAGTTCACCCAAAAAACAGCCACAAAAAATATAGGTCCACCCAAGATTACCTTTCATTTTTTAAGACTAGAAGGATATGGTGTAACATGCAGTTTCTTTTGATTCCCTAGTAGTATGAATAAAAGGAAGAAGTAACTTAAATAAAGGAGGAAATATCTTAGTCTGTTGTTTCACTGACTTTACTAACTTTAAGCAACTTTGCTTACAATACTTCACTATAACTTCATCACTTGTTTTCCACATGTATGACACATATTAAAAATAATTTGTACATGAGGGGTGCCTGGGTGGCTCAGTTGGTTAAGTGTCCAATTATTGATTCCAGCTCAGGTCATGATCTTTCCATTCATAGGATCAAGCCCTGTGCCAGGCTCTGCACTGACAGGACAGAGCCTGCTTGGGATTCTCTCTCTCTGCCCTTCCCCCACTCATATGCATATGTTCTCCCTCTCTCTTTCTCTCTCAAAATAAATAAACATTAAAAAATAATTTGTATATGAACAATAATTTAAAATTACCTTAGTAATGGATTCTTATTAAAAAACTAGAATTTAACAGATTAAACTGAAGTACTCTTTGTTCCCCTCTCCAATGCCTTCTACCTTAGTCTTCTCTGCTGGAAATGGTCACTATTAACAGTGTCTAATATGCTTCCAGACCTTTCTCTGTGGGGATAGAAAAGATATGTATTTGTGGATATATTTTAATATAAATAATGTATCTTTTATTTTGCATAACAATATGGCTTAAACATTTTTTCATTTTAGTAGATGTAAGTTTGCTTCATTTTAGAAAATTATAGCATGGTCTTCCATAGAAAGGGTGCCGAATTATTTATTTAGTCATTCCTGTTTTTATTAATATCTAGGTTTCTTTGAAGTTTTCACTGTTACAGATAACACTGCTGTGAAGCTCTTTATACATGCCTCCTTGGGCACACAGGTCAAGTGTCTCTCTGGGGTAGATATCAACAGTAGAACTTTAGGGTGATGAGTTGCGCAAGATGACCTCTTCAGTGCTTATGTCTATAGACCCTCCAACTGTGTCTGAGTATACCCACTGAATTTGAATTTCCTCCATTAAAGTGGGGTTGAACACCAGTTTATATAGCTCGACCATTTTTATGATTTCTTCTGTGAATTACTGTTTATATTCTTAGCCCGTTTTCCAATTAGATTAGTTCTTCTTTCTTTAAACGATTTGTTAATTCTAATTCTTTGTTGTTGTACATGTTGCTCATCTTTTTACTTTTTTTTTTAATTAAAAAATGTTTATTTAATTTTGAGAGAGAGTGTGCAAGTGGAGGAGGGGCAGAGAGAGAGGGAGACACAGAATCTGAAGCAGGCTTTAGGCTCTGAGCCGTCAGCACAGAGCCTGATGCTAGGCTCAAACTCACGAACTGTGAGATCATGACCTGAGCTGAAGTTGGATGCTCAACCGACTGAGCCAACCAGGAGCCCCAACATCTTTTTACTTTTAAAGTGCTTTGGTCATCAGGTGTTTAAATTTTTATGTAGTCAAATTCATTATATTTACTTTTAGAACTTTTGCTTTTTTGTGTATTATTTCAGATGGCTTTCCTGACTCTAGTCCTATACATATATGCCCACATTTTCTTCTAATAATTTCTTACCATTTAAAAATTTAAGTCCTGATTACAATTTTGTGAGAGGTATAAGTAAAGATGTAACAACTTTTTAAAAATATTTATCCAGTTCTTCTTATCAATTTGAAATGTGATACTATTTTTTTCTCAATGATTTGAAATTCCATTTTCTTCATGTTTCGTATATATGAATATATAGATATGCATATACATACATTCATATTTATCCTCTTAACAAAAACGTTAGGTTAATTCCATGGTTATTCTTTATTTGGCAGAGAAAATGAGGCATAGAAATAGAGTAACTTGTCTAATGACACATAGTCATGTGGTGGTGAAACAAGAAATCCAACTCAAGGGTCTGGATTTTACAGTCTGTGAGCTTACCGACTACAATCTATAAAATCCCTTTTTATGTGGGTCTGTTTCTGGAATCTATTCTGTGTCTTTAAACTACTTGTATAGTGTTGTATTAATGTCATGTAGTCCTAATTACCATAGATTTATAATATGTTTGATGTCTGTTAGGGAAAGTCCTTCTTTTTGTATTTCTTTTTCAAAAGATGACTTTAGGGGTGTCTGGGTGGCTCAGTTGGTTAAGCGTCTAACTTCAGCTCAGGTCATGATCTCACAGTTCATGGGTTCAAGCCCCCTGTTGAGCTCTGTGCTGATAGTGTAGACCCTGGAGCCCACTTTGAGTTCTATGTCTCCCTCTATCTCTGCCCCTCCCCTGCCCCTGCTCACACTCTGTCTGTCTCTCTCTCAAAGATAAATAAACATTAAAAAATTTTTTAAAAAGATGACTTTAGTTACCATTGTTCATCCAATCTTCTGTATACATTTTAGTATTTTATAAAAGATTCTATTTGTATTTTGAGAAAGATTGCATTGATATTATACATTAATTTGAAAAAGAATTTACATTTAAAAAGTATTGAGGTTTTTATCTATGAATGTGGTATATTTTTTCCTTTATTAAGGTCACCTTATGTTTTTTCAGTTAACTTTTATAATTTTTTTTCCATAGAGGCTTTTTTTATTTCTATTAATTTTACTCCTAAGGACCTTATACTTTAATGTCTGTTGCTATTGGGAATGTGATTTTTTCACCAGTTATATTTAAAAAAACCACTGAAGTTAATGTACAGCAAAGTTGTTCATCTTTTATGTTGACTTTGCATTTTGCCATCTTGCTGAACTTCCTTCTTATTTATAGTAGTTTTTCATTTGATTATGTTTAATTTTCTAAGTAGATCATCATGTTTTCTGAAATTAAAAGTAGTTTTTCTCTGATTTTCCACTCTTTATACCATTTAATATGGCTTTACTTATTTAATTCCATTGGCAAGGACATCCAGTATGATGTTAAATAGTAGCAGTGTCATTCTTATTTTGTTCCTGACCTTAAAGACAATATTCCCAATATCATGTTTACTGTATTTTGGGGGAGGGGGTAGATACCTTTTGTCAAATTAAGGAAGTTTCTTTTTGTTCTTAGATTTTATACACACACACACACACACACACACACACACACACACAGTCACATATATATCTCCACAATTGAGATTTTGGTACATCATTTGAATTATTTTTTTCCTGATTCATATGAATTATGTTAGTGAATTACATTTGTTGTTCACTATTAGAAAAATCTATCTTTGTATCCCTGAATAAAACTTGCCTGATCATAATACATTATTTTTTAAATAGATTGCTGAATTTACATTTCTGATATTTTTATTTAGCATTTTTGCACTGATGCTTGTGAGATTGGCTTTTAGGTTTCTTTCCTTATGCAGTCTTGTTTTGAATTTTTAGAAAGCTTATAACACATACCTAAATGGTTTAGTGGCTTCTCATATTTTTCCATTCTTATTTGTTTAAAATGTGAATTTTTAGTGTTTTAAAAGCATTGGTAAGAGTTGCCCATGAAATATTGTGGGCCTAGTAATTTGTGGGGGAGGTTGTAGATTTGAGTACTTCTTTTTCTGCCTTTTTTGGATTGATTTAATTTTCTTCTATTTTTTCTGATGGTATAAATTATAAATTGTAATTGTGTTTTTCCAGTAATTACTATTCAATTTTTAACAAATACAGCTAAAATATATTCTCTAATAGTATCCAGAGTTAATTAGTGTTTTTCTACATTTATTGAACAAAACAAAATTTCTATATGTTTCCATTTTACTTGAAGCATTCCCTTTCATTACCATTTCCTCCCATGTTGAAATCGTTTGGACTTTTAGTTCTACGTTGTTATTTTTAAAATTGTTATTGTTGTTGTAAAAAATAACATTTAAATATAATTATTAATGTTATTTAATGGATTTCTTTTTCACCATTGCTTCCTTATTACTATATTAATTTTTTATTTTGGATGGCATAATTATTTCAAAGGTACTACAGATGACAAACGTACTTGTTCTTTCATGTTTCATTTTTATCTCGAATGATAGTTTGGTTGGGTATAAAATTATGGATTTAACACTTTTTTTCTTGCTCTTTTATTTCATTCTTGCATTATCAAGGAGATTCTCTGTAGATCATTGTTTTTTATTTTTCAAAGATCTTTAGATTTGTTTCATTTGTTCTTGGTCTTCTGAAATGTTAATATAATGTTTAAGTGTGGGTTTTAAAAATTCAGCTCACTCAGCACTTGGTTAGTCCTTAAACTGTGACAAATGTATATATTACCTTCTTTCATTCCCCCTAATATCTCTTTAGGCACTCCAATTATATGGATGATTCAATTTTGAGTCTATTTTACTTGATTCCTAACTTTTATTTTATACTTTATATCCCTTTATCACTTTTATTGCATTTTGGAAGAAGTTTTTGGCTTAACATTCTAGTTCAGCAATTTGTTCTTTGACTATTCTATTCTTTGACCCACTTATTGAATATTAGACTTCAATGATCAAAACTTTAATAGTTGTACTTTTTAACTCATAATTTTTTAATGGATTTAATATCCTCTTGAATAGCTCTATGGATATGAATTATAGTTATTCTAAAGTCCTAATGTCTTCATTAGTTTTGGTTCTTAGGTGTAAGTTCTTCACTTTTTTAAGACAAAGAACTCCATTTTATCTCTTTTTAATAATATTAGCCTTTCTCCAATGCTTAGTGATTCCTAACTGTTTTTGTAGCTGAGTCTTCTTGTTTGGCAGTCTGTTCTCTGTATTTCTGCAGCGCTTAGAGACAGGGGCAGGATTTGCTGCTGGAACTTGTATTTCAGTCTGTTCTCAAGAGTATGTGGGAAGGATAGGGCTGCCACTGGGCAGGATGCTTTGGAAGCTAGATTCTGGTGAATGAGGGGATATCTCTTTCCTCTTGGGTAGCTCCAGCCATCCAGGGTATCTGGGATGCTCCTTTGTTTCTTTGAGATAAGCTCCAATACCCATTGTTTCCAGGTGAAGTCACCAACTTATGTTGCTGCTCTTTGATTCAAAATGTGGCCCAGGTTGATAGAGGGCAAGTGCCCAGTTTCACCTTGGCTGTTCCTGCTACTGTCCTCTAACAGTAACACTTGTCTGTTGTCCCAGCCTCTCTCTCGTTAATATACATTCCTAACATTTTTGGAAGCACTCTCCTGTTCTTGTTTTGAGCCATGGTTTTAAATCTTCATTCTGATTCCATCTGCTTTTTGTCTTCCAGTGTTTTCTCAACGTTATGGTCCTCCAAAGGTTGATATTATTTTCTAGTTATATGGATAAAAAGCCCTTTCTAAGATTTTAAGGATTTGCAGTGGGAAGGGGAGGCTACAATCTATTCCTACTCTACCACCTTGAAACAGAAAACAGAGTGTAATATTCAAAACCTTAGTATTATATTTTAAAAGTGAATTTAACAGACCAATTTTCAGGACTGCCATTTGTGGTTGTTTATGTTGTTTGCTGTGTGAAGTCACTGCTGAAGAGATAAATAGAGCTGAAATTGAACTCACTGTTTTTTACTATATTGTGTATCCTTGCATAGGAAAGCTTCTGCTGGGTCAAAGTTTCCTTTCCTCCAGTTTGCACAACCATGTCCTATGGGTCAGCAGTGGTTCTGGTCATTTGAGCTTTAAATTACAATATGTGTGGTGATGGTTCCATGGATGTATACTTATGTCAATACTCATTGAATTATTCACTTAAAGTATACGCAGTTTATTATACATCAATTATACCTCAATACAGCCTTGAAATAAAGTTTAAAAAGTAACAGAAATTATGTTATGTAAATAGTGAAATAGTGAAAATGTGCTATTGGATTTATAGGATAAATTCTGAATTTTTTTTATAAGTTGATATAAATTTGTATCAATAAATTGGTTGATATAATATAAAAGTTTTACCTTAGCTAACAAAATAATAATAATTATGAAAGAAGACACATTAATGAACCACATAAAGATTAGTTAACAAGATATGGTAACTAGCTGTTAATATCTTTCATGAGGAAAAGAAGTGGTACAGTTAGCGACCGGTGTTGGGCATCTTAAGGAAAGTCCTAGTTAGAGGCAGAGGGATGAACTAGAGCTGTATTGTCCAGCATAATACCCACTAGCCACTACTGAAATTTAAATTAATTAACATAAAATAAAATAAAAATCCAGTTCTTCAATTATACTAGTTGCATTTCAAGTGCTCAACACTTCATGTGACTAGTGGCTACTATACCAGACAGCATGGATATAGACCATTTCTGTTATTGTAGAACACTCTATTACACAGTGCTGAACTAGGTAATCTCTTAATTTAGGTCCTTTCCATCCAATTGTTTTATCTCCATAAATGAGTACATCCAATGTGATCTCAGATTTTGTGTGATTGTCTGATTGTCTAGTGGGACAATGGAGTATAGATACACACTAAGTACAGAATAGGTACTCGGTGACTGATAAAATTGTTGGTGAATGGGTATATGAATGGATATGTAAATGAAGATTGGCAGTGAACTCCCACTATTTGACAAAGTACTGCATTCCTTTGTCCATTCATTAATTCAACGAATATTTATCAAGTGTCTACCAAGTGCCAGGTACTATTTCAGGTGCTTGGGATATATGAGTGTACTAAACAGACAAAGATTACTTCCCTTCTGGAGCTTACATGCTAGAGGTGGGGGGATATTATAAATAATAAGCATAAATAAGTAAGTAATATCACAAATTTTAAAGTGATAAATGTTATGAAAAACAAAATGCAAAGCAGAGTAAGAGGAATCAGGAGTGCTGGGTGTGGGTAGAGAAATGAGGATTATAATTTTAAGTGAGGTGGTCAGAGTACATTTTAAATAGGGTGGTCAGAAGGTGACATCTGAGACTTGAAAGGGAATAAACCATGTGAACATCTGGAGAAAGATCATTCTAGGCAGACAGAACAGCCAAGGCACAGACCTAATTTGGGAACATGAGTGTCATGTTTGAGGAATAGCAAGATGTGTGGCTGGAGCAGAGTTAGCAAGGAGGGTAGCTGAGGAAGAGGTCTGGAAGGTAACAGATTGACAGCTGAAGTAGGGTCTTGTAGGCCATTGTAGGAATTTAATTTTTATTCTGAGAGAGTTTGGAGGAGAGAAAGAACATGATCTGACTTAAGTTTAGAAAGGCTCAATCTAGCTTCTGTGTTAAGAAGACATTGTAGTAGGACAAGGACAGAAGCAAGAGGACCACAAAATCCAGGTGGAAGATGATGGTGGCTAAGTCTGGGGTGGTAGTGGTGAAAAGTGGTCAGATCCTGTTATATTTTGTAAGTAACAACAGTAAGATTTCTGGGCGGGTTGGATGTGGATGTTGGAGAAAGGGAGTAGTCAGGTATGACTCCAAAGTTTTCAGTCTAGCAGCCAGAAGGATGGAGTCATCATTAAGGGAGATGGGGAAGGCTGAGGAGGAGGAGTTTAAGAGAAAGACCAGGAATTGAGTTTTGGACATGCTGAATTTAGGATGTCTGTTAAAGAAGTTGAGTAGGCTGCTGGATGCAAGTACAAATTTGGGAAAAGAATCTGTGATGGAAATAGTGTTATTGATAGACAAGCAAATTTGTTAATGAGCAGTAAGTTTTTGTTATATCAGAAGATATGAATTGGCTGGCTGTGAGGTGGAATAAAAATGTCATCATTTTGTTCTTACATGAACTAGGAGAATACCTGCCCATAATTTTTGCTTTGGAAACATTCACAAAATGTTTAGGCATTAATTTTGACTTGAAGAAAGGAAATGTTTCCCTGCAGGCATGGATGTTTAGTGTACAAAGGTTTCCTGTGATTTTTGCAGAAAGCACTTTAGCTTTTTTTGTTAATATCAATGCGCTATGATATATGCTAATATTTTTTCCCCAGCCCATACTATTTTTAGCAGTGAAACCCAAATTACTATACTTTACCTATATTTCATTTATCACTGCTACATAAACATTTTATTTTTAAGCTACAGGAAAGAAAATCTTACTATTAATTTAAAAGAATGAAATAATTAAACATAAGTATTTGAGCACCAGGCCAGAGTCTCATAAAAACAAGTTAATCAAAATTGTGGAGCTTTATAATCTTAAGGATGACATCAAGGATATGATTCTTGAATTCTTAAGGGCAGACGTGGAATAGCCCACCATCTGTGCCAGAATGACCTCTGTGAAGCATAATATTTCCTTTTAAATATTTAGACATCACAATATCTTTCCGCAGTTTTAATTCATAAAACATGGATTTAAAAAAATGCCACAGAAGCATAACATTTTTTTTCAGCTGCCCCCTCCTTTCTTTCTACCTTGCTTTTAACCCCTGTTAAATAAATACTCACCAGTACTAATGTGAACAATTCTATTAGCACTTTCTTCCGTAAATATAACCATTTACAAATATCTCTGGATAAGGAAATGAAATGATAAGGAATAAGTTCACCAACTCTGAGTTAGGGTCATGAAGTTTAAAGGAACTAATATAAATAAACTAAGATAAGAAACACTAGATAGCTTATTCTGGGTTGAACTATGTTGCTTCCATAATGCTTTTACTAATATTTCTCTTCTGTTAAGACTCTTATCTTTGGCTGTTTTCCAGGTCAAACATATTGTAGTAGCCCATGTTATTATGCACAAGGATCCTTGTTTTAATGATACCCAGAAAAATGTTTAAGTTTTGGAAGTTTCAGAGGAGTCATGTGAGTTAACATAGGGAACTCTCATTCAGTCTGTTTATCTTCAGTGGATTTGCTTTCTTAATTGAGTAATCCAAAGCTGGAAATATTTACGTTAAAACAAAGATATTTAGCTATGTTTGCACGTGAGCATCGTTAGTTTTTTTTTTTCTTTCTCTTTAGGTTCAGCCCTACCCCCCTAGCCCCCAACACACACACACACACACACACACACACACACACACACACACACTAACCAATCAGGTTATAATGGAAGAAGATAATTCAATGCTTATTTTGCATACTGGATGCTAACTTCCAAGCAGTAGTTATGTTTAATCAATTAAATTCCTTCTTTCCATAAGAGCATAATTTAGGGAAAGGAGGTATGGAACATGTAGGGTGCACAGTAGTGAGCTTTAGTTGTGCACTGACTGTAGCAATTTTAAGATGTGCAAATGCCCCAGGTCATGATACTAAATGCAGACACTTTGGCCTTAAGGCCCTTTGCTCAGTTATGTACTTTCTTCATCAGTCTCATTTGTTTGTTCTCTACCAAAAGCCAAATATTCAACTTGACATTTGTCACATAAAATGTGCTTTTATTTTATTCTGTTGCCACTGTGAAGATCTCATGTACAGATGAAGTCATGTGACAGTAAAAAAATAAATGTCTGAGTAGCCACCATCTTTAACTCCTACCACCCACTTCCCAGATTATCCCACTAGTGTCCACCTGAATGGCTCTTGAGCCATTGTAGTCCTGATGTAGGTGGTGAAGAGAAGATGCTAGAAAGGTGGACCAGGTAAAGTGATGGTAGGTAACATGGTACATGGAACTGACCTGCCTTTGCTGAGGATCATGGGGTAACAGGAGAGTAAGAACAGAATCTGGGTTATAGGCTTGGATTGAGTTTGAGAGACATTTTTAGTGTTTAGAGTAATGGAGGAAAGAAATTTCTTGAAGCAGCTACTGTGCTAGCTATCTATGTCTGTATCTGTGTATTGATATGCATATGTACATATATATGCACACATTATATATATGTGTATATAAGATTTAATCAATTAGGATTTAATCTTATGTTCAACTATTTTTGTTATCTTCAGGGTTTCTATTGTGTTGGTATAAACCAGGATGGGCAAACTGATTGTTTACAGTTGTTACATGTTTTGGCTGAGCCAGTGTGCTTCCATTTAGCTGGGGACTCTGCCATTACAGCTGTGTGGCCCCTATCCCGGGATTCTTTGGACTTCCCCACAATCCAGGTATAAAAATGTTCAAACTGAGTGCCATGGGGCCTAGAACCTCACTTTAGCACTATGGCAGGCATCATTCTGATTGTCAAATATTTAAAATACCACTTCTGCTTGTTACATATCTGGAGGCAGGTCCTAAAGATTTGATATGCTTAGAAAGGGCAGGTCCACATGGGATTCCCTTTTGGTAGGGAGAAAGAGAAACCATAAGAAATGTTATACCAAATATGGAGTGTGAGGAAGGAGGCTGAAGGGTGTAGGCAGAGAGGTAAAGATTTACTTTCTCAGAGGCAAAGGCTGGTGAAAAGGCACTCCCAACAACCTCACCTACATCTCCATTGCCTTGGAGGCTGGCCATGCCTTTGCATAAGCCCCTATTCCCACTTGAAAGTTTTTGTAGGTGCCTTCTGTTGCCCTACCTGATTGCTCATGCCCTGTTCTTTTCTTCCACGGAGCATGTATGTCACATGCATACACTGCTGAAGTGGTGCTCAGTAAGAATTCTTGAGTGTTTGTTTTCCAGTGTGGGTATCCAGGCATCTTAGTGCATAGAATCTGAAGATAGCCTAATTTAACACCCTTATTTTGAAAATCACAGACTAAAAGAGGTCCAAAGAAATTGTTACCCATGTCCCTCAGCTCTAGGATCAGTTTCTAGTTCAGGGATGACTCGCCTACTATACCATGTGTCTTAAGCAGCAAGTTTCCTGAGGGAGATTGTATCACAATCAGGACAAACTTCTCAAATGGTTCTGTGCTTTGAGAGCAAAGTTTTTTTTTAGTTTTTCTCTTTGCTCTATGAAGGCTTGGAAAAATATTCATAATACAAGGATTAGCAAAGAAAACCTATATGATCCCATTTAAAATATGTATATGAACATAATTTTAAGCAAGGAAACATTCTATGCCTAAGTCTATAAATATTCTTCTATGGTGTCAAGAGAGGCTGTAAAAGAATAGACTTTGGAACCCAACTGCCGGGACTCACATTCTAGCAGAGCAATATTACACAAGCTACTTAACTTCTCTGTGCCTCAAATTCCTCATCTGTATAATAGGAGAGATAATTACATCACTTCATAAGGTAGTTCTGATTATTATGCAAGATGATTTAGCTTAGAGCAATGCTTAGTGCATAGTAGGGCTATATGTATTTGTTTTTCTTATTATTATAAATTTTTATGGGCTGAGGTTCTTTACAACCCAGTTTAAAGAGTAAAAAAAACCCTGATTTCGTGGAATTAGATTTGATGAGATGACTATATCAAAGTAAGATAGATACAGAGGTTCACGGTGGGGAGTGGTTTAGTAACCACTAAAGTGGTATAGTAGTGGTATAGTGGTATAGTAAACCCTACATGAGTTAAATACCCAAAAGTCTGGCCACAGAAAAAATTGAAAGTATTAAATATTTCTTCATAAATCAGCTTATTTGGGCCAGTTCTATTTTTATCAGCATGTCTTATCTCTCTTATAAACAAATCATATCCACCAAAGCTGGGAAAAAAAGGAAAAAGCCAACAAGCATTCTAATTCAACAGATTTTTTTTTTAACACTCAGAGAAGCTCAGTCTTTTATAGTGTCTTTTGACTGTATTGCCTTGGTTACTTTCTGAGCTGAGATGTATAAAAACATATAGTTATTTTGTCAGAATGGAATCTCAGAAATAGGGGATAAATTCTCATTTCCAGAAGGGGAACTTCAAACCTAGTTATTAAATCAAGCCATAGTGGAAAATGAAAATCATTATTCATAATTATATTCCCCTAAGATAACTGAAGTTCTAAGGTAATTACGCCATAAAATAACTTGTTGATACCAAATTCTCAACCGCAGAGATAATTTAATATTTAATATTAGTCCTAGACAAAATTCAGCTGTTTGCTTTAGGGCATGATAGATTTTCCTCAAAGCGAACATTGTTTCTTTTTTTAAATATGTAAATGTACATAAAATTATCTTAAGTCATAATAAAGGTGTATAAGAGCTGAGTGCCTTTAGAATGGCAGAAGGGAGCCTAAATGTCTATCAACTGATGAATGGGTAAAGAAATTGTGGTTTATATACACAACGGAGTACTACATGGCAATGAGAAAGAATGAAATATGGCCCTTTGTAGCAACGTGGATGGAACCAGAGAGTGTTATGCTAAGTGAAATAAGCCATACACAGAAAGACAGATACCATATGTGTTCACTCTTATGTGGATCCTGAGAAACTTAACAGGAACCCATGGGGGAGGGGAAGGAAAAAAAAAAAGAGGTTAGAGTGGGAGAGAGCCAAAGCATAAGAGACTCTTAAAAACTGAGAACAAACTGAGGGCTGATGGGTGGTGGGAGGGAGGGCAGGGTGGGTGATGGGTATTGAGGAGGGCACCTTTTGGGATGAGCACTGGGTGTTGTATGGAAACGAATTTGACAATAAATTTCATATATTTAAAAAAAAAGAATGGCAGAAGGGTGGCTTCTTTCGAAGGATGTTAAATTCTGGGAGAGTACCTCCATCCCTTGTATATCTTCATATATTTGCTGAAACTTAGCAAAGACATCTTGATGGTTTAGCTAGCTTGATGTTGCCTTATGCTTCCTGAAGAAGGTTGTAGTTGTGGAGACTGTACAGATAGTTGTGGTTCTAACCAAAAACTCCCTAGACCTGCTCTAAGTTATTGGGCTGAGGAGATTTTCTATTGTCTTTTAGGTCCAGAGCCATTGACAGAAGGAATTCTGTGGACTCCTTAGTCATAGAATTACTGCCATGTCTACTGGCTGCACTGGGGCCCAAGTGCTTTTCCAAATAAAATGAAAATTAGGGCCAGGTGTCAGTAGCATTTCCTCTCTCAAAATAACATTTGATTGAAATTACTTATAATTACTTAACTTACTTTAAGTGATTAATGGAAGTATTTGGGAAAGTTGGCTTCCAGAAACACATAAGTGCTTTGAGGATTCTGAAAATTATCTTCTAATTCTCTTGAGAAAAAAAAGTGTGTGGATAACCTAAATATTAAGAGACAGAAACTATTTGACAATTGGAAGGCTGCAGTTGAAATGCATCCCTGTTAAATTAGTGGATCAAAACAACAACAACAACAACAACAACAACAACAACAACTAGAATTTATGTATCCATAAGGGAATGTGGATGTTAATATAAATAACAATGACAGGGCTGTTGCTCCAAGAGGATTTTATTTTTTTATTTTTTTAAACGTTTTTATTTATTTTTGGGACAGAGAGAGACAGAGCATGAACGGGGCAGGAGCAGAGAGAGAGGGAGACACAGAATCGGAAACTGGCTCCAGGCTCTGAGCCATCAGCCCAGAGCCCGACGCGGGGCTCGAACTCATGGACCGCGAGATCGTGACCTGGCTGAAGTCGGACGCTTAACCGACTGTGCCACTCAGGCGCCCCACCCAAGAGGATTTTAAAAAGCAATTGATTCAGAGGTTAGCTGTACCAGGCCTAGGAATGGCAACATTAATGGCAAAGTCATATTTCCTTTGAAAGGTTCTACAATGATTAAATGATGGGGCTGAGGGAACTGAGAAGGAAGAAACTCTTTCCCTAAATCTGTAATAGTATATGCCCTTCATAAATTCATTTATATATTTCATGTAAAAATTATTTTAGTAGGATGAATATTTCCTTAGTTAGATGTTGTGGTTAAAACAATTATTCCTCTTTAGTCCAGTCCTGTCAAAAATTCATACTAATAATTAATAACATGCTGAATGAATATTTTAAAAACTGCATTTTAAAAACCTCAACTCATAATTTAAGAAAAATTTTCAGTAAGCAGTGTCAGGGAATCATTGCAGACACTCACAGAAAAGAAGCAATAAAAATTGGTCTGTTAAAATAAAACCAAGCAGGATCAGAGACAGTGTATAGTGTCATTAGATTCTTAGGTCATTAGATTATCTTGGCTAGCTCTTTACTTAGATGAGCCATGCTGCTTGCTTTGGGGCCTCCAAGCAAACCTTATGTGGCAAGAATTGACGTATGAATACATTTTCAGTACACCACTTCGTGTTATTTCACAGGCCTCTGACATTTGGCCACCCCCCAAATAATCTCTAGTAGGTTTCATCAATGCCTTCATTTTCCTTTTGTAATACTTAATAACTTCTTCGGGCTGGTTTCTACTTAAGCAATTTTCCCACATCCAGGAGCCAGGAGATCCTTGAATAAGGAAAGTTAACCTCTCCTAAAGACTCAAACAATGTGTCTTTGTAGGTCAAAGAAAAAGTGGGAGCAGGGGAGAATAGACATGATTGGAACTCATTCCAAGCCAGCAGTTTTACTCTTCCCTTCCTTTCCTATAAATAAAATTAACGTTGGGGAAAAAGATTTGGAAAAATATTTGAACAAAAATTTTGTCTCGAGCCCTATACCTCCTCTTCCTCCCAGGCAGAGGCCACCCAAGGGCTTGATTGATGTTCTCTATGGGGGAAATCTGAAGGAATACACTCTTGGATAGCTTAAGTGTATCTGCTTTAGTAGGTAATATTTCCGGGCCACACAGAAATGGAACTGGTTTTCTGGGTTTGCCTCCAAGTTGACTGGATTTGAAAGTAATTAGCTGTGAGTCTTAGAGCACATTACGTTAGCTCTTCTGGGTCTTCTTTTCCTCTCTGATTAAAAGAAGAGGGCAGATTAGATATTCTCAAAGGTGATTCTAGATCAGGATTTCTCAACATTGACATTATTGACATTTTGGACTGAATAATTCTTTGTTGTGGTGAAGTGTCCTATATATTGTAGGACATTTACATCATTCCTGGTCTTTACATATGCCACTAGCATCCTTCCTTGTTCTGACACCCCAAAATGTCTCTAGACATTGCCAGATGTCCCCATGGGATAGGATGCCAGATTAAAAAAAAAAAACACAGGATACTCTGTGAAATTTGAATATCAGATAAAAAATGAATTCTTTTAAAATATGTCTGAAATATTGAATGGGACATATTTACATTAAAAACTTATTTTGATTATGTTGAAGAGTATGTTCTGACTTGGTAAATATCAGAATGTGCAAGCCATTGGGCTCTGGAGTCATACCTGGATTCAGGCCCATCTTTTCCCAGCTTTGTGTCAGGGTAATCTGTTTAACCTCTCTAAACCTTGGTTTCCATGCCTACATTTTAAAATTGTCATGGGATTAAATAAGTTATTTTATATGAAGTGCTTATAAAAAACCCTTTTTTGTTTTTTATTTGAAATTCAAATTTGACTGAGCATCCTGTATTTTTATTTGCTAAATCTGGCAACACTATCTGGGGAGGAAAATCACTTTCTCCTTCACCCCACTGAAAAGCACTGCTCTAGGGGCGCTAGGGTGGCTCACTCAATTAAGCATCGGACTTCAGCTCAGGTCATGATCTCACCTCGTGAGTTCAAGCCCCCAATCAGGCTCTGTGCTGTGCTGACAGCTCAGAGCCTGGAGCCTGCTTCGGATTCTGTGTCTCCCTCTCTCTCTGCCCCCTCCTGTGTACGCTCTGTCTCTTTCTCTCAAAAATAAATAAATGTTAAAAAAAAGAAAAGAAAAGCACTGTTCTAGGCAAACACTTTAATGAAGATGCGGTTCTATTTTCCTAGATTTTTTTGGATTAGTTACAGAGATAGGCCAGACTTTCATTAGATGTTTGGAGATGTTCTTATTTGGTTATTTTGGCATTCATTAGAAATATATGTTCTAAGGGAGCCCAGGTGGCTTAGTTGGTTGGACGACTGACTCTTGATTTAGGCTTGGGTCATGATCTAGTTTGATGCACTTTCTAAGTTTTATCTCTTGAATAATTTACATGCTATATTCATACAATTAGCATTAGACTTAATATACAGTTTCATATTTAATTCTTACTTTATATGTAATTTCCCATCAAATAAATAAACCGTAATTTCGTGGTTTGAGCCCTGCATCGGGCTCTGTGCTGACAGTGTGGAACCTGCTTGGGATTCCCTCTTTCCCTTTCTCTGCCCCTTCCCCACTCACATTATCTCTTTCTCTCAAAATAAATAAACTTAAAAAATAAAAGACAATTATTATTTTTTTAAAAAAGAAACATATGTTCTAAAAAAGAAGAAAATTTTTCAAAATTAGTAGGCTAAGGATGTCAGACCATGACCATTTCTTTCAGCCACTGATGATTTCTCTATCGGAAGACTAAGCATATGGTGAGGGTGTTGCTAAAATAGGAGATAGAGAGAGAGAGAGAAACATTTTGTTTGAAAGAATTAGACATAGTTTAGAAGCACCAGTGTAGAAGTAGATGCTATATGGGAAGTTATAACTTGGTTGAACTTGTTTTGAATTCCATATGGGAGGTGTATGAAGGATAATCTTTTCAGTGCTGAAGGCATTTAGTTTTTAACCCTGTCCTGCTTAAATTGTACCCCATGTTAGCCATAACGGAAAGTGTAAGAATTGCTGCAGGTACCTGACTCCTTCTTTCTACTCTAAGCTCGTGAGAAGTTATACAGAGAGAACAGAGTACATGAAGTCTGCATGTGGGGAAATGGATGATAAACGAAGTAGAGATTTAGGTACATGTCTGTGTTGTGCCAAACTTGACACACTCCTTTTTCAACCTGAGTCAGATTCATCCGACCAATTTAGGATTATGGCATTTTGTTTTTCGTTGGGACTTCATATTTTCATGAAAGTAAGGAATATGAGGAGGTAGCATAAAAATGAGGGACTCTTACGGATATTGGAACTGGTGAAATGTGACAGTGAAACTGTGAACCTGGAGTGCTCATTGTTACTGAAGAATAGAAAAATATTTTATCAAGAGATTTTTTTCAATGATTACGTAGGTATGGAATCAAACATTGAAGGAGACGCTGACTAGCATAAAATTGTTACTCTCATTTCCAAATTTCCAAATTGTTTGGAAAAAGAATACATGAAGACAGAGAGAATGTAGCAAAAAGATAATAAAATCTATGCTAAATGCCAAAAGAATGTTCACACATTCAGTGTTGTAGTTCAGAGGAGTTTCCACTTTCTTCTAGTACAGGGTGGCTCACCCTTAGCATTATTGACATTTTGGGCTGGAGAAGTCTTTGTTGTTGGAGTTTTCTATTCATTGTAGGGTGTTTAATAGCATCTCTGGCCTTTACTCAGAGAAGCCACTGCCTGTTGTGATAATCAAAAATTTCTCCAGACATTGCCAAATATCTCCTGGGGAAGGAATTTGCCCTGGTTGGGAACCACTGGTCTAGTATTGTGTGGGGAGACTTCCTAAAAAAGATAACATTTGAGCTGGGCCTGAGAAGATGGGTAAAGTTTTGAAAGAAAGAGGTAGTGATGGTTGAAAGCATTTTAGATGTGGGAAATGCCATACATAAAGATGCGAAGGTGGAAAAAAAATCCAGGGGAAGTTTGGAGTGTAGAGGGCAGATGAGTTTAATTATAGTTATTGTTCCTGTAGGAAATAGAATATATTTGAATAAATAAAACATATTTTCTGACTGCCTATGCTCACAGAGCCCAACAGTGTCTTGACCTTAGTAGCTGTTCAGTAATTGATTGGTGATTTGATTTGAAAAGTAATCTGTATCAGGATAAGAAAGGCCTTAAGTGAAAGTCTAAGAGATTTAAACTTTTTTTTCTGGTGGGCAATGGACAGCTCTTGAAAGTTCTTTGAGCAAGGGAATGACATGATCTTGAGAAAGTCAACATGTTCTGGAGTCCGTTTTCTCACTGGTGAGATAAAGGAGTTGGAATTGAGAGCAGTAATAGCAACCAGCTTAAAAAAATCTTTTTACTTCACATTTACAAAGCACCTTTGTCTACATTTCTAAATTGATCGCCCCTCCCCCCACCCAATATTAACTGCGTAAAAATTTTTTTCTTTAGTTATTTTTCTTCCCAAGAAACACTGGTACTTGGACATTGCAGTGGAAATGGACTTTGAATACATCTCATGCTAAGAAAAAACTCCCGCAATTTTATTTTCCTCACCCCTCAAGATGTGATGTCATTAGCGGGCTTGGGCAGCTGGTTCACCTTGTAGGCAAAGACGAAGTTGAGTGGCACTCTGTCCTTGGCAGGGAGGGGCGTAAACCTGGGCTCCTTTCTGTGTCTGGGATCAGGGTTGAAAGAATTTCCTTTTGCCTCCTCAGATGAATAAGTGGCACTGTACAAGCATTAAAAGAGCTGTCTGTCATATGAACTTGGCATTGTCCCCTCCACAATCTCTTGAAAGTCTGTTTGTGGTGTCACAGGATTAGTCCTTGACCACTCTGTTCTTTCCATTCCCAAAGAGGCAAGACAGCTTTCTTTCTACTGCTCCCACCACCCAGGTGCTCTATTTACTGCAGGATCTGATCTTGTCCCATGGACAAGTTACATAATCGAGGGTGTTATGAGGTAATACATAGCTTGGCTCTCTCTTTTTTCCAACCCCCAAAACAAACTTCTCTTGTTTCTTGGGTTTCTCAATGTCTGACTGATGTTAGAACAAAGATGAGAATAAATTAGTTGAACCAACAAAAATGGAACTTGGGTAATTAGGAGAAAACTTAGCTATGGCTAAACGTGGTTTCTGCTAATTAAAAACATTGACAAGCAAAAGATCGTCAATGTGTTTTAGATCTGGTCATCAAGGGATGAGGCCTATGGTAGAAATGTTTTTCATGCGAAGAAAAAAACATTGGGGCCTCTTGACATTCAATTAGATTTCTTGAGTTGAATCCATAATTTCAATCTGGAGTGTTTCATGCAGTTGTTTTATTAGTATTTGTGGTAGGCAGATTGGTCCCCCAAATATGTCTACAACTCAATCCCTGACTCCTGCAAATATGTTATGTTACATGGCAAAAGAGACTCTGAAGATGTAATCAAGGTTATGGACCTTAAGATGGGGAGATCATCCTGGATCATTCAAGTGGACCTAATCTAATCCCATGCATTTTTAAAAACAGAGAAGTTTCTCAAGCTGGAGGGAAGATAGATTCCAACTGTGAGAAGGATTCAATGCACTGTTGCTTGCACTGAGATATAGGGAGCTGTGTGCTCTAGGGAATAAGGGCATCCCAGCTAAAAGCCAGGAAAGAAACAGAGACTCCAGTCCTCCACCTTCAAGGACCTGAATTCTGTCAACAATCTGAGTGAGTTTGGAAGCAGATTCTTTCCCAGAGCCTCCATTAAGGAATATAATCCTGCAGAGACATTTGTTTTATTTTTGTGAGACTCTAGGACCGAACCAAATTACACTGTACTCAGATTTCTGATGCACAGAAACTGTGAGCTAATAAGTGAATATTCTTTTTAAACTATAAAATTATGTTAATTTGTCATGACAGTAATAGAAATAAAATACATTGTTCTTTGTCATTGTTTCTTTGTTGCTATCACTGCCACTGTCATAAATTATTGTGGATTTACATCACATATGATGTGGCATCAAGGAAGCTCTTGAGGGCAGGAATTTTTTTTCTCTCTTTCTTAAAAATTTCATCTCTATATCCCTAGCACCTCAAACAGTGTCTAGCACATACTATGGGTTCAATAGATATTTCTTAAGTGAATGAATAGAGCCACAAAATAATTTTCAATGTTATCCCTTCCCCAGTAGAGTTTAAAAATCTAGTTGGGGCATCAGAACCTCTGTCTGAGAAAAGAACCCGAAAGACAGGAATGTAATTTAAGTGCCAAATGAGAATATGGATGATACATACTCTCGCTTCCTAGTGCGATAGAGATGTGGATGTGTTGAGATGGCGAGAGATTGCATGGAGGAGATAGGTCTTCAAGTAAAAAGAGGACTTAAGGAAGCAAAGTAGAAGGGAAAGGACAGGAGAGAAAGGCACAGCCCCAACAATACACAGAGTAATACAAGGTGACCAGCTGGTGTGTGTACTCGCCTTGGCTTGAGCATGGTGGGAAGGCTGCTATGTCATCTGCACGTGCCTTGCTGGGAATTACTGTGCATGTTTTATAACACATTACACCTGCCGCTGGAGACCAGAGTTTCAGTTATCAACATTCTTTGTCAATCCTTTCATTTTCTTTCCTTTCCCTTGTAATAATAAGACTTCTTCATATTGAATGATGTCATATCTTACTTTTTAAAAACAAATTCTAATGCAAAAGTTACATATGTTCCATCTAGACCACTTAGGAAAAAATAAGTATAAAGAAAAAAAATCATGCACAATTTCACCAACATAAATAACTGCTGAATAGTTTGATGCACTTTCTAAGTTTTATCTCTTGAATAATTTACATGCTATATTCATACAGTTAGCATTAGACTGAATATACAGTTTCATATTTAATTCTTATTTTATATGTAATTTCCCATCAAATAAATAAACCATAATTTATTTAACAATTTCCACACTATTGGTCATCTAAGTTATTTCCAATATTTTGGAATTTGGAATCTAATACTATTATTAAAACTTTGATAAAAATTCTTGTCAATAAATTTCTGGTTGCATTTCCAATTATATCTTAAGGATAAAGTCCAAGAAGTTGGGATTATTAGATATAAATGAATGACTATTTTTTAAGGCTCTTTATACAATTTGTCAAATTACTTTGCAGAAAGAAAAGGAATTTATTTTATATGCTGCCTCATATCAATTAACATTTTTGTGAGTTGTAAGAGTGTTCATCTTACTAAACCCTTACCAGCATTCAGTTTCCTAGCTCTGTTAATGATATTTTATTTTTGTTTTGTTGTAAAATTCACTAATTTTATACATGTACTTTTTATACTGATGAAATTAAATATATTTTCACATTAGAGTGGAAATTCACTTACCTTCTTTGTGAATCACCTACTGATGCCTTTGCCCATTTTTTACTATTAGTGTTTTGTATTAACTTATAAGAGCTCTTTATATATTATTATTAATTATTGATATTTTGATTGTTACGTTAATGATCAGTGTGTTAATGATATACTTGTATACAAATACAATAATGCAAATATGCAAATAATGTTCTCATTCTGTAGTTTGCCTTTGAATTTTGTTTATAATGTTTATATAGCTTCAGCATTTCAAAGTAATACCCCAACTTAAATATCATGGCGAGTCAATAGCTTTTTATTTTAATTGCCCTAGAATATGTTGTTCTCTCTCACTCCCCACTACTCAACCCTATCCTGCTGCCCCAAAAGGAAATAAAATATCTAGTAGCATTTGGATTTATATTATTCCCAAAGTGGAGGAGATTCATTACATTACTTATATCAACTAATTCTTGAATTCAAGAGGTGTTCTATAAACATTTTGTGATTGTTTAATAAGCCCACCAATGAATTCTCTTTTAGAATAGTCATATATATCAACTTAGTAATCAAAATTATGTATATTTAATTTGGAGTAACTGGTTATCATATTGCTCTGAGTGAAATCCCAGACTCCAATGGTTATTTTGAATGAGTTAGAATTTGAGTTAAATATAAGCTGGAGTTGAAGGTATAACCACTTATTCTGGGGAGTGGCTTTGGGAGTAAGTGTCTCAGAATTTCTGCCATAGCAGTCAAATAAACATCGTTATTTTTGGAACTTATTTCCTCTACTGTTCTACTCTTGTTAAGGTTTGATCAGCTTTGTGTTTAACCATGCTACGTAGGTTTCTATTTTTGAAAGGATTTACTTACTATCTCGTTTATGTAGCAGTAGCACATAAGAATGAATCATGTTTTATTTTAAAAGAATTGAGAACAGAAATGCCAAACACATATCCTTGTGAATAGGAACTCTGATCTGTTAGTAGAGGTTGTTTGGGTGATGTGTTGAGAATTCTGGGAATGTATTCAGGCTCACCAGCCAAAGAATGCCACAATTAATTAGTGATCTGGGAGGAAGGTGTGACAAAATTCATGCTGTGTATTTACCAGCCCAGGTTAAAGTTAATTTAATTAATATGAAAGTTCAAATACAAAGAGATTTTCAAATTTATTTAGTATCTGACATGTTATCTTTGATATAAAATTACAAAGATTTTTTTTTCCTCATCTGTTTTGGAGGATGTTACTGTATTTGTAGAGAAGCTTTCTTTGGAGATAGTTTAATATTATGATTATTTTATGTTATTTTTTCTATTTGAAAAATGCTGATGAAGAATCCTGAGAAAATTCCCTTTCTTCCATGTTGACACATTGTTTGATTTCCTCAAAGGCTCAACCTTCAAAGAACAGGAAGAGGCCTGATTTGTATTTGTGACAATATACGGGTCTGTGTAAGTTTTAAAATACAGTTTGTTTTTCAGATGAAGACTTAGTACATGTAACCTTGTATGGATGTTTAACAAGGGCACAGTAGAAAGATCTTGAGTGATAAAAACAAAGATCTTTCCAAATCTTCCTTAATCAAAAACCCATACACCTGCAGAGCAAAAATAAAAAATAACTTCAACTCCTTGTAGTTCTCATCATTAACTTTCAAGCTTCACTGTCCTTTATTCTCAGACAACTAGCCTCCATCTTTTATTCTGTCCTGTGAATGTTTAAAATGCTCTCAACTCGGTAAAGCAGATCTTATATCTACAAACCTAGTGATGGAAAGCACCGAGCTCCATTTTTCTTCAAATGGTTGGTAGAACCCCACGGCTCCTGCAGTTTCCATTAGGTGACACTGACTTTATCCAAAGTTTCAAGATTTGAAAATCCAGTTCTTCACTTAAGCTAACATGCATGGTGAACTATAGTTTTCATTGAAAATGCTTCCTGCCAATTAAAAACAAAGGAAAAAGAGAAATTGCAAATAATTTTCAGGGAATTAGGTTTGCTTCATTACTAGTATTTCTGGCAGGAAAAAATAATTCTTAAAAAACAATCTTAAAACAGCGGTGCCTGGGTGGCTCAGTCAGTTGAGTGTCCAACTCTTAGTTTCGGCTCAGGTCATGGTTTCATGGTTCCCAGGTTCGAGCCCTGCATTGGGCTCTGTGATGACAGCATGGAGCCTGCTTGAGATTCTCTCTCTCCTTCTCTCTCTGCTCCTCCCCTGCACGTGCCCTCTCTCTCTCAAAATAAAAATAAAAGAAATTTTAAAAATCTAAAAACCTTTTTTCATATGTTTATAGCCATTTTCTCTCTTATCTCCCTACCTACATTGAAACCTCATTTTAGATAAAAATATGTATAGGTTCTTAGCACCACACAAATTTATAGACCAGCTATGTTCATTCCAACTTTGTGTCTCAATCATTTCTTTTTTTGACTAAATATCTCCTCAGAAAAATATGCTACTTTTTTGGAGACAAGTTGTCTCCTCCTTGAGGTTGGTGACTTCATTTGATATGACACCAATGTTAACCAAGGAAATGAGCATAAAATATTAAAAAAACAAAAGGGAAGGTGTTTTAAATCATTGGGCAGACATTTGGCACCAGCTTTTTAGAAGCAACTGGCTCAATTAGCCAGTTCAGGAAATGTGCCACATTGTGTGTAGCGAATCTGACTCTCCAAATTATAGAACTGGTAGAACGTTGTACACCCGGTTTACTTTGCTGGGGAACGTCATCCTTGGCTCATATTCAGTGAAAGATTCATCATCTTCCCAGGTGACACTGGGGCAAACCGAGGTTTAGTCTCCTTTTATTGCCAGGGAGAGATTGATGGCTGTGGGTAGAAAACTATGCAAAAGCTGGCAGTTCTAGCTGGCTGAAGCTTTCAGGTTTGTCCAAGTGAAAGTCAAGGGTGTGAACCCAGGTAAACTAAATGTTTACCACTGAAGAAGCCACCATGGGTTTGAAACCACTGAGGTGCATAGACCCATTCACAGAGAGCACACCATTCTATATAGCCACAATTTTCTCTGTGAATGACTGTGAAATGTAGGGTTAGCTCATTTAAGTTTTGGGCTAAACATGCAAGAGGCAGATTTTACCAAGATAGGTAGTGGTTACATCCACAGCATTTAATTAATAAGACACATAGTTATGTCACTGTAAAGAATTCAGGCTTGGGCTCATTAAGTGTAGGAATTTGTTATATTTTATAATGATTGTAGTTGCAAACACTGCTTTTCCATAGTGGTTAGCAAGCACATGTCTTTAGCTGTGAAGAGCGGGATTTAAGTGGTAAGTGGAACAAGGTGGGGACTCATTCTCATAAGAATCAAATTTTATCAGTGCCTCCAGAAAATAAAAATTTTGTGATTTTTGAAAACTGGGTGATTATAAGTAAATCTCTGAATTTAAGTTTTATCTTTGTAATCTAATCAGGCTGATGCTACGCTTTGAAATTAGTTCTCAAAGTACTGTGTGGCATGATCATCCTCTAAATTTCATGAGGAATATACTATGGTACATAAAAGGTTTTTGTATTTGTAAGATTCAGCAAAATAATGACCTTACCATGTTGATGGGATCAGATAGTTTGCTGTTGCTAATAGGTATTAAGCACAACAGATGGACTGTCCCAAAGGAATAAAGAAAGCAAAATGTATTGAGAAGAAAGCTGTGCAAAAATACACTGTTAATTACTTGTACTGGCAACAAGAACAGTCTTATGACTTTGCAGAATGGAATCTACAAATATGTAGGCTATGGGAAATAAACAGGTTCATTTTTTCAATATTTAGCATATATTCAGTTGCCTACAATATGCCAGGCACTGTATTAGCTGCTAGGAGTAAAAATATTTAGCAACTTGGTTCCTGCTTTCAAGAAGCTCACACATAGGGAAATAAACATGGCAGTTGCCATAGTTATATGATCAACATTCAAGGAGAGTAAAGAAAGCAGCTAAAGTTTTCCTAAGGGAACCAGGGAAGAGGAAGTAATTCCTGAGTTGACACTTGAAAGAACCACAGGACTAGTGGTAGGGAGGAGAAGGGGAGAGATCCGGAGGCCTCCAGAAAGGGTGATATGTTCAGGGAGCAGAGACGAGTTGAGCTTGATTCTTTGCAGGGAGTGGCTTGACAGCGTCTAGGTCTTGTAGCACCATAGAATCTACTTTTGGGTAATAGCAAATAAGAATCCTGAACAGAGGATTGACACAAAGACCCTTTTGTGTTAAATGTATTTTTCTGAGAGCTCTGCAGAGTATGGGGGGGGGGGGGCTGACAGTGCAGGAGAACAGTTGTGGCAGAGATGGAGGAGGGGGCATGAAGGTTGGGGTGGAAGTCAGACTACACTGGTGATAGCAGTTTCCCTCTGGCAGTCTTGGTCCTATCTGTCTCAGCTGCCACCTTATGTTGAACTGGAAGTTGATGGAAGGTCCTGTATGCTAGCCTGGTTTACTTTAATGGGTTGTAGGTTCTGAGGTACTATAAATAACAAACAAATACAAGTAAAAGTCTGAAGGGTGTACAAATTATTTTATTTTTCTTATATTTTGTTATCTGAAGTATTGCGGGACTAGAACTTACAAACGTTTTTTTCTCTACACAGTGACAGTATGTGCAAATCATATTTAATTTAAAAATGAATCTTTTAAAGTATGGGCAAATCTGTGCCGATCACATACCAGAACAGGCCCATTTAAGCTCCATTATTAATAAAAGAGTCTAATACATGAAGTGTGTGGCTGGGGATATGAGCTAGTGAGTAACAGGAGATTCACTATGTATGAATGACTATAGAGCAACTTGAAATGGTGAGGACATTATGACAAAAACTCCTCTGGGGCCTGCTAGAACTCATTTGTGGCCTTTATATGAATGAGAAGTAAGCTCAGCATGAACTCTTTATTAAACTGGTTATGTGTATTTAACAATAACAACCAGTGGTAGACTATGACCTGGCAAGTGCAATAAGTAGGATCGAAACTTACTTCAAATCAAATATTGATGGCTGGCTCAACCAGAAATGGAGACTATGAGAACCAAAGACACTCAAAGAACACTGTTTTCTTTTAATTGGGTGTGTCTCATTTGGGAACCCCAACCTGTTTAGTATTTAATTTTTAAAAATTTTTACATGTTTATTCACTTTTGAGAGAGAGACAGAGTGTGAGTGGGGGACAGGCAGAGAGAGAGACACACACACAGAATCCGAAGCAGGCTCCAGGCTCTGAGCTGTCAGCACAGAGCTCCACGTGAGGCTTGAACTCACAAACCATGAGATCATGACCTGAGCCAAAGTCGGATGCTTAACAGACTGAGCCACCCAGGCACCCCCAACCTGTTTAGTATTTACTGAACAAAATGCATCTGAAAATTAGAGGCAAGTAGTTGATTTTTTGCTGGAACTAATGGTGCATTCAGAAGAGAAGAGTCAGCATGTTAATTTTGATTTAGATAGAACTGACCATTATAGAATTGTATTTAGGGGCGCCTGGGTGACTCAGTCGGATAACCCTCCAACTCTTGATTTTGGCTCTGATCATGATCTCATGGTTTGTGAGTTCGAGCCCTACATCTGATTCCTCCTTGACAATGTGGAGCCTGCTTGGGATTCTCTCTCTTTCCCTCTCTCTGCCCCACCCATCCTCTCAAAGTAAGTCAATAAACAAACAACAACAAAAAAGAATTGTATTTGAGTCACTATGTTCACTATTATATCTATTATTACCTCTACTGTCTGTTAAGCTCTTTCTACACACATGGCATGTGCTGAGAAATCGCCACTCAGTCTTTCATTTTGTCTCTCCAAAGCTCAAGTGGTAGTCATATGTTATTAGTATCCCCATACTCAAGTAAATCTGAGGCTTTGAAACGTTAAATGGACTTTTTGCTATATGGCTCACTCTAAATGTGAGAATGTTAGAGCTGAAAGAAACTAGAAGTAACCTAATTCACCAAAAACTTAGATGCTAAGCAAATAGGCAGCTAATGCAACACCAAGAATCCATGCCTAGCCAAAGGGGATAGCTGCCATTTAGCTTCAGCCTTTGTTTTCACATGGGAATGTAGTCCCTGTGTTGCCAATGTTATAATTTTTAAAGAGAAATCAGAACTCTGGATTTCAATGTGAAATTTCCCAGTTTTTAAAACATGCTAGGCATACAAGGTATGTCCAAAGACTGGATGTGGCCAAAGAGCTATTAGTTAGCAACTTCTCACCAAGTACAATCCCATTATTTTACAAATGAGACAGAGAGGTGAAGTGAGCTGCCCAAAGTCATGCGGCAATTCAGTGGTATAGCTGGGAATCAATATGCAATACGTATTCCTTCCATTTTTTCTCCTTAAAATCATATTAGATTACATGTTATTAAAACAGTTCTTTAAGCTTTTCAGAAAAATTGAAGTATGTAGCTGAGGAAATGAACTGGTGAGTGACAGGGGATAGACTGACCATAAGTTTTTGAAAGGTATTTAAAAATTGTTTACTTCCTTGATATATTCTATTGAAAATTGATTGATATTTGTAGTGCTAATGCTTGTGGCATAAATATTTATAAATATTTGCTCTTCTTTCTGCTTTGCTTTTGCTTAATATTTTATTTTTTATTTTTTCCCTTTTTGAATTTAAATTTTAGTTAGCTAACATACAGTACAATATTGGTTCCAGGAATACAATTCAGTGATTCATCACATACATACAATATCTAGCACTCATCACAAGTGCCCTCTTTAATACCCCCCCCCATCTAGCCCCCCCCCTTCCCTCCATCAACCTTGTTTGTTCTCTATCATTAAGAATCTCTTATGGTTTGTTTCCCTCTCTTCTCTTCCTCAACCCCTCCATATGTTCATCTGTTTTGTTTCTTAAATTCCACATATGAGTGAAATCATGTGGTATTTGTCTTTCTCTGATTGATTTATTTCACTTGGCATAATACATTCTAGCTCCATCCATGGCATTGCAAATGGCAAGATTTCATTCTTTTTGATGGCTGAGTAATATTCCATTATATATATATACCACTTATTATATATATATATATATATATATATATACACACACACACACACCACTTATTATATGTATACCATATATATTATATATACACCACTTCTTTTTTTTTTTTTTTTTTTTTTTTTTTCTGAAATTTATTGACAAATTGGTTTCCATACAACACCCAGTGCTCATCCCAAAAGGTGCCCTCCTCAATACCCATCACCCACCCTCTCCTCCCTCCCACCCCCCATCAACCCTCAGTTTGTTCTCAGTTTTTAACAGTCTCTTATGCTTTGGCTCTCTCCCTTTCTAACCTCTTTTTTTTTTTTTTCCTTCCCCTCCCCCATGGGTTCCTATTAAGTTTCTCAGGATCCACATAAGAGTGAGACCATATGGTATCTGTCTTTCTCTGTATGGCTTATTTCACTTAGCATCACACTCTCCAGTTCCATCCACGTTGCTACAAAAGGCCATATTTCATTTTTTCTCATTGCCATGTAATATTCCATTGTGTATATAAACCACAATTTCTTTATCCATTCATCAGTTGATGGACATTTAGGCTCTTTCCATAATTTGGCTATTGTTGAGAGTGCTGCTATGAACATTGGGGTACACGTGGCCCTATGCATCAGTGCTCCTGTATCCCTTGGATAAATTCCTAGCAGTGCTATTGCTGGGTCATAGGGTAGGTCTATTTTTAATTTTCTGAGGAACCTCCACACTGCTTTCCAGAGCGGCTGCACCAATTTGCATTCCCACCAACAGTGCAAGAGGGTTCCCGTTTCTCCACATCCTCTCCAGCATCTATAGTCTCCTGATTTGTTCATTTTGGCCACTCTGACTGGCGTGAGGTGATACCTGAGTGTGGTTTTGATTTGTATTTCCCTGATAAGGAGCGACGCTGAACATCTTTTCATGTGTCTGTTGGCCATCCGGATGTCTTCTTTAGAGAAGTGTCTATTCATGTTTTCTGCCCATTTCTTCACTGGGTTATTTGTTTTTCGGGTGTGGAGTTTGGTGAGCTCTTTATAGATTTTGGATACTAGACCTTTGTCCGATATGTCATTTGCAAATATCTTTTCCCATTCCGTTGGTTGCCTTTTAGTTTTGTTGGTTGTTTCCTTTGCTGTGCAGAAGCTTTTTATCTTCATAAGGTCCCAGTAATTCACTTTTGCTTTTAATTCCCTTGCCTTTGGGGATGTGTCGAGTAAGAGATTGCTACGGCTGAGGTCAGAGAGGTCTTTTCCTGCTTTCTCCTCTAAGGTTTTGATGGTTTCCTGTCTCACATTTAGGTCCTTTATCCATTTTGAGTTTATTTTTGTGAATGGTGTGAGAAAGTGGTCTAGTTTCAACCTTCTGCATGTTGCTGTCCAGTTCTCCCAGCACCATTTGTTAAAGAGGCTGTCTTTTTTCCATTGGATGTTCTTTCCTGCTTTGTCAAAGATGAGTTGGCCATACGTTTGTGGGTCTAGTTCTGGGGTTTCTATTCTATTCCATTGGTCTATGTGTCTGTTTTGGTGCCAATACCATGCTGTCTTGATGATGACAGCTTTGTAGTAGAGGCTAAAGTCTGGGATTGTGATGCCTCCTGCTTTGGTCTTCTTCTTCAAAATTCCTTTGGCTATTCGGGGCCTTTTGTGGTTCCATATGAATTTTAGGATTGCTTGTTCTAGTTTCCAGAAGAATGCTGGTGCAATTTTGATTGGGATTGCATTGAATGTGTAGATAGCTTTGGGTAGTATTGACATTTTGACAATATTTATTTTTCCAATCCATGAGCAGGGAATGTCTTTCCATTTCTTTAAATCTTCTTCAATTTCCTTCATAAGCTTTCTATAGTTTTCAGCATACAGATCCTTTACATCTTTGGTTAGATTTATTCCTAGGTATTTTATGCTTCTTGGTGCAATTGTGAATGGGATCAGTTTCTTTATTTGTCTTTCTGTTGCTTCATTGTTAGTGTATAAGAATGCAACTGATTTCTGTACGTTGATTTTGTAGCCTGCAACTTTGCTGAATTCCTGTATCAGTTCTAGCAGACTTTTGGTGGAGTCTATCGGATTTTCCATGTATAATATCATGTCATCTGCAAAAAGCGAAAGCTTGACTTCATCTTTGCCAATTTTGATGCCTTTGATTTCCTTTTGTTGTCTGATTGCTGATGCTAGAACTTCCAGCACTATGTTAAACAGCAGCGGTGAGAGTGGGCATCCTTGTCGTGTTCCTGATCTCAGGGAAAAAGCTTTCAGTTTTTCCCCGTTGAGGATGATGTTAGCTGTGGGCTTTTCATAAATGGCTTTTATGATCTTTAAGTATGTTCCTTCTATCCCGACTTTCTCAAGGGTTTTTATTAAGAAAGGGTGCTGGATTTTGTCGAAGGCCTTTTCTGCATCGATTGACAGGATCATATGGTTCTTCTCTCTTTTTTTGTTAATGTGATGTATCACGTTGATTGATTTGCGAATGTTGAACCAGCCCTGCATCCCAGGAATGAATCCCACTTGATCATGGTGAATAATTCTTTTTATATGCCGTTGAATTCGATTTGCTAGTATCTTATTGAGAATTTTTGCATCCATATTCATCAGGGATATTGGCCTGTAGTTCTCTTTTTTTACTGGGTCTCTGTCTGGTTTAGGAATCAAAGTAATACTGGCTTCATAGAATGAGTCTGGAAGTTTTCCTTCCCTTTCTATTTCTTGGAATAGCTTGAGAAGGATAGGTATTATCTCTGCTTTAAACGTCTGGTAGAACTCCCCTGGGAAGCCATCTGGTCCTGGACTCTTATTTGTTGGGAGATTTTTGATAACCGATTCAATTTCTTCGCTGGTTATGGGTCTGTTCAAGCTTTCTATTTCCTCCTGATTGAGTTTTGGAAGCGTGTGGGTGTTCAGGAATTCGTCCATTTCTTCCAGGTTGTCCAATTTGTTGGCATATAAGTTTTCATAGTATTCCCTGATAATTGTTTGTATCTCTGAGGGATTGGTTGTAATAGTTCCATTTTCATTCATGATTTTATCTATTTGGGTCATCTCCCTTTTCTTTTTGAGAAGCCTGGCTAGAGGTTTGTCAATTTTGTTTATTTTTTCAAAAAACCAACTCTTGGTTTCGTTGATCTGCTCTACAGTTTTTTTAGTTTCTATATTGTTTATTTCTGCTCTGATCTTTATTATTTCTCTTCTTCTGCTGGGCTTAGGCTGCCTTTGCTGTTCTGCTTCTAGTTCCTTTAGGTGTGCTGTTAGATTTTGTATTTGGGATTTTTCTTGTTTCTTGAGATAGGCCTGGATTGCAATGTATTTTCCTCTCAGGACTGCCTTTGCTGCGTCCCAAAGCGTTTGGATTGTTGTATTTTCATTTTCGTTTGTTTCCATATATTTTTTAATTTCTTCTCTAATTGCCTGGTTGACCCACTCATTCGTTAGTAGGGTGTTCTTTAACCTCCATGCTTTTGGAGGTTTTCCAGACTTTTTCCTGTGGTTGATTTCAAGCTTCATGGCATTGTGGTCTGAAAGTAAGCATGGTATAATTTCAATTCTTGTAAACTTATGAAGGGCTGTTTTGTGACCCAGTATATGATCTATCTTGGAGAATGTTCCATGTGCACTCGAGAAGAAAGTATATTCTGTTGCTTTGGGATGCAGAGTTCTAAATATATCTGTCAAGTCCATCTCATCCAATGTCTCATTCAGGGCCCTTGTTTCTTTATTGACCGTGTGTCTAGTTGATCTATCCATTTCTGTAAGTGGTGTATTAAAGTCCCCTGCAATTACCACATTCTTATCAATAAGGTTGCTTATGTTTATGAGTAATTGTTTTATATATTTGGGGGCTCCGGTATTCGGTGCATAGACATTGATAATTGTTAGCTCTTCCTGATGGATAGACCCTGTAACTATTATATAATGTCCTTCTTCATCTCTTGTTACAGCCTTTAATTTAAAGTCTAGTTTGTCTGATATAAGTATGGCTACTCCAGCTTTCTTTTGGCTTCCAGTCGCATGATAAATAGTTCTCCATCCCCTCACTCTCAATCTAAAGGTGTCCTCAGGTCTAAAATGAGTCTCTTGTAGACAGCAAATAGATGGGTCTTGTTTTTTTATCCATTCTGATACCCTATGTCTTTTGGTTGGCGCATTTAATCCATTTACATTCAGTGTTATTATAGAAAGATACGGGTTTAGAGTCATTGTGATGTCTGTATGTTTTATGCTTGTAGTGATGTCTCTGGGACTTTGTCTCACAGGGTCCCCCTTAGGATCTCTTGTAGGGCTGGTTTAGTGGTGACAAATTCCTTCAGTTTTTGTTTGTTTGGGAAGACCTTTATCTCTCCTTCTATTCTAAATGACAGACTTGCTGGATAAAGGATTCTTGGCTGCATATTTTTTCTGTCTAGCACCCTGAAAATCTCTTGCCAATTCTTTCTGGCCTGCCAAGTTTCAAAAGAGAGATCAGTCACGAGTCTTATAGGTCTCCCTTTATATGTGAGGGCACGTTTACCCCTTGCTGCTTTCAGAATTTTCTCTTTATCCTTGTATTTTGCCAGTTTCACTATGATATGTCGTGCAGAAGATCGATTCAAGTTACGTCTGAAGGGAGTTCTCTGTGCCTCTTGGATTTCAATGCCTTTTTCCTTCCCCAGTTCAGGGAAGTTCTCAGCTATGATTTCTTCAAGTACCCCTTCAGCACCTTTCCCTCTCTCTTCCTCCTCTGGGATACCAATTATGCGTATATTATTTCTTTTTAGTGTATCACTTAATTCTCTAATTTTCCCCTCATACTCCTGGATTTTTTTATCTCTCTTTTTCTCAGCTTCCTCTTTTTCCATAACTTTATCTTCTAGTTCACCTATTCTCTCCTCTGCCTCTTCAAGCCGAGCTGTGGTGGTTTCCATTTTGTTATGCATTTCGTTTAAAGCGTTTTTCAGCTCCTCGTGACTGTTCCTTAGTCCCTTGATCTCTGTAGCAAGAGATTCTCTGCTGTCCTGTATACTGTTTTCAAGCCCAGCGATTAATTTTATGACTATTATTCTAAATTCACTTTCTGTTATATTATTTAAATCCTTTTTGATCAGCTCATTAGCTGTTGTTATTTCCTGGAGATTCTTCTGAGGGGAGTTCTTCCGCTTGGTCATTTTGGATAGTCCCTGGCGTGGTGAGGACCTGCAGGGCACTTCCCCTGTGCTGTGGTGTATACCTGGAGTTGGTGGGCGGGGCCGCAGTCAGACCTGATGTCTGCCCCCAGCCCACCGCTGGGGCCACAGTCAGACTGGTGTGTGCCTTCTCTTCCCCTCTCCTAGGGGCGGGATTCACTGTGGGGTGGTGTGGCTCGTCTGGGCTACTTGCACCGTGCCAGGCTTGTGATGCTGGGGATCTGGCGTATTAGCTGGGGTGGGTAGGCAAGGTGCTCGGGGGCAGGAGGGGCAGGCTTAGATCGCTTCTCCTTAGGTGATCCACTTCAGGAGGGGCCCTGTGGCAGCGGGAGGGAGTCAGATCCGCTGCCGGAGGTTTGGCTCCGCAGAAGCGCAGAGTTGGGTGTTTGCGCGGAGCGAGCAAGTTCCCCGGCAGGAACAGGTTCTCTTTGGGATTTCAGCTGGGGGATGGGCGGGGGAGATGGCGCTGGCGAGCGCCTTTGTTCCCCACCAAACTGAGCTCTGTTGTCAGGGGGCTCAGCAGCTCTCCCTCCCTTTGTCCTCCAGCCTTCCCGCTTTCCGAGCAGAGCTGTTAATTTCTGACCTCCCAGACGCTAAGTCGCGCTTGCTGTCGGAACACAGTCCGCCCGGCCCCTCCGCTTTTGCAAGCCAGACTCGGGGGCTCTGCTTGGCCGGCGAGCCGCCCCTCCGCCCCGGCTCCCTCCCGCCAGTCCGTGGAGCGCGCACCGCCTCGCCGCCCTTCCTACCCTCTTCCGTGGGCCTCTCGTCTGCGTTTGGCTCCGGCGACTCTGTTCTGCTAATCCTCTGGCGGTTTTCTGGGTTATTTAGGCAGGTGTAGATGGAATCTAAGTGATCAGCAGGACGTGCGGTGAGCCCAGCGTCCTCCTAAGCCGCCATCTTGCCGCAACTCCCATATATACACCACTTCTATATCATATGTGTGTGTCTGTGTGTGTGTGTGTGTATACGTATACATACACCCCTTGTACCCCTTTGTTTCTGTATTTTGTATCCTTTGGGTAAATACCTAATACTGCAATTACTGGATTGTAGGGTAGTTTTATTTTTAGTTTCTTAAGGAACCTCCACACTGTTCTCCAGAGTGATTGTACCAGTTTGCATTCCCACCAGCAGTGCAAGAGGGTTCCCCTTTCTCCACATCCTCACCAACACCTGTTGTTTCTCTTGTTGCTAATTTTAAGCCATTCTGACAGGTGTGAGGTGGTATCTCATTGTGATTTTGATTTGTATTTCCCTGATGATGAATGATGAGCATCTTTTCACGTGTCTGTTAGCCATCTGTATGTCTTCTTTGGAAAAGTGGCTATTCATGTCTTCTGTCCATTTCTTAACTGGGTTGTTTGGTTTTTGGGTGTGTAATTTGATAGGTTTTTATAGATTTTGGATACTAACCCTTTATCAGATAGGTTGTTTGCAAATATCTTCTCCCATTCTGTTGGGTGCCTTTTAGTTCTGTTGATTGTTTCCTTTGCTGTGCAGAAACTTTTTATCTTGATGACGTCCCTATAGTTCATATTGGCTTTTGTTTTCCTTGACTTCAGTGATATGTCTGGTAAGAAGTTGCTGTGGCTGAGGTCAAAGAGGTTTCTGCCTGTGTTCTTCTCTAGGATTTTGATGGTTTTCTGTCTCACATTTAGGTCTTTAATCCATTGTGAATTTATTTTTGTGTATGGTGTAAGAAAGTGGTCCAGTTTCATTCTTCTGCATGTTGCTATTCAGTTTTCCCAACACCATTTGTTGAAGAGACTGTTTTGCCTTATATTTCATAAGGAGCTTTAAATAGTGTGATTTGAAGAATAAAATTTCTAAGGAAAAAAATCTATGGGTTGATTTTTAATTTTTGCTTAATAGATGTTTCAAGAGTATAATAAATTCTAACTACAAATTTTCTAATATTTTTATTTTTCATTTGATGTAAAAATTAGAGAAATCAGTTAGGAAATATTTTATTCAGATAATGAAGAAACTTTTTGCTTTCACTTTAAGATTTTTCATTGTGGACCCTAGCAACCATAGAGTCATTCTATAGCTTAACTTGAAACGTTTTCTCCCTTCTTTCTTTCCTTTCAAATGTTTAAAAAAATGACTCTTGTGGGAATTCCTTAGTCTTCCATTCATTGGCTGGGTTGTCAAGGAATCTTGGATGGGCTACTCCACTGATATCTCTGGCTGAGGATCCTGCGTGTGTGCAGACATGGATTTATATGAATGAGTGTTTGGGGAAGGAACATAAAGGAAATGAAGTTGGAGAAAGGAGGAAGTTTCACTCTTCAATCACACCATTTCTTTTCTTTCCTTTCTTTTTTTTTTTTTTTTTTAGTGTTCATTCACTTTTGAGACACGGAAGGAGTCAGAGTATGAGCGGGGGAGGGGCAGAGAGAAAGGGAGACACAGAATCCAAAGCAGGCTCCAGGCTCTGAGCTGTCAGCACACAGCCTGACGTGGGGCTTGAACCCATGGACTGTGAGATCAAGACCTGAGCTGAAGTCAGATGCTTAACTGAGCCACCCAGGCGTGCCTCTTTTTTTTTTTTTTTAAGTTTATTTATTTTGAGAGAGAGATAGAGAGAGTGGGTGGGGCAGGGGCAGAGAGAGAGGGAGAGAGGGAGAATCCCACGCAGGGTCCACACCTGTGGATCTTCACCAGGCTAGATCCCGTGAACTGTGAAATCATGATCTGAGCTGAAATCATGAATTGACACTTAGCCACCTAGGCCCCCCAGTTTCACACATTTCCTAAAAGAATTTAATGGAATCAAAGGCTAGAGTGACAAATTGATCGAGGGTTTTCCCAGTGAGTTCTCACCTATGTGGTCTCATGGAGTTATGTGATTCCTGATCTCAAGAAGCTGATCTTGCCTGCCATTACACTTCGTAGATGAGTATCAGCACTTCTCTGTTGCTAATTTGCACAGCTTTCGATAGGACAAATGTTAAATATCTTCAATAAGTCTAACCATAGTGAAAATTCTCTTCATCTGCAACTCTCCTTTACCTCCTGCAACATCATGGCCTGGCAGTAAACCTATCTGTCTTGCCATGAAGGTCAGGGAACACAGGTTGAATCCTGAATTTCTAGGTTCTTAGGATTTTACTGACATGGAATTAAGCATTTTAAGCGATCAACTCATATGTCATAGTGCTTATATGTCATTTTCATATTTGCCACAGTGTGTTCTTTTTACTTTAATTTTGAAATAATTTTAGACTTACAGAAAAAGTTGCCAATAGAGCCCACAATATATTTTCAAAATGAATTTCCTTTTAAAAAACTCAGTAGTTATTTCCTTGTATTATTTATAACACCTACTCAATACAATTATATATATATATATATATATATATATATATATATATTTTATCTTTGTTGGGAAAAGCAAATCATCATAGCAATAATATATAGCCATGCAAATGCATATATTTTCTTATTGACACAAGTGAGGGAGGATATCTATAATGCTTTGCAATCAATAGGTTCTCAAGAAATATTTGTTGAATGGTATATATAATAGGAAGGATTTGCTGACACAAATTAATTGAGAATTACTTAGCCATGGCCAAATTTGTATTTCAGTATTAGGAACACATTACCATGCACGAGTTCAAATGTGTGGTCCCTTTATTTATTTAAAAAAAAAATTTTTTTTTTAACGTTTATTTATTTTTGAGACAGAGAGAGACAGAGCATGAACAGGGGAGGGGCAGAGAGAGAGGGAGACACAGAATCCGAAACAGCCCTCCAGGCTCTGAGCTGTCAGCACAGAGTCCGGCGCGGGGCACGAACCCACGGACCGTGAGATCATGACCTGAGCCCAAGTCGGACGCTTAACGGACCGAGCCACCCAGGCGCCCCTGTGTGGTCCCTGTAAACCAGGGTTTTGTTTTGGACAAGGGTCCTGTCTTAATATGTTTGGGCTGTTATAACACAGACTAGGTAGCTTATAAGCAATAGTAATATAATTCTCACAGTTCAAGAGACTGGAAGTTCAAGATCAGGATGACAGCATGGTTGGGATCTGGTGAAGGCTCTCTTCTGGACTGTAGACTGCCAACTTCTTTCTGTGTCTTCACATGGTGGAAGAGACTAGGGGAGTGCTATGTGGTCTCTTATAAGAGCACTTATCCCATTAAAATTTTTTTTTTTAATTTTAAACGTTTATTTATTTTTGAGGGAGAGAGAGAGACAGAGTGCAAGTGTGCTCTGTCAGCACAGAGCCCAATGCAGGACTTGAATTTGCAGACCAACAGATCATGACCTGAGCGGAAGTCAGACATTTAACTGACTGAGCCACCCAGGCACCCTAAAAATTTTTTTTTAATGTTTATTTATTTATTTTGAGAGAGAGAGAGAGTGCAAGCAGAGGAGGGGCAGAGAAAGGGGGAGAGAGAGAATCCCAAGCAGGCTCTTTGCTGTCAGAGTGAAGCCTGGAGTGGGGCTCGATCCCACAAAATGCGAGATCATGACCTGAGCCAAAACCAATAGTTGGATGCTTAACCAACTGAAATCACCCAGGCGCCCCAAGAGCACTTATCCCATTTATGAGGGCTCCATCTTCATGACCTAAGCACTTTCCAAAATCCCCTCTCCCAATACCATAACATGGGGCATTAGGATTTCAACATATGAATTTTGGCAGAATACAAACATTCAGCTCATAGCAAGTCCCCAGTGACCTTTTTGGAAGAGTATGGCAATTGCTCTCTAGGAAATTGTATTTGAAATTAGTTATGCATAACTATCTCCCAACTTATTTTTAGTATTCTATTATACATTGATCATCCATTAATTTATCTAAATCCCTTTGAAATCCAAGATGCTTGACTAATTCCAAGGGGTGAATACTGTTTTACAGTGTTAGGAACAGCTTACTTTTTATTAGCCCTCCTGCATACTTTCAGGACTTTTATATTTGCACACTGTAGCTATTGTTTTATGATTTAAGAGACAGAGAACATGGCTTTGCATCCTCCAGTTATGACCATACTTGCTTACTGTCCCTTTAATCATGTCTCAGAGCTTTTAGTAGCTTAGATTTTCTCCTCTCAACAATCCTGGGAAATTGCTATGATGTCGGACTTCTGTGTTAATGTGCTGAAGATAAAAATTCAGATATTTGGAGACATTTCATTTGAGGTTATTTGAGGAGAATATAATATTGGCTGATCACATTGTTCAGCAGCTTGTTTGTAACCCCCATCTCTGGCAAAGGTTTCCTATTGGAGTCTTTCCAAATTTATCTAGTTTCTGAATCTTTTAGTCACTCTTTGGCTTTCCTGGTTTCTCTGTAACATTCCGGAATCCTATGAATTCTCCATCTTCTTAATAAAAAACCCACGAGTAGAAGCAACATTCAGAGGTCCTTATGATTTCTGAGGACTTTTAAGAGATCTGTCTACATTTTTTCCACATTCTTCAACTTATTTGAGCCAGAATGGGGCCACCTTTTCCAGGAGATCAAGTAGAGTATGCTGGTGCTATTACATTTTCTCATACACTGCCTTTTCCCCACTTAGTTTAATCTAATTACACAAAGATGTATTGCTCATACATTTTGTGTAATTTCTGTGCTAATTGCTAAAGGGTTTACAAAAGTGAGTTAAATGATTTTTTCCCCCCAAAACAGTTTATGATCTTGTGGGATGAAGGAAATGGTAAAGACACCACAGCTGTGCAGACCATTTCTGCTTCTGTTTTTATTTTTTACTTGGGTTAAATTTATATAAAGACTTCTAATCAAACCTCTGTGGAATAAAAGAGAATAAGAAGAGAAAAGCAAAGTCCTTGGGCTGAATATGCTTATCATGTACTATGAATAGTCTTGCTCCAAAGGATGAAGTCCAGATGTTGGACTTATCCCATAGTTCAGTGAATGACAAAGTCATAATACTATATCTTTTATAGCTTCACTATTTATACATAACCTGTGATGAAGCATTAACCCCCTTTGACTAATCTTTTCTGCCTATAAAGATCCACTGGCAGGCATACATTTAAGCCCAGTTGGAAGAAGCATATTCCTGAGTTCATGGCAGTAAAACTGGTTGTCGTTAGACAGTCACTGTGCCAAAGTAATAGAATGTAACAGAGATAATACAGGAATTGTTACAATGCAACATGACTAACATAGCATCATATGCAGGACCTAGTCTCTAAAATCTTTCTTTTCAACAAATTAATTCATGAAACCTTATAGCTCACCTCTATGAAAAGGAACAGTTAGTGATCATCTGTCTTAGATGGAGAAACTGAGGCACAAAGCAAGCAGTCAATTTCTTTGAAATGTCCAGTGAGCAGTTAATTTCTTTGGAATGTCCAGTTAGCCTCTTAGCCAACATTACTGATGACTAATTCTTGGTTCCTGACAACAATTCTTCCCAAGCTAAAATATGTTCTCAGCAAATCGCGAAACTCATGACCAATGAGCACTGTTCTGCTTGTTCCATCAGAGATGCATTAGAAATCTTCAAGGTCACTGTTTGTTTGTATATATCTGTGACATCATGTTTTGGACTGTGCTTGAGGCAGTTACCTCATAGCGAGTAAGGAGAGATCCCTGACTGTATCAACACATCAGTAACTGTTACCGAAATACCACAGACCCAGGCTCTCCCATGAGGCATCGCTGGCCAAGAGGATTACTGAAATGAGGAGCGTGAGGAAGATGAGAAAGCCAATATGCTTATGAACTAAGCTTTATTTCTAATAAAAGAAAAGAAAACAAGAACAAAACACTGACTTCAGTTCAAAATCCAGCTTGTTTTCTTTCAGAGGCTATTTAAGTTTGTCCATACAAACTCATATTTTTCTCCCTAGCTTATGGTCACGTACCTTAAGAAGACAAATTGTTTCCTTCTGATTCTTTTCTTCCTTCTCCTTGCTTTTCTGTCTGCTTTGAAAAACCATGATACTGTGGCCTGGGACTTGGCTGGTCAGAATGTGCTTACTCTTGACAGGCAGAGAGAAGGTTAAATGAGAGGAAGGAGCACGGGATGCTGAGGTTTATCTGACATATCCATTTTGCCTACTTCTGCCTTCATAGTATCTTAAGAATGTGGGGAAACCTCTCCAATCTGATTCTGCCTGCATGGAAAAGTAAGAACAGGATCTTGAGGCTACAGCAGTTACTTGGCCCTTTCTCAGTGGTGTGCAGAAGCCAGCTGGCACTGGCTTGCAGGGGCCGACCGTGCTCATCTCCTCTCAGCTCTGCATTCAGTGATGTCATGGTAGCTTGAAATTGGCCATGATGGGGGTATTTATGCCATAGAAATCTGCAAATGCTGCCTACCAATCAGGGATTTTTATCCCCTGTAGAGCTAGTTCACCAGCATATCATTGCCCTTTAACCTATACCTGAAGGATTTCTGCCAGTGTCCAGTAAAACTTCACCAAACATCTGACACAGTGTGAGCTCAAGATGACAACTCAACACGAATTAGGAAGAGATAAATTCTCTAGCAGTGTCAACATCAAAAGATAGCTTGGGGACAGAGCTTTATCTGTCCTATAATTTGTATGAGCAACTGCTTAAGAGTCCACCAAATAAGTAGCAATATATGACACAAGTGTGCCTTCTTTCTTTTTTAAAGGCTTATTTATTTATTTTGAGAGAGAGAGAGAGAGAGAGAGAGAGAGAGAGCATCTGTGCAAGTGGGGGAGGGGCAGAGAGAGAGAATCCTAAGCAGGCTCCATGCTGTCAGCACAGAGCCAGAGGCGGGGCTCAATCTCCCAAAGTGTGAGATCATGACCTGAGCCAAAATCAAAAGTCAGATGCTTAACCAAATGAGCCACCTGGGTACCCCTAAAAGTGTGCTTTCTAAGCAGATGAAGCTTCAAGATAATCTATAATCCTTTGTTCTCACTTTCAACCAGATTAAGCCACTAGATCTGTCTCCAGCAAAATCTTAGCAAGCCTTGCTGCCAACTTTTGGTACATTCATAGTTACAGGTGAAGGCTTTTTGCAGCAGTGACTTCTGTGAGTCTGTGGTTTCTGTGATCCCAAGGACTTTTAAAAGGCACCAGAGGGGAACACCTGGGTGGTGCAGTCATTTAAGCGTCTGACTCTTGGCTTTGGCTCAGGTCATCATCTCATGGTCTTGTGAGTTCAAGCTCTGCACTGGCAGCATGGAGGCTGCTTGGGATTCTCCCTCTCCCCCTCTCTCTCTGCTCCTCCCCCACTCATGCTGTCTCTGTCTCTCTCAAAATAAATAAATAAACTTAAAACAAAAAAAAGCATCAGAGATTTTGGCCCCACCATTGCCTTTAGTGTGTGGGGAGTTTGACTAGTATCTGAGTATTGGGGTAAACCCTGGAGGCTTCTGGACTTCCTGAGATCTCTTCTTTGTTGCCTTGATAACATGTCAGCAGCTTCAATGATGGCAGGAGAGGCCACTGGCAGCAAGAACAAGAGAGAAGGAAATATCTGAGTCTCTTGGTAGCTATCAGGACAGCATCAAGGAACACAGTTATTCACCCTTTTGTCTCTGGAACTTCTATTTCTAGAAGAGTGAGGGTCTTTGAGGAGAATCTACAGGTCCCCCAGTCACAGGTATGAGCAGATTTTGAGAGACCATAATTTTACTTCTAGATAATGGTATTCCAGGGGGCATGATTTCAAGTTCTCAATCTGTGAAATGGCAGAGGCATAAAAATGTGGAGTCTGAATTCAGGCAGACATGATTTAATTGTTGGTTAAGCCCCTAACAATCACTTATCCATTCATTCATATTTCAAGATAAAAAAAAGCAAAGAAATCCCCAATGACTTTACATCCTTCTCTGAAGAAAACTGAACAAAGTTATAGAGGTCTCTGGACATATAATATAATTTTGTGCTTTGAAAAATAAACTGCTAGAATACAGAGTACTTTAAAAAATTTTTTGAAAGATCACATTAAATATTCACTCTCTTTGAGTCATTGTGGATGAAACCTATGCCATCTTGTATAGGGAAGGTGCTTAGTAACATTTTTGTGGAACTGGCTTTGAGATAGGAATATTGATTCATTTTTTTTTATAATACATTAAAAAAAATTGACCTGGAAATTAACTCATTCAGCCAGTCAGTTAGCACATGCAAAAGATCTTATTAATTCCTCCAGCTCCCACGGTGACTTATCTATTCAACCAGAACAATTTTACTGTGAGTTCCATAATGACACAAATCACGTACAATTATTTTCTTTACCCAGTGCTTTGCACTTTGAAATCACCTAATAAACATATATTGAATGAAGATAATACAGTGGATCCTGAAAATAACTTCACTAATGACAGTCATATGAATTTTGTCTTTAAATTTAGTTTTGAATAATAAACTGTAAAGTAACAAAGAAAGGTTTATTATAAAATTTCCTTTTCAATGGCACATGCATGTGAGGGTATTGTATTTATAAATATACGTGACAAGGTGATCTGACGAAAACAGTGGGACTCTTTTATTTATTATTTTCTTCTTCTTTTTTTAAAATTTCATTTACTTATTTTGAGAGAGAGAGAAAGCACGAGTGGGGGAGGGGCAGAGAGCGAGAGGGAGAGAGAGAATATCAAGCAGGCCCTGCGCTGCGGGCGCAGAGCCCGATGCAAGTCTTGAACTCATAAACTGCGAGATCCCGACCCGGACCCACACGAAGAATCGGATGATTAACCGCCACAGCTACCCAGGCGCCCCCAGTGAGACTCTTTTAGTAAAATCTAAGCAGCCTACCAAATGTAGGGTGTGATTGGTTTATAATCTAAGTGAAATCTATGGAGAAAGAGAAACCCTCTGTCTGTGTTGCTGTCTAGGACTTTGGCTCAAGCAAAACCCAGCTATTTATAATCCTTGGAAGAGAAAGTATTTTCACAGAATTTCTATATGTCAATATCTTTTACATAGTTGTGAGAGGTTTTTAGAGAGTAGTGCTCTTATCTTCTGAGGTTTTCTTTTTTTTCCCTCGGTTTTATATTTCTTCTTATGCTCCCACTGGTCACTGGGTACATTTTGCTAGAGCAGAGGTATGGAGAGGACAAAGAGGTGATCAGGCTCGTTAGCTCCTTTGGCCCATGTGTCCAATAAGGCAGGCTGCTTCTCTGCCTAGAGCAGCTGGCTGTGGCTGGGCTGGAGGAAAATTCTCTGTTCACAAGTTATGCCACCTCCCTGCTCTGGTTCGTCAGCTGCCTGGCAAAACTTTGTCTTTGGCCACAAGTGTCATTAGATGAGAGAATATGGATGACAGAAAGCAAACACATCACCACTCCTAGAAAAGCAATTCTCAGTTTGTGTTCTGTGGATGGTGAGTCATGCTGGTATACTAAGAACAGAGAAGCACAGAAAACAAGGGGAAGAAGAGTAAAGGATGCCCTCCCTGGTTGCAAATTTGGAAAATGCTCACTTTGGGCATTTTCGTTGGCTTGAATGACAGCTGATGGAAATGAAACGTCAACAAAATAGGGAGGTAGTATTGAATTACTGAGAAAGTATTTTTTCTCATGGCTGCATGAGAAACAGACTTTACTATTTATGTACATCTTAATTTTCAGACATTAAAATTATAGGAACATAGCCAAAATTAAAAATAACCTGTGTTTTGTACTTTCTTGATGTGTAACTATAGAATGTTCCTTGACCTTCCTCCGCCCTTGCTCCCACTATTTAGTTACCATAGCGACCACCAAGGTTCACTTTTTTTTCTGACGTGGAAGAACAACACTACCATATGAGGGACAAACTGAAGGCTGAACATGCAAACACAGAGTACAGTCTTATTATAACAAGCAACTTGCCCGAGTTAATCCGTTGTGTGTTGTTACACACATAATTAGTATTTTGCTGCACTTGTCCTCCATTTTGAACTTATTCTAAGTCCACATCAGGCCACTGAACAGCTATGCACTTTTGTTTATATTCTTTCTTTAGCCTGGAAAGAGCTCACTCATCCCCCAGACCCCAGGGGAGTACTGCAATCTGAGAAATGCTGCGTCCTCAAAGCTTGCCCCTCAGTCCTAATCTACAGCCATTTGTCTTTGCACGCTTCCAATTTTTTTAATGACCTTTTTCAGGATCAGGTCTAGTTATTTTTTAGATCCAAGACTGCTACTAAAGCATTTCTCAAGATGCCTTTTATTTTAAAAATCCACCTAAATGTCTATTTTGTAGAGCATTTTTTCACATGAGAAGTCATTAGGATATGAACTCCCATTATATTTATTTATAATGTTTATCTGTATTTAGTTTTTTTCTATTTTGGGATATAATTATAATATGCCTAATACATTAAGAGATTAGCATAACACACTTCATAAATAAACATACAAATGTTTGGGATAAGTGATTACAGTCTTAGGTAATAGGTTGAACTGTCAAAAAAATGTAGGGACCAATATCTTGGACTATGACATTCTTGAGGGAAGGAACAGGTTTTTTTTTTGTGTGTATCCTTGCATCTGGCATATTCCTGGGTGCTTGTTACTTGGTATAGTGGTTCACAAAAAGTTTGTGGAATGAAATATAACCCACAGTTCCCAGGTTGAGAAATCCAGGGATTTAACAGGAAGAGATCAGTGTGATATTTCCTTGTCTTAGTTCCTACCTAAATTAGTATAGAACCTTCACTTCACCTCAGGTTAATTTCAGAGGTGATCCCCAGAGGGTGTCTATTGGCCCTCCAAATGTTGTCCTGTCCCTGGGCTGGCTTGAAGACCTATTGGTGCCAGTGCTACTTCTGCTGGTTCCAATAGTGACCATGCACAAGTTCCCCAAATCCTCTCCATGCTTCCTGCATGGCCACTTCTCAAAGCAAGCCCTCAGTTCCTTACAGAGCCTCTCTTTTCCATTTATACTTTCATTGTAGGCCCCTGTCAGCCTTATCTTTTGCCTGCATGTCTGTAGAGGCATCCCTAGGAGCACATTCCCTGCTATGCATAATATTCCCTCTCCCATTGCAAAGGGACAATTGTCTTTGGATCAAGCTTGTGATAGACCACACCTCCTTCCTTTTAGATAATTTCTTTGCAGGAGGGCTCTTTAACCATCCTGCACACAGAGTCTGCTTCTTGTCTCTACTACCTCCCTCATTCATTTCTGCCTGCCATCTAGGCTAGTCCAGACTGGACCCAAACTCAAATGGTTTCAAAAGACAGGCAGATAATAAACAAGTGAAACTGGCCAAGTGTTTATATATTAAACCCATAGGAGTAGTCATTACTAAATACTCTCTTTTTTTTTCTCTTGATGTTGCTTTTGTTTTTATCCTTAGATACAGAGAAGAGTTTCTCTACTAGAAGAAAGCCATAGTGCAATTGTAGTGGTAAATATATGGCAATTAACTCTTTTGTCTCAATGTTCAAGAGGTAACAGAGAGTAGTAAGGACTGGTAGTGAGCTAGCAAGTTAAGTCCTCTAGCCACATGGGTCAGCCATGATTCAACTCCAATGAAACGTAACTATGTGGGAAGATGGGGTCCCTTGTGCCAGATATTCTGATTTTTTCAATAAAACCTGCATATCTAGATTATTTTGTGAAATCTTCTGCAAAAAAAGTCTGATTCTTTTTTTTATGGCTGAGTGATATTACATTGAATTTATATACTACATCTTCTTTATCCATTCATCAGTCAATGGACATTTGAGCTGTTTCCATAATTTGGCTATTGTTGATAAATCTGCTGTAAACATTGGGGTGCATGTCGATGACATGTATGGAGCTAGAGAGTATAATGCTAAGCACAGTAAGTCAGTCAGAGAAAGACAAATACCAAATGATTTCACTCATATGTGGAATTTAAGAAACAAATGAGCAGAAGGAAAAAAGAGAGAGAGAGGCAAATAGATTCTTAACTGTAGAGAACAAACTGATGGTTACCAGAGGGAGGTGGGTAGGGGTGTGGGTTAAATAAGTGATGAATTATTAAGAAGTGCACTTGCGATGAGCACTGGGTGTTGTATGTAAGTGTTGAATCATTAAATTGTACACCTGAAACTAATATTACACTGTATGTTCACTAACTGGAATTTAAATAAAAGCTTTTAAAAACATGAAAATTTGCAATAAATAAATAATATATAGTAAAAAAAAAATCTAATTAATTGCTCTCCCCACCCCGTATCTGCAAAGAGATTTTGGCCTATAGAATATCATTAAAAAATTTATTTATTTATTTATTTATTTATTTATTTACTTTGAGAGAGAGAGAGAGAGAGAGTCCACGTGTGCATGCTCCTGCACAAGTGGGGGAGGGGCAGAGAGTGAGGGAGACAGAGAATCCCAAGCAGAATCCACTCTGTCAGCACAGAACCTGATGCAGGGCTCAAACCCATAAACTCTGAGATCATGACCTGAGCCAAAATCAAGAGTCAGATTGCTTGGGGCTTCTGGGTGTCTCAGTCAAAAAGCATCCTACTTTGGCTCAGGTCATGATCTTGCAGTTCATGGGTTCGAGCCCCACATCAGGCTCTGTGCTGATAGCTCAGAGCCTGGAGCTTGTTTTGGATTCTTTGTCTCCCTCTCTCTCTGCCCCTCCTCTTCTCATGCTCTGTCTCTCTCCCTCTCAACAATAAATAAACATTAAAAAAAAAAAAGAAGATGGGGCGCCTGGGTGGCGCAGTCGGTTAAGCGTCCGACTTCAGCCAGGTCACGATCTCGCGGTCCGTGAGTTCGAGCCCCGCGTCGGGCTCTGTGCTGACAGCTCAAAGCCTGGAGCCTGCTTCTGATTCTGTGTCTCCCTCTCTCTCTGCCCCTCCCCCGTTCATGCCATGTCTCTCTCTGTCCCAAAAATAAATAAACGTTGAAAAAAAAAAAATTAAAAAAAAAAAAAAAAAAAAAAAAAAAAAGAAGAGTTGGATGCTTAACCAACTGAACCACCCAGGCACCCCTAGGACATCATTTTTTAACCTACAAATCTGAATCCTCAAACAGAGATCCTGTTGGAGGATGAATGATAATTAGGCATGTAATTAGTAATGTAAATGGTTACAAACAATATATATTTTTCTAGTCAAGTCAAATATTTCTAGTTTAGTTATGGGAAGAGCAGAGATCTTCTAGTTGAAATAGGTAGATATTTTGAGGCCTCTGCAATTTTCTGGACCTATCTTAGTCCAACCTTGTCCTTGAATGTTGGTTCTTAATGTGTAGTTTGGGAGCAACAGCATTATCAACGCCTGGGAATTTGTTAGAAATGCAAATTCTCAGGACCCACCCCAGACCCATAGATTCAGAAACTCTGGGGGTGGGAACCAACAATCTGTGTGTTAAAGAGCCCCCAGGGTGATTCTGATGTACTTTGAAGTTTGAGAACCAAAGAGGCTTCCTTTCAGACGGAGCCTCTCTTCCCTGCGGTATGCTCCTAGAACCCTGGCAGCCTGTATAACCTTAGTCTTTGGGCTTCCTTCGCCTCAACCCCAGGTTTTAGGAGCCAAGATATGTCTGCTATGTGAACTCTGGGTTCAGCTTGGCTCTCCAAAAAAGGGTACTGGATTAAGACACAAAAGAGGACGTTGGTCCTTAGTAATGGAGGAAAATGGATTTGAAAATTAAGTGTGTTCAGAGGGGGAGAGGAGGAAAAATATGTCCCCAGATTTCTTCTTGGACTCCCTCTGCCATGGCTTATCTAGTGGTATGATTTAAAGAAATATTGTCTTTGCTCTACTTTTAGCCTCTTAAAAATGGCTACTTCTGTTTTAATTTCAAAGACTCACTATGGTTCAAAAAGACTAAGGAATACAGAGTTAGTGTAGTGACACTACTATGTGACTTAAATTTAGAGAGGTTGATTTCTTAACTCCATCTTGAAATTCTGAAAGAGTGAGAGTTCAGTAGATGGGTGAGAGGTTATGTTTGGGCTTGGGATACACTTCAGGCAAGTCTGGGCTGGGAAGGCCCCTTGTGCAGCAGAATGAGATCACTGGGATCTTATTTTTATAATTTCAGTGAAAGGCACAGGTGAGGAACACAGATGGGAAGGCAGGAAAAGTGCCTGAAAGAGAGGTTAGGAAGGGCGGAGAAAGGCAATGGATAGCTTTGGGGCAGAACACCTCTGTGTCTTTCCCTCTTTTCAAACGCTTCTCATCAGCCTCCTCTCAGAGATGTGCAATAATTTCATTGCTGGAAAGTCCCTGAGCTCTGGTAACCTCCAGGCCCCACATGTGAATCTTACTTGCTTTTCTTTCTCAAAGCTAAAGCAGGAGCAGTGGTGATTTAAAGGGAAACTCATTTATGTATATTGCCTGAAGGTCCTGTAGCACTTATGGTTCATAAACTGTATCCAGTGTTATATTTCCCAGTTAAGACACCCCAGAAAGCCGAAGGACATAATTCTAATACTTTATTTGTTTAAAAATTTTTAAAAATGTTTATTCATCTTTTGAGAGAGAGAGAGAGAGACAGTGCCAGTGAGCACGGGGGAGTGGCAGAGAGAGAGGGAGACACAGAATCCAAAGCAGGCTCTAGGCTCTGAGGTGTCAGCACAGAGCCTGACACGGGGCTGGAATTCACAGACTGAGAGATCTTGACCTGAGCTAAAGTTGGGTGCTTAATCGACTGAGCCACCCAGCTGTCCCTCTAATACTTTATTTCTTTGTGACTGAATTCAAATTTAGTCTTTAGTTACTTCCCTTTATACTCCTTACCTCCAATACCCGCCTCAGGTGGAGAACTTATCCTGGACATTTCCTGGTAAATTCAATTTTGTCTGGTGATATTTTTCTTTTCTTTTCTTTTCTTTTCTTTTCTTTCTTTCTTTCTTTCTTTCTTTCTTTCTTTCTTTCTTTCTTTTTTCCTTTTAAATTAAAGTCGATATATATAGCTCAGTCCTAGAAAAAAATCAGAATTCTATTTCAGTCTTTCCTTTCCCTTCTCTCAAGCTCCCTTCCTCCACATTTTGGGGTATCACACAAACACTGTGCTTCATCTGTGGGAGGCAGACTTACTAACTTCACAGTAAGAAGTTTGCTAACATGACTAGGTTGGTGGGAGTAACAGGGTGGGAGAAACTCCAATATCTGGCTCATATTGACTGCCCTGCTGCAGTCAGGACTGGCCACGTAATTTAGAGGGCCCAGTGCATAATGGAGATGTGTGGCCTCTAGTTCAAAAATGATGAAGGATTTCAAGACAACAACAGCAGAGCATTAAACTGAGTGCAGGGCTCTGTGCAATTGCATGGATCACATGCTTTATAAAGCCATCTTACCTATGTTCTCTTGTCATCTCCCAGCCTGGCTTCAGGTAAAAGTAGTGGCCACAGCTCTTTCTGGGGAAGTGTCCTCCTGTCTGTCCTGCTGTCTTAGAATCCTACCATAATTCTCATAGGTGTTACAGATTCCCTGAAATGTAGCTATGCCTTTTGTCGCATCCTTTCTTTGGGTGGTGTGCTTTGAAGCCCTCTGCCTCGGTAACTCTTCTAGTAGCATCTCTCCAAGATACCTTCCACCCTTGCTGGGCACTCAGCCACTTGTATATCTTATACTTAGTGGGTATCAGTCTCTATTACCCCCTTTGTATGCACACATGCTGCTCAATTTCTATCATCTGTCTGCATGTCCCATGGCATGACTGATGCCAGTGGGAATCCTACTCTCAAATTGTAGTATATCAGGTTCTCCCACCTTAGATTCCTCAAACATTGTGAAGGAACTTTTTATATTTATGTTCTTCTTTAAATTATCTGGAGGAGAAGAAGAGGATAGATAGACAGGCAGATGGCATGGCTACTGTATTATCTTTTCCCTCATTTTTTTTCTTCTTTCTTATTTTCAGCCATTTTTCTAATGACTGTAAACTGGGGGAGGGAGTGGGGAGTAGCAGAATCCAGCTCCATTTCTCCCAGTTTAAATGCACCTACTAATTATAATTGTCACCAAGTCTAATCGGGGTTGGCAAACTAGAGGCTAGGGGTCAAAGGTGGCCACACCCATCTGTTGATGTATTGTCTGTGGCTACAGCAGAATTGAGTAAATGCAACAGAAACCAAAAGGCCTGCAAAATCCCAAATATTTAATATTTACTTCTTTACAGTAAAAGTGGCTAACTCCTGTGCTAGACAACCACAGCTGAAAGTAAAGTGCCTGTCTCTGGTGGTAGCTAAATGGGGGTGTTGAGAGGTGTTGGATGATCTCAGTAGTTAATCTGCCTCAGATGAATACTTCCTGCATTACTACCGCTAGTAAATATTCTCACATACATACAGAGTAGAATAGGCATTATGATTTCACATATACGTAGTGGGTAGAACAAACATTATTATCCTCATTTTACAGATAGGAAAGCTACCAGTTGGAGAAGTGAGGTAGCTTATCCAGGGTTACAGAATAAGTGAATGTGGGGTTAGCACTGGGGACATGGCTTTACTGATTCCTTAGGGCTAATGACAAACATCTCCAGGAGTACTCAGCATGTTAGGAAAACACATGCTAAGGATGTTGCTGTATGAGGTCGTGGGACCCCTTAAGGTCCTCTGTGGGGTTGGGGTATGCTGAGGTAGCACGGCTGGAAGGTGGAGAAAAAGAAGTGGTTTGGGGCCATTATTCCAAAAGGTGGTGACTCATTTTCTTACATACTTCCTGCCCACACAGTGTCTGAAACTTGTGTATTATGGTAGCATGACATTTTCTATGGGTTAGATTCCTGATGCATCATAATTAGCTAATCACAAAGTTCTATTTACTCTTTTTACCAGCCTTTGCATTCACATGGAAACCAAGCTTTATGAAGATTGGATGATTGATGTAAAATTCATAGTCTCCTCACACAGTATCAGACTGATAAGAAGCTGTAAACATCAGATAAATATCTCTGACAATTACGTGGCTTCTGTTGCATTCATAGAATGTGATTCAACAGAAATATCTTTTACTTTTTTCTTGCTTGGTGTATAAAGTAGCTGTGCTCTGTTTTCAATTTAGGCTCCCTATACTCTGATCTAGCCCAAGATGAGGGATGTTCAGGGGTAATTAGAAAAGACAGAAGTCAGGAAGAGTTCAAAATAGATACAACCCATGACTCACTACATTACAACAGATTTTAATTTGCTCTTTTATGTTAAGAAAAGGTCTAGAGACTGAAAAGAAAAGGCATTTAAAGGATACCTGAATACAATTGACATATGGGCAGGCAATTAGAACACATGAACTCATCATAGGCACACAGATGGGGCGATCCATGCAGTATTTCGTCTTCTCCCTTGGTAGCACGAAGCAGTGATGTCCAGACCACTGCATGTGTTTCTCCTCGTGGAAGTTAACCCATCTTGTTGACATTGACCAGCAGTTGTGATTTGCCTCACATTTCTTGCAAATGCAATAAAATTATTTACGAATAGTTGCTGCAGAAAGGCATTTTTTTCTAAGAGAAAACTTGTCCAGTTAGTTGGCTTACTAAAGCAATCAACTACTGAGCAAACTAGAATTTTTTAAAATTTGCCTAATTAAACAAATCTTTTTGATTCATATCCAGTCGTAAAACAATTGTCATGCTCCTGGAGTCTTAGTTACTTTTTCAATTCAAAAAATTAGAAGTCAACGGTGCAAGGGCAAAGTTCCTCTTCAGCTTTGTTGAAAACCTCAAACACTGAGAAGTAGAGGCAGCATAAGGGGAGCAGTGGGGGAAGAGAATGTGGTCTTAAGAATAAGGTATGACACCAGTAGAACTTAGAGAAAAATATCCGCTGGAACAGTAGGATTCTGAATTAATTATTGTTGTTTGGGACTATTTAGTGGATGTTAATACCCTGAGACTGAACTTTCAGTTCCATAACAGTGTGGCTATGGATTCATTTGTATTGCGGTAGTCCCGGTATGATGGGAAAAGCTTCCGTTCAGATTTCCCCCTGCATAAGGAGAATCCAAGCAGGCTTGCATTCTAGCTCAGGCTTTCCCAGGTACTTGGCCATGTTATTTTGGGCAAATGTCTAAATCTCTCTAAGCCTCATTTTCCTTATCTTTATAGGGGGAATAATTATAGTACCTGCTTTATGGATTGTTATCAGAATTTCATGAAATGATGCTATATATGTCAGGTAGTTAACCCAATGCTGAGACCATAATAAGCTCTTTAGTAAATGTCAGTTATTATTTCTGTGAATAGATGTAATATCTAAGAACAATTCATCAACTATAGACTGCTGAGATATAGTCTAAGGTATTTGTCTTTCTGTCTACAGATAGATCTTTTGTTAGTGGAAGGGAAATGACTGATTCTTATACTATTCTGGGGCTGGACCGTTCCAGGAGTGATGAAATCCAGGAAGGAATTCTGGTTCCAGCTAAGCAGGAGTCTGGTAATTTTCCAGAGATGTTCTCTTTGTCACATGATAAAACCATTGTTTAGCAATTTTAATTAAACTAAATAGTAACACTTTTTAGAGGCCATAGGTACTGTTAAAATGTCTGAAAAAACTGTAGGGCTCGAGTAGAAAGAATATAAGGAAAATTAACCAGAAAACCAAAGCATTGTCTTAATCACTTACATTTTAGGCCTTATTCTTTCTTGGTAATCAATGACTACATATTATATACTATGTCTAGTAGAACAGTGACATGAGAATTACAATAATAAGTATTATAAATATAAAAATACTTAAAATGTATTTGAGGTTCAGGAATGAGTCATTAATGTTGAAAATGCCAGAAAAATGTGATGTCATTATGTCATCGTTTCTTTATAAAATAGTATATTTCTAGATAGTTAAATGCTTTTCTCTTTTATACAATTGACAGTACCCTTATTTCTTTTTTTTCTTTTCTTTTTTCTTTTTTTAATGTTTATTTCTGAGAGAGAGAGAGGCAGAGACAGAGAGATAGAGAGACACAGAGAGAGAGATAGACACATGAAAATGGGAGGGGCAGAGAGAGAGGGGAGACACAGAGAGAAGGGAGCCAAAGCAGACTCCAGGCTCTTAGCTGTCAGCACAGAGCTTGATGCGGGGCTCGAACCCACAAGCCATGAGGTCATGACCTGAACCAAAGTTGGAGGCTTAACCGACTGAGTCACCCAAGCGCCTTGACAGTATCCTTATTTCTGTGAAGGAAGTGAAAAGAACAACAACAGCAAACCCCAAACTTGTTAGGATAATAGAAGTAAGTATAAAGAGGTGAACTGACAGTTGGCAAGGCAGGTCATCCTATTTTGCATTCAAAGTTTTAAAACCCTCACATTGTACATTCATTTAGACTCAAGTATTCAATTATGAAATATTTATTTCATGGCAGTTCCCTGATCTATTATTTTATTATTTTTTTTCTGGAAACTTTTTTCAGGTTTGCTTTTATCTTCCTTGAAGGATATTAAACAGAAATCTATAAAATATTTCACCATGGTTTTAGGCTAGGGTAGAATAATATTTTGCTACAGTTATAAAATTTTCCTTTAACTTTTGATAACAACATCACTGCAATGACTCCAAGAGAATCCCCTTTCTTGAATTCTAACATTTTGTGGCATTATGTAGAATAATTTTCAGTTGGTCTGGATATATCTGTCTTAGTAGAATGAAAATACCTTACTTAAACAAAAAACCTTGGTTATTTTGAAGATTTTATGAGTATAGATAATGGGCAGTGAAAAATCATTTAACATGACTTGTTTCTAAATAGGATGAAGAAAATGAAAGAAAATCATAAAGGAAATTTAAGAGTAAACTTAGGAACACTTGTGAACAGTTTGTGTCACTAGAATGAATGATCATCTCATGAGAAATGTTTGAACATTTCATGAGTTGAGCTAGTTATAATTAGACTTAACCAAGTAAATAAGATATGCAGAGGGAGTACTCTGGCATTGGTAGAGAATAAACTAGTTGATTTGATGAGTCTTTTACATTTTAAAATTCACATAAAACTAGAACAGATGTTTTCTTTTGCCTTTAGTTTTGGACATTTGGGATATTGTCATTTATGTCCAACAGAAAGAACCAGGACAGTTCCATGCTAATGTTCTGGAGGCCCCACTTACAGCAAGACTTTTGCCAGGCCACACTGTAAAAAGTAGGCTTTTCTGTAAATGTGTGCTTTCCTTTTTACTATGTACTATAATTTTTCCTTATAATTCTATAAAATAATTTAAAAATAGAAATTGTATGAATAAAATTATTGTGACATCTCACCCTATGCACTAGGTAAGTTCTTGGAAAAGTATATAGATAAAATAAAAACAGAAACAGACAGAGGCTGGATACATGAGAAGCATAGGAAATATGCCAAAACCTAATTTATACAGAAAAAAAAATTCTCTTGGTGGTAGGGATGGGGAGTATTGCAGCCAAGGTTGAATCGTAACACGAAAAGACAAATCTGAAAGGAGGCAAGAGCAAGAGTGAGAAAAGGGAAGAGGAAAATTCAGGGTCAAGACTTGCAGAAGCTAATGAAGGTAGGCACTAGAATGGGTATTTCATTGCTGTAGACATTTTTGTTTGTTTTTTCCTTGTTCAAATGCTCTAGAAATACTTGCTACTTCAGCATAAATGGCTTAAAGTCTTTATAAACATTTTCTGATTCCTAGGATATTATTCACCTGACAGTATGCTCTGGTGATTGCCCAATATAATGGGGGGCAGGGAACGAAGAAGAAGGATGGCCATAGATAAAAGAGGAAGGTTTGAAATGATATTTGGTATTTCTTTTCACACCCTAGTCAGCAAATTCCATGCAAAGTATTGCTGACTAATTACTATGAAAGGAAAAGTAAGTGTATTTCTTGAACTGTGTTAAGATAATTTACTTATTAAAAGAGGAATTTGTGCCCCAGATAACATTGATTCATTAAAAAGGGCGGGATGGTTACAAATCTGATGTGAAGTTTCAGTTTATACCTTTTACTTAAGGAGAACTTTCTTCAAAGGATGTGTACTGGGGTAAAGCAAAAGTATTTTTGGCCTCTTTCAGAAATTTTGTTGTCTATATGTCCCAAACTGGCAGCCATTCAACCAACTATTGAGAGCCTACAGCGTGCCAGATGCCTTTTCTGTTACCTACCTGATATTTCTGTAAACACAATGGGCAGGATTTGGCCAATTCTGATTAAATGTTTACTATTGTTCAGCTCCGGGGCTTTTAACACAAATGATCCCTGTTCAGACTTCACATCCTGTTTTCATAACCTGTATCCTTAATATTTAGCCAGGTTGCTTCTTGGGAAGGTTTAAAAATGATTCATCGTTTCACAAGTTCTGCAGCAGTTTATGATTTTAGCAAAAGTGTTTTCGCTTAGCAAACTAATTTCAATTGCTGGTGTGAGTTTTGCATGAGTGTCTGTGGAAGATGAATGGATTTCTCCAACTCTATAATGTGAAGTGAAAAGCATTACCTTAGTAAGCATTTGAAAATTTTTCTGGATCATCTGATTTACAGGGCATTCCCTGACGCCTACAAATATGCATGTGTTTAAGAACTTGGAGGAAAGCCATATAGTGAGTAGGTATGTAGAATAAGACCTGGGTTCAAATCCCAGCTCTTCTATTCACTAAGAGTAGTTGAGTGATCCAGAAAAAAGATATTTAATCTCTTTCAACCTCAGTGGCATATCTATAAAACTGAGAATAATAACACCTACCTCCCCAGGGTTTATGTGAATGTTAATCTAAATGAAATGCCATATGTAAAATGCTTAGCACACTGTGTAGCACTTAAACACATGTGAGAGCTGTTAGAATAAGGAAGAGCATGACTGTCACTAAATGTGATACATGGAAGTCATTATTGTCTTGACATTTTCTACCTACAAAATAAAGTAGTTTAAAGTGGACATTATTGGGGTGCCTGGCTGGCTCAATTGGAGGAGCATGAAACTCTTGATCTTGGGGTCATGAGTTCAAGCCCCACATTAGGTGTAGAGATTACTAAAAAAAATAAGTAAACTTTAAAAATAAATAAGTGGGGTGCCTGGGTGGCTCAGTCGGTTAAGTGTCCGACTTGGGCTGAGGTCATGATCTCACAGTTCGTGGGTTCAAGCTCTGCATCGGGCTCTGTGCTGACAGCTCAGAGCCTGGAGCCTGCTTTGAATTCTGTGTATCCTTCTCTGTCCCTCCCCTGCTCATGCTCTGTCTCACTATGTCTCTCAAAAATAAATAAGTGTATAAAAAATTTAAAAATAAATAAGTAAAATAAACAAAGTGAACATTATTGATGGCAGACTTGGTTATACTATTGATAGATTATGTTTTTCTCTTTTGTATATGGTGTCTACTTCCTTCCTAAAACATTTCTAGTTTTTTATCTCTGAGTGCTTTTACATTCTTGAGATAGGATAGGTGCTGACTACTGACTTTGTTGTGGAGATAAAAACAGTAGACCCTATTTGGATCACTAAGAAAGGGCTAAAATCCATGTGCACATATCAAAGGAAAAGCAATTAAAGTGAAATTTCAGTATCACAGAGGAAAAATATTTGCTAATACAGAATTAATATCGTGGTCTAGCACGTGAGATTTTTATTTTTAATCAAAGTGAAATAATACGGAAGAGAATAGATAACTCAAGATTTTGAGCTGATTAGTGATATAAAATAATTAGATAATTCTAAAATATGTGGTTTTTGTGTAAAAGTAGTAAGTTCTGTAACTGATTATTTCTATAATCAAAATTAATGAATATAATTCCATTAATTCTGTAAAATCTATTAATACTACAATATAGTTTATTTCAAAATGTGTCAGACTGAAATTTTTTAGAAAATACTAAATATAAAGATAGTTTTAATAAGTAAAAGTCACTTTCTGTATATTTGTAAATATGGTTGAGTAAATGCATATACCATAGATAATTAGGCATTTGTCCTAATTTGGGAATACCCAAATGCTGTACATCCTACAAAAGATATAAAAAGTCCAGGGAAATAAGACACCAACACATGCTACAGTCAAATATAAATGCTGTGTATGGTTAAGGCCATATATGATAAAATTTAAAACATCACCACCTTACTTCCTGTGCTTTGGGAGCTATTGTCTGGAATTTTTTATCAATGCATCACCTAAATTGACATTGTCAAATCAATGTCGGATGCACCATCCCAAAGAGCCTTAAGATTTTATAGAGAAAATTATTTCAGATAAAAGGAATTCACATGTGGTATAGAGTTGTAGGGAGTCACAATTTAGTTTGGGAAGCCCATGTGTCTTAGTTATGTTGTATAGCAGGTAAAAACTTAAATTTGCAATTGTTGGGCAATTTTCCCTCTACGCTTTTAGGTTCTTGGCTGATATACTCCTATAACAAAAAGACAAATTAATAGGAAAAAAAACAAACAGAAGTTTAGTAACATGTATACCTTTTCTATACATGGGAGAGAAAGTCTCAAGCCATCACCTTAATATGTCCTCAGCTAAAGACAAAAGAAGATTTGGGGGTGAGAGGTTACCTCCTGGGAGGTTACCAGGAAAAGCACCGTGAATAAGGGTAAAGTGTGCAGATTTAAGTCCTTACTTTCTCTACTGAGAAGATTTTCTAGGAATTTAGTCATTCTTCTCTTCTTGGTACAGACAGGGAGACACCCTTACAAATGGAGATTTCCCTTATCAATTTAATGTTTCTTACAAAAGGGTAACTTCTCAGTTTTCAGAGCTTCACCTGTGTCTAACATTTCTTAAATAATTGATATGCCAAAGAAGCGTATTTTGTTCCCCTTCAAAACTTTCTATTCATAATCTCTCTTTTTTTTTTTTTTTTGGCTGGGAGATTAAGTCAGTCCTCTCTGCCCACAAACTGTGGTGAAGCTAGTAGGTCTGCGCCGAAGTGTTCTGGCTTCCATTACAAAGAGACATCTATTCTTTCTTCACCAGGAAACACAAAAGATGCTCTAAAATTTCAAGAACCAATCACTGAGTGAATCAGAAAGTAGGGTGCCAGTGTTAAGAACCATTTCTTCAGTTTATATTGTTCAAATTCAGGGTGCTTTAGAAAGTTCACACACACACACACACACACACACACACACACACCAGGGTCCATTTGGTTATAAGAGTTCAGTTCAAAAAAGGAGCATGAATGTAGATTTCAAGATTTGTTGGGAGAATTGAATATGCACTATCTGAAAGAAAACATCACACTATATTTATTTTTCTATTATAAACTAGTGTTTTGAAAAGCTTTCCTTGGTTTCTTAAGTATGGTTGGGTTCATAAAGGAAATTAACTTTCAGAAAACAGTTCTCTATTTTATCTGGAGTGAGTAATGAAAATCCTGCTGCTTAGCTGTTTAAGGGAAGGACTATTTATACTATGAGTTTTAAATAAGTGCATGTGCTAAGCTACTATATTTGAGGGTTTAGGCAAATTTTGTAGTACAGCCCCCTGGATATTAGAGCTCTCTTTCCTGCACTTTGAGTCCTAGGCTTTGAGTTCATTTTGTTTGTTTGTAACATACCTGTCAGTCAAGTTCTTTTGCTCAGAGACTGACAGAGAATCTGGAAAGCATTCATAATGGAAACACCCAAATGTGCTACCAACCGGAGTAGTTACCTGCTGCTTTATCTTTTTTCTTTATTTTACCTAAAAAAATTTATTTTTTTATTTTGAAATTGATCTGTTTTCTCCAATTCTTTGTGCTTTTATTCTTATTACTATAAATGGCACAAAAAAGAACAAAACAAAACAAACCCCTGATTTTGAAAAAGAGGTTATGGAAAAACAAAATTCCATATCACTAAAAACAACACCACCCTCTTCCCTTTGAATTTCCCTTTTCCTCTCTCCATTTTAAGTTCCCTCCACCCCATGTGGATTTTTCTGTACATTGTGACATCCAGCTGGTTCCTGGCAGGGTTTGATGTTTGAATTTTCTGATAGACTTAATTTAGAATCACTTTTTATTTTATTTTATTTTCCCCCCAAACCACTATCTATCTATCTATCTGTCTATCTATCTATCTACTTATATATTTTTAATATATAAATCCAAGTTAGTTAACATATGGTATAATAACATCTGTTGTTGCCTGTGCCGTTAATTTTAGCCATAGAATCACTTTTTAAAAAATTCATGTTTTGGGGCGCCTGGGTGGCGCAGTCGGTTAAGCGTCCGACTTCAGCCAGGTCACGATCTCATGGTCCGTGAGTTGGAGCCCCGCGTCGGGCTCTGGGCTGATGGCTCAGAGCCTGGAGCCTGTTTCCGATTCTGTGTCTCCCTCTCTCTCTGCTCCTCCCCCGTTCATGCTCTGTCTCTCTCTGCCCCAAAAATAAATAAACGTTGGAAAAAAAATTTTTTTTTAAATTCATGTCTTATTTTATAACACCTTTTGATTCAGAGAACTATTGCAAACATAATACTGACGGTTCCAATATATCCCACACCCAGTTTTCTCTGTAGTTAACATCTTACACTAGTATGGTACATTTATTACGATTTATAAACCAATATTGATACATTATTATTTTTTGATACGTTATTATTGACTAAAGCCCATGCTTTATTCATTTTCCTCAGTTTTTCTTGATAATGTCTTTTTTCTGTTCCAGAGTCCCACCTAGGGTGCCATATTGCATTTAGCTGCCATGTGTCCTTAGGTTTCTGTTGGCTGTGACAGTTTGTCAGATTTTCTGTGTGTGTGTGTATTTTTTTAAAGTAGGCTCCATACTCTATGTGGGGCTCGACTCACGACCCTATCAAGAGTTGCATGCTCTACCAACTGAGACAGCCAGGTACCCCAGACTTGCTGTGTTTTTGATGACCTTGATCGTTTTAAAGATTACTGCTCAGCAGTTTTGTAGAATGTCTTTCAATTGGGGTCTGCCTGATGTTTTTCTCATTGACTTGGGTAATGTTTCTGGGGAGGAAGACCACAATGGTAAATTACCATTTTTATCCATCATATCAAAGATATATACTATCAATATGACTTAGCACTCTTGATGTTGACCTTAACTGCTTGGCTTGAGATGTTTGTCAGGTTAGAATCACATTTTCACTTTTTCCTGAAGACTATCAAAGCCTTTTCCTGATGATTTTAATGACATTCATTAAAGCTATAAGGAAGCTAACTGGGACTGATCTTTTGGTTTTTACTTATTAGTGATGTTATGAAGCTGCTAAAATTTTCTAAGTAGTTAGACAAAAATAATTTCACTGGTAGTAAAAACATCTTCTCTTTTTTCATGTGCTGTAGGTGGGAATGAGATCCCGAAACCAGGGTGGTGAAAGTTCATCCAATGGGCATCTCTCCTGCCCCAAGTCCTCTATCATCAGCAATGCTGATGATAAAAGTTTCTCAGAAGATGCAAAAAAGAAGAATAAATCAAACAGAAAAGAGGATGATGTCATGGCCTCAGGAACTGTCAAACGACACCTAAAACCATCTGGAGAAAGCGAGCGAAAGAATAAGAAATCCTTGGAGTTATCCAAAGAAGACCTTATACAGCTACTCAGTATAATGGAAGGAGAGTTGCAGGTAGAGTCAAATTTTCTCAACTATGTGTCTCTAGTTCCTAAGCTATGAAAGTGAGAGACTATGAATCCATCTCCCTCACTGGACTGTGAACTTCATAGGGAAAGGGGCTATGTTTTTCTTATTAATTTCAAAATCCCTGCCACAAGTTTTTACCAAATAAATATTTGTGGAATGAATGAATGAATGAATGAATGAATGAATAGATGTCGATTCCAACTTCCAGCTTCTCTAGCAGCAGACAATTTCTTCATAATATGATGAACACAGGATCCTGTCCTTAGTAACCAGTGAGGTTATCTAATTTAGCCATTGACTGTGGTTGAAAACTATAGAAAAGTCATGATTATTAGAGGGCGGAGTTTAGATCAATGATTACTTTTGCTTTTTTCTAAAAGGCAGATTAAAAGGGAGATAAAGAGATACAGGCAAAGAGAGAAGGAGAAAGTGAAAGAAAAAGCTTTGTTTAAACCAGCCTTACTCTTTTCTCGTTTTTTCGTAACTTTCAGGTTTAATTTGCTACACCGTCACAGGAGTTGAGATGCACACAAATGAGCAGAGCGTGGTATTGTGAACATGTAATATTTTCACAAAGCGCTTTAAAGTCTATTATCTCATTTGATTTCAACAAAAATGTGGGTATTATTATCTATATTTTATGAGGAGGAAGTTGAGGCCCAGAAGGGTTAATGGTTTGTCCAGATCTCATCTTAGTCCTCCTGATTCTAGTCCAATGCTCTTTCCACTGCCATCCTCACCACGCTTCTGTAGCTGCCATAAACCAGGTCCCCCTTAAATGTATGCTTTTAGGGATCCAAGAGAGAGTTGGGATTCTTTTGAGTTTCTGAGCTCTGGACAGTTGTGTTTCTGAAAATGGGGGGAAAAACTTTTTGTTTTTTTGGAGGAGAAAATGACTTAAGAGTGAAGTTGCTGTTTTCCTTTTCATTTTTTTTAGACTCTTAGCCTGTATGAGCCTTGAGGGGAATGCTAACAATTGCATGAGATGAAACCTTTGTTTGGTGCTATTTGCATCAGGGATATTATTTGCAACTTACCCTAAACTAGGGTGGGCTAGCCTATCTGTTCCTGTTCTCATCTGTGTGTGCACACAGATAAGGAAACCCTGGGGAAAAGAGAAATGAAAAACATACAAAACTCAAATTTTAAACAAAGAAACAAACACAATTGAACTTATCATTTACGGGCTGAGAAAAATCACATTTACATTTCACCGGGAAAGATGAGATTTTCCAGAATACCACCATTATTAGAAATAGCTTCACCACTCCCAGAAAGATGATTGTTTTGTCTATTAACATTTATTGTGTAAGGAGGCAGAATATATTAGTCTAACTTTTTAAGCTGCCCTCAATCGACAGATATTGACCTGAGTGAAAGGTACAATAGTTGTCTTGGAAATTTTCACAATACAATGTCATCGGCTCCCTTCTTGCCAAGCATGGTGACTTGTTTGAAGCCTGTGGCTCTTCCAGATTCTAATTTCTATAGAAGGCTGTTATAGTGGACTCTGGAAGGTATTTAAGATTCCTGTGGCTTTTATACTCATGGTGTTGCCAGATATGGTTTCAGAGCCTAAGCATGCAAAATATAAGCCCACATACCCAGAACATTAAGGAAATTAGCCAGAAGGTGCCAAAGAAATGCATTTTGCTCTCCATTTAACTTTATAAATACTGGATACTTTACCTTACATAATAGATATATTCCTGAACAGCAAGAAATAAGTAAAAAGTGTAAGATATATGTGGAGGAGGCAGTGAAAGAAAAGAGAAATGAAGGACCTGGTATTTTAAGAAATTTCATGGTGAATTCATTTGCAAAGCAAATAATCTATCCCCCTATATATTTCTATGCACACACATATATATGTAAGTGTATGTACTTGTAAATGCAGATTTTGAAATATTAGGTTTGTTTAAAACGAGAGTGTTCCTGTATTTAGAGCTGTAGATCTATGTTCTTGTAGCAGAAACCTGTCCTTTATTAGCATTGTCATGTGAGAGGGTGTGTGTGCTGTAGCTAAGAGTGGAAGGCAGTTGGCATTAGCAAATATGAGCGGGCTGGTGCAAATGTGGCAGCTGTGTGCCAGGTTTGCCAGACTAGAGATAAGAAAAAAATCTATGTAAAGTTCTGGTGCTGTGAATAGAGGCAGGGCTATGCCTTGAGAGGTAAGTTACCTTCAGCTCAGGCCTCTATGCCATTCAGCTTGAACATTTAGTGAGTTGTCTTCCAGGCCTTCAAAAGGCCACCCGTTACTCTCCCTTTATGGAATGGCTGGAGCTACTGTTCCAAGATTATATAAGATATTGGGGCCAATAGGCACCTTTGAGGAGTCTATTCACCTCATTTATATTAAAAATGTGAAACTGATACTCTGACAAATTATGTGACTTTCTCAAAGTTGCATAGCAATTTAGTTAACATTTGCTTATTTCCAAATTCCTTGTCTCTCAGTTCAATCTTCCTCTCATTATATTATTTACACTTGGGGATGTTCAAGGGTAAGATACAAGACCTTTATATTTATTCTTCATCTTGAGAATTTCTTTCAAGTAGTCTTCTAGTGTGAACTCCAGGGCCCAAACCATTTTTTAGGTAAGAGAAATTGAGGATGGTTTCTTTCACATCCAGGTGGTAGAGTATGATCTGAGCCTTGAAGTTTGGTGTGATCTGGATCTTGAGAAAAATGGCAAAGGGCAAGGGTGCCACATGGCCATGGTCTGGGCCCTACACAACTTTGGGAGGCTTCATATTCACTAGGAGGGCTGTGCAGCAGCTTAGCCTTGGAGAGACTGGAACTATTTGTCAAAAGAAGTAGAGTGACACACAGCAAAAAGGGGCTTGTAATATTAGGGAGATAGACCAAGATCAAGTCTGCCTTTAGGAGAAGTACCTTGGAAGTGACTTGGGGACAAGGAGGAGATGGCAATTCACTCTTGTATTCATCTCTTGTATTCTCTCCATCTTGATATCCAGGGTTTTGGACATTATAAACAATTAGGTGTGTTTTCTGGTACCAGTGGTCTGCCGTCTTTGGAATCTGTTGTGTGATCTATGGGAATTTGTTTAGCCAACATTATAACAGCATGACCTTTATTGTTAGCATTGGCTCTTTGAAAAATTTGCAAGTTTGCTGTTTTCTTTGCCAGTCCAGGTATCCAGTGAACTCTTGCAGTGGACTCTTGATGTGTATTAGAGATGGAGTTGCCCTTTTCAGGGATTTTGGCATTTTAAGGAGTCTTATCTAGAACCGGTGATGCCATGACCCATGTTTTGGAGAGGTACATCTTCCAGGCTTTTCAAGCCACACCTTAGCAGATGCAAGCCTGTCATTTCAGCACAATAGCTGGCCAATATTGCCTGCATAGAAGTAGCTGGGAATGATTTCCATTATTATTCTTCTCTCACTGACTACTTCCAATAACAAGTACTTTCTAATAAATTGGAACATTTTTACTCTCTGGGTGAAAAACTGGTTACATATTTTCCAGACTAAACTGAAAATAATGAAATAGTATACCCAGGCTATCACTTGGGCACTATGATTAATTTCCCCTTGTATTTGTCCAAAAACAGCACTTTAAAGAAGCCAGTTGAATTGGCTGTACTAAAAACGACAAAAGTTCAAAGGAAATGCTACTCACATCAAAAAGCCATAACACAGAAAACTTTGGCAGAAGGTTATTCTTGTAAAATGCTTCAAAAATAGGATACTAATTAAATCTTTTCTTTTTTAAACTTTTTTTTTTTAATTTTTTTTTCCAACGTTTATTTATTTTTGAGACAGAGAGAGACAGAGCATGAACGGGGGAGGGGCAGAGAGAGAGGGAGACACAGAATCGGAAACAGGCTCCAGGCTCCGAGCCATCAGCCCAGAGCCCGACGCGGGGCTCGAACTCACGGACCGCGAGATCGTGACCTGGCTGAAGTCGGACGCTTAACCGACTGCGCCACCCAGGCGCCCCTAATTAAATCTTTTCTTGATGCAAAAAACATTTAGCTATTTTATATAGTAAATTTCCTTGATGTATCCACTTGAATATATTTTAGAAAAACAACCTCTGAAAAGTTTTCATCATTTTTCCCTTTGTTCTTATAGTTAGTTCTCTTTTACCTATGCAAAAGGAGGCTCGGAGAAATCTAGATAACACAACTAGATAATGCACCACCATTCCATTTGGCTTTGGTGTTTGCCAGGCTGAGTCAAGAGACAGAATCATCTGCACTTTGAAAAATCTACCTTTGTCCCATGTGACTGGCAGAAGAAGGTGTTATATTTCAAATATACTTACAAAATAGAGAATATGCCTGTGAATTACTAGAAGTTTTCTCTATTCTCTCCTTTTGGAGTTCCTAATCATTTTCTTTAATATTGTTGATTAGTTTTTCTTTACCTTTCTACCACCTACTGGAGATGAGCCCTGTACCTGTTCTTCTTTATTACTAAGAGAGTTCATTTATTCTTAGGGCATCAGTTCATTAATTCTAAATTGATTTTACAATATTTAAGAAATATTACTGTTCTAGAGATCTGAGTAATGCAAAGATGATGAATAATAATATGTGAAGCTAAAATATGATGAGCTCCTACTATGTGCCAAGCATGGTTTTAGGCACTGGGTACTATAGCCGTCATGAAGAAAGAGCTCCTGACCTGGTTGTATAAATGAGAATATGTAGGAATGAACATTCTATAGGATAATTACAATGAAAATTATAGGAGTACAAAGGAGCTAAAGAGAATCTCAGGAGATGAATGAAAGCTTTGCTAAAGAATTGGACCATGAAGAATTGGTAGGCTTGGACAGGTAGAGATGAGTAGGGACCAACATGAACAAATTCAAACACAGAATGGGCAGGAAAGTATGGGTTATGTTCATCAGTAAATTGTCTTCCTTCAGTGGAGAAGTGTTTGGTGGAGGTAAAATTACACCTGAATTTGTATACTATAAATAAGACATCTGAATAAAAACAATAGAAGGATGGGGCACCTGGGTGGCTCAGTCAGTCAAGCATCCAACTTCAGCTCAGGTAATGATCTTGTGGTTCATGAGTTCAACCCTACATCTGGCTTGCTACTATCAACTTGGAGCCTGCTTTGGATCCTCTGTCGAACCCCCATCCCCTGCCTTTCCCCCATATGACCTCTCTCTCTCTCTCTCTCTCTCTCTCTCTCTCTCTTTCTCTCTCTCTCAAAAATAAATAAACATTAAAAAACCCAGTCAGAAGGAGTGAGGATCCCAGGAAAGTGGAGTGATGAGGAAGTCAAGGGAGTCAAGGTTAAAGAAGAGAGAGATTATGTCAGTCAAATCAGCAGAAAATTCAGTTGTATATGACTGAAGGGTGTTCTTTGGGTTTGTGGATCTGGAGATTATAGGGAGCATTTGCCAGAGCAGTTTTAGTGAGTTTAAATCTATTTTCAGTGGTTTGAGAAATGAAGGGAAGTTAAACAAATAGAATAACATGTTCTGTTGAAAATCTAAGAATTTAGAAAATCTTTTGTTTTTATTTTTGGTAACAGTTCATCAGAATTTTGTGGGGTTTTTTTTGGACATAGTCAAAAAAGTGAAATCCCCCCCTTTTTTTTGGCATACCTGTAAATTATTTATCTGACACAGAGTAAGCCCTTAGTGTATATTGTTGACCTCCTGCTTTGAAATCACTATGTTGCTTTTCTCTACTTTCAGCTTTAAGTGAAACATAAGGTTATTAAAAAGTAGGGGAGGCTAGAACAGTATGAATGCCAAGTCTTATGGGGGAGTATTGTAGAATCCCAAAGTTTTGGTAGTTGATCTTATTAGTGTTGACTTTGGGTCTCAGTTTACTGTCTGTATAAGACATATACTTCCTCCTTTCTGGAGTTGTTGTGATTACTATACTCAGTGAATATAGATGTTCATGAGTGGATAACTTTGGATAAGAAAGTAGAAGAAAGACAGGATAGTAACTAGTGGGAAACTCAGATCAGTGGAGGGTTTCTAATGATGAAAGAGAGTATGTGTTAACGGGTTAAAGGATATTAAGACCAGAAAGGAGCGAGGTCAATGATATAGGAAAGAACAAGGATTTTTGATGAAGCAGAGTCTTGGAGGAAGCAGGAGGGAGGGAATAAAAGGTATGGTTTGGGTGTTGATCTTGGGTTTGCCTTTGAAAAAGAGGGACTACCTTTATCTTCTGTGACAGAGGGAGGAGAAAGAATGAATGGGGATGAAGATAATGTTTGTAGTGGAGGGGTGAGCAGTTGAGGGAGCTCTCCTGAAAGCCTCAACTTTCTCAGCAAATAAAAGACAAAGTTATGTTCTGCTGAAAATGGGGAGAGCTGGGCCAAGTGGCAGTCTCAAGGATAATTACAGAATGCCAAATCACTGCTAAGGGGAATGTTAGAGGAAGGTGATTGTGGACAGATAGGAGCATTGATAGGTGAAGTTTAGGATTTAGGCAGCAGAATCCATGTGTTTGCAGTGGCATTTGTTTTAATGTTTATTTTTGAGAGAGGGAGAGAGAGAGAGAGAGAGAGAGAGAGAGAGAGAGAGAGAGAATGAGCAGGGGAGGGGCAAGGAGAGAGGGAGACAGAGAATCCAAAGCAGGCTCCACACCACCGGTGCAAAGCCCGACATGGGGCTCGAACCCATGAACCATGAGATCATGACCTAAGCCGAAATCAGATGCTTAACCAACTGAACCACCCAGGCTCCCCCACTGGTTTGTTTAGAAGCTAGAGTGTAAAAGGAGAGATATATTTTATAGCACTGGATCTAGGGTTGCAGTCATCTGAGTAGGTATAGTGGAAAGAAAAAGGTAGAAGAAAGTAATATGTGTTGGTGAGACGGTGCCCAGCAAGGAAGAGATAAGGGGAGGAACGAGCTTGGGAGGCCAAGCATGAGAGGGCTGGAAAGACATGAAGTTGGGCCATTTGCATTTAAGTTTTCTGTGTTGTGCAGTGTTACCTAACGTATGGGCCTGGGAGTGGAAGTGTAGGCAATCAGAATTCATGAGACAAGGAATAGTAGATTTAGGACATTCGCTAAATCTCCCCCATGAATGTTGAAATCTCCAAGGCTGACGGTAGGATTTGGGATGAAGAACATGTCTGTATCACAATAAATACAGAGAGTTGGGGGCTGAGTGTCAGCATATAGCTGCTGCCAACCTACATTTTCTCAAGTGTTTCTCTGATCATGTCATTCTGTTGCTTAGGAATTTACAAGAGGTCTCTAGACTCTTTCAGATTTATGTCTGCATTGCTCAGACTGGCCTACAGAAGCTATTTATTAAGTGACTCCCCCTTAGCTATTGCCATTCATTTTTGATATTCCCTAACATGACCATTCCTATCCAATCAGGCAGTCTCTACATTCTTCCCCAACCTGACATATACACATGCACAGAGAATCTCAAACATTATCCCCATCCCAGTGTTTTTTTTTTCCCTTATGTTTCTTTATATTTCTCCTACCTTGAGAGTACTTACAAGACAAATATTGGGGCTCTTTAGGAAGATTCAGTATATGTATTTGTCCTTGTTCCATCCATACCTCCCTCATGTACTAGTCAATATGTCTTTTCTCTTTTTTTTTTTTAATAAAGACTTTATTTTTTAAGAGCAGTTTTAGGATCACAGCAAAATTGAGAGGAAGGTACAGAGATTTCCCATATACCCTCTACCCCCATGCGTGTACAGTCTCACCATTATCAACATCCCTCACCAGAGTGGTACATTTGTTACAACTGATGAACCTACATTGACATACCATTCTCACCCAAAATCCATAGTTTACATTAGGGTTCACTCTTGGTGTTCTGTGTTCTATGGGTTTGGACAAATGTGTGCTGACACGTACCCACTATTGTAGTATTATATAGATTATTTTCACTGCCCTAAAAATCCTCTGTGGTCTGCCTATTCATCCCTCCTCCAACCCCCCACCATATTTCTTTTAGGAACCACCACAGGCTTATCTCCTTTGTCTTTTTCCTGTCCTGAAATCTCACGTTATTCTGGTATAAGCGTAAATCATAGCATCCCATAAATACACATTCCCTGAGTGTTTTATGTATTTACTTATCTCTATTGTCTGAAATAACTTGAGAGAAAGTGTTGTGTCTCTGCTTCTTTTGTATGCCTCATTATACCTAGAAAAGGGCTAGGCATATCATTGGTTAGTTTATTGGTAAGTGCTAATTAATCTTGGAATGTCTTAATACCTATACCTTAATACCTATGAGGCAGCCATAAGATTAATTTTTTTAATGTCCAAAAAAGACTTTGAACTATATAGAGAAAGTATAAGTATCACAGTATAAATAATGCTATTGAATTAAGAGGAATGGTCCCAAATATTTACAATTTAAATCCTACTACAATACTATGATTCTGCTTTTCTGTCATCTTTAACAAGAGATGTCATAACTCCATTGGGGATGGTGATAACCAGTTCAGATGGAATTACCTAGTGCCACCAAGCACAATAGGTTTATCCTATGGGGGTACCATTTATCACTTTTTTCTTTGGAGATGGCTTTTCTTTTCCTAAGTGAGCTCCATTTGTCACATGGTAAGGCCTTCTGTGGAATCTCTGTGCCTCTAAAGAATGAGGCTTTTAGTTACTCTGCATGGCTTTTTAAATTGATGACTCACCTGCACTTAATACACTCCATCTTTAGAATCTTAGGCTGAGGTCACCCTGAGCGAGGCTGCCCAGTGAAACCTCACACCACCAAAATGGTCAGCATGCTGAGAATGGTATGTCTTTGCTAAGTTTAGGAGGCAGCAAAGAAGACAGGTTGCTTTCTGATTAAAATCAAGACCAGATCTCATTCTTTGTTGAATATGATGCCTCAGAATCTCATGTGTCCAGTAGTATTGTCAGTATTTTGGCAGAGACCACTGGCGTCTGATTTTCATTGTTGAGGCAGAATATTTTTAGTTCTTCTAATAGAATCACAAAGTCGATTTCTCTATGGTGAGAATAGCGTACTCATTGGCACTATGGGGGAAAACCTTGGTTTTACTGAGAAATGTATAAAAATATATTAATATATAATAGAGAAAGTGTCCCATAAATAAATCTATTTACTATTTTATGAAACTCTAAACATGGGAAAATACTATAGAGGTACTATGTAAAAGATGGAAATTCCCCCCCTAAATGACTCTAGTTTATATTTTTCTCAATGAAAATGACCTAAATATTAAATTTATTTATGTAAATATTTCCTAATTATTTGGGCATGTGGTCTTATTACATGGAGCATTTTAAAAGTAAAATTAGAGTTTATACAGATAACCATTATGAGAAATATATGTTAAATGGAGTAGGATTTGAGGCATAATGAATTTGTGATTCTAGGGCTTCTAGGAAAGTTGTCAGGTAGAATACTGCCAGGGATGAAGATCTTAACTCAAGGGGAGAGGTAAGATCTAGAGCTGTGGGTCTAAAGGAATTTTCTATGCAGAAGGAAATGTTCTGTATCTGTGTTTTACTGTATAGTAGACACTAGCCACGTGTGGCTTGTAAGCACTTGAAATATGGCCACTTTGGCTGACGAACTGAATTTTAAATTATATTTAATAATAATTTAAATTTAGATAGCCACATGTAGCTACCGTATCAATAGCACGGATATAGAGGAACAGACATGGCACTCATCTGAGGAGACTAGGAATAGAGAATAAAAGAAAAAAGTCAAGTCCAAACACAGAGAACACCTGGTGGTAAAGGTGGGGAAAGAGAAAAGAACTGGCCAAAGAGGAGTAGAGGACAAAGGGAAAGGGAAAGGAAGACAGATGAGAACCACAATGTACCATGGATGCAATGGAATAGAGAATCTCAATAAGAAGACATTTATAGTTCTCAGTGCTGCTGAAAAGCTGGAGGATGAAAACTGAGAACAGGCCATTTATTGAGTTGGCATTTGAAAGGTACAGTTTCAAAGGAATGGTGAGTGTTGATATCAGATTGCTGATGTCCAGAAGTGCTTGGGCAACTTTGCTCTTGAGACGTTTGTGGATACAGAATGATGGCAGGGCTGGATTTGAGGGAATAGTAAGGGGTGGGGAAGGCTTTTGTTTAGTTGTGTTTTATTTTTGGAAGGAGACACTTAAACAGGTTTATCGATGTTAGATACACACTTCTTTCATAATTCCCGTCCTATCCTTGTTCCCTTTATCCCCCCACAGACATCCACAGACATTTTGATCTTCGATTTTACTTAGGAAATTATGTCTTCTCAACATCTTTCCATCCCCAAAGTTTTTATCAAAGCCAATTCTGCTGACTTGACCCTACCCCCTTCCCAGACTAAGATGCATATGCTTTACCTTTCCTCCTCTCATCCCCAATCTCCTTCTCTCCTCTCCCTACTAGCTCTTCTATGGTCTTTATCACCAGCTTGTAGGAGGCCTGGAAACCTTCCACATAAAAAAAAATTGAGACTGATCAAAGCTCCTGGGGCTCTTTAGACAGGGAATTATTGTCAGCAAGGTCTCCGTCCCCCAGGGATCTGGACATGGCATATATAGGGCCTCCTTTTAAAAATCTTCTGACTCCATACCTACTCCCCTTCTCTCCCTCTGCCCTATTCAGGTACCTATATTCTTACAGAGGTAAATTTATCATCATTTTCTATCTCATTTGACTACTTGAAGCAAAACTCCTCAAAAAACTTGTCTATGTTTTTCTTTTTAAGAACTATTTACGTTACAAATTCCTAGAGGACAGACTTTATCTCTGAAACACTTGATAAGTGCTTTTTTGGAAATTATTTTGTAGTTCCAGTTGGTTAATAAAATGTTTTTTTTTTAATAAAACAAAAAAGTGGATTGCCACTTTAATTGTTTCTAAAGGTACTGCACATTAAAAATGTAGATTGACCTTCAGGATAGTGACCAAGAGTGAGGCTGTTTCAAGGAAACATCAGGTGACAGTGAAAATTTTGACTTTATTTTCTACCTGCCATGGTATTTTACCCCCTGCATGACTTCATGTATTTTCTCATTGGAGGTGTTAAGCCAATATTAGTGGCAGAACTCTCTCTCAACCAGGGACCAGATTGTGCCCTACCCTGAAAACACTGTCATCATAATCTCTTTATTGTTGAGTGAAATGATAAGATAGATGTCTGGAGTTTCCTTTAAAATTTCCTCTAAAGTTTCCAGCCTCTCCTCCCCACAAAAAGTATGTGAGGAGGTATGTAGGTGGTTCATTATACTTCTTTGTTCACTTGGGTTTATGTTTAAAACTCTCCAATAATTCAAAGTTAAAAAAACAAATAAATGACAATGAAATCGCAAAGGAAAAATAATTACGTCTATATTGCCCGTGTGTCCTTCCTGTGCTACCTACTATATACCAGCATCTTCATTATTTTATTTAATGATCACAATAGCCCTAAAAAGTTAGATGAGTGAATAGAAGCTTAGATGGTTTAAGTGAACTCCCTCAAGAATGCCCTAGTAAGGGGGCGCCTGGGTGGCGCAGTCGGTTAAGCGTCCGACTTCAGCCAGGTCACGATCTCGCGGTCCGTGAGTTCGAGCCCCGCGTCAGGCTCTGGGCTGATGGCTCAGAGCCTGGAGCCTGTTTCCAATTCTGTGTCTCCCTCTCTCTCTGCCCCTCCCCCGTTCATGCTCTGTCTCTCTCTGTCCCAAGGATAAATAAACGTTGAAAAAAAAAATTAAAAAAAAAAAAAAAAAAGAATGCCCTAGTAAGATGTACTATACCTTGCTGACTCCAAAGCCTGTGCCTATTGTATGCCAGAAAAATAATATACTACTATTGTTTTTGTAATTCAAATGGAAGAGCAAACTTGCTGGAAAGAGAAACCTAATCTACAGATAAGAAGAAGTGTCTATTATTTGCCAACAAACTTTTTCCATACAAAACAATAAATTTTGAAATATACAACTTGGGATAACTTTTTGGTCTCTAAATCACAAATTAATGGTTGGGTTCCTTTTAGTAGACTGCCTCATCTCTTTGCCTGTATCTTGCTTTCTTTTCATGCTTCTCAGTAGGATTATAACAAACTGAACCATAGAATCACTTGTAATGAATCCAGTTGTGACTAACGCAAATGCCATTGCTTAATGGGTGATTGAAAACATTGAAAAACAAAGTAAAATCTTTACTTTAAGTTAGGTGTATTTTTCTGATTTACACTGTTAAACCACATAAAACATTTTTATAGTTGTTAAATGTTTTTAAAAAATGTTTTATTAAAAAAACATTTTATTTATTTTTAAGAGAGAGAGAGAGAGAAACAGAACATGAGCAGGGGAGGGGCAGAGAGAGAGGGAGACACAGAATCTGAAGGAGGCTCCAGGCTCTGAGCTGTCAGTGCAGAACCCAACACAGAACTTGAACTCCCAAAAGGTGGGACTCGAACTCATGAACCATGAGACTGTGACCTCAGCTGAAGTCAGATGCTTAACCAACAGAGCCACGCAGGTGCCCCTAGTTATTAAGTGTTTCTAAGAGTAGAGGTGCCTGGGTGGCTTTGTTGGTTGAGCAACCGACTCTTGATTTCAGCCTAGGTCATGATCTCACGGTTTGTGGGAACAAGCCCCACATCAGGCTCTGCACTGATATCATGGAGGCTATTTGGGGTTCTCTCTGTCCTTCTCACACTGCCCTTCCCCCATGCATGCTCTCTCTCTCTCTCTCTTTCCCGAATAATAAATAAATTTTTAAAAATTAATGTTTTTAAGAGTAAAGTACAGGGGCACCTGGGTGGCTCTGTCAGTTGAGCGTCTGACTTTAGCTCAGGTCATGATCTCATGGTTCATGAGTTCAGGCCCCATATTGGGCTTGCTGCTGTCTGCACAGAGCCTGCTTCAGATCCTCTGTCTCCCTCTCTTTCTGCCCCTCCCCTGCTCATGCTCTCTCTCTAAAAAATAAACATTAACAACAAAAACGAAAAAGACTAAAATATAGAACTGCATATCTAGACCATGGTGAGTTTAAATTGATGGTATCCAAGTTACTGAGATGTTTCTGTATAAGCACTGCTTATAACTGCTAGCAACTTGACGTTGTTTTTAAATTCCAGAGATAGCTTTTACCTCTTTTTTATTTCCTTCTCTCTTTTGAGCAGTTCCAGGGACACTCCTCAAAGTCACTGGGCAAAGACTTTGTAGGTAAAGAATGGCCCTTTTTTTTGGCACTTCCCCATGATCTTCCTTTGTTTCAGCCCCAGTGGTCTTTAGGAGACCTTTCCATATACAGTGGTGATGAAGGGCTTGTTCTGAATCTCTTGTGACCTGAGGCATCCTTAGGTTTGCCAGGTAGGGTTAAGAGTGCAGACAAAGTGTGGAATATTTTTCTTTGCAAAGGTAATTGGCCCACGTGAGATTTGAAATTTGGCTTCATAGGCATCATGTCAACTAGTCACAGACTAGCCTCGAAACACATGACGGGCTCAGAGACTCACATCACATGGTTGTCAACAGAAAAATACTTTTATCCAAACTGTCTCTATTTAAAAGAGAAAGCAGGGTGCTGATGAAAAATTTTGAAATCATTTCCCTGTGATATTAGTGCATAACTGAAAGAAAGTATATAAACTGATTCAAAAAGAGCATTGTCACTTAGTCTTTTCAGCTAACACATAATTCTATCTGTGGATACCGTCTTGTGCTTCGACAATGTATACGTTTGTATTGGCAGGAAAGAACTTTTATTGACCTTTTGAATAGCAGCCATTAATCTCTAACAATACTTACTCCCACATTAAGCATTTCCTGATCAAGGGTCTGAAAGGAAACAAAAAACAATGTGCGCAAATTTTAGCCGACTCTGCTCTACTCCTGCCTTTTAAAAGTTATAATAATAAAAGCACATTTGCAGGTCCATGGCTCTGTGGGGAATAGCTAATTTGTGAGGAAAACCAGCAATAAACCAGGGGTTTGTATGTTCCTAAGCAAATGCAAAAAATGGTCTGATGGGCTCAAAACCAACTTGTACCAATGAAAATGAGTGTCCCTTGAACAGTGGTGTTACTGTTTCTGAACCTTAAATGGATCTTTCCTGAGATGGCATATTGTAGTACCTGTCAATTTGGACTAGTGAAAAAATTTCGTATGTGACAAAAATAGATACTATATGTGATAAATGCTATATATGAGTGTGCACATTTGGCTGTATATATAATTTTTTAATTAACGATTTTTTTTCTTAACCTCAAAGCAATGTGTAAAGTGAACTATGTTCTGAAACCACCAAAATGCACGTATCTTGTTTTCTTTAATGGAATGTTAATTCCCGGTGTGGCGTTTACTAAAGACAGTCATTTGAGTGCACAGTTGAATACACAGCTTGAGCCCTGAGTATTTGTTTTCTTTGCAATATCTGACTTGTTTATAGGTGCATGTGGCGTAACATGTCAGCTTGAAGTGCCAGGTATGCTGACTGCAAAATACCTGGGCAAAGGCATTTCCTGGAAAAAAAACCAAACTTACACATCCTGACAGGGAGACACTTCCAGGGTCACTGAAGAGTTGCACACAGGAAACTCTAACCTTTGCACTTCCTTTCTTTCTCTTTGGAGCTATAATTGCTCAAGTGGGAAGGGATACTGGGTAAGGATATTTACCTTCTTCACCTGTGAGGCAACATGCAGGTGGATAAGATCCCATTTCCCTCTGAGGTTCACTGTCACACACAATGATCACACATACCACACTTTTATCTATGTGCAGTGAAGAGTGGATCAACAATCTGGTCATTCCTATTGATTATCTACCACCATATGATAGTTGATTCAACTGACCAAGGAATAATTGAAAGCAGTTATGGAATGCTGACTAGGTAGTGGAGGGAATGCGAGGGGAAAGAATAAGCATAGGGTCCCTGACCTCAAATAACTGGAGAGACATGATCTCCACTGTCCTTGCTTCACTTCAGGCATGCTCACTCCCTTTCACATGGTTTGTTGCCGTAGTCTCCTAACTGATTTTCCCTTCCTGTGGTCTTGTCACCCATCATTCTCCGTATCACAGCCAGAGTCTGCTTTTTAAAATACAAATCAATCAAGTCTTTCCTCTGCTTAAAATATTGAGAGGCTCCCTATTGCTCTGAGAGGCTTTCATGGACTGGCACCTACTCACCACTCCAGCCTCATCTTTCACTGCGTGCCTCCCATCTGTGGTCCCACCATACTGACATGTCTGTAGCTTTTGAACGTTTCCTGTGTTAAATAGTGTTGAGAGTCTCCTCTTTCATTGTGTATTATGCAAATGATCTGAAGGAAAAGGCACTAATATTTCACATGTTTCAAACTGATGAAAGCCATACATTGATTCCATTCATTGATTTTTGTACTACTTTATTTTTAATGCCATTTCCACATCAAGTGAGGGTCATTAGGCAAGGAAAGCAATTCTCCATACAAATACCTACTATTAGGCTAATGCTTAAAAGCTATTCCATTACTTGTTATAACTTGCTCACATGTTTTTTCAAGGACTTTATGGGAGAGGACTTCTGTTCTGTCCAGGTGTTCAGAGATTTTTGTATTTTGATAGAGTGTCATTCTTGTATCTCTTCCAAAGTGGTGGAGTCTTATTGTAATTACATGTTCAGGAATCATGTTGTAATTTATAAGTGTATGGATGGAGTCATGCTCTGATTTAGTAAATCCAAAAATCAGGCCAAACATAAAATAATTCTAGGGGTAACTTTATATATTTAAAAAATTGATGTTAAAAATAATTTTTGTGTGATTTAAAACAATTTTATTATCTGTCCTTTTTTTGTTGAGGTATAATTGTCATATAACATAAGTAATTTCAGGTGTAGAACATAATGATTTGATATTCGTATGTATTATAAGTGATCATCACAATAAGTCTAGTTAACTTAGAATATTTTATTAAAAAAATTTTTTTTAACATGTATTTATTTTTGAGACAGAGAGAGACAGAGCATGAACAGGGGAGGGACAGAGAGAGAGGGAGACACAGAATCCGAAGCAGGCTCCAGGCTCTGAGCCATCAGCCCAGAGCCTGACACGGGGCTCGAACTCACGGACCGTGAGATCATGACCTGAGCTGAAGTCGGACGCCCAACCGACTGAGCCACCCAGGCGCCCCTTAGAATATTTTATTTAAACATTTGAATGAATAATTTACAAATGTGGTTGAAGAGCTAGAAAAAGGTATAATGTACACAAGTATATATATTTTATTTTTTTTTATATACAAATGGAAGATACTATGTACACTGTTCTGTAACTGGCCCTTGACAGATATCAAATATGACTTGGAAATCTTTTCCTATTAGAACATATGGAGATTTTACATTCTTTTTAATGACTGTGGAGGGTACAGTAGGTAGTTGGGTATGTGGCTTAGTGCAGTCCCCTGTTGGTGGGCATTTAAACTATACCCAGTTTGCTATGACAATCAATGCTGCATGAATATGTTATACACACATCTTATCACACATGTAAGAGTATTTCTCTTGGTCATAGTCCCCAACAGTCGGAACTGCTGAGTCAAAAGATGTATACGTCTGTGGTAGATTTTGTTTAATTGCCTAGGTCTGTTTTCTCACACTTTTGCCAACACAGTGTATTAACATGTTGCTGATTGGGTGTTTTACTTCCTTTGCCAGTCCAAAAGGTGAAATGGGTATCTCCTTGTAGTTTTAAGTTACATTTCTCTTCTGATTGAGGTTGAGTATCTTTTCAAATGTTTTTTAGAGGTATTTGTGTATCCTTTTCTGTGACTAGTCTGTTTCTAGCCTTTGCCTGTTTTGGCTGTTGTACTGTTGGTCTTTTATTGATTAATAAGAGCTCTTGATATAGTAAAGGAATTAGTTTTTTATCTGTGATATGAGCTGTAAATGAAGTATTTTTCCCACCCCATTATTTTTATTTTGACTTTGCTTTTGGCATTTCTTGCTATGCAGAATTTCTTATTACTATTATTAGTCAGACATCAATCTTTTATGGCTTCTGATTTGGATCAAATTTACAAAGCCCTTCCCACTTTTAGATTATGAAAACTTTCTTTCAAATTTTCTTCTGGTCCTTTTTTTTTCCTTCCCGTTTTCGCATTATTTTACCCATCTAGAATTCATCTTTGTTTATTTTTTTTCAGTATCAGTAAAATATCTTTATTATACTTCACTTTTGAAACAGCTTACTTTTTTATTTTAAATGAATAAATTTATTTTATTTTATTTTTTAATTTATTATTTCTTTAAATTTATATCCAAATTAGCTATCATATAGTGCAACAATGATTTCGGGAGTAGATTCCTTAGTGCCCCTTACCCATTTAGCCCATCCCCCCTCCCACAACCCCTCTAGTAACCCTCAGTTTGTTCTCCACATTTATGGGTCTCTTATGTTTTGTCTCCCTCCCTGTTTTTATATCATTTTTGTTTCCCTTCCATTAGGTTCACCTGTTTTGTCTCTTAAAGTCCTCATATGAGTGAAGTCATATGATTTGTGTCTTTGTCTGACTAATTTCACTTAGCATAATACCCTCCAGTTCCATCCATGTAGTTGCAAATGGCAAGATTTCATTCTTTTTGATTGCCAAGTAATACTCCATTGTATATATATATACCCCATCTTCTTTATCCATTCATTCATCAGTGGACATTTGGGCCCTTTCCATGCTTTGGCTATTGTTGATAGTGCTGCTATGAACATGGGGGTGCATGTGTCCCTTCAAAACAGCACACCTGTATCCTTGGATAAATGCCTAATAGTGCAATTGCTGGGTCATAGGTAGTTCTATTTTTAGTTTTTTTGAGGAACCTCCATACTCTGTTTTCCAGAGTGGTTGCACCAGCTTGCATTCCCAGAATTCATCTTTGTTTAAAGTGAATTACTTTACTTTACTTTTTGGTAGATGGCTGTTGTATCAGTTGGGGTCTAGTCAGGAGCACAGAAACCATTCTACATATTTCAAGCATAAAGGAGTTTATAAAGGGATTTAATTATACAAATGCTAGAAAACTGAAAGAGTAAAAAGAGAATGCTGAGCTAACCAGAGATAATAACTGCCTGCCTCTAGAGCTGGGGAGACACAGGGAAGGGGTAGAATTGCTAGAACTCGTTGTGCAGAGGGGGCACCTCTCTGAAGAGGGAGCACCTCTCTGAAGAGGGAGCTTCATGGGCTGGTTCTAGGAGGTCTGAAGAAGCTGGAACTGGAATAATACTGTCAGAAACAGGACAAAACAGAAAGGTACCCCTCATTCTCCCCTTCCCACCTTTTAATATTCCTCTAGTGACTCCTATTGGCAGGCAGAACCCAATAGGAAGCAGCAAGCATAGGACTATAGGAAATGTAATTTGCAGACTTTCAGACTCAGTATCACAGAGTAGAATAAAGATAATTGATTTTACAACTGAGAAATAATAAGTAAATAACCATTAATTGATTTTTTACTTTTCCTCCTGTGATTTGAAGTGTCACTTTTGCCCTATAATATTTAAATCCATTTCTGAGTTATAGTTCAGCACATAGATTTCTCTGCCTATTTCATGCTTTAGTATCACATTGTTCTAATTAGTTTAGCACTATAATATACTTTTGTGTGTGGAAAGACCTGTCCTCTCTCACTACATTATTTCTAAATTTCCCCAATTATTCTTATTTAAAAGAGATGGCTTTATAATCAAAAGATCTTTAAAGGAACTTAAAAATCAGGATTTGTGGGGTTTTTTTTAAAGATACTTTCTTTTTTCGTATATTTTTCATTGGTCATGGTAATCAGAATCTCTCTGTATTAGGTTCTTAACAAATATTTGCAGCTATCTAACGTTTAAAATGTCATTATTTATATCTTTTTTTATTGCATTCCTATGACCTCCAAACCAGTTTTAGTTTTAATTTTATTGTATTGACAATGATTGAGTGTATAAAGAAAGCGCAGAGATCTTTTCCTTTGTCAGCAGTTCTTTATTTACTTCTTTGCTTCTGTGTTGATATGAACCACCAGAAACGGGGTTTCTAACTAACAAGCTTTATCCAGACTAGAGCTGGTGGCTTGGACTAACGTGGTAACAGTAGTGGTGGTGGTGAAAAGTGCTCAGATTCTGTACAAATTTTGTAGGAGAGCAGATTGTATTTGATGGCAGGTTGAGAGTGGGATAGGTAAGAAGGAGGTTATCTAAAGCTGTCTCCAAGGTTCTTTGGCCCAGAAAATGGATAACAGAAATTGTCATTTACTAAGATGGGGAAGACTGCAGGTGGGGTGGAGTAAACAGGTGTTGACTGGCAATGCAGTTTTACACATGTTATTTTTGAGATAATGTTAGACATTCAAGTACAGAGAGATATCCAGTAGGCATTTGGATCTGAGTCTGGAGTTCAGGGAAAAGGCTGGGCTGGGGTTATCAGTTTGGGAGTCACCTGTGTGGAGATGGTATTTAATTCCATGAAACTGGGTGAAATCATGAAGATAGTAAATGTAGAAAAGGCAAAATGTCCAGGTTCTGAGCCCCAGGAAATTTTACCCCCAGAGGTCAGGAGGATGAGGAGGAATCAGCAAAGGAGAATGAGAATGAGCAGCTAGAAAGGTAGGAAGGAAATTAGCAAAGTAGGGTGTTTTGGAATCAAAGTGAAGAATTTTTCAAGGTGGAGAGAAAAATTAAAAGTATCAGTTCCTGCTGGTGGATCAAGGAAAATGAAGAATGAGAGCTGACTGTTGCATTTAGTGACAGGAAAATCATGGTTTGCTTTAATAAGAGAGGTTTCAGTGGAGTGATAGAAGTAGAAACCTGATTGGAGTGGCTTTGACTTGGTGGTGCCTAAAGTTCCAAGTGCCTCCACTTTAGCAACTGCGATTTCAGAAGTACCTGGTTGTTTTCTTTCTTTATGGCTTTGGTGAGTCTTTAGGAGCTGTGGCTAGAAAAAACAATGCAGGCACATCAGGAAGAGATGCTTCAAGTGGTTTTGCCATGGTTAAGTCATCTTGGGACATAAGCCTTCAGAACTGATCTCCATGAATATGACGCCAGCTGTGGAGTGACCACTAGGAGTTCAGCTGGAGTGAATCCATGTTGTTGCAACCCCATGGTGTCTTGCTAAATTAGCTCTTGGGATTAAGCATGTGTGAGGAATGGCTGCAGAAAGAGGGCATTCAGACTACATGCTTGCTGACCTTGAAGGTCATGGAGAAATTGGAAGGAAATTTAGGGATATTCTCGTAATATTATTTAAAACTGGCCACTGCTGAATATGAAATAATGAGTTCAGCATTGAGAAATCTGGCAGCACTGGTTGTCTGATCTCACCCACCTGCCTCTTCTATTTAGTCATCTCCGCCATGCTTTCATTTGGCCATTGGCCTGTGGATAATGAAGCATGTTAATGACAGCCCAGATAAGGCTGCTAACCACAAAAACTCAGTAGAGGTCAATGCATATCAATTGTCTGAAATGACAATGTTTGGCAATTTGGTAACTTCAGAAAAGGAGCAGGAGTTTGAAATAAACCAGGAAGACTATGAACCATTTTGACTTTGTCATGACCAAGAAAATTCTCTCCCTGAAAGTTCCCAGCTATTAAAATGAATCTTGGCCAGTTGTTCTTGGTCATTTATTATGAAAAAGCTGATGCGTTGAGAACATTATACAATCTAGTAAGGCATAGATTTTTAAACATCAGAATCAATGTCAGGTTATCAGATAAAGCTCAGGCTTAGGCTTAGGAATGAAAAAAAGTTCCCAAGAGGTGGGCTGCAAGTATAAGACCATGGTATGTAAGTCAGAGTGCTCCCAACTTTGAATGATGATTGGTTATTGGTGGTAGTCGTTGATAAGCTTATAACAAAATTAAGTTTTTCTAACATTTTCCCTCAAGAAGACTATAATTAAATTGGTTGACTAAAAGATCTGCTATGGGAAGAAAGTATGCTACAAATAATACTTTAGATATGCCCTGATCTGAAAATTAGGGTAAAAATACTGAATCAAATATTTTGAACTCAGTAACCACATTCCTATTGCTAATGAACAAATAATGTATTTGAATACAAACTCAAACTTCAATGAAATGTCAGTTGCTTTTTTAGGGCATTGATTTTATAGCATGCCAGAATTCCTTCCAAGTGTGCCCAATGACATTTAAATGCTTATTATCATCCGGAAACTGATCGCTGAAGAACATTGCTTATTTCACATTTTTAAAACAAATTAATTAGCATATGGATTAATTCCTACTTGAGATTGTTGCAATGCATTTATTAGTGATTTTAGTATAGTGAGAGATCTCTGGTCCCAGAATCAGGAGACCTGGATTCTAATGTATAATCAATAACCAATTAGCTGTACCTCTTGGAAAAATCACTGGCTTCTCTGAAGCTGTTTCCTTAGCTGTAAACGAAGGGGCTAAAGTTCTTTCTTACTCTAAATTCCTGTGATTCTATAAATAAAAAGTCCTGCTATCACTTGGCCAAAAAACTGGAATTAAAATTACTCATTCCTTATGATTTCCTTATGTTATCCCATGCTCTAGAACTTTCCTCCCATCCTTCCATCCAAAAGGTTCAGAATGAACAATTAATTATAGGAATCACCTCCCCAAATCTCATTCTTACTGGATTATAAAGTCATGCAAGCATGGGATTATGTCCTATTCATGTGGGTTCCATCACAATGACTAGCAGAATAGCAACTTTACACATGAATAAATGAATAAATTAGTAAATAGATGGAAGAAGAAAGGGAGGAGAGAGGGAGGAAGGAAGGAGATAACTAATTGCTCTATCTATGGTGTGTTCTGGTGCCAGTGGAAAGAGGAGTGGTAGACAGCCTCTTCAACTTTCAGCGAAAGAAGGAAGAAAGACAAATCAAAGAGATATTTGGTAAAGGTTTGATTTAATTTCTATAGTAGAGATCTTTAGTTTAAGCAAATTCAACACAGTGGAATTCTAGTCTAACACAATTATTTTATCTTTCCCTTGGATTTTTTTTTTTTTTTTGTATTAGAGCTTGATCTAAACTTGGGTTAGAGAGTCAGGTAAGAACAATTGAGCAAACTGAAGAAGACTCAATTGAGAGATGGACGTATGAAAAGAGAGGAGACTCAATGAATTTATTGATTTGAAAAACAAATACACAAGGCATACCTGTTAGTTCTGGTGAAATGAGTATTATTAGCACCAGCAGATTTCATCCTTCTTGAGCTTTCTGGTGTATTTGAATAAAAAATGAAGTGCTTCATATTTGAGAGGTTCTATATTGATAGATATATATGGAGAATTCATAAAATATAGTATTAAGATTGCCAGCCCTGGAGTTAGACTACCTAGATTTGTGTCCTGACACCAGCAATTGTTAGTTGTGTGACTTTGGGTAGATCGCTGAACTTCTTTGCACCTGTCTCAGATACCTCATCTAGAAAATAACGATAATAATAACACCTATCTGATAAGGTTATTGTGAGGCTTAAATGAGATAATATTTGCAAAGTGCTTTGCATATTTCCTGGCATATAGTAAGTGCCCAATAATATGAGGGAGAAAGAGAGATGGAAAGAGAGACAGAGAGAATGTGTGTGTGCTGACATCTGTATATATGTATCTAGAGAGAGAAAAATAATTCTGAAAAGATCCACCTCAAATTATCAATAAAATTAGATCTGGGGAGTAGATTTGGGAGGATGTGGCATTACCTTCACTCTTTCTTTAATATTGATTCTGTAATGTTGATTTTTTTATAATCAACTTTTATTACATTATAACTTTAAATTTTTAAAAATTTCAGTAGTAGATCTAAAGAAATAATTTGCCAAACTAAATTAATCTAGAGAGAATACAGTTTAAACTAGTTTATGCAGAATCAAGGTAGCAGAATAGACCATAAATAACAATTCCTTTGTCGGGGGTTAATATTAATATGCACATTCAAATCTATGGTATTAGGATATTACTATCTCCACTAGAGTTGGGAAAGTTCAGAGATTTCTTGGATCTTACTTTATCACTCACCTGAAAAGCAGGGCCAGAACTCAAGTGCTCTGATTCCAACAGAGCCCCTCCACTACTTATGACATCTACAGTGTTGATCCACCCCACCAAGCCCATTTTTAAGAGATAAGTAATAGCTCATTTACATAATATTGAAACCCAGCAGAGTGGAGAATGGTATTTTCTGATGAGCGTGTTAATTTGCTTTAGATCTTGTAAAGATATTGATGAAAACTCTTAAAATATATAGTCACCATTCTGGTAATTTCTTATATCTTGTAAAGTTTACATAAATTGATGCTTTAGGCTGTTGTGGGTGATAAACAATCTTTCACCTTGTGGATAATTCAGTGTGGTTAGCTTTGGTTGAGATCTCATTTTTCTGGCTGCAGATTCACAAGATCCCCCAAAGAGTCTATTCAGTAATTGTGATGCATTCCTGTAGCATTTAAGACTAAGCCCTAAAAGCTTTGCTTTGTATACTTGATCTGTAGCGACCTTTAGATTTTGCTGCCCATTGAACCGAAGGTCTTCCTTGTGAAATCATAGAATAGTGCCCCAGTTCACTTTCTGTTACTTGATATCACTGAACAAAAATACCATTATCAGTATCTGAGAAAAGAAAAAAAAAAGATATGGTACCCTGTCTCTTTAAGAGTTTAAGAATACCAAACACAGTAGAGTTAATTCTTTTGGGGGGCTGTGCCTTGAGAATTTTCTGGCCCAGAATCAAGCTACAGATAATTAATTATGTCAGTGAAAAGCTCTGATGGCCTGCTCTCTTCAGAGAAAAGTGACATCATCCATAGAATTCTCTGGCAATAAAGAACAAAGCTGTGAGTGCAGGAAATAACAGACAGATGTCCATGAGTGCATATTTTATCTACTTCAAAGTGCATTGCAAGAAGTCGTGCTCTAGGGCTGTCTCCCAGCAGCAGTGGCTTGGCAAGGGGTCTTGGAGAATTAGAGAAGTAAGTTTACAGGATTGGCTTCACTGCCTCACATCCTCTGGCCTGACAATAGCAGTGCAGCATTTTCAGGGAAGTTACTAAAAAGATGATAATGCTCAAAAAATTGTTGGCAAGATCATGGCAAGCCAATCAAGTTACGTAGTGTGAGGAAATTGGGCCAGATGGTGGTGGCACCATTTGTGGATGAATGTTAGTACAGGAAACATTACCCAGAGAATTGAATTCCAGGGCCTTCCTTTGCTTTGTAGTTATGTCGTATTTTCATATGTAACTTGTAATGGAGAGAATAAATATCTTGGAATCAGATACCTCTCTTTCTTATGAATCCTATGACCTTGAACAAGCTACTTAATTCTTTTGAGTCTTATTTTCATCATCTGTAGAATGGAATTAAGAGAAATGATACCCCTGAAAAGAATTTTGTCCATACTAAGGTGCAATGTAAGTATTGGTTGTTATTAAAATCAACTCTGTCCTTCCTTGCAAAATATTTTAGTTTCATATTATGCATACAGACTCAAATATATTAGCTAGAAAAGATTTTTACTTACACAAAAATTTTTAGGCATAATAGAAAGATCATTGTCTCAAAATTTCAAATTCCAGAGGACCAGAAATTCTCCTATTAGAAATTTATTCTGGGGCACCTGGGTGGCTCAGTCTGTTAGGCGTGACTTCAGCTCAGGTCATGATCTCATGGTTTGTGAGTTTGAGCACTGCGTTGGACTCTATGCTGACAGGGCAGAGCCTGGAACCTACTTCAGATTTTGTGTCTCCCTCACTTTCTGCCCCTCCCCTGCTCATGCTCTGCTCTTTCTCTCTCTCTCTCAAAAATAATAAATAAACGTAAAAAAAAAAGAAATTTCTTTCTCTGAGTTGAAACTACCTATGCCAGAACTTTCTTTAATTTTTTTAAAATCTGGTGATCAAAGTAAAACCAGTTCAATACAGGTCATTGAGAATATGCATTCTTGATGAGAGTGCTATTGTTCCCAAGAGTGTGAAAATTGATTCTTAGGGGAGGCAAAGAAATTTTAGATGTTACAATGGTTTGTGGCCCTCAAAAACACCACAGTACATAAGTAGATATACAATATGGCTGTGGTATTAAAATTTCATAAGTGTGGTGGTAATTACAAAAAATAATGTAAAAAGTCTTACTAGAAGAGAACAAAGTGAAAAAATTTTGAGAAACACTTACTTAGAAATATGAAAAGTGGAGCCTCGGCGGCAAGATGGCGGCTTAGGAGGACGCTGGGCTCACCGCACGTCCTGCTGATCACTTAGATTCCATCTACACCTGCCTAATAACCCAGAAAACCGCCAGAGGATTAGCAGAACAGAGTCGCTGGAGCCAAACGCAGACGAGAGGCCCACGGAAGAGGGTAGGAAGGGCGGCAAGGCGGTGCGCGCTCCACGGACTGGCGGGAGGGAGCCGGGGCGGAGGGGCGGCTCGCCGGCCAAGCAGAGCCCCCGAGTCGGGCTTGCAAAAGCGGAGGGGCCGGGCGGACTGTGTTCCGACAGCAAGCGCGACTTAGCGTCTGGGAGGTCAGAAATTAACAGCTCTGCTCGGAAAGCGGGAAGGCTGGAGGACAAAGGGAGGGAGAGCTGCTGAGCCCCCTGACAACAGAGCTCAGTTTGGTGGGGAACAAAGGCGCTCGCCAGCGCCATTTCCCCCGCCCATCCCCCAGCCGAAATCCCAAAGGGAACCGGTTCCTGCCAGGGAACTTGCTCGCTCCGCGCAAACACCCAACTCTGCGCTTCTGCGGAGCCAAACCTCCGGCAGCGGATCTGACTCCCTCCCGCTGCCACAGGGCCCCTCCTGAAGTGGATCACCTAAGGAGAAGCGATCTAAGCCTGCCCCTCCTGCCCCCGAGCACCTTGCCTACCCACCCCAGCTAATACGCCAGATCCCCAGCATCACAAGCCTGGCACGGTGCAAGTAGCCCAGACGAGCCACACCACCCCACAGTGAATCCCGCCCCTAGGAGAGGGGAAGAGAAGGCACACACCAGTCTGACTGTGGCCCCAGCGGTGGGCTGGGGGCAGACATCAGGTCTGACTGCGGCCCCGCCCACCAACTCCAGGTATACACCACAGCACAGGGGAAGTGCCCTGCAGGTCCTCACCACGCCAGGGACTATCCAAAATGACCAAGCGGAAGAACTCCCCTCAGAAGAATCTCCAGGAAATAACAACAGCTAATGAGCTGATCAAAAAGGATTTAAATAATATAACAGAAAGTGAATTTAGAATAATAGTCATAAAATTAATCGCTGGGCTTGAAAACAGTATACAGGACAGCAGAGAATCTCTTGCTACAGAGATCAAGGGACTAAGGAACAGTCACGAGGAGCTGAAAAACGCTTTAAACGAAATGCATAACAAAATGGAAACCACCACAGCTCGGCTTGAAGAGGCAGAGGAGAGAATAGGTGAACTAGAAGATAAAGTTATGGAAAAAGAGGAAGCTGAGAAAAAGAGAGATAAAAAAATCCAGGAGTATGAGGGGAAAATTAGAGAATTAAGTGATACACTAAAAAGAAATAATATACGCATAATTGGTATCCCAGAGGAGGAAGAGAGAGGGAAAGGTGCTGAAGGGGTACTTGAAGAAATCATAGCTGAGAACTTCCCTGAACTGGGGAAGGAAAAAGGCATTGAAATCCAAGAGGCACAGAGAACTCCCTTCAGACGTAACTTGAATCGATCTTCTGCACGACATATCATAGTGAAACTGGCAAAATACAAGGATAAAGAGAAAATTCTGAAAGCAGCAAGGGGTAAACGTGCCCTCACATATAAAGGGAGACCTATAAGACTCGTGACTGATCTCTCTTTTGAAACTTGGCAGGCCAGAAAGAATTGGCAAGAGATTTTCAGGGTGCTAGACAGAAAAAATATGCAGCCAAGAATCCTTTATCCAGCAAGTCTGTCATTTAGAATAGAAGGAGAGATAAAGGTCTTCCCAAACAAACAAAAACTGAAGGAATTTGTCACCACTAAACCAGCCCTACAAGAGATCCTAAGGGGGACCCTGTGAGACAAAGTCCCAGAGACATCACTACAAGCATAAAACATACAGACATCACAATGACTCTAAACCCGTATCTTTCTATAATAACACTGAATGTAAATGGATTAAATGCGCCAACCAAAAGACATAGGGTATCAGAATGGATAAAAAAACAAGACCCATCTATTTGCTGTCTACAAGAGACTCATTTTAGACCTGAGGACACCTTTAGATTGAGAGTGAGGGGATGGAGAACTATTTATCATGCGACTGGAAGCCAAAAGAAAGCTGGAGTAGCCATACTTATATCAGACAAACTAGACTTTAAATTAAAGGCTGTAACAAGAGATGAAGAAGGACATTATATAATAGTTACAGGGTCTATCCATCAGGAAGAGCTAACAATTATCAATGTCTATGCACCGAATACCGGAGCCCCCAAATATATAAAACAATTACTCATAAACATAAGCAACCTTATTGATAAGAATGTGGTAATTGCAGGGGACTTTAATACACCACTTACAGAAATGGATAGATCAACTAGACACACGGTCAATAAAGAAACAAGGGCCCTGAATGAGACATTGGATGAGATGGACTTGACAGATATATTTAGAACTCTGCATCCCAAAGCAACAGAATATACTTTCTTCTCGAGTGCACATGGAACATTCTCCAAGATAGATCATATACTGGGTCACAAAACAGCCCTTCATAAGTTTACAAGAATTGAAATTATACCATGCTTACTTTCAGACCACAATGCCATGAAGCTTGAAATCAACCACAGGAAAAAGTCTGGAAAACCTCCAAAAGCATGGAGGTTAAAGAACACCCTACTAACGAATGAGTGGGTCAACCAGGCAATTAGAGAAGAAATTAAAAAATATATGGAAACAAACGAAAATGAAAATACAACAATCCAAACGCTTTGGGACGCAGCAAAGGCAGTCCTGAGAGGAAAATACATTGCAATCCAGGCCTATCTCAAGAAACAAGAAAAATCCCAAATACAAAATCTAACAGCACACCTAAAGGAACTAGAAGCAGAACAGCAAAGGCAGCCTAAGCCCAGCAGAAGAAGAGAAATAATAAAGATCAGAGCAGAAATAAACAATATAGAAACTAAAAAAACTGTAGAGCAGATCAACGAAACCAAGAGTTGGTTTTTTGAAAAAATAAACAAAATTGACAAACCTCTAGCCAGGCTTCTCAAAAAGAAAAGGGAGATGACCCAAATAGATAAAATCATGAATGAAAATGGAACTATTACAACCAATCCCTCAGAGATACAAACAATTATCAGGGAATACTATGAAAACTTATATGCCAACAAATTGGACAACCTGGAAGAAATGGACGAATTCCTGAACACCCACACGCTTCCAAAACTCAATCAGGAGGAAATAGAAAGCTTGAACAGACCCATAACCAGCGAAGAAATTGAATCGGTTATCAAAAATCTCCCAACAAATAAGAGTCCAGGACCAGATGGCTTCCCAGGGGAGTTCTACCAGACGTTTAAAGCAGAGATAATACCTATCCTTCTCAAGCTATTCCAAGAAATAGAAAGGGAAGGAAAACTTCCAGACTCATTCTATGAAGCCAGTATTACTTTGATTCCTAAACCAGACAGAGACCCAGTAAAAAAAGAGAACTACAGGCCAATATCCCTGATGAATATGGATGCAAAAATTCTCAATAAGATACTAGCAAATCGAATTCAACGGCATATAAAAAGAATTATTCACCATGATCAAGTGGGATTCATTCCTGGGATGCAGGGCTGGTTCAACATTCGCAAATCAATCAACGTGATACATCACATTAACAAAAAAAGAGAGAAGAACCATATGATCCTGTCAATCGATGCAGAAAAGGCCTTCGACAAAATCCAGCACCCTTTCTTGATAAAAACCCTTGAGAAAGTCGGGATAGAAGGAACATACTTAAAGATCATAAAAGCCATTTATGAAAAGCCCACAGCTAACATCATCCTCAACGGGGAAAAACTGAAAGCTTTTTCCCTGAGATCAGGAACACGACAAGGATGCCCACTCTCACCGCTGCTGTTTAACATAGTGCTGGAAGTTCTAGCATCAGCAATCAGACAACAAAAGGAAATCAAAGGCATCAAAATTGGCAAAGATGAAGTCAAGCTTTCGCTTTTTGCAGATGACATGATATTATACATGGAAAATCCGATAGACTCCACCAAAAGTCTGCTAGAACTGATACAGGAATTCAGCAAAGTTGCAGGATACAAAATCAATGTACAGAAATCAGTTGCATTCTTATACACTAACAATGAAGCAACAGAAAGACAAATAAAGAAACTGATCCCATTCACAATTGCACCAAGAAGCATAAAATACCTAGGAATAAATCTAACCAAAGATGTAAAGGATCTGTATGCTGAAAACTATAGAAAGCTTCTGAAGGAAATTGAAGAAGATTTAAAGAAATGGAAAGACATTCCCTGCTCATGGATTGGAAAAATAAATATTGTCAAAATGTCAATACTACCCAAAGCTATCTACACATTCAATGCAATCCCAATCAAAATTGCACCAGCATTCTTCTCGAAACTAGAACAAGCAATCCTAAAATTCATATGGAACCACAAAAGGCCCCGAATAGCCAAAGGAATTTTGAAGAAGAAGACCAAAGCAGGAGGCATCACAATCCCAGACTTTAGCCTCTACTACAAAGCTGTCATCATCAAGACAGCATGGTATTGGCACCAAAACAGACACATAGACCAATGGAATAGAATAGAAACCCCAGAACTAGACCCACAAACGTATGGCCAACTCATCTTTGACAAAGCAGGAAAGAACATCCAATGGAAAAAAGACAGCCTCTTTAACAAATGGTGCTGGGAGAACTGGACAGCAACATGCAGAAGGTTGAAACTAGACCACTTTCTCACACCATTCACAAAAATAAACTCAAAATGGATAAAGGACCTAAATGTGAGACAGGAAACCATCAAAACCTTAGAGGAGAAAGCAGGAAAAGACCTCTCTGACCTCAGCCGTAGCAATCTCTTCCTCGACACATCCCCAAAGGCAAGGGAATTAAAAGCAAAAGTGAATTACTGGGACCTTATGAAGATAAAAAGCTTCTGCACAGCAAAGGAAACAACCAACAAAACTAAAAGGCAACCAACGGAATGGGAAAAGATATTTGCAAATGACATATCGGACAAAGGGCTAGTATCCAAAATCTATAAAGAGCTCACCAAACTCCACACCCGAAAAACAAATAACCCAGTGAAGAAATGGGCAGAAAACATGAATAGACACTTCTCTAAAGAAGACATCCGGATGGCCAACAGGCACATGAAAAGATGTTCAGCGTCGCTCCTTATCAGGGAAATACAAATCAAAACCACACTCAGGTATCACCTCACGCCAGTCAGAGTGGCCAAAATGAACAAATCCGGAGACTTTAGATGCTGGAGAGGATGTGGAGAAACGGGAACCCTCTTGCACTGTTGGTGGGAATGCAAATTGGTGCAGCCGCTCTGGAAAGCAGTGTGGAGGTTCCTCAGAAAATTAAAAATAGACCTACCCTATGACCCAGCAATAGCACTGCTAGGAATTTATCCAAGGGATACAGGAGCACTGATGCATAGGGGCACTTGTACCCCAATGTTCATAGCAGCACTCTCAACAATAGCCAAATTATGGAAAGAGCCTAAATGTCCATCAACTGATGAATGGATAAAGAAATTGTGGTTTATATACACAATGGAATATTACGTGGCAATGAGAAAAAATGAAATATGGCCTTTCGTAGCAACGTGGATGGAACTGGAGAGTGTGATGCTAAGTGAAATAAGCCATACAGAGAAAGACAGATACCATATGGTCTCACTCTTATGTGGATCCTGAGAAACTTAACAGGAACCCATGGGGGAGGGGAAGGAAAAAAAAAAAAAAGAGGTTAGAAAGGGAGAGAGCCAAAGCATAAGAGACTGTTAAAAACTGAGAACAAACTGAGGGTTGATGGGGGGTGGGAGGGAGGAGAGGGTGGGTGATGGGTATTGAGGAGGGCACCTTTTGGGATGAGCACTGGGTGTTGTATGGAAACCAATTTGTCAATAAATTTAAGAAAAAAAAAAAAAAAGAAATTATAAAAAAAAAAAAAATAAATAAAAAAAAAAATAAAAGCCAAAAAATAAAAAAATAAAAAAAAAAAAAATAAATAAAATCTATGGCAGAAAAGAAAAAAAAAAAAAAAAAGAAATATGAAAAGTTACAAAGAAAAATACCAATCACCCATAATTCTACCAGCTTGAAGGAATAATAGTGAATATTTGAGTATTTTTCTTCATATGTGTTTCTTATGTAATTGCAAATGCAGTGTATACCCAAATTTGAATACATATTTGTTATAAGCACTTCCCATATCCTTCAACATCCCTTGAAATGTAATTTTTAAAGTCCACAAAATATTTTATTATATGGAAGTATTGTATTCTATTCAAATATTTTCTTATTGAGTATTTAGGTTTCCAATGTTTTTATTCTCATAAATAACATTGTAATGAACATATTTGTGCACGAATCTTTGTCCTCACAAGAAGCCTTAGGAATTTTCTCACTGACATATCTGCACCCTTTATAGCTGAGGATAGTTACCCCATATCTGTCATAGTTGTTAACAAATACTTCTCTTTTTTTTTTGCCATTTAATTGGCTATGGGGTTTTTTTACACATAGAATTTCTTATCTTTTTCTTTGTCATTTCCGAGAATGTCTTTACCTCATTCAGAAGTCAGATAACTACCCATGTATATTCATTCATTCATCTTTGAACAGAAAAACACATAAAACAAGGTCATATGTTAACTAGTTGATGAAAATGTTGTGATGAGGGGCTTGAAGAAGCCTAACTATATTTTTCCTGGGAGCAATGATTCAGTATTTTCTAATTCAGTGTTTCTGGTAACTTCACAGAAAATAACTATTGCAAATAAGAATCGACTGTTGTTCATTTCTATTTGTTTCTTGTATGCAAGAAGGAACCTGAACCATGGAGAGATTTTACAGGGATTTCATGAACATACTGAAAGTAATAAATCAGTATCTTGTGGAATCTGAACTTCCTCTTGTGAACGATAAAAGGTAGATTTTTAAAAAGCAGTTCTGTTCCCAAAGGAGAAAATGTACATGCTTAGAAAAAGGGAAAAACAGGAAATTGTTGTTGGGCAAGTAGAATATGTATACACAACACACACACATACACATACACACACTTTATTCGTACATTTAGCAAACATTTATTGAGCAACCACTTGTGTCAGTCACTGCGCTAGGGACTAGGGACACAAAAGAAAATGAGAGGCTTCTTCCCTCACTGTGTTCTCAGTCTTGTGGAGAGGGAGAAAATGAACAATTGAAATTATGAAGTGGTGAGTATAGTAATTAAGGGAAGTATCAGGCATCAGAAATGACAGTTTGTAGGCCCATTCTCAAATTTCAGGTATCACATAGCTTCTAAACACTAATGGGGAGGTAATAATACACATGAGAATTTCTTGTTTAAAAAAGTTTTGAATGTGCCGCATTTCTGATCCAATATAGTGAAAAAGCAAAATATTTGTATGAGCGGATGCAATGGACTATGTTTTCTCTTTGAACGAGTAGATTTGGCATTTCAAACTGAGACATTGCACTAGAAGGCCAAATATCGCCCATTAAAAAGCATTCGGCAAATTACAAATAGAAGTTTTAAAGCTTTCTCAGGATCTCCTTTCTTTAAATTTTTTTTTTTTCAACGTTTATTTATTTTTGGGACAGAGAGAGACAGAGCATGAACGGGGGAGGGGCAGAGAGAGAGGGAGACACAGAATCGGAAGCAGGCTCCAGGCTCTGAGCCGTCAGCCCAGAGCCTGATGCGGGGCTCGAACTCACAGACCGTGAGATCGTGACCTGGCTGAAGTCGGACGCTTAACCGACTGCGCCACCCAGGCGCCCCAGGATCTCCTTTCTTTAAAAAGGACATTTCAAGTAGGAGCTCTTATAGGAATTCTATTAAACATCAAAGATGCAATTTTTAAAAATTAACGTTTCTATTTTTGGGGACTTGTTTTTATTTATTTTCCTAAATCAGAGGGCTTGACTTTGCTTGCACCTTCATTTGTAGGCAATGCCTGCTTTTCACATGAGTGCTAGTAGAAGATGTGTTCTTTAACATTCTTACTCCTGCCAGGCTTTAAATAGAATACTCAGAAAAGTTTAAAAAAATGGTGGGTCATTTCTGCTGCAATATGATTTTTTGACATGGTGATGAAGGAACTACAGACTCTAAAGTAAACAGTGCAGTTCAAATTCTTGAATTAGAGAGAAAGCTGTTCCTTCAAATTACATCCACAAATAGAGCAGGAGGCTCAAAAGCACAGGATAAGCCAACATGGCATTGCCGGTGACCTGTTAGGTTTGTGGCATAGGAATCACGGATATCATTACGAGTGGTTTGTACAGTCACAAAATATTGAGAGGGACAAGGATGAGAAAAACTGCCTTAGTCGTTGATTTACTGAGTTAGTTTGCAGGAAGACTTTTGGTTATGTTACTCACTAGATGCAGCTGTCCCACATCAGCCGATTCACCTTCATAAGAAAAGAACAGAAAAGAGAAGAGAAGAGAAGAGAAAAGAAAAGAAAAGAAAAGAAAAGAAAAAAAATCACCTTTTATTGAGCACCTATGGTATTCCATAGGCACTATTAGGCACTTCACATAGATTTCATTCTCATACAGACAGGAAAACTGAAGTTCAGGGCTAACTGGCCAAAGAGCACATCGCTATAGGAAACTGCACAGCCATGATTTGCCTGTTCGGCTCCCAAAGGGCAGGGCAATTAACATTTGCCAAGGATCTTTACACATCAGCTCATGTAGTATCTGTGGGTAGCTACTGCTATGGCCATTTTATGGGAGAAGAAATTGAGTTCAGAGAAGCTAACTAACTTACTTAAAGTCACACTAGCAGTAGTAGTGATAACGCACATTTCTATCTCGAGATTCCCAAGCACATGCTCTTTCAATTACATTGCTTGAGTTGTAGTAAAAAATAAGCATAAAACTAGTGCTCAGTTTACATCAAGAACTTGTTTAAAGATGAAAAACAAGTGTGTTGAAGAACCACATAAGAATATACATCTTCAGTGCACCAGAACAATTGATACTCAGAATGACCACCCCGAGTTCTTGAAAAGACGGTAACTTACATACATTATATTCCTTTTAAGAGGAGAGAGACCTTATAATTCATTTGAGGATGCTCCTATTCCCAAGCCCTTAAAAAAAAACAAAAACCTCTAATGTTTAAAGTACTAACTCTTGATTACTTATCCCCAATGTGATATTCCCTGTAGGTTAATAATGGCTGAGATTTTCTTGTATTTTTGTTTAAAATTTAAACTCTAGTTTTTCTAAGTTGGTCAAATATGTGTTATAAACATAGAATTCATTAAAATCAGAGGCTGAAATGAATATATATAAAAAACATACCAAATCTGAAGGAACTCAATGATGTAGTCTTATCTTGTTGGATTGAAATATTTCCTCTTTTGAAAAAAATCTTACTTATATTTCCCAGCCCTCACCAGTCACAGGATAAAAATAAGATCAAAGAAACTAAGCTATCTTCTCCCTCTCCGGCCTCTACCCCCACCTGCTCTGTGGGAATGCCGGGCCCCCTTAGGTTCCTCCCATAATATGCTAGCAGTCCTCAGAGGATGACCCACACATGTTCTGCACACTCCTCTGGGCTACCATTTGGCATTTGCCATTTTGCCCTTGTTCCTACTCCAACCCACTGTGGTAATGATGGCCGCCCCTGTAAGTGCCTGCTGAAAACATAGCCCACACTGTTGTCTCTTCTGTTTATATCAGCTGGTGACTACTTGGAGGCCGCTCAGGCTGGTATCTACACTGAGAGCATAATGCTAGATAAATAGAGGGCTGCTCTTTCCTGCCTCCCCTCCCCTTTTACTACTGAAGCATGGTGTCTTGAATTCTAATTTACCAATTCCTCTTAGTTGTATTTAGGTCTTTTATGGCAGTCCCTCACCCTGAGACTCAGGCATGGCTTGAGGGAGGTGGGCTGGAGGAGAGTCTGAGTGACAGACACTATGCTGCACTCAGACTCACCCTTCCCCTCTGACCCTGCTTTATTGTCCTTCAACCAAAATGGTGCCCTTCCTCCCTTGGGATGAGTTCTTTCCCAGGAAGAGCCTCAGTTCCTCATGCAAATAGCCCTATGGCAAGGCCACCCTGCCAGTCAGTCCTCCAAACAGGATTATATTGCAAGATTTTGCTCATGCTTGAAAAATAACTTTTAGAGATAATCTAAAAAGGTGACAATCATAGAAAAAAGTAAAGAGGTGAAGAAAATGTAACTTAATAAGCAAAATTGTACCAGAGATGTCTATACAAAGATGTCTGGTACCAGGTCTATTATAGATGCTTTACTGCCCTGGGTCTCATCTAGCTGGTTTTTGTTGAGGGGATTAAATTTATGGAGCTAGATAAACAACCACAGTGAGAAAATAATCATCTAATTGTGCCTTAGCAAAGGCTTCTTCCATAGTTTAAGGAATTCAGCTTTTCAACTTGTTCACAGAAAGCTGGACTCTATCTGCTGGACTGATTACATACAGGGGTGGGCAGTTTAAAGGCTTTGCTGGAGTCTTTATTAACACTTAACAAAAAGCTTGTAGTGTTTTGGAATTTAAGAAATTATACACTGTAGCATCACAGCACTTCATGGGGGAACCTGTGACCTTATCTAATTTCTAATCTGGGACACAGCAGCTGTTGTACTATTAATATCCCAATGTGTGTAAAAAGAAAAAAGAAGAAAACCACATAAGTAGTGAAAATGTATTTAAATCCATGGATGACTCTGACATTCAGCTAACTAATCATAAGGAAAATATGACTGAATTTTTATAATTTATTGCATGGAATTTTACTTTTTTTTCCTAAAGTGTTAATCTCTAAATAAAGGATTGGGAATGATTTTTCTTATTTGAATTATTTTGGGGGCAAACAAGGTACTCTTAATTTTTTTCAATGTGGTAAAATATACATAATGTAAAATGTACCATTTTAACAATTTTTAAGTGTACAGTTCTTTGGCATTAAATGTATTCACTTTGTTGTACATCATCACCATCCATCTCCAGAACTTTTTGCATCTTCCAAACCTGAAACCCTGTATCCATTAAAAAAAACTTTTTTATTTTACATTTATTTCTGTTTTTGAGAGACAGAGAAAGACAGACTTGAGTGGGGGAGGGGCAAAGAGAAGGAGACACAGAATCCGAAGCAGACTCCAGGCTCTGAGCTGTCAGCACAGAGCCTGACATGGGTATCAAACCCACGAACCAAGAGATTATGACCTGAGCTGAAGTCGAATGCTCAACTGACAGAGCCACCCAGGCACCCCTGAAACTCTGTGCTCATTAAACAAGTCTCTGTCTTCCTTTCCTCTGTGCCCTCAATAAGCACCATTGTTCTTTCTATCTCTATGAATTTGACTACTCATATAAGTGGAATCATATAGCATTTGTCCTTTTGTGACTGGTTTGTATAACATCCTCAAGTTTCTTCCATGTTGTAGCATGTGTCAGGATTTCCTTCCTTTTAAAGGTCAAATAATATTTGCATTGTGTATATATACCACATTTTATTTATCCTTTCATCCGTCAATGGGTTGTTTCTACCTTTTGGGTATTTCCAATAATGCTGCTATGAACATGAGTGTCCCTGCTTTCAATTCTTTTGGGTATGTACCCAGAAATGGAATTGCTGGGTCATATGATAATGTACTTTTAGTTTGTTCAGGTACCACCATACTGTTTTCTATAGTGACATATATTTTACATTTTCATCAGCAGTGCACAATAGTTTACATTTTCTTCCACATCCTTGCCAATATTAGTTATTTCCTGTTTTGTTTTGTTTTTTATGATAGCCATCCTAATTGGTAAAAAGTGGTCTCTGACTGTGGTTTTGATTTGCATTTCCCTAATGACTAGTAACAACTGATCATTTTTTCATGTGCTTGGTGGCTATTTGAATATCATATTCAGAGAGATATCTATTTAAGGCCCTTGTCCATTTTTTAATCAGGCTGTTAGGTTTTTTTTTGTTTTTTTGTTTTTTGTTTTTGTCATTGAGTGGTAGGCATTCTTTGCATATTCTGGATGTTAATCTCTTAACAGATAATTGATATATGATTTGCAAATACTTTATCCCATTCTGAGTTGCTTTTCACTCTGTTGATTGTGTTCTTTGACACCAAAATTTTAAATTTTGTTGTAGTTTAATTGATCTACTTTTTCTTCTGTTGCCATGCTTTTGGTGTCACATGTAAGTAATCAATGCGAAATCCAATATCATGAAGTTTTTCCCCTACAGTTTCTTCCAAAAGTTTCAGCTCTTCCATTTATATCTTTGATCATTTGGGGTTGATTTTTGCATATGGTGAAAGATAATGGCCGGACTTCATTCTTTTGCATGTGAATATTCAGTTTTCCCAACATCATTTGTTGAAAAAAATTGTCCTTTTCCCCATTGAATGGTATTGGCATTCTTACTGAAGATCATTTGATCATACATGTGAGGATTTATTTTTGTGTTCTCTATTCCATCCCACTGGTGTAGATGTCTGTATTTATGCCAGTACTACACTGTTTGATTACTGTAGCTTTCTAGTAAATTTGAAATCAGAAAGCCTGAAACCCCCAACATAATTCCTCTTCAAAATTGTTTTGGTTCTTTGGGGTCCTTTGAATTCCCACTGCATTTTAGGATGCATTTTTTTTATTTCTGAAAAAGCATCATTGGGATTTTCCTTTAAAAGGTTCAAGCTATTATATTGATAATAATAGCAAGTTTTAACATGAAAATAGCATCTGCTTTTAACATTTTAATGAAATCTTTCTTTTGGATGATATTCAGTCTAAAGTGCTAGAAAGGAGTGATCTTTCATAAACATAAGTATAGAGACTTTTAGGCACTATTGACCATATATTTATGGAAAGAAATTTCTCCAAAGAAACCAAAAGATACACTTTTAGTCCCAATGGCCATTTAAACTAACCATGTTTGAATTTTCTCCTTGTATGTTGTTATGTTACTAATCATGTTCACTTTGCTTTCTAAAATTCAGGAGAGAAAATGGATTTAATTTCAGTAGTAATAGCTAATATCGTAAACTATGTAGCATTTTTTCTTCCACTATATTTATAGCTTATACCTAATAAGAGTAAATAGTATAATTCAATTTGTATGAGATTTAAAGATAGTCCATTTCCTGTTGCAACATTCTGGTAGAATGTACTGTTGTTCCTTATTCCGTTTACACATTTTCCTTTTGGAATAAACTTAAGAACAAAATGACTCCTAAATTGTAGACAAAAATGTCAGATGAAAGAGTAGAAGTTCACAAAATGTAACTGTTTAGATCTTTTAAACAAGGCTAAGTAGTTAAGGTTGTTCTGAGATTTTCAGTGCCAGTTTATGCCTCTTTGACTTCACATCATTTAATTTTACTTTACTTATTTGAACAAATATTTACTGAATTCTTATCACGTGAGCAGGCACTCTTAGTAGACACTGAAGACATGTCTTTGTCCTCAAAGGAGCTCACAGACTAAAAAAGACATAGGCAGTAAACTAATAAATTGCCTTATTTAAATAGATACGGAACATTGAATTGAGTTCCCAGAATAGGAAAGCATTAACAGGATGGGCATGCATTTGTCTTCCAGGACCATCTTTTCTAGAGTTCCTTGTCTTACTGAGGCAATAGGACCATATTTAGGTAGTTAACTAAATAATACAGAGAAGCAAGAGTGTTTAGGAACATTGATGTTCTGGTGTTCTTCCATAGACATAGAAATAGAAATAGATTTTTTCTTTCCTCAAAATGCATCCTCCATTTAAGGTCAGCAGCTCTTGGCAAGGAATGTCTTCTTCAAGGTGTGCAGTATCCATATGTAGGGACAGGCTTCTTAAGCTCTCCACCTAGATATGCTCCTTCTCAACCTAAGTGAGAGGACTGCCATGCTGGGGACCATGGTGGCATAGTCTAAGAATTCATCCCAAGTTGTCCATCTCAAGCCAATATTTTCTAAGTCCTAAACATTAAAGTGAATATTAAAATTGTGTTAATTTTTAAAAAAGTTTTAATCTACTTCCCACTCACCCAAGTCTTCAAGTAATTTTAGTGGTTCAGGAAGATATACCTTGTTTAGCTCGATTTTACGCTGTCCTCCCAGAGTCATATACATTCCCATTTTAGAAGTGTGGAAAAAGCTATGTCACATATACATAAGAACTAAGCACTTTTTACCACTCATTATGGGTTTTTCCCAAAGACTGAAACATCCCACAAGTTTAAAAATAGTTGAAATTGTCACCAGGCATAATCATCAATAATAGCATTTTGCCTTTAAAGGCAGCTAAGTTTTGGAAACACCGTCACTGAAATTCATTTCCTGAGTATAGTTAAGTCCCCACTGGCTGCTGATTCCTAGATGCAGGGAAATTTTGGAATATCCAATCTCCTGTCCACTTTGTATTTGCCCTAGGATGACCACCTTATCCCAATTTTCCCGGGACTGTCCTGATTTTCTAAAGTCTAGCTTTGTGGGGCCCTACTCCTCTGAGTATCTGGCAAACTGGACAGCTAATTACCCTTATTTGCCCAGAACTGGCAAACACTTCCAATAGTTTCCAGAGATTCTCCTGGTTTAAGCTACTGGTCTGAAATGACCATGATTTTTTGGTGAAGAAGGATCAGTGGAACTAATAACATAGCGAGAACATGAGAAATTTCTGGGGCAAGCAAGTCCCTAGAAATTAGATGACCCTGCCCAGAAGACTGAGCTAACACAACAGATATGTTAAGTGGTTTTAGTGCTGAATTGGCCTAACCATCTTAAAGCAGTGGTTTTTAAGTGCAGCTGTGCTTTAAAATCACCTGGAGAGAGGGGCGCTGGGTGGCTCAGTAGGTTGAGCTTCTGACTTTGGCTCAGGTCATGATCTCACTGTTCGTGAGTTTGAGCCCCACATTGGGCTCACTGCTGTCAGCACAGAATCCCCTTCAGATCCTCTGTCCACCTCTCTCTCTGCCCGCCTCTTTCTCTGCCCCTCCCCTGCTCACATTCTCTCTCTCAACAATAAATAAACATTAAAAAAAATAAAATCACTTGTAGAGATATTTTATTTTATTCCAGTGTAACTGATGTATAGTGTTATATTCATTTCAAGTGTACAATACAGTGATTCATTCTATACATTATTCAGTGCTTATGAAGATAAGTGTACTCTTAAATCCCCTTCACCTATTTTATCCATCCCACTACACACCTCCCCTCAGGTAGCCATCAGTTCTCTATACTTAAGAGTCTCTCTTTAGTTTATCTCTTTTTCCCTTTGTTCATTTTTTTTCTTACATTCCACATATGAGTGAAATCATATGGTATTTGTCTTTCTCTGATTTATTTCACTAGCATTATACTCTCTAGATCCATCCATATTGTTGCAAATGCCAAGATTTCATTCTTTTTTATGGCTGAATAATTTTCCATTGTGTGTGTATGTGTATATATATATGCCATTCTGGCTGGTGTGAGGTGATATCTCATTGTGATTTTGATTTGTATTTCCCTGATGATAGATAACGTTGAGCATCTTTTCATGTAACTATTGGCCATCTGGATGTTTTCTTTGGAGAAATGTCCGTTCATGTCTTCTGCCTATTTTTTAATTGGATTGTTTGTTTTTGGGGGATGTTGAGTTGTATCAGTTCTTTGTATATTTTGGATACTAGCCCTTTATTGGATATATCATTTGCAAATATCTTCCCCCAGTAGGTTGCCTTTTAGTTTTATTGATTGTTTCCTTCACCATGCAGAAGCTTTTAATTTTGATGAAGTCCCAATAGTTTATATTTGCTTTTGTTTCCCTTGCTTCAAGAGACATATCTAGAAAGATGTTGTTATGGCCGATGTCAGAGACATTCCTGCCTGTGCCGTCCTAGGATTTTTATGGTTTCAGGTTTCAGGTTTAGATCTTTAATCCATTTTGGGTTGATTTTTGTATATGGTATAAGAAAGTGGTCTATTCTCATTTTTTTGCATATGGCTGTCCAGTTTTCCCAACACCATTTTTTAAAAATACTGTCTTTTTCCCATTGCATATTCTTGCCTTCTTTGTCATAGATTAATTGGCAATATAAGTGTGGGTTTATTTCTGGATTCTCTACTCTGTTCCATTGATCTATGTGTCCATTTTTGTGCCAATACAATGCTGTTTTGATTACTACAGCTTTGTAGCCTATCTTGAAATCTGGGTTTGTGATACTTCCAGTTTTCTTCTTCCTTTTCAAGATTGCTTTAGCTATTCTGGGTCTTTCGTGGTTCCATACAAATTTTAGAATCATTTGTTCTAGTTCTGTGAAAAATGCTGTTGGTATTTTGATAGGGATTGCATTAAATCTGTAGATTGCTTTGGGTAGTATGGACATTTTAACAACCATTATTTGGGTCATCTTCAGTTTCTTTCATTGGTGTTTTATAGTTGTCAGAGTACAAGTCTTTCATTTCCTTGGTTAAGTTTATGCCTAAGTCTTTTTTTTTTCGGTGCAATTAAAAATGAGGTTATTTTTTAATTTCTCTTTCTGCTACTTCATTATTAGTAAATAAAAATGCAACACATTTCTCTATATTGATTTTGTCTCCTGTGACCTTACTGAATTCATTTATCCATTCTAGTAGTTTTTTTGTCAAGTCTTTAGAGTTTTCTATCTATAGTATCATGTTATCTACAAATAGTGAAAGTTTTACTTCTTCCTTACCAATTTAAATGCATTTTATTTCTTTTTCTTGTCTGATTGCTGTGGTAAAGACTTCCAGTACTATGTTGAATAAAAGAAGTGAAAGTGGACATCCTTGTCTTGCTCTGATCTTAGAAGAAAATTTCTCAGTTTTTCACCATTGAGTATGGTTTTAACTGTGGGTTTTACAGAGATATTTTAAATCACATATCCTGGGCTGCACCAATATGCCTGTTGATTTGGAATTTGTTCCTTTCTAACACCTTTAACAAGATGAATGATCTTTCCGGCACACACACCTGACCATGTCACTGTCTTGCTGCTTAAAAATTCTAAGGCTTCTTGCTATTCCATGAGAGAATGCAAACTCTACCTGGTTTATAAGGCTTTTCATGAGTTGTCCATTATTTATCACTCTGGACTTAGGTTGTTCCAGCCCATGCATCTACATCTGTTTGGCTTTTGCCTACAGTTTTTCCTTGGCCAAGAGCACTCTTACCCTAACTCCCCTATTTTCTGGGCTCAAGTACTCATTGTGAGTTTTTTGGGTCACTTCCTCTATGAAGACTTTTCCTTCGCTTATATCCAAGTCAAGTGTATTTTTAGATGAAATCCTTAGCCCCCTGTATCTCCTCCATTCTAAGGCTTATCATGTCAATGCTTTCAATTATTTGTTCATATCCTTCCAGACTTTAATCTCTGAGGATTATATTTCCAACTACTGAACACAATGCATTGCTCAAAGTAAATGTGCACAAATATTTATTGAATGAATGATTGGATTTAACCCTTTTTTTGAAATATGCCACCTGTTGTGTCTCCACCTGTCCTGTGTCTTATTCTGCGTCCACCCCACCCTCATATCCCCCTCTCCCAGAAAAACCCAGATACCCTCTGTTGACTTTATAAAATGAATCACACACACTTACCTGTTGGTAGAGTAGCTCTTTGCTGCCCCCACATGTTTTTAATCAGTTCCTTATGCAGCCAGTTGAGACAACTTCTTGCTCCATCTAGTACAGTTTCAGTTCTGCAGGGACATCTTTGTTCTTGGCTTCCATATACCTCCCTTAGCACAGAGAGGAACATGTAGGATGGAATAGAAGACTGTGTCCCCTCTATGTCTGTTTTTATACCCTAATCTTGTATTTATTCTCCTTCATCATCAGGACTAAATAAATTGAAAAATTTTATGTAGTCTGTTTCTCCTCTTCCCCCCCCCCCCCTTTCTTTTTTCTCTTGTCTAGAGTCCTCTTCAAAGTTTTCTTCCCTCTGGGTCCTTTTACATATATTTGAATACAGTGGTCTATTTAGCACCACTGCAGCACCCTAAGAATTTAACTACTTGCTTCTGATAAACCTTTTGTGTGAAAACAGTTAATGTTTAAGGACAGGAACTTTCTTACCTTTTGAATTTTTATTCTTTTATACAAAAATTAAGAAGTTTCTCAAAATGGAGATATAAAGTGGTTTTATCCCCAAAATGTAGAATATTATTTACATAGATTGAATCATATTTAAAGTAGTTAAAAATTTATTGTGATTACATAGATATTTAATTAACCCATTGATTAAACAGATACTGCAATAATAATGATTGATTACTATATTAAACTACTTTAAATAGCAGTAATTTAAAGGCAACATTTGTATTCCTTCCAGGATTATTATAGCAATTAAAAAGCTTTTAGTAAGTTCATGATGAATAGTGTGGTTTTAAATATACAATTCACAGTGTTATATCACCATAACCTCTTTTTCTTTAGTAATTAGTGGTGCCTAAGGTAATTAAACTAAGAATGAAATGTGTGGTATATGTAGCATATCACAATTTTTAAAAAATGTTTATTTATTTTGATAGAGACAGAGAGAGGGAGAGAGAAAGAGGGTCCATTGGTGGGAGAGGGGCAGAGAGAGAGGGAGACACAGAATCTGAAATAGGCTCCAGGCTCCAAGCTGTCAGCACAGAGCCCGACATGGGGCTTGAACCCATGAACCGTGAGTTCATGACCTGAGCTGAAGTCAGTTGCCCGACCAACTGAGCCACCCAGGAGCTCCAGCATATCACAATTAATACAACTCAAGCATAAGCACATTTTACAGAAAGAAGAAAAAGGTGTTTCATATAAGTTGGAACAAAAGAAACTGTTTTCTTCTAAGAGAATTAAGATTTGTTCCAGAAGACAGATACTAACAATATTTACATATTTTTAAACCACATAGCTTCAACTTTTGAACTGAAATAGCTACCTATTTACATTTCTAAAAACTCCTTATTTACATTATCTGCCTGAAAACCAATAACCAATGACAGACCTTATGCTCCTTCAGTCTGCCACCATCTATATGGAGTTATGCCTTGTAAAAGAGTGCCTGGCAGAAGGGATAGATAGAGGTTGACATACAGCACTCTCTTTCCTTGCTAAGTAAGCTGGGTTGTATGTCCTGGAGTGAGTGGGCACTTTTTTCTAAACTGCACGGAGAGCCTGTACAGGATACCCTGACTGCATCTATGCTTATGTCTTTTCACTCCGCACGGAAACACATTGCCTTTCCATTAAATTATTTTCTAACTTTAACTTTCTCGTGAATTCTGAACTACTAGTTTCTTCAAAATTAATATTTTCCATTTTTTTGTGTGTTGAAATGAGCACATGTAAATGTGGCAAAGACAACTTGGGAAAAATCTGCAAATTCCAGTCTATTGACGTTTCTGTAATAAATTAGTCTTTAGCCATCTGGAATTAGATTAATTTGGAGACTATGAAAAGGTAATAAAAGTGAGAAACCTCAAGAAAGACCAAACTTTATAATGGTCCTGTCCCAGGACTAACTAGTTAGCTCTGTTGTTTAGAATACTATGATAATGAGCCAGGTTATAATTTCAAACGCATAGTTAGCGTAACACAGGAGAAAACTCTATTCTATTGCCACAGACTGAAACTCTTGCCAACCAGATTGTTCTTTGGTAGAAGTTGGCATGAAATCAGGATACTTTATACCCATCACCATTACTGGAAAAACAAGTATATGACCAGATGGGAGTCCATTTAGCAAATGCCATCTCCATCATAACTAGAAAATTCATCACTATTAACCAGTAGAAAATATATCCAGAGGTATTTACATTATGTAATGAGTTCCAGAGTAAATATGATATAAAACCTATAATCATCTGGTTTTCTCAAGAGCTTAACAAAGTGCTGAAGTTTTGCTGAGAAACCCAAAGAACAACCTTGACCCCACCAATCTGACTCATGTGATTGGCTGTCTGGATGTTAGAGGAGTTAAATGTCACCTTTGGTGTGAATATATTAAATTGAAAAGCTCAACCCAGCATCAAGTGAATTCTGAACCATGTGTTTCTGCGCAAAATGAATCACCTGACAGGAAACAGGACATCACTAATAAAGGCTGTTTTTGTTAATTACACACAGAGTTATAACCAGAATGGGGAGAGCAGGGTGCTATTTCAAATCAGATTTGAATTCTTCATTGAGAGTATACATAGAAAACTAGAAAATTTCAAATTGTCCTTGACCTCATGTGCACTGAAATGGGATAAATATCCCAGGTGCCCTTGATTCAAAAGCACTCAGAATCTTTTCTACTTAGATAAAGCAATTTTTGTGTAGTTAATATTAGCACAAACCCTTTTTCTGCTTGTCTGCTTCCTAGCAACCTGAAGCAGAGTATCTGCTTGCCAATCTGCTTTTGATAAAAAATAAGAACAAAATACCCAGTGAATTTGCCAATAGCCCCGAAGAGATGGGGATGTGTTCAATAAGCTTTGTGCTGATTTTGTGAGTCTGGCATGTGATTTATGTTGTCGACTGTCTGACCTTGCTGCACTCTACCCACAGGCCAGGGAAGATGTGATCCATATGCTGAAGACGGAGAAAACCAAGCCTGAGGTTCTGGAGGCTCATTACGGGTCTGCAGAACCAGAGAAAGTGCTCCGAGTCCTGCACCGAGACGCCATCCTAGCCCAGGAGAAATCTATAGGAGAAGATGTCTATGAGAAACCAATTTCAGAGGTAAAAATACAACATCAACAAGTCCCCCTATAGGAGGGTATCTCAGAGTGATAGCTTCACATTCTTCCATTTTACAAGCTCTAACATTTTCTTTCAAAGGTGAAATTTTTATGACACACTAATATTGAAGTAAAGTGTAATTACATAACTCATGAATTATAGTGGATACATTTCGATGATAAGAATTTTGGAAGCATTTCCTTAAATATACTTAAAGCCTAAAATATATTTCTCATGTGATTATGCTAGTTACAGGCTCTTGCAGCCTGTTATTCTTTCATTGCTTTCAGAGGTGATGTGTGCAAAAATTTGAAGTGCTTCTCAGTTTTGGCATAGAGTTGTGAAGATCATTATCAAACTGGTAAAAGAAAATTAAGTTGATTCTTGATATTATGTTGATGGATATTTTATTATTGATATTTATAAAGGTACTGTGTTTTAGTATCTTATAGACTATCATAATTAAATGGTCTCATGTGAGTTGAGGCATACAATGGTTGAGGCAAAATCCCAATGGAATGCTTAGGGTAATTCTTTAAGATGAAAGGAAACCTAAGAAGGCTGTATTTAATCATTTTTATATAATATTGTGTTAGGAACTATTTACTATTGTTATTAATTTCCTATGATACTACATGTTAAAAGTATTCCCACATTGTAGTAGAAGTTAGAGGCTGAATTATGGAAATGGATGCTGGATCTAGCCATATTAACTCTTCAGAATTCATGTAAAAAAAATTCATAGATGTAAAATTAGTATCATAAATGAAAAAAAGGGGGCGCCTGGGTGGCGCAGTCGGTCAAGCGTCCGACTTCAGCCAGGTCACGATCTCGCGGTCCGTGAGTTCGAGCCCCGTGTCGGGCTCTGGGCTGATGGCTCGGAGCCTGGAGCCTGTTTCCGATTCTGTGTCTCCCTCTCTCTCTGCCCCTCCCCCGTTCATGCTCTGTCTCTCTCTGTCCCAAAAATAAATAAACGTTGAAAAAAAAATTTTTTTAATAAAAAATAAAAAAAAATGAAAAAAAAATGAAAAAAAGAACACAAAAATTAAAAGTCTGAAGCAACTGATCATAATTTAACTTTTATCTTATGTCAAGTGTTTGTAGCAGCTCAGTTTGACAGATCTCAGATGCGATCTGCTTACACAGTATTTACAACAGATTGATGGTCCCATAATTATCTAATTTCTGCAACAAGGATAAGCCAGAGCTCTTGTTTTCATCTTTGCCTAAAATATTAAGAGATGATTTATGATGGAATGCAGTCAACTGGCTGGATCCACTTTCATGTTTGAGAGCCATGGTTACTAGCTGCATATGGCTTTGGGTGGGTCACTTCAGGTCTCTAAGCTTATTACCTTATCTGTCAGGTGGGAGTAACAAGAGTGCATATCTCAGAGTTGTCGTGAGGATTACATGAAGCAATGCCTGTAAAACTTTTAACACAGTGTCTGGTACATACCAGGTACTCAACAAATACTAACCATTAACATTTGCTGGGATGATATTTGCTGGCATGATACTTGCTTACACCTTTAACTAGTTCCAAACTTGGAGGGGTTTGAGGAGGAAAGACATAATGAAGTCAAAATATTCATTAAATATTATTATGATAACCACCAGATTGGAGAACTCAGTTTGGATAAATTATATCATTTAGGTTGCCTAATTCTTTTCCCTCAAGTTAGAGCTTGGGATGACACCTCAAAGGAGAGATAGATCTGCAAATCTCATACACTTACCCAAAATCAATGCCTCTAATCCACTGAGTTATATGGAAAGTACACAAAGAGAAGAATTTCTAACCTACCTTCAGAAAGTAGGCCTAACCCAAGTGTTCCTATCTCATGGACAGAGTTGTGGAGAAGAACATACCCACCCTGTGGGTGGTCCTTTTAGAACTAAGTTGGGCATGCTTTTTGACTTCTTTCTCCCCTCAACTCACAGTTGGAAGAGTTTTTCCTCCCTTAGAGAGGAGTAAGGAGGTAGAGAGAAGGACAGGAACTACTTTTCCCAATGCTGACAAAATGGTGAAGTCCTGCTTTATAGGAGAAATAGAATGCTAGAAAGAGAAAAGATTTATCTTGTATCTACACATTTTGGGTCTCTTAACCTTTTGAACTTAACAATCAAGTTGTCATTATCAAGGAGCAGGAGTCCTTCTTCCAACTTCATGAGGCAAGGATACCAATACAATCACTGTTCTGTTAGCCTCCTAGGACTATGAGCAGATAGTCTAGCTCTTCTTCTTAGAAGCTATCCTGCACCTCAAGCCAAAAACCCACTGCTCATTTTAATTTGCATACCAGATTAGGCCCAGCTAGGTTATTCAATGGAATTTATCAGAGGTTTAACAATGAACCCCATGTGGTGGATCCCTCTCATTTGCCAAATATTTGGGGAGAAATTAAGCAGCAAATATTAAATCTCCCTGAGCTTCTTTGTGAATTAAAGTCCAGGATATCAAAATTCATAATTCTTCAGCAAAATTCCAAAGAAATCAAGGTTTCAGTTTCTTTTCTTCCCAAATTCTTATTCTGCTTAGCTTGAGGGATCTTAATCTTATGCATTTTCAAAGTTTAATTAATATACCCTAAAGTCCCCCTATTCCCCTTTTATCAAAGTGTCCAAAGACTTATAAGGACACATGCAATTATCATACCAACCTCACACTCATAAATTTAAAAAATGCAAGAAAATCCTCAGTTCCATGGTCAATTTATCTCAAGCAAAATGACTCAGCATAATGCAGGCCCATGTTACTCTTAGCAAGACTAAAGTAGAGACTTAGGGGAAGTCTAAGGGAAGGAAGATAGGCAGAGAAAATCTTTAATTACAACAGGATTCTGGTCAGTCTGGGGCAGTTGTCCACATCAGACAGAGCCTGTTACCATCAAAGGTTAGTAATAATAGAAACTAGGGGCGCCTGGGTGGCTCGGTTGGTTGGGTGACCGACTTCGGCTCCGGTCATGATCTCACAGTCTGTGAGTTTGAGCCCTGCGTCGGGCTCTGTGCTGACATCTCAGAGCCTGGAGCCTATTTCAGATTCTGTGTCTCCCCGTCTCTCTATCCCTCCCCTGCTCATGCTCTGTGTGTCTCTCTCTCAATAATAAATAAACGTTAAAAAATTTTTTTAAAATAATAATAGAAACGGTGAACCCTAGCTTGAGGGGAGGAATCTGTTTGCATGCACTATCCTTGCCTTCAGTGAGTGGCATTTAAAACATACCTGTCTTTTCAAAAGTTTAGGGATTTGCAGTGGTCACCTTCTCTGTACCTAGGTTTTGTTTTAGGTTCTCTATTTTTCTGCCTGCATGTTTAAAACCTCTTTAATTGTTTTCTTTTTTTCTTCAGTAAGAAGACTCAACTGAGTCTTTGTTTTGTTTTTTAAATGTTTATTTATTTATTTTGAGAGAGAGGGAGAGAAACTGAGCAGAGGAAGGGCAGAGAAGGAAAGGAAGAGAGAATCCTAAGCAGGCTCCATGTTGTCAGTGCAGAGCCTGACGTGGGGCTCAAACTCACAAACTGTGAGATCATGACCTGAGCCAAAATCAAGAGTCAGATACTCTACCAACCTAACACCCAGGGACCCTTGTTTTTGCTAACATTTTGACTAGTTTCTTCAAGTGGTCCCTTCTTTTTCTCACTATTTTATGGATCTTATAGTGGTTTTTATTTGTTTGCTTCTTTTTCCCTATGCTTTCTGACCCAGACATTAGTTTTCCTAATATTACCTTCTGTGTTCTGTATTATGTGCTAGAAGTAAAATCAAGGAGTTATGAGCCTTCCAAGAAGATACTTTAGTCAAGGCAAAACTTACCTACATTTATGTCCTTGAGTTGGATAATCCTCACTGAAGGATGAGTCTTTCCTCATTTCACTTCATCCCAAGTTTGGACTGTTTATGCTACTGTCCTACGTGAATACCCCTTTGTTTGTCTCATCTTTCCTCCAAACTCTACATCTTTATGTTTCTTGAGCGTGTTCACTCAGGGCCCATCAATATTAGTGGGCACCTTGAAACTCACCAAATAATGCTTCAAATTTTCTACCTTGATCTTCTCAGAATTTAATTCTTAAATCTGTCTATATTTTATGTATCTACTTTGAATAGCTGTGGCAGCCTTCAAGAGAATGGCTCCCAACTGATCTCATGAAGAACTGTCTGCAATTTTATAGCATGCTTCTTAAACATTTCCTGGATCCTAGTACCTTTTCTATGGGGGGAGTCACATTGCTCTGTTCTCTCTGCTCTCCTATCTGTACTTCCTCTGGACACTCATTCTTATCCAGTAATGACTAAAATATCTCCCTTGTGTATAGCCCTATCTTTAAGAGCACTTAGATACATTTCTCTGTTGTGTAAGTCCAGTTTGGCCTTTAAGACATCATGTTTCCTCTTTAGTAGATTTCTGTCTTCCTAAATCCCTTAATACTTCTCCAGTTAGTATTATCTGCTGATAACAGGGCTAAAATCATTTCCTGAACCATGATTCTTTTGTCTAAAACATGCTGAAATTTCTCTCCATCTCAAGTCCTCAAACTTCTCCATCAACTTGATTTAGTAGAATAAGACTTCCAGGTATACTCTCCCTAGTAAATTTTGGCCTTTGGTGTTATGATGATCTCATTCAATTTTCCTTCCACCTGTCCAAGTGGGAGCTATATTTCTAAAGTAATAGGTTCCCATTTCACTTTCACTGTTCATTAATAAAAGAAAGCATTCCTCTATGGTTGAGCCACAGTTTGGATCCTGAAAACCAAAAGTCATGGACATAGTATACATGATTAATGAATCTACAGAGCCATAGTTATGGGAGCTGGTCTTCCAAGCTTCTAGACAAGCCACATAGACCTGAGAGGTTAGCCCACCTCAGTTCTCTCCTGGGAGCTCTATGTAATTCCAAACAAAATGACAAGACACAGGTCTTGTACAGCTGATATTTTGCTACCTATGTTGGTTCTTACATCTGGAATTTAAAATTAAAATCTAGATCCTCACACACTAATGATTTATTACTAAAAAGGAATTTGCTACCTTTACAGTTTAATGTCTGGGTCTGCAGTGAAAATCAATGCACACACCAGTGTCTCGGCATCCTTTCAATGCATTAAGAGACAAAAAGACTATCCTTGTGATTATGTAATCATTGCTGGGGTCAAGCTCTGCTAGTGTAGGTTAGTGGAACATTGCCGACTGAGACCCCAGCAACTACTCCAGTTGGCTAGCCCCAGGATTGTAGCTGCTGAGAGCAACCAATCTCAAAGGCCCACATGGGCAGAACATATTAAAGCTAAGGCTTATCTTCTACCTAGGCTGCCTTAGAACACTTAATATCAAAATACGCTGTTTTTCTCCAGATGCCCTTACAATGTGTATCTTTCTGAATAGCTTAGCTATCCAATTAATAATGCCCCCATCTTCCCCTCAAGAGTTCTTTGAAGGCATTGAGGGATAACTGCAGGAGTTGGATAGATGAGTTGAAGCTTGTAATCGTATTGGTCTGAATAGATAAATGAACAAACACCACTGGGCTTTCTATTACTTTACTCCTAGTCTTTGGAGAAACCACTCGAGGGAGATTTGGGGCCTTCAGAGCATGATGTACCATTTTATGGCAGGCAGAGTAAAAAAAATAAGAAATAAAAAGGCTGAACTGCTTATGCCTAGTTTCCTATTCCAAATACAAGTTTCAAATAAGTCACCCCTCCTTCCTTAGGGTAGTGGGGGCGGGTATGAAGAAACAGGCAGAAGTTGCTCTTCCAAATACTTTCAAAAGGAAGGAGAGTCCTATGATAAGTAGAAAGGATCAAAAAAGGGAAAGAGCTGCTCTTTCTACATTGATGATGATGATGATGATGATGATGATGGTATTTTAGAAATGCTTGACACATTCTATAATGTATGATGAAAATCACATTGTAGAAAGATAGGAGAGTTCCTGAGGGAGAACGTTTTATAGTAGGGAGATATTCCAATGAAGGAACTCTCTCGTATAAGATTACATAAATCTATCAGAACACACAAAAGTACCATTTGGTAATCCCTGATGATATCAAATGTATCATTTGATGGTATCAGCCACCAGTTAACCTGGGCTTCTCTACCAGTCTGTCTGATCCCCTGCTCTTAGGCAAAGGGGGGATGAAAATCTGATCGGAAACACTGAGGATTATCAGGACAGTATCTTTTATCTGGGGCCCCAGAAATGATCTATTCACAATGGAGATATCATGCAACTGTAGAGGGAAACTTAGATCCTCCGTATGACTAAGGGACAAACATGGAGAACCCAGGGAAAGAATTCAGATGCTGACACCCATGGAGTGACCCCATTAGGTTTTAGGGAGTAAATAGTGGATTGAGAATGGATTTTAAATATGTCTGTTTCAATGAAAACAGTGATTCTCAGCTTGGGGTGAGTGGCAGTGGAAGTGTTTTGCTCTCCAAGAGACATTTGGCGATTTTTGACAACAGGTTTGTCACAACTAGAGGCAGCTCTGCTGGCATCTGGGGGGCAGAGGCCAAAGATGCTGCTACACATTCTCCAATGCACAAAACAACCACGCAAAATAAAGAATTATTTGGCCCAAACTGTCAGTAGTGCTAAAGTTGAGAAACCCTGAACTGCAGTTTGAAGAGGAGAACAGGATAGGGAACTATCAATATTATAAGATTTGGTCCAACTTAACAAACATTTACTGAACACTTACTTTGTTCTAGGCACTGTGCTTGATACTAGGGACTAAAAACATAATCAAGGCACCCCTTAAAGATCTTTTAGCTTGGGGGTGCCTGGGTGGCTCAGTCAGTTAAGTGTCTGACTCTGGATCTTGGCTAAGGTCATGATCTCCCAGGGAGTTCATAAGATCCAGCCGTAGGTCAGGCTCTGTGCTGATAGCTGGGAGCCTGCTTGAGATTCTGTCTCTCCCTCTCTCTACCCCTCTCCTGCTCGTGCATGCGCACGTGTTCTCTCTCTCTCTCAAAATAAATAAACTTTAAAAACAATAAAAAAAAGATAGCCTGGTCAGAGAAATAGGCACAAAAAGTCCTGTAATAATATTTGATAACATCTCCTTTAGTCTGAGGTATGTGCTCTCTATAAGTTCTGAAATCCTCCCTCTATTTAGCATACTTGAAAAGAGCGGACTGTGGATCCTTCCTATACATTTCCTAGAAATGCAAGTAACTGCAAGTCTTAAAAACAGATTGTGATTATGGTAATTACTTCCCACAGGAGAAGTTTGGTATATGTACATGCTGAGCTCTTAATTTTTCTGAGATCAGGAGGGCCGTTATCCTCTTTCTTTCTAAGTATAGGGTTTTATGTCATCTCACTAAAATAGTGAAAGAGTTTGTTCTCTTGCAAGTTTAGGAACCATACATCTGTCCACAGAAAAAGGGCCAGAAGGCCAGAAGTTACCGCAGCCTTATTATGGTTAGTTTACAAAGCCAGTTGGCCTAGACAAAATGAGGGAATGGGGAAAATGGCAGAGAACACCAGACTCAATGTTCTCTCTTTCAGATAATAAATCAGTAGACTAATGTAATATTTTGAGTCATATGCAAATCAAATAAAATATTAAGCTCTTTCCCATGTTTGTTTACTCAGCTGGACAGACTTGAGGAAAAACAGAAAGAAACCTACCGGCGCATGCTAGAGCAGCTGCTGCTGGCAGAGAAGTGTCACAGGCGCACCGTGTACGAGTTAGAGAGCGAGAAGCACAAACACACTGACTACATGAACAAGAGCGACGACTTCACCAACCTGCTGGAGCAGGAGCGGGAGAGGTAATGAGCACCACACTGAGATGGCCCAGTCCTTTCATCTCTGTCCCTCCTGCCTGGGGTCACATGCCAATCCAGTGACACCACAGACAGGTGCCGGATTCTAACTCTGATTTTTGAGTGGTTGGTGACCTGAATGAGTCAGATTTCTACCTGGAATTGTTCATATGAATATGTTTGGGGGTGCACAGAGTGGGACACCAGATTCCCGCTAGCATGGTGAGAGCCATAAAAGCATAAAGCTGGAAACAAACTCCGGGGAGCTTATATCTGATCAGCGAAGCCACCTACATCTGAAAAGCTCTCTCCCGATTTCCTTCTATGGGAAATAATCTACTTTTTTTTCCTTTGAGGTTGAAACCCACTTAGTCAGGAAGACAAATTATGAAGCTTAACCATTTAAAATTGAATCCTGTTCATTCTTAATACCACTATAGAAAGTCTTAATATTTGGTTGTGTATAGAGTACTTAACAACTAGAGCTACCTGCTTTCTAAGGGTTGCATAACTCTTAAAACACGGTGTCAAAAAAGGAACCAAAACAAAACAAAACAAAACAAAACAAAAACTCTGCATTTGGAGCATGGATATCTGTCCTGGCAGGTAGTTTTCTCAGACCAGGGATCACCACGTTTGATGTAGAGACTCCAAATTGAAAAGCTTTGTAATTAACTCTTCTATACTCTCCAGTTTTTTCAGCATCTTCTTTTTAGTTTATTCTCTTTTTCTTTCCTCAGCTGAATGGTTATGTCTGTGAATTCCACAATCTTTGAAACCAGTGACATCCAAGCCTGATGCTTTGAGTTACCGAGCGTGTCTGCTTCTGTATTTAGGACTTGCAAATTAAGAGCCACTTGGGAACAGCTTTACTAATCCCAGCTTTATTATATACTTAGTTACAAGAAAGAGACCTGGTTTTCCTAGATTAGTTTGCTTATAAGAAAAAGCTGTCACAAGAAGAGTAAATAAAAGCATGAAACAAGTTTTTGTTAAATTTTTAAAAATTATTGGTAAGTTTTACTTATTATTGGACTTGGCACATCCCTTGGGGAAGGAGAAATGGAAAAGAGAACAATGGCTGGAGTGTTGCATACCGATACTCTCAGTTTACGGCTTAAGCCTGTCTTCTGCTCCTGGAAGCTAAGGTTTATCAGCTTCGTATTTGAACAAACAGATGGTCTAATTTGACTTTGTTTTGGACAACCACACAGTGAGAATAAACTCCACCTCCTCAGTCTCTGTGAACTTCCCAACCTCAAGCACAGATCTTGCAAACAAGGTTCTAAGGGCAGTGTAAATTGTGTATCTCTACAACAGCCATCTGGTTAGGTGTTCTGTGTTGGAATGTGGTCAGGTAAAGGAGTAGCAATTTGTTTGATAGTGACTTCTTAAAAGATCTGAAATCAAATAATTTTAAAGAACACCTGTGTGAATGAATTGTTTTCTGCTCACATTGTAAATTATGTGGTTTAGAACCAGACCTGTCTTTTCTACAATTTCCCACATAAGCTAACTGCCTGAAGTGGCACCATTTCACTTACAGAGATGGTTTAAATGAAGCGTGTGGATGGAAAGACTGTACTTACCTGGGCTGTGTCTTTCTCTTTCTTTTTGCCTTCCTAATTTTTGTGTTTTGTGAGAGTAATTCAAATAATAACCCACAGCGAAGAGCTTTAAAGTTCACAAAGTACTTTTGTATTTATTATACAATAAGCCTATCCCAGATGTGTTTATTTACAAACTTCTTGTTCATCGACTCTAGAGGAACAATTCCAATGCTCTGTACCCTTTTGGAGTTGTTTGATTTTACTAAAACAACCACAGCAAACATTTCTCCTGAGTAAAGTGCTGGGTAGAAGGTTTTAAAAATCAAAGTAAAAATTAAAAAAAAAATACCTTAAGATGCTTTCAATACTTTGATCAGCGTTGCTGGGATATGTCCTCAAACTTCACTAAGAGACCTTTGATGCTCACTTAACATATCAAACTGCCTTAACGTTTTGAAATAGTTATTGTTGACTTAACGGGTTATACTTTAGAGCTTTATATTTTCCACTGTCAGTGTTTTTTCCCCAGATCAATCCCCTGACTGACCAGCAATGCACGCCCCTCCAGACACACGTTATGCTAAATTAAACATCCCCACTAGGACCCTGATAACTTAAGTTGGCATCCCTGAATGTCTTTGCGATCTGAGGAGTCCACCGTGACTGGCTTGCCGAGTTCCCGGGGCAGTGAAGCCTATAGGATTTTCTAAAAGGTCAGGCCCGGGATTCCTGCTGCCCTTTGGAAACTGCTCTGCTAAATCTGCTTTGGGTTAAATCCTCTTTTTGAAGTCAGCGGTCATAATTAGATCTACTGATGGGGGCTGGCAGTTTGCTGGCAGTTTGCTGACCCCATGGCTTTCTTTCCCCTGGCCAAGTCGCCTGGGAGCCCCTCCCCGCCAGGTGCCGGGACCGCGGGCGAGGCCCCCTGTCCCTCCGACCTCGGCCGGGGTTTGGGGAGCTCCTAGCGGCCGCAGCACCTGCAGGGGAAGCTGGGCGGCAGCTAATAAAGAACCGGCATTGCTGAGCACAAGTGGGAGTCCTCCTGTAGAACGTCCCAAGTCCTTTGTTTCCTTCTTTGTTTTGCATTCCCTTCCCCCTCTCCGGAAAAGTCCCTTTCCGCCCCTTTCGGGGGCGGGGAGCCAAGAACTTTACTTCGGCATCATTTCCCTTTGTTTCTACCGTGAGCAAGAAAAAAGGAAGGAAGAAAGTGAGATAAGCCTAAGTGGTTTGCCCGGTATAATCTCATCCAGCTTCTCCCACTGAGTGTGCAACTCTGCAGGTGGTCTCCGCCCCAGACAGGTTTTCCTTTGGTGGGTGGGAGTGATGAGAGCCCCCTACCTGGGGTAGCATCTAGGCTTGGTTCTCTGTAATTATCCTGCTAGAGTTTTTCATTTCCTGAGGGAGAATGGTTAAAGATAGCAAAAAGGAGCCAGGTCTACGGGATCAGTAGCAAGTGTTGAGAAGCAATCCAAACTCAGACTTTGGATGAGACCAGGAATCCCAGGCTCTGAGCACTGCAAAGGACTTATGAGATCAGCCCTTTTGAGTCCTGCATTCTATGGATGGAGAAATTGAGTCCCAGAAAAATTATGCAGCTCAACTCAGATCACAGTGTATAGTGGTATAGCACTTTTGTGCAAATGAGTCCCTTGTGCAAAATGGCTTGTTTTTTGTGTTCTCTCTATGTGTGTGGGCTTCCCACCTCCATGCTCTCATGGCCAAACTATGACATAAACTCTTACAAGGCAGAATGATGGTTATTGGGAGGATATAAACAGAGATATTCAGACCAGTGGTTTCTAGACTGTCAAGATAGGAGAAACTTTGAGACAGCGTCTGTTGGAAGGAGCAGCCGGGGGACTTGTCTGGAGTTGGGTTGAATAGTATACACAGGCCTCTACTTTGGTTGGATTCTGTTTGGGGTCGTTATGGTGGGAGGCTGATGATGGTTATGAGGAGGCTAAATAAAGCCCCCCCCCCCCGACCCCCAAGCCACGACCTTGTTATTGCCAGTGACCTAGACCCTGCAAGTGTAAAAATAATAGAAACAGAAATTATTTTTTAACATTTCAGGAGTTATGAAATTCATCTTATATAAAAATTCCACAAATTAAGAACCTAAAATGGGCAACATCTTGTTCTGGGCTTCCTTCATTTTAAATCTGCAGACTGTGATCATAATTTATTACCATCATTTACTGCATATTTATTTTTACAAATAGTCATATTCCCAAATTAAAAGGATGAAATAGCATGAAAAAATGCATTGCTTAACTAGCATTGTTAATAATAAAGAGGAGAATATCCTTCATTGAATTAGTTAAGATTGGGTAAAGTAAACTCCCTTTCTAAATGCTATATTGTTTGGTCCATATTTTAAGTCAACTTGACCTTTAAAGGCTTAATTCTGAGCACATGAGATCACCTTCAGAGTTTATACTTTACTCCCTGTCTGAACTGCAAGACTTGTGATTTTAATCTTAAGCTTCACTAGAACTGCTTCAAGAATGTCAAAATAGAGAGAACACAGTTACATCAAAAAGTGGTCTGAAACTTAAATATTTGAGGTGTGTGTGTGTGTGTGTGTGTGTGTGTGTGTGTGAATGATGTGGGGGAGTGCTGTCTAAATCCATAACTGTAATTGTAGATTTTAAAACTTTTGGATTCTATAGGCTCAGCTGTGACTACATAAATAATTACATCATCATATAATATTGCAACAAGCCTTCCAAGTATAAGTTCATTTTTTGTTTTTTTCTTTTTTAGTACAAATCAGCATCTCAAGAGAAATCTCTTAACTTATGAAGCAGAGAATGCAGGAGTGGGGGCTTGAATGAAAGGGAAGCTTTCAAGCCCCATTTTGTCAACGTGAAGGGGAATGGGCTTTGCCTGGTGACTTGTGGACCAGGCTGCACTAATATACTTGCCTAAGATGGGAAATGACCAATCAGAGCAAGCTTTTGGAAAGTTTCTGTTGGCCTGGAATCCTGGGAAATACTATCTGTCATCTTTATAGAAAAAGATCCACACTTGATTCCTTGGCATAATATCCATTAAGATTTTTTAGATTTAGATGTCTTATCCCTAAAATATGGTAATAAAACTGATTTTACTCACTGGTAGCTTGGTGAGTCATAATAAAGCACTTTGTAAGAAAAGATGGTAATGATGTATAAAAAGATCAAGACTTATCAAGCAGAAAGTAATCAATAGATGGAATATATTAGCAAAAAATAACTGAGCCCTCTTCTCTGTGCTTAGCACTTTGCTAGAGGCCACTCAATAGCAGAGTTAGTTTTTATTAACTTCCCCAATATGCTGGACACATATACATCCTGCTTAATACTTACAAAACTATGTTATGCATAATTACTGTCCCTATTTGGTACGTGGGTAAGCAGACAGCTTAAGCTCCTTAGATTCCTTAGGTTACTACCAATACTTAATTGGAAGAATTAATGTGTGAACTTAGTTTACAGTAAAAAATAATAATCTTTTCTACTTTCAAATTCTTACCTTTTGATTAAAGTGAATGCTTCACTTCCCCATTTCCCCAATGCACGGAGGAAGAAAAGATGATTCGGAAAGTTTGCCAGTGACTTTGTGGACTGCACATCCATTCTAATGTTGCAGATTCAGAATTTGAGTAACAGACCTTACCTTGGTCACGAGATATGCCACCAACTATCAGTATCCTACCGGCCAAGACGATTGCTAGGAATAAACAGTTTTTAAGAAAGGAGAGGAATTAGAATTTAGAGATTCCATCACAGAAGGAATATGTTTTACAGTTGATTTTCTGAAAGAATGCCAGGATCAAACTCTTCCTTCTAGTTCCTCTTACCCTGGCAATATGCAAGTCCCACTTGCTACTGGAAAATGTGACTGAAATGAAAGAGGCGAGGTGAGGTAGTGTTACTCCTAGCTCACAGCTGGGTATTTGTATTGGAGGATGGGATAAGTCAGGATGATATAAAGGAAGCGTTGTTGCATCTTAAAGGGACCACAAAATTGGTGACTCAGACAGTTTCCTAGGGTTGGAAGTTTGGAGTTAGAAGAAGTTAATCCTCTTAATAGACCCAGGGTATTAACATATCTACTTTCAGCCCTGTAGAAGTAGGGGCATGCGACTCATTCTGAAGTAGGCGCTCCCTGGATTAAATATGACTGGGCCCATTAAAAATGCCCCTGCAGTTCATTTCACCAGATCCCACTATACATAAATGCTGGGTCTTAGGTGGATATGATCCTCCCAAACCTCATAGCACCCTCATTCTCAAGGTCACTAAGTTAGCAGCCTCTGATCTAAGACTCTTCAGAGTCTTAGTATTATAACTAACAGACATGCCTAGGAAAACAGGTTTTCTGATCAACAAAATTTTCTGATTAATCAAAGGTTATAATATAAATTAACTTACTTTTACTGTTATGGAAAATATGTCTCAAATGCATTTTAATTTCCTGTAAAATTTTTAAGTTTAGTACAAAATCATATTTGATGACTCAGGATCTTGTAGTGCTGCTATGTGGGTGGCTTTACAACCTTAGAGCCTATTACATTATATTCAAATATGAATGTTAATTCCTGTTGCATTTTACTGTAGATAAGGATGGTGAAGATATTTTCCAGATCTTAAGGCTTAACCTGGCTAGCTGAGAGTTTTAGTTAATTAGATTCAATGTATTTGGACTTTTACAACAATAAGAACAGAACTTGAACCAAGAAAGACTCTAACATTATACAAAGGGGTGGGGTAATAATCAAAGAGAACTGGCCGCCGAAAAGGAAAGGCATTGAAAGGGAGAGCCTGAGAGACAGTACACAAGAATCACACTTTACTGTTTCAAGATTTTTAACACTTAAGAATGCCTCAGTCCTGGTATTTGATATCCCTTATTCTGGAAAAATCCTAGGAGAAGTAAGAATGGAGGACAGTATTTAGAATTTAAATATGAGAGGTAAAGAATGAGAACCCAGTAATGGGAGGTGATCAGGTTGTCAGAGTCTCTCTAGATCTAAACTGATCGTTGGGTTGCTCTCTTTCAGAAAGTTTTCAGGAAATTGCCAGACAGTTCCTGAAACTCTGAGCACCTGATTCACAGAAGAGGTCTCTTCTGAGAGAAATCGAGGCAACTCCTTTCACATAACTGTCATTCTTTCTTTTCTGACCAGAGGTCAACTGTCCTGGACAGAGGTCACAAAGGTCTCAATCGCAAACACCTGCAGTGCTAGGCAGTCATCAAAAAAAAAGCAGATCCTTTAGCACACATTGCATGAGTGGTGGACCACTGGGCTGGAGATAGCAAACTGTGACACCAGGGAAAGTCCGTTCAATTCAGCTCAGGCTGACTGACTCAGATTCAGGTTGTGATTCAGTTGCCACATTATTGCCAGTTCTGAATTTTAGGGAAAAGACAGAAATCTGATTTTAGTAAAATCTTCTGGTTTTTCAATGTTGCCTCAAATTTATAACACAATGTGCAGTGAGCAAAATTCATCTGTTGGCTATGTATTCTGGAATGCAGCTAGTTTGCAACATTTGATAACCTAGACATCAGGGAGGCTGAGGCCTATGAAGTAGCCTGGCAGGAGAACACTGCCAAATAGTGAGCTCTGTTTGATGGGGACTGACTAACCCACTGAGACACTTTCTCGGGGCATATGAAACAGAAAGACATAAAGACCACAGAAACCAAGAAAAACCCAGCAGAGACAGAGAAATTCTAAGAGTGAAGAAGAGCCCACATCACAGGACTGGGGTTGCAGTGGACACCTGCTTTTGAGAGGATGACAAGCATTAGATCATATTCATTGCTGACGGGTTACTAGAACTGTAGGTATATGACACAAAATGATGCATAATATTCCAGTTGTCTCCAGGTCTGATCAGCTGTGGAGACAGTTTTCTGCTTTAATTTACTATGAGGTATTCTCACTAATAACTCCATCCTCTTAGGTAGTCTGGGTGAGCCTGTCCCTTACAACCTCAAAGACTAAGTAATTCAATTATAATATTGTTATAGCTTTGACATTTTCACCTGCCTATACTCCATTATAAAAATTTACTAGAGTATGATAATAATTAGATTTTCTAACCTAATATTTTCTATTATCCTGCGTCCTGTCCTTAGTTGAACAGCCGGCCAAGAGCAACCACTGCCTCAAGGAAAAGTTGCCACTGCTGAAAGCGAGAAGAGAACTCAATATCTTGTCTTTTGATTTCAGAAGCAAAGATCTAAGCATAGCCTTAGAAAGAATATGTAATCAAGTGGATCCAGTTTTTATCACACCTCTTCTTTTCTGTTAGATAAGATGCTTGGGGAAGCGAGAAAGCAAGAACAATCTATGTTGTTTGTGGGAGGAGGTAGTGCAAAAGAAGAGGCTCTGTTCTGAGCTTTTTTGGGGGAGTAGAGGGTGGAGGAAGGGAAGGTGAGAGTAATATAAACCACAGATAGATGTGGTGTGGAGAATTTGAGAGTAAAGAGGTTACTAGGTTGAGTCCAAGGGTGTCTTAGGTTGCCTGACTGTCATAACTAATAGACTAGGTGGCTTAAACAACATGCATCTATTTTCTCACAGTTCTGGAGGCTGGAGGTTTGAGATCAGGGTGCCAGCATGGTTGGGTTCTCGTAAGGCCTAACTTCCCGGCTTATAGATGGCCACCTTCCCTCTGCATGCTCACATGGCCTTTCCTCTGTGCACGTGTATGGAAAGAGAGAGATCTTCTTATAAGGCCTCTTCTTAGAAAAGCCTCTAATCCTTTTGGATTAGAACCTTACCCTTATGATTTATTACCTTTATTACCTCTCAAAAGCTGCATCTCCAAATATAGTCACATTGGGGGGTAGGACTTCAATATATGAATTCTGGGAGACCCAATTCAGTTCATTGCAAAAAGCATGGCAAAACTTGTGGCTCTTCTTCTACTAAATAATTCAGGAGAAATAGGGTAAAAATTGGTGTCTGATATGTAACCCTAAAAGGAATGTAGATTTTCCCATGTCCCTGAAAGGCCATGTGAATAGCTGAAGCCATGGCTGGCCATGAGGATAGAACTGTGACTCGTTTATATCAGCAATCTGAGCAGATTGACACCTGTGACAAGAGACAACAATGTGCATCTCAGAGAATGCCAGGTGGAAGAAGGCTGACTAGATGACCTCTTACCCACCTTCCTGATGGTCAAGGGACTTAATCTTAACTCCAGAAACGGGGTCCTGAAGCCCTAGAATTAACTCAGGAGACCCTGACTTGAATGAGGAATCTTTAAATTTATTAAGGGAAACCAGACTCAACTGAGCTTACCCAGAATGAACTAAGATAAAGTATAATGGGAACCCATATTGAAAATTATAAGAGATCTGGAAAAATGAAGGTAATTGTGTTTCTTGCACGTATAAGCTTGAGGCCTGCAATTAGCACCCTCTTTATTAGTAAAATAATCCAGATGTGTGCTAAGGAGAAATCATGTGGCATTGTGGTGGGTTCCAGAGTGCTTATGATATGTTTATAAATGGTTTATGATCTTCAGAGGATCATCTGAGCTAAGTCTAACCTCTTTAACTATGGTTAACTCCTCCCTGGGTTACTCTAGCTATAGTGTGCCAGAGCCCCTCAAAATCTGGAACCTAGAGACAGATGTTTTCTCAGTCTCCTGCATTTCATTTGGAGGCAAATAGCTCTGACTTAAAATTCTGACTCTGCTACTTCCTGTTCTGTAAACTTGGATGGGTTTTCTAATGCCTCTAATTCTTGGTTTCTTCATCTACAGAGTGGGTATAGCTGAGTACATATCTCACAGAGTTAAGTTCATGAGATAACAAATATAAAGTTCTTACCACAGGTATAACTTAATACCTAAAAGTGAACATTTCTTCTGCTCACCCTGTATTGAACACTAAGAACAAACATAGGTGAATTTCACAAAATCAATTTACGATGTATCAAACTAAGAAATTTTTGAGAACAATGCAAAGTATTGGAAAAGTACACTCTTCTATTGTTTGGGTGGAGGTAGCTGTTTTGTACTTAGATTGTGGGTAGATTCAGGAAAACTACAAACCTGCTGCAAATAATTAGAGAATTCAATAAAGTGAGTTGGCAAGGTATAAAAGTATATAGAATCAAGAGTCAAAAATCAATAGTTTTTATCTTTCCAAATGACAAAAAACAAAACTACATTAAATATAAACTATCTAGAAATAAACTTAAGAATGTGAAAAAATTTGGGGGCGCCTGGGTGGCTCAGTTGAGCGTCTGACTTCAGCTCAGGTCATGATCTCACTGTTCGTGGGTTTGAGCCCTGTGTCAGGATCTGTGCTGACAATTCCGAGCCTGGAGCCTGCTTCAGATTCTGTGTCTCCCTCTCTCTCTCTGTCCTTCCCCACTCATGCTCTGTCTCTGTCTCAGAAATAAATAAACATTAAAAATTAAAAAAAAAAAAAAGAATGTGAAAAAATTTAAATGCTACATGGAGATATGAAAAAGTCTGGGACCAATGGAAAGGTTTTACCATATTGTAGGACTGGGAACTCAACATCATAAAGCTCTCTTCTTATATTAATCCACAAGTTTAATGTGGTCCTAATAAAAATATCATTAGGATTTTTCTTAAGATATGGGAACTAACTGAAGTGATTCTAAAGTTTGTATAAAATATACACAAGCAAGGGGCGCCTGGGTGGCTCAGTCAGTTAAGCGTTGGACTTCAGCTCAGCTCATGATCTCAGGGTTCACAACCTGTTGGTGAGTTCAAGCCCCTCATCGAACGTGCTGCTGTCAGCACAGAGCTGGCTTTGAATCCTCTGTCTCCCTCTCTCTGCCCCTCTCCTATTTGCACTTGTGCTCTCTCCCTCTCTCTCTCTCTCAAAAATAAATAAACATTTAAAAAAATCCACAAGCAAGAATAGTCAAACTTTGAAAATGAAAAGTAGTAGAAAAGTTTCCTACTAAAAACAAAAACTCATTTAAAAATTATAGTGAGTAAAACAGTATTGTATTAGTACATTAATAGGTAGGTCAATGGAGCCGATAAAAATTCTCTATAATAGAGAAAATTATTATAATAGATTATAGTAGGTATAGAAATTTAATATATGTTAAAGATGGCATTCCAAATCAGTTGGAAAAAGTCGGGACTCTTAGTAATGCTTATTATCGTCATTTTTATGTATAGGACAGGTAATCTTCCATAAATATGTGAGACAGCTGACCTTATTTTAATCAGGGTCATTTCTCTCTGGCCTCGTTTGGTTTCTACCATTTTAGGAGAACCAAAAATATAACAGTGTGGTTTATGGTGAGGGAAGATTTAACATTTATGTTTTAAGTTTCCAAAGGACAGATAAATCTTACATATAAAATAAATTATACTTGAGGAGTAGAATGTAACTATGAAATACACATCTGGAAAAGGATGACTTTCTTTCTACAAAAATAATAGCATTATGATTTTTAGCCATATACAATTTTATGAGAAGTGAAACATCTAATAATATAGGCATCTTATGGAAGAAAAACTGCTGTAGTAACTTTGCTAACTTCATAAATTTACTGCTGTATTTCTACAACTATGCATATTCAAAAAAATCAGTAAATTAAAAAGAAGTGAAAGAACACATTTTATATCTTGAAAAGAATAAAAGTTTAAACTCAGTTTGGACTGACTTATAGAATAGTCTTGGGGATAATTATTTTCTTTTCCCAACAGCTGCATAAAGCAAACTACTTTGAGAAAAAAAAAAAAAAAGAATCTGAAGTGTACTAGTGTACCAAATTGAAGGATTTAAATGCATGTATTTTGCACAGAAGTTATTGCGGGTTATGAAATGAAGTATAGATACAAATTCATTTATTTAGAAAGTCTAACACAGATTTACTTTATAACTTCTGGATAAAAAAGTTGATAGTGAGGGACACAGTATACGTATGCAAATAAAAATGTATGCCTATTTTTAGTATTAATCAGAGAACCCTCAGGAACTGGAGCAGATGGGAAGTTTTAAGAAACACACAATGAAGATCATTAGGAAATAACAAATAGTTAGGCCAGCTAGAAAGGCACTTTAACAGGCAAATTTTTAGTCAGTAGTTATAGCTTCAGAATCTACCAAAGTGGCAAAAATACAGTTAATAACTAGTGCTTTATAGTGACATATTAAAAAAAAAATTCTGATCTATCAGTACTCTGTTACTGGTAATTGTAATGTCAGGCAATTGATAAACTCTGATAGGCATTCTGTATATTAGAAACACAAAACCAGAGTCTCTTGTAGATCCTTTTTGAACTGATTGAGTTATTACTGAGATATGTAACTTTCAGAGAAAATGTTTGAATCTAGGTTGCAAAAGCAACTGAATTCAAAGTGAGAATTTCTAACAAATGATTGGGACTTTTGGTCCCCAGATTCCAAACTAGTTGAGTTGGGTTTTTCATTAAGCTGATAGTTTATTACGGCATCATGGACAAAATCAGGTATTGGAAAGTAATAAGATTATTCTTCCAGAGTGAAAAACCTTGGGAATGCTGCCCTAAATTGGCAGCCATTTTTCATCACGTTAAATACCAGGCAAATGCTATTTTTGCACAAATTTATATACCAAGAAAGAGTTAAGAAAGGAAAGTGCTGGAAAAATGTGTTGTCTCTTAGCACCACAGTGAATATTCAGCTCCATCACTTTGATATTTTTCCCTTTTTTCCAGGATGGAAGAAGGTACTCAGATTAGCATTACAAATCCTGGACTCCAGAGAGGGAGTTGGAACTTGGGAAGGTGGTGTTTTCAGTGTTTGGAGATTGCTCCTTTCTGGCTCCTTGACTGAGTATGCACTCTTTTTCCAAGAATGCTTGTGTTTGGAAAGTACTTTGTGGTGGTGAAAAGTTTGAACAGAAAAGATTAATCAAAGGTTGGGTCTTTTATGCTCAGTGCATAACATATTCAGCTCTTGGATGTGAACTCTTAGCCAAGAAACTATTCAAATTATTCAGGGGCTGAATGTGAGCTTCAACTGCAAACACACCAGAGGTCAACTTTATTTAATCTCAACTCATTGCTCTTGACTTCAGAAACACTGTGCCTTAAGAATTTGCTTTATATTTTCTGCCTACCTCTCAATTTCCTAGAGAAGTTTATGAAGAATTATTTTATTCTTAAATGCTTAGGGAAGTATATGTATCTGATCTGAAAAGTGAAGGGAACTAGAAATGGTGGACTATGGCTACTCTGTATCCAGTGTGCTGTTGGAAGGGAGGAATGCTTTGGTCTACCTAGTCTTTGTCATTTGTTACAATGTCACTAAATCCTGTATTCTGATCACAGAAGTGATCTTATGTTTCCCACTTATTTACACCTACCATCCCTTCCTCCAATATTTTCTGATTTACTTGGCTCTCTAATGCTTACAGATTTGTCTGACTTCTGGAATCTGTAACACTTGAGAAGTTTGGGATTATATTTCACTAAAGGAAAGAGGCATAATTATGTGCAGAACTACTGCCCAGACTTAATACACCATTACCAAACCTCCAGGGAGGGATCCTGGAAGAAAGGTCTCCCTCCACCCCTCCCCTGCCCCCAACTAAGGAAAGCAAGTGTAGTGCTGTTAGCATATCCTATGACTTGTCCTTGCCTGCCCACTCCAGTTCACCAGTGCACCCACTTCTCACAGTTCTGGAGCACAACCTCCTCTGCAGCAAAAAATGTCTCCTGAGATAAAAGCACATGGAATTGGCAAGACCAGTAACCGCCCACATGTTGAGAAACTTCCCACTTGCCATATGCTGGACTAGATCTTTCTCAGAATGTGCAGGAAACACGTCCTCTTTGTCTCTCCTTTTCTTGATCAATTTGAATAAGAGGCAGTTGTGAGAAGATTTGATTTTAAGAGCCACTTGCTCAGGTCACGGTGCTCAGTGGCAACAGGATGCTTAAAGGATGCATCCTAGATGGTAGCCTAAATACTCTGTCTCTGGGATGCAGCACTCTAAGAAGTTATGACTGTCTTAGGAGATCCCTACTCATGGTGGACTTAGGACTTGGCCTATGGACCCATAATCACAATAATACTTTCCATGTGAGTAAATTAAATTGGAGTACACAGTTCAGTTAAGACATGCTAAAATTGAGAAAGGGAAGGTCTCCATTTGATTGTATGTCATTCATAGAAAAGAAAATTACTAGTCTTCTTTAAACAAAAATTTTTATTTGGTTCATTGAGTAATAACTGAGTGAAAGTCCATACTTGACCAGCCCATTTGGATGTTTAATAGGCTTCTCAAACTTAAGGTATCTAAAATGGAACTCTTGGTTACTTTCTGAAAACCTAGTTATGCTTATCTCAGTTAACAGTACTTGTATCTAATCACTCAAACTAAAATGCAATCACCCTAAATCTTGTCTTTCTCTCAACCTTCCAAAAGTAACCACCAGTGAGTTGTATTCATTCTGCTTCCAAATTATATCTGGAATTTGTCCATTTTCCCAGAACCATTGCCACTGCCCTAGTCCAAGACAAACTCTTATCTAAGCCACCATCGCATTGTGTATTGAGGCTACCACAATAGCCCTTTGAGACATCTTCCACTCTTGCTCTCCCTGCCCTCAAGTACCTTCTCTACATGTTAGTCATATAAATCAGGTGTTTCAGAATAAAATCCAGCTCTTTACCATGGTGTGGCAAATTGGGCCAAGTCACCTTGCTTTTTTCCAATTGTCAGATCTTATTGGAAGATATTGGTATCTCATGACAAATGATAGGTCATAATGAAAGCAGGTCTCCAACTGACTTTTGCCACACATACAGTTACTAGTAAGCAGTACTTGGAGACTTGGTAAAGTCTCAGCCCCCTGACCTGTGGACATGCTGACAAGATCCCTACCTGAAAGGTTGGTGCATGAAAAGGCAGATGCAGCAATATTCTAGCTGCAGGATCAACTCCATTTCTGGTTATATCAGGTGATGGAATCCTCTCCTAAGTTTGAGGAACCAAGTAGAGGCTTGGGTCTAGAGCAGCACTACTGAGGACACCAGGCTGCTGGGTTCATCAGGTTCTTATATCTCATTTCTACAAGGATGGATGCTTGACACATCTTCAACCATTCATTCATCAATTAAACAATGATTCTTCACTTTTCTTATGCTGAACAGAGGACCCTCTAGTACACATTGAGGCCCTGGTAGCTTATCAGAGAGCTATCTCTGGAGCACATGTTCCAGAAAAGGATACTTGAAATGTTAGTTAATGGATCATTCAAATGGATCTTGTAATTCTCTTCTTTCACTCTCCATGCTTTGATCACAATGGACTTCTTTCCGTGCCTAGAATCTCCCATGCTCATTACCACTCAGAGCCTTTGCTCCTGCTGCCTCTGCTCTTTGCATGGATGGATCCTTTGATTCTTTAGTTTCAAATGTCCCTGCTTTAGAGAAGGTCTTTATTGAGCAGGTCCCCAGCCCTCAGTCACCTCCTTTGAGAAAACCCTACTCTCTTTCCTCAGGGTATGTATCCTTGAGTGTGACCTCCACCAGGATAAGGACTTTGTCTTGTTTACACCATATTCCCAGCTCCTATTAATGCCTGGTTCTTGATGGGAAGCCAATTATAAGTGGGTGAATACATTAATCATCAGGGAAATGCAGATGAAAACCACAAGGAGATATCACTTCATACCTGTTAGAATGGCTGTAATCAAAAAGATAAGAGACAATACAGTTGGTGGGATATGAAGAAGAGGGAACCCTTGTGCATTATTGGTAGGAATGAGAACTGGTTCAGCCCCTATTGAAAACAGTATGGAGGTCCTCAGAAAATTAAAAATAGAACAACCATATGATTCAGCAATCCCACTTCTGGGTATATAGCCAAAGGAAATTAAAACAGGACATTGAAGAGATATCTGTACTCCCATGTTCACTGAAGCTATTATTTACAATAGCGAAGATATACTCTGGTTTCTCTTCAGATTGTATAAATCTTTCCTCTTTTATGGTAGCCAAGACATAGAAACAACCTACATGTCCATTAGTGGATGAATGGGTAACAAATTTGTGGTATATGTGGAATATACAGTGGAATATTATTCTGCCAAAAGAAAGAAGGAAATCCTGTCATTTGCAACAACACAGATAGACCTTGAGGGCATTATGCTAGATAAAATAAACCAGACAAAGAAAGACAAATACAACTTGGTGTCCCTTATATGTGGAATCTTAAAAAAAAAAAAAAAAAAAAAAAGTCAAACTCATAAAGAGAGTAAAAAATGTTTGCCAGGGGTTGGGGGTGGTGGAAATAGGGAGAGACTGATAAAATGGTACAAACTTTTGACTATAAAGTCGGAGGAAATAATATGAAACGTGGTGACTATAGTCGATATAGTTGGTGATTGAAGTTTGCTGATGGTAGAACTCAAATATTCTACCAAAAAAAAAAAAGTTAACTATGTGAGATAATGAGTGTCTTAATTAATTAACTAGATGATAGGAATCTTTTCACAATGTATATGCATATCAGATCACCACAGTGCACACTTTAAATATACAATTTTATTTGCCAATTATACCTCAGTAAAGCTGGAATTAAAAAAAAAAGGTGAATATAAGATATTTCTGAATATAGAAAGACCCAGAAAGATGTGGTCCCTGTGCTTCAGGATATAATAGTGGAACTTTGCAGCTACTGCGACTCTAAGGAGGGTTCTATGACCCATTTAATCATCTCTTCTGGGTTCCAAGAGGCTCCTAATAAGTAATGTCATTTAGCCAGGGAATCTTAACTAATTATGACAAATACAGCTATTTTAGGTGAGTCTTAATAGGAGGACTAAGTTAATTTTGAATGTAGCTATTTAGTAGTACTAAGCAGGGAAGGAAAAAAAACACACCTGTGATTAACATTTATTGTATTTGTTTTAAAGAGTTTTCAAATGTATCTGAAACATTTCCTCTTGCTATTATTATGTTTCTAAATAGTGATTTATTGGCCTTGAACATAATCAATGCCTCCCTGGGGCTGTACCTCAAGCTCGAATCACCAGAAGCAGACTGAATGCAAGATGCCCCTTGATTATATATAATCAGTCCTGACCCTTTGCTTCTCTTTTTTTTTTTTTTAACATGAATTTATATCGTCTGTGTCAAAATGAGACTACAAATTTGTAGTTTTGCAAAGTGCATACCATTATCAAGATGTATAAACTGTATAAAGGTATTATTCGGCATTTATTGCAGGCCCACTATGTGCCAGACTCTGTGGCCTTAACTCTGCAAGTTAAAATCCATATCTCTATTAGATAGTGGAGTAAGCTGAAGCCAGAGGAGTTAGAAAGCATCCTCTTAGCTATCTACCCAGTAGGTGCCAAGACAAGATTCCATCTTGGGTCTTTCAATTGCCAAGAAGCCCCTTTCCCCAACACCAGGGCAGCCTTGCACACAACACATGGTGGCAGCAGTTTCTTCCTCAGTTTTGGTTTTTCCCAATCATTTAAAAATTGCTGGAAAAACTCCTCCCCCCGACTCCCCCCCAAAAAACCCCAAAAAACCAAAAGCGTCAATTAATTGGCTCAATATCTGTAATTTTACCTTAACAATAAATGTTGTTTTATGTAAATTTTACCAAAATCACAACACTTTATTCAGAACTGCAACCCTGAAACACGCACTAATCATTGTTCTAAGTTCATACTGTTAAGAAGGTAGACATGTTCACAAGGCAAGACGTGATCGAACATTACGAATGTAGAAAAGCAATTATCTTTAACTTATTTTTCTTTCCAATTCTTTTCCATGCATAACATAATGGTTTATATTTGTATAATAGGAAAGATATCTGAGGACTTAAACATGTTCTCCAAACATTTAATTCTGCTAACTTTAATCTGTTAAAGTTAATTTAACTAATTTATCTGATACTATGCTTGTATTCTGTAATTAAAAATGGAATTTCTTAACATAAATGATATATAAATTATATGGATATGATATGTATTAGAAAAAAATTATACAGGAACCTCTGTTACCTAACTAATGTTACCTTGACTAAATTATTACTCACAGACTCACACAGGAAAGAATGAATGATGGAAGGAAACAAGGAAAAAAAAGAGAGAGAAAACTAGTTTAAGGAGATAGGGGATTTTGAGAAGATTTGTATGATTGACGATATGGATATTCCTTGAAATTTGGCTGACTAGATTCACTTGTTCATTTGGGTGGACAGCACTTTTTTTGCCATTTCAAAACACTTTTAGGAAAGCAATAAATTCAGGTAAAAAAAAATTTTTTTAAGACATAATGATCCTTAAACTAAAGAGTACTTGCATTCTGCAGCCCACACTGCAGTGTTTTCATTTAGATACACGTAAGTTAACTGGCACTTTGGTTGAACATGAATTCCATCCCGTTGGCTGACTCACAGATCAGGCTGTAGTGGGATCCTTATTTAAATTCCAGTGTGTGCCAAACATTTAGCTAGTTTGAAAAATCAAGAGTGAGGCCCATTTGACATCTTATGCATATCTTTTCTTTTTCTCACTTTTCCTCCCCAACTTCCTCCCCTCCCCAGTGCATTTTCCTCTGTGCAGAGCATAATTCCGTTCACTTTCTCTGCTTCTTAAGATCAGCCTTCCCTTCCAGTCCCGGACAGCTCCACCCCTTTTCACAGACCAAAGTAAATCTGCACAATAATGAACCATATAAGGGAGGAATGACATCATCAGTTAGTGGTCCCAAGCTGTTTTGCACAACATTCACCTTTCATTGTTCTGATGACAGGGCTGGAATGTGACGGTTAATTCCCTGTGGAGTAGGGGGCTGAACAGGGCCTGCTGCTGTTGAACAAACTTCAATTACCCCCTTGTAAAAAACAAAAACAAAAACAAAAGCTACTATGCTTCCTAGTATTAAGGTAAGGAAGTCAAGATCTGTTTTGATTTAAGCAACGTTGGTTATTACTTTAGTCCATGCGCATTTCATTTGTTAATAGGCTTACTTGGCAGTAAACTCATTTCTAAGTGTTATTGCAAACAGCATCTTAGAAGCTGGGTTTGGACATTTGTACAGCCTGACTAATCTGACAAGGGCTGTAAAAACCCGACAACCTTTCAGCTCTTGACTACAGGTTTTACTGAGTGTGGACGGTGACAACCCTTGAAAATGACCAGCTTATTGTGACTTTCCTTGATACCTCAGAATCCTTGATTGGAATGGCCAAGATGCACCTTGTTGTGGTATGAGGCATGCTCCTGTTTTTCTATGGAGGGAAAAGTAATCTCATCCTACAGAAACTTGGGGAGTTTGTATAAGAATAGAAAGATCTCGTGCTGCCATCAGTCGTACTAATGTGTTTTGAAGGCTTTTAACAGAACAGCCTTTCCATGGGCTGTAAATGTATCCTCTAATTAATAATTTCTTGATGAGCAAAAATTAATTGAAGGTACAAAATATTATTTTCAAAATTTGTGGTCATTATGTGGATTGTCTGCAGATCTCTTTGCATATGTGGAGAAGGCTTGTAAAAGTTAGCAATGAATTAGAATGCATAGTGATCCAAAGAAAGCCGTTTTTGTTCTGAAACAGGGTGGCCGTGATAACAAGAATACTACAGAAAATAGGAGGTTTGATTTCAAAGTGGAAATGGAATTAAAGTTTCTACTATGTTAAACAGTTGTGTAAAAAGTTCAACTTTAGTAATTTTTCAAAATGCCAAAAAAACATTGTCTGAGTTCAGCAGAGTGTATCAAAATAAATAGCTTGCATTTAGCGCTCAGTAGGGCTGGAGGGTAGTGTGAGTCTTTCACAAAAGAACTTCACTTGGCCAAAACCAAATTTTTATAGCATGATTTCAGATTCACATGACCCGTTTTATAGAAATTTGAACATAAGGGCAGATGGTATGGTTTTCATTTGTGTAGGTTTAATTTTGTGTAACATTGATTGTTAATAATGTTTTGTCTGTGTTTAAAGCGATGAAAATCTTGAGTTCAACTGAGATGAAAATCTTGGGTCCATTACATTGATCTGCCCAGATTCTTAATTCCATGTGATGGCTGAGCTTCTGTTTACTTGTAAAACTAAATATTCTTTCCACAACGGAAGGGTGCTTGCATTTCTTTTTCTCTAGATTAACAATAGTCAGCATCAATACAAATTAAGTCTTGGGGTTTTGGAGTTTTGTTTATTGTTTTGGCTTGTTATATGTTGCATTAGCTTTAAAGTTGTTCAAAAACTGGACAAAATGATTGTTAGATACATGTTAACATAATAATTTAAAAAGTATTTAGTGAAATTTCAAGTATGTTTATATTTAAAAGCTTTTTAAAAGACCTCTAGATACAAGGGCAATAAATTCTAATGCCATTTTAAAGAGGAAGAGGGTTATTTTTCTGAGTAAATAAATGCAAGGGAGTGTACTATCAGTGATTTGTATACTTAATTTATTACTTATGTAACAAATGTAATTTTACTTACTTTAAACAAATCTTCATTATGAAAACAAATTTACCCAAGAGACAAATTAGCTTAATAATATCTTAGTAAAAGGCTTTACAAAAGGGTATGTTTTTATATTGTGAGCTCCCATAATGTATAAGCTTAAAAGCCTAATATATAAGCTAAAAAATGACTTTTGACCAGCACTCCATAAATGCATATACAGAGTAAAATGAGGTATATTGCACCTTTGTGGACTGTCTTCAACTTGTTTGAATAGTCTTAGCACATCTGATTCATGCTCCCAGCTCCTCCTCTCATGTTCTGTACCACCACAAGTGCAGCTCACAGAGGGGCGGCCTCTGTACTTAAACACATGGGAGGATACCCTCACATTGTGATTGCAGGGACCTAAAAACCCACCTGCTTCAAAATATGCTCCCACTTTCTGGCTTCCCAAGAGAAGCCCCCTCTGCCCCCCACCCCCCATTTAGGTTATTTTCTGAGGGAGAGAGTTACTTGAGATAATGTACAAGTGTTACCTAGATGAGCATCTGATAATTAGGTGTGATGAACTTGGATGATGTATTCTTTGGGAATGGGCTAAGAAAGGTCTCTTCCCATCAGAATAAGGGAAGGTGAGGGCGCCACTGGGAAGAACAAGGCCACATATTTAGGTGACAAACTTTTCTGGCTTTTTCTGTTTCTCGTGAAAATCGTTAAGTAAATTTGTTCATCTGGCTGATTCTTTAAAAACAGAATCAAAAAGAAAGAATAATATCTTCTTTCTACTCTTTGAAAAATATTTCATCTGATCAAGCTGAGGGTGTTTGAGAAGTACTTTGAACAACTTAGGGGATATGAAAACACAACAAAAAGGCATTTAATTGTGGGTACAAACTACTCATCCATGCCCACAAGATAAACAACAACTTTTTCAACTTTAAGAATGAGATTATGTTTACATGGCATCAGTAGATGTACCTCCCTCTCCATTATCTTTGAAGAGTTCATTCTAATTAGAATTAATTAAATTAATTAATTAAATTAATTAAATCGGCAGTAAGTTCCAATTTAGCATTGTTATTAATAGTATCTAACATTTATTGAGAACCTAGCCTTTTTACATAGAATAATTCCTGTGGTTCTGACAATGACCCTACTTATTATCCTACTTTTATAGGGGAGATAACTGAGGAAGAGCTAAATTAAGAAACTCGCCCAAGATGGTAGGGGGCAGGATTAGACACAAACCAGGTAGTCTGGCTCTGGAGCACATACCTGAACTACTACACTGAGCACTGAACGTTAGCTTTGAAATGACAAAAAAAATACCCATGTTTTCAGCCAATGAAAATGACTGGCATGATTGACTAACATAGAGATTTGTTTTCTCAACAAATTATTATATGTGACTTCATATTTGGTCCTCTGTCAGGAGTTACCCATTTTTTTCTCCTGAATATTCCCATTCAGCTTTTAGTATTTGTGGTCTTTCTCTTTTATCAACCAGAAAATTTCTAGCTCTAAAGAACCTCAGTGCAAAATGAAAAAGGTAGAGAGCTAGGCTTTAGGATTGTTGTCCTGGGATCCAAGGCAAGGCCCTTCCCTGCAGTCTACCTTTAAAATGAGGCTGGAGAGACCGATTCATGTCTGGTCTGAGGGAGAGGAGGAGCACTATTCTGTCTCCCCTCTTCTGTCTTCAGCTTTATTTCTTGTTCCTGCTTTCCACTCATAGCAATGTGTATGTGTGGCTATACGCCTGTCATACTTCCTTTTTTCTCAGCTCTTATTGACCCACTCTTAGCTCCAATTATCTGTGACTCCTTTCTTCTTAGATTTGTCCTATTATCTCAAGCTATACATTTGTCTTAAGAGAAATCATGATGCATATAAAGTATGCGTTGGACGTAGAGAAGGGAAAAATGATCCTGAGCCCTGACATTTGCATATTGTCTGATCTATTTAGGGTTACAGCAAAAATCCCAGATGAGTCATATGGGGTAACTTAATGTTGTATATGTGTGGGTGGGAAGCTAATAAGGGATACCATGTTTCCCTAGGGCTAGTAATTGGGGGAGGGGCATTTGGAGTGCGGGAGTGTGTACCTCTTACTACCCACTAATTGGGGGGAGGGAGTAGTTCCTGGAACCCTCAAGAGTAACTGGATCTGTAGGAGAAGGCTACCTAAAGGGACGATGGCCCTTAGTAGAAGGATGAAGCCAAATATCCAAGATTCAGGAGGGAATTACTACCTCATTCTCCAATCTCCTGTCATTGTCTCCTATTGACAAAACCAAACTTGAAGCTAGAAGGGGCTTTCAATACAATGGCTCAAGATCAGCCCCCCAGGATGGAGAATGGTGGACAGTAGAACTGGAGAGGTAAATGGAAAATATGCAGCACAAAGGATAATAAGTAGAAGTATAAAATTAAATAATACAATATACAAATTAATAGCTTGGTAATTTAGTAACTTCAATAACTTTTTTTTACAGCTGTATATAACATTTATCTCATAAAGTGAGTTGATGTCCCTATTCAAAAACACTTCCTACCAAGAGGCTCAGAGTCCTGCTTTACATCTCTCACAAGTTTGTAAGAGACAACTATACTTATTCTTCAAAGATGAATAAAATTGGGATTTATAAGACCACATTTCAAAAACTCATAATTCTAGAAAAAACCTAGAAGTTTATCTTGCCTCTGCTGACTCATTTGAGATGAGTTTTTCAACAAGACAGCTTTGCCCTCTGCTCAAGTTATTAGTCCTGAGGAAAAATTGGGCAGTTAGTACATCAAAACTGTTTCTCCTAAGATTCCACATGCTACCACTTAGATGAATTGTCTAGATTGTGATGCTAATGGGGCCATGATGGTGAAGGAGGGCACTATCATTCACATTGTTACCCATATCAACATGAAGGAATAATCTTGGGGCACGTGGGTGGCTCAGTCAGGTAAGCCTCTGACTCTTGATTTCCGCTCAGGTCATGATCTCATGGTTCCTAAGAATGAGCCTCACGCCAGGCTCTGTGATGACAGCATGAAGCCTGCTTGGGATTCTCTCTCTCTGCCTCTCTGTCCCTCCACTGTTTGTGCTCTCTTTCCCTCAAAATAAATAAATAAACATTTAAAATCATTTTAAAAATGCAGGAATAATCTTATATAATACTTTCAACATTTATTTATTTTTGGGACAGAGAGAGACAGAGCATGAACGGGGGAGGGGCAGAGAGAGAGGGAGACACAGAACCGGAAACAGGGTCCAGGCTCTGAGCCATCAGCCCAGAGCCTGACTCGGGGCTCGAACTCCCGGACCGCGAGATCGTGACCTGGCTGAAGTTGGACGCTTAACCAACTGCACCACCCAGGCGCCCCTATAATTCTTTCTACCTTAGCTTTCACATTCAGGCACCAAAACCAGATATTTCTATATCCTAATTATTCCTAAAATCCCCTTTTTGGGGTGTCTGGGTGGCTTAGTTGGTTAAGCATCCAACTTTGGCTCAGGTCATGATCTCTCAGTTCCTGAGTTCGAGTCCTGAGTCTGGCTCTGTGCTGACAGCTCAGAGTCTGGAACCTGCTTCAGATTCTGTGTCTCCCTCTCTCTCTGCCCATCCCCTGCTCACACTGTATGTCCCTCTCAGAAATAAGTAAAACATTTTTAAAAATCCCCTTTTCTTTTAATGTCTATTTTTATTTTTGAGAGAGACAGAGTATGAGTGGGGGAGGGGCAGAGAGAGAGGGAGAGAGAGAATCCCAAGAAGGCTGTCAACACAGAGCTGACTCCACTTGGGGCTCAACCTCACGAATCATGAGATCATGATCTGAGCATAAATCAAGAGTCAGCCACTTAACTGACTGAGACACCCAGGTTCCCCTCCCCTTTTCTTGTATTATAATTGTAATCATAGTTTAGTTTTTTTTTTGTTTTTCTTTGCCTTGGAAAATTTTAATGCTTTCATAACTGATCTCCTTGCCTCTAGCACTGCCCACCCCCATAATCCATACATCCACATTGTCATTAGAACATTGTAATATACAAATTTGAAATTATTGCTACTTATTTTATTAAACAATTTTTAATTAATTAATTTTTTGTGAGAGAGAGAGTGCATGTGTACTTGAGCCAGGGAGGGGCGGGGGGGGGGGGGGTGGTTGAGAGAATCTTAAGCAGGCTCCATACTCAGAACAGAGCCTGATGTGAGACTAGATCCCATGACCCTGGGATCATGACCTGAGTTGAGATCAAGAATCAGACACTTAACCAGTTGAGCCACCCAGGTGCCCCTGATATTTTCACTACTCTTAAAGTCTTTACAGAACTTTGTGTAATTCTCTGGATGGAGTCCAACTTAGGATAACAAACAGACTGCTTGATGATCTGACCTCCACCTTCCACTGGAGTCTTATGCCTTGATGTTTTCCCACCGCCTACTGTGTGCTCTGCCATTGACTCTGCTGTTCTGTTTCTTGCACTTATGTCACTTTCCCCTTTATGTGGCATACTGTTTCCTCATTCTTCATCTGGATAACCTTTGTTTATTCATTCATCGACCAAATATTGATTGAGAACCTACTTTATGTTAGGCACTTTGTTAGGGGGCTGGTGTTTAGCCATGGACCTTGCTCTTATGGAGCTTTTGCTCTGTGGAGAGGTGGGGAGACAGACAATATCTATGTAAACAAATAAATGAGGGAGATGATTTCAGATAATAAAAGTTAAGGGAAAGAAAGAAATGGGGTGGTATGATGGAGAGCAGCTGGGGAAACTATTTTCAATAGTTTCAGAGAATGCATCTCTGGGGAGGAGACCTGTGTGCTGAATGAAACCTGAAAGATGAAAAAGAAGAGCCCATAGGATTATTGTGTGTGGTTGTGCAGGTTATAGCTTGCCGTGGCACCTATCTAATGAAAGAATAGGACTGAAATCCTGTTCTCATTCAGAGCATCAAGCCAGGCAGGGACTGTTTCTCTAAGGAGGGAAACCCTTATCTAGTTCTCTCCAAAGGGTCATATGGGCTATAGTCCTGATAGCAGGGGAAAGGCATTGGGAACCACTTCCTTCAGTCATATCCCCATCCTTGGGTGACCCTCAGTAGCCTATGTTTAAAGCATAAACGGTACTTTTTACATAGCATTGCAATTTATTTTTTTATTACAAGTATCTAGTATACTATTTGACAATGGTGGGGCATTCAACCCATCTTTGTTGAATTGCTGAGTGAATTAATGAATCATGGTTACATTTCTATGAGTCAGGGAGCTTCATACTAGAGTGTATGATCAGGGAGCTCCTTCTCAAATAGTTATTCTCAAATATAGGCCTCCTGATGGGCAGCAAACTATCAGAAAAAAACAGTTATTTCTATGTTTAAATGAGCAAATGACAAATAATTCCCTAGACTTTAATTTCTACTATGATTAAGAGCAAGTTACTAGTAATATACAAAATTATTTATTTTAAAATATAGCATTTTTAAATTTAAATTTGCATGTTACTGGGTTTTTTTAAATGTTTATTTATTTTGAGAGAGAGAGGCACATGTGTGTATGAGCAGGGGAGGGGCAGAGAGAGAGGGAGAGAATCCCAAGCAGGCTCTACACTTAGTGCCGAACATAACATGGGGCTGGGTGCAGAGCCAGACGCAGGGCTCAATTTGGGGCTGGATCCCACAAACTGTGAGATCATGACCTAAGCAGAAATCCGGAGTCAGACACTTAACCAACTGAAACACCCAGGCACACCTGTCAGATTTTCTTAAAGACTAAGAGGGTATTTTCCAGTGGAGTCTGGCTATTACCAAATGCTGGCAAACATGGAACATGTGCTCACCTGGTAGTAGGAAATCCCAAAATCTTCAAGAAGAATAATTTATTATCCACGATGAGCTTTTCATGGTTTTCAGTTGCTACCATCTGTGCCTTTTAAAGATAAATTACTATTGGTTAAACTTCATAATCAGTTTAATTTGTTATGGGTTGTTGGGCTAACCCGCAGAGGACCAATAATGCATATCCTTAGTTTATGATTTTCAACAGCTAGACTTCAAGACATGTCATTAATGCTCCCATTCTAGAGCAAGATTATATCCAATCCTCTCTGATGAAGAATAAAACTTCATTTGTGATAACTTGCCCGGTGTGTGTGTGTGTGTGTGTGTGTGTGTGTGTGTGTGTGTGTTTGCATTACTTGGATTATAACATCAAAGTAAATGTAATGAGAGTCCTAGATTATTTTTAAATTTACAGGCTATAGTTTTATAGTATAAAATTATGTGTATAACATTAGGGTCTTCACTTGCAAAATAAAAGCAGTTCATAAAAACTGCTAGCAAAAAGTTTACTGATTATCCTTTCTTTTCTTTCAAATTTTTATCACCAATTTCTTGAGAATAGGTGAGAAAGACCTCTGTCCCACTCTACTGGACCTGGGTCAAAAAAGTGTGAGATCAGGTATTCCACAGTACTGCTGGTTTTCACAATAGGGAAAAAGTAAAAAGTGTACAAAGCCTTTTATAAATTCACCCCCACTACTTAAAAAACACAAAAGAAAAACAAAACTTAAAAGTTTGTGTCCTGCTATGAAGGATCTGCCATTAACTTGTGCATAAAGAAAATGATTATCTAGCACTCAGAGCTCAGGGCTGGGACTAGGGTGAGGCAAATGAAGCTATCACCTTAGGCACAAAATTTAAGGGGATATCGAATAATTCAGTAAGCAAGATACACAACATTTTAATGCATTATTTTTTAAGGTAAAAATCAATGCAAAAAAAAATCAATGATGAATTAAATGTCAAAATTTCAAATGAGGACAAGATCTAACAACCCAGCCTTATTCGCCTCACCCTAATCCCAGTCCTATGCAGGATATCGGGAGGTTAGATTAATTCTAAATAATTATTATAATAGACACCATCTTGAGGAACTGGGGCAATTTATGAAAAACTAACACTTCTTTCTGAGTCATTTGGTAAAACCATGTCCTATCATGTTACCAAGCTGCTTAGCTCTGTTCTATGCTCTAGCTGGGAAAAAATGCATGTGATTAAAGACTTCTAACTGCATGCAAGCTTGACTCTTTTGAGGTTCATTCATCTTTAATTACTATCATGCCCTTGCTAGTTTTAACCTGCCTTTTCTCTTTTAAGAGAGACAGGCATACATACAGGGGGAATTGAAGAAGAATAGGAGAATAAAAATAGTGAAAGGGAAGGGAAATAGTGAGAAGGGAAATTAGCATGATCTGGCTCAGAAACAAATGTAGCTAACTTTTAAAATGACATCAGCATTTCAAAATGGGTTCCAGAGGATTAAGATGGTAACAAGTGACATCTAAAGAAAGCAAAGAGAAAATTACTGCTCTGGGGCTAATGCTGATAAATTTGGAGAAATAATAGAAATGAGAGTATAAAGAAAGTTGAGGAAAAGAACCTGTGAAATCTTATATGGTTTACTTTCGGAGGACAAGGAGTGAGAATCGTTATAGTCAGGTGTGGCTCTGGGTCTTTAGGAGTACAGATCTATAACTGTTCTAGGAAGGGTGTTTGTTTGTCTCAAGGATGGATAACCAGGATAAGATTTAAAAAACAAAACAAAACAAAAAAAACCTCTCATTTCCCCTCTCCCCAAAACAACAACAAAAATTGTACTTAAAAGGAAAGATAAACTCATAAATACCTGTGGAACAGAACACAGCAAGGATGCTTTTTTTACCATAAGTTTGACTAAGCATCAAATGTATCCCAATGAGGAAGAAAAGGTAAAAGTCTCTGATATGCTTAATTTTATAAATATGGAAATGAATGGAAGAATCACCCACAATTACAGACAAATACGAGAGATACATGGAACTGTAAAGAAAGTAAAAATTATGACCAGATATCAAAGGAGTTGAAACTTGGTGTGGGAGGGGGGAGGTAAAGATCTTAAAGGGGGTTAAAAAAAACTTTATTATGGAAAATTTCAAATATTTACAAGAATAAAGAGAATAATGTAATGAATGCCCATATATCTGTCACTTAGCTTCAACAGTTAATTCATGACTGGTCTGGTTTCATCTATTCCCATTGCCCTGAGTTTGTTGGTTGTTTTTTTTTTTTTTGGCCCTGGATTATTTTATTTTTATAAAAGTTCCAGACATATCACTTCATTCATAAATATTTCAATATATATTTCTAAATGGTAAGGATTCTCTTAACAATATCCTTATACTACCTAAATTTAGTAATAATTCCTTATAACATAATTTTTCCTATTGTTTTAAAAATAGCTTAAATAAGAATCCAAATGTATTATAATTGGTTGATACATCTTATAAATTTCTTTTAATCTATAGTTTCTCCTCCCCCACTCTTTTTCGTCTTGCAATTTATTTATTGAAAATACTAGGTATTTTATCCTCTGTAGTCCCCTACATTTTGGATTTTTCTGATTGTATCATCACAGTATCATTTAGTATGTTTCTTGCCCATGTCTTTCCTTAAACTAGTAAGTAGTTATAGGGGCTTGATCTTATTCAGGTTTATTTTTTGGGTAGGAATATTTCTTGGTGGAAGTATGTACACATGTATACAATGTTTGGCTAGCTCTCTTCAGAGACATTGATGAACATTACCTACATCCATCATTTCTTTGGATATTGCAAAATAGTGGTCTTCTATAATTACTTCTTTATTTATTAATAATGGCATTCTATCATTATTTACTAACTAGATGATTTCCATAAAGAAAAACAACTTTAAATTTAAGTGGGAACATGCTAATCTTATATATATATGTAATCTCATATATATACACACATATATATACACATATATATATACATACATATTATATACATAAATACATATATTTATACATATACATATATACATACATACATATATATACATATTGGGATTTGGGGTGGGTTTTTTTTTTTTTTTCTTCTTTTTTTTACAACGTTTTTTATTTTTTTTGGGACAGAGAGAGACAGAGCATGAACGGGGGAGGGGCAGAGAGAGAGGGAGACACAGAATCGGAAACAGGCTCCAGGCTCTGAGCCATCAGCCCAGAGCCTGACGCGGGGCTCGAACTCACGGACCGCGAGATCGTGACCTGGCTGAAGTCGGACGCTTAACCGACTGCGCCACCCAGGCGCCCCTGGGGTGGGTTTTTAAGAATGCCTTGAAATAATATTAGGACTAGAGGTTTTCTAGTACCTGAAACATGTTTATCCCAGAACATGTTTTCCTACCAGCTTCCCCAACCCTAGCTGAAAATGTTAGACATCTTCTCTTTAGTGTTCCTACCTCTGCTTTCACATCTTTCTGCCTTAAGCTTAATAATAATCTATTTTATGTTTTCTATTATATTTTAAGTCACTCTCATAATATTTGTTTGCAACTTTTTTTCCATTTCTCTGACATTTGGAACACTTTCTAGGGCCTTTTATATTCTTTTTATTGCTACATTTTTTTTTATTGGGATATAATTTACATAAAATAAAATTTACCAGTTTTAATTACATAAATTGATGCATCTTGACTAATATATATACCATAAACAATCATAGAACATTTGGGCTTATACTTTTAAAGTCTTCTAGTTGAAAATAGTTAAATTTCTGAACATTTGTAAATGGTAAAGTCTCAAAATAAAAAGATCATGGTTTCATTTAGTATGAAAAGAAAAATGAGGAACACACTTAAGAATAGTTATTAAGAAAGACATTAGAATTCTGAAAATCTATTAGATTGTGTATTTATCTTCCTTTCATCCTTTAAACAGGATAAAATGCTTGTTGAAAGTTAAGAACTTGCCAAGAATAAATTTGATTTCAGGGTATCAAATGCCTGTAATGCTGATGAGAATCGGGGTACTAATTCATCTTAGTCTTGGTCTTCTGGTTTGTTTCCTTTTTATGCTAATCTTCCTAAAATCAGGGCATGGTTGAAGAATGGCAACATGGGTAGAGAGGAGGTGGTAAGACCAGTTGGCACAAACAACACCTACACCCTTTCATTCTACTCCTTAAATAGCATAATTACATGGCAAGGGTGCCCAGTAATGTAAAGCAAATGAATTGTTTAAGTACAGTGACATTGAAACTATTAGGAAATTGTTTGAAAAAGGAGACATAACCTGCCATAGTCATTATCTATTGTGAATAGTTATGTGGTGATACTTTTGAATGCTTGTTTAATATAAAAATGAGGATTTTTAGATAGAAGGGGAGGAAAAAACCCATCTGAAGTAGAAGGCTAAATTGACTAGGGAGGGAGGTAGATGAATGGAAAGCAGTGCTCCCTTCCTTTGGAGCTCCAGTGTTGCTCCTAGTATATCTCCCTCCTCTTATCTCTCCTGCCAGACCTTCACTAGCTCCTCCTCATTCTTCCTTCTTTTTTTTTTTTTTTGTAATATTTATTAATTTGTGTGTGTGAGAGAGAGTGTGTGCATGCGCTCAAGTGGTGGAGGGGCAGAGAAACAAGGGGACAGAGAGAATCCCAAACAAGCTGCATGGTGTCTGTGCAGAGCCCAATGCAGGGCTGGAACTCACGAACTACTGTGAGATCAAGACTTGAGACAAAATCAAGAGTCAGAGACGCTCAGTGGACTGAGCCACTCAGGCGCCCCTCCTCCCTATTCCTTTTTACCCCTTAATTTTAGGCATTTCCCAAAGTCTTTTCTCTATCTTTTACTTTTTCTCTTTCTGCATAGTTTCTCCTTGGAGATCAAATTTATTTCCACGTCTAAGGCACTGTCACCACCTCCTCCCTCCACTTACTGAAATGAAAATCCAAGAATTACCAAGCTTTAGCACTATACAAGTTTCTGTGTAGGAAGGGATGGGTGACAAAAGAGCCCCAAGACCTCCAATAACTTTCTTTCTTCCTGAGGCTTCTCTCACTTTAACTATTACTATTCCTCCCAATAGACTCCAGACGTACACTGCCCCAACATTCTGGTCCAGCTGTGGGTAAAATACCTCCTCTTGTTTCTCTGCAACAGAGGTTGGAAACCTTTCTTAAAAAGAACTAAAACAAGCAAGCAAACAAAATAAACAAAGAGCACACCAGAACCTATGAGAGAGACACAAAAGCCTTCCTTTAGTCTGGTCTACAAAGTATTGTTTAAGGTTCTAATATTCCCAGAGGCACTTTATAGGTTATCTAGTGGTTGTTCATCATCTGGAACTAAAGAGAGATATTAAGTGATACCTTCCCATCCACACAGAGAGGGCTCGATCTCTCAGCTTTGGTTTCCCACTTAGGAGATAACACCTCTTTCCTAGGCAACCAATGACTAGAATGACCACAGTCTTCAAGAGAGGCCACTGCTCACTAGATCAGAGCCAATTGTCATCTAATAACCACTATTAATATCAAATTACTGGCCCAATAACAGCCACGATATCCATTCAGCAAAAATTTATACTCAGTATTGTGAGGGACTTTAATTCACACATCTCTATAGAAGATGACTTGAGCTGTATTTCTAGATCAAGCTTATTTATTCTTTCATTTATCTATTCACTCACTATTTTTTGAGCCCTTCCGATGTATCAGGCATTGTGCTAGGGGGCAAACAAGACAGACATGGCCTGTATCCTCATGCAACTTGTGTTAACAAAGTCAAGGGGTGCCTGGCTGGTTCAGTTGGAAGAGCATGAGACTCTTGATCTCGGGGTTGTGAGTCTGAGCCCCATGTTGGGTGTAGAGACTGCTTAAAAATAAAGTCTTTTAAAAAGTTGTAAGTTGATTAATGTTATAAAGGTTTCAGGGTATTATGGGAGTCTATAAGAATGTATAACTTAATCAGGTTGGTCCTGGAAGGCTTCTGGAAGAAGTGACGTTTAAGTGAACCTTTGGAAGGATGAAAATCAGCTGGATATTGTGCCAGAGTGAATGGAGGAGTGGGGAGGAAATACTAAGCAGAAGGCACAGCATATTTAAGGAATGTGAGCAGCTTAGATAACAGGGGGAAAGACTGGCTTCAGAACCTGCCAACATGGTCAGGAATCAAATCATGCTAGGCCATGTTATAGATTTTTCACCTCTATTCTTAGAGCAACAAGAAGGCATGGGAAGTTAGAGTTCCATTATAGTCTGTGATTATATTTAAATTTGGGTGAGAGTAAGTAATAATAATTATTATAATATAAACATAGCCAAAAGTACACTTGCTATGGGCCAGGCACTGTTATAAGTGCTTTTCCGTATATTAACCAATATGCATCTCACACAGACCCTATGAATCAGGTACTATATTGATGCCCGAGTTATAAGTGAGGGAAGTGAGGCATACAGATAGGTTATATAAGTTGTCCAAGATCACACAGCTAACAAGTGGCAGGGCTCGTGAGGAGACCCATTAGGAGGCTGTTGCAGAATTATCAGCAGAAGATGCTCAGGGCTTTGGACAGGAGTAATGACAGGAGGAAGTCATTAGGGTAATGGGGTTAAGATGTATATGAGCTGTAAAATTTACAGGATTTACACCAAAAGTACTATATTTCTAATTGCTTGGTATACTGAAAAAATTATCTCATTATGGAAAGAACATTTAACATGAGATCTACCATCTTAATTTTTTAAGTGTACAATACAGTATTGTTAAGTATTGCCTGGTACACTTTTAAACTTGACTATCTTGCTATTACCTCAATTTTCTACCAATACTATTTCTCACCAGTTTTTCCCATTCCTGTTAAAGGTATTATTTGTAGTTGTGCAGATTAAAAGCATCAAAGTAATTTTTTTCAATTTCTCTATCCCTTTTTCCTAGCAAGTGAATAGTCACAATGCCCATGCCAGTTACCTTTTGCAAAGTCTTCACAATTCATCCCATCTTTCCCATCCCCAGTGTTCTCCCTGTAGAAATTTAAATGCAAGTCTGTTTGCACAGAAGGTTATTGGCAGGCTGTCCTGACTGAGTCACACAACTTTACCTTGGTTATGGATCTAACCCTCAGCTAAATCAAAGCTGTAACTGAATTTTGGGAGAATGCAGAGAATGGGCTGTGTATTGCTGTAAGAGCCACTTTAACTGAGAGATGGGAATAATTTAAGTGACAGAAGAGGGAAGAGGGAAGGAGAAAGCTTAATGGGACAAAGAGAAAGGGGAGAGAGAGGAGAGAGAGAGAGAGAGAGAATCACAGCTAAGAGGACATGAAAAAATGTGGTTTCTTGGAAGCCAGATTCCTGCGATGGTCATGCTCTAGCTCACAGGATTTCCTACTCATGAGAGAGCCTTCTACTTTTCTCTGGCTGAAAAGTTAATACCCCAGGTTTTACACCAAAGTTACTGAAATGAAAATATTTACAGTGTAAACACAAAAAGCATTGGACAGACTTTTCAGATACATACTCTTTAGTTCTTATATTTATTTTTGTGTTTTATTATATCTGTGTATAGAGTCTGTATGTCAGTCACTTTACTTCTACTATCTCAATTTTGAGGACAATTCTATGAGGTAGGTATAACGTCCTTGCTTTACAAGTGAAAAAACTGAGGGTCAAAGAGTTTCAGCAATTGGCCAGAGGTTACAGTCAGAAAATGACAGAGCCAGAATTCAGATGCAGCTGTCTGACCCCAAAGCCCATGTTTTAGTTACTCCAACCCACTGTCTGTAATAGCATAGAGGCATAGGATATTTAAACAAATATCTTTAGAAATTTTAACATTTTAAGCTTAGAGTTGAAAGCACTGATGTTTTCAATGAATTACCTTTGATAGTCTTGTTAAGGCTAAGGAATTTGAAAATATCACCAAAAGTATCTCCCACTCTATAGTTCTGTGACATTATTTCAGTTGTTTTGACTTCAAGTAAAAAAGAAGATGATCAATAAAATTCTCTTTACACATATAAGAACCACAGTTAATGAAGCGATTACAGTATTACTCATGTGAACCCAAAGGATTTGAAAACAATCTTTTTATTCCATTGTAAGAATAAAGTCATAATGGGTTTGGGAAATTATGCATTTATTTAATAGATGCTTAGACACAAGGATATGTTTTGTAAAAGTAAATTCCATAAAAAATCTTAATTATATCATCAGAATCATTTTTATAATAATTCTTTAACACCACAAATAGCTTCAATATATGTTCAGTCATTTCTTGTACAATGCAATGTGAGACTATTAGCTTCTATTTACTTGGTTAACAGCTAATCTAGTCATAAATATGAAATAAATCACTTTAAATAAGTAAGGTGCAAAATATATTGAAAGAATAAAATATTCTTAAAACAAATACAGGTTGTTTACAACTTGTTTCTCTGATATAAATATTAATATTAAGAAGCATTCTTATACTATATAAAGTAAATATGATTATTTTATTTTATCTTATTTTTTATTTTTTAAAATTTACATCCAAATTAGTTACCATACAGTGCAACAATGATTTCAGGAGTAGATTCCTTAGTGCCCCTTACCCATTTAGCCCATCCCCCCCTCCACAACCCCTCCAGTAACCCTCAGTTTGTTCTCCATATTTATGAGTCTCTTCTGTTTTGTCCCCCTCCCTGTTTTTATATTATTTTTGTTTCCCTTCCCTTATGTTCATCTGTTTTGTCTCTTAAAGTCCTCATATGAGTGAAGTCATATGATTTGTGTCTTTCTCTGACTGACTAATTTCACTTAGCATAATACCCTCCAGTTCCATCCATGTAGTTGCAAATGGCAAGATTTCATTCTTTTTGATTGCTGAGTAATACTCCATTGTATATGTATATCACATCTTCTTTATCAATTCATCCACTGATGGACATTTGGGCTCTTTCCATACTTTGGCTATTGTTGATAATGCTGCTATAAACATGGGGGTGCATGTGTCCCTTCAAAACAGCAACCTGTATCCCATGGGTAAATGCCTAGTAGTGCAATTGCTGGGTTGTAGGGTAGTTCTATTTTTAGTTTTTGAGGAACCTCCATACTCTTTTTCAGATTGGCTGTACCAGCTTGCATTCCCATATGATTATTTTAATTCCATTTTTATGGATAACTGAAAATAACTATTAAAATTGGTGCAAGTTATGAAGGGGAGTGAGAGATACAGGCTTCCAGTTATGGAATGAATCAGTCAGGGGAATAAAAGGTACAGCATAGGGAATATAGTCAATGATATTATAATAGTGTTGTATTGTGACAGATGGTAGCCACACTTGTGGTGAGCACAGCATAATGTATAGAGTTGTTGAATTACTATGTTGTGCACCTGAAACTAATGTAACTTTGTAACTATACTTCCATAAAAAAAATTGGTGCACATTGATTCATCAACACAAGGATAGTAAATAGTTATTCTAGTGTATTTATATTCCTACTTTTTTAATGCTATACATAAACACCATAGAGAAAATGTATTTCATACATGTAAAACATAATAATTCCTGTAGCTGCCACATTTTTATATTGATAGTAATTGATTTCCTCCCAACCTAGTTCTCTATTTAAAATTTTTGTTTAAATCCAGAAACTGAGCCAAAATTCTGTGCCAGTTCTTCATTAGCTAGTTTATGTAGATCAGCTTTCTATCAGAAAGCTTGTCTTGCTTTGTTCCTATCAGGTGATAGTTGCATACATAATTAAAAAGTCCCAAGGTTCTTTTTGTTCTGCACCTTCCCTTTGACTTAAAATAAAATTATATATATATATATATATATATATATATATATATATATTTAATGTGTATTCATTTTTTTTTTTTTATGAAATTTATTGACAAATTGGTTTCCATACAACACCCAGTGCTCATCCCAAAAGGTGCCCTCCTCAATACCCATCACCCACCCTCTCCTCCCTCCCACCCCCCATCAACCCTCAGTTTGTTCTCAGTTTTTAAGTCTCTTATGCTTTGGCTCTCTCCCATTCTAACCTCTTTTTTTTTTTTTTTTCCTTCCCCTCCCCCATGGGTTCCTGTGAAGTTTCTCAGGATCCACATAAGAGTGAAACCATATGGTATCTGTCTTTCTCTGTATGGCTTATTTCACTTAGCATCACACTCTCCAGTTCCATCCACGTTGCTATGAAAGGCCATATTTCATTTTTTCTCATTGCCACGTAATATTCCATTGTGTATATAAACCACAATTTCTTTATCCATTCATCAGTTGATGGACATTTAGGCTCTTTCCATAATTTGGCTATTGTTGAGAGTGCTGCTATGAACATTGGGGTACACGTGGCCCTATGCATCAGCGCTCCTGTATCCCTTGGATAAATTCCTAGCAGTGCTATTGCTGGGTCATAGGGTAGGTCTATTTTTAATTTTCTGAGGAACCTCCACACTGCTTTCCAGAGCGGCTGCACCAATTTGCATTCCCACCAACAGTGCAAGAGGGTTCCCGTTTCTCCACATCCTCTCCAGCATCTAAAGTCTCCGGATTTGTTCATTTTGGCCACTCTGACTGGCGTGAGGTGATACCTGAGTGTGGTTTTGATTTGTATTTCCCTGATAAGGAGCGACGCTGAACATCTTTTCATGTGCCTGTTGGCCATCCGGATGTCTTCTTTAGAGAAGTGTCTATTCATGTTTTCTGCCCATGTCTTCACTGGGTTATTTGTTTTTCGGGTGTGGAGTTTGGTGAGCTCTTTATAGATTTTGGATACTAGCCCTTTGTCCGATATGTCATTTGCGAATATCTTTTCCCATTCCGTTGGTTGCCTTTTAGTTTTGTTGGTTGTTTCCTTGGCTGTGCAGAAGCTTTTTATCTTCATAAGGTCCCAGTAATTCACTTTTGCTTTTAATTCCCTTGCCTTTGGGGATGTGTCCAGTAAGAGATTGCTACGGCTGAGGTCAGAGAGGTCTTTTCCTGCTTTCTCCTCTAAGGTTTTGATGGTTTCCTGTCTCACATTTAGGTCCTTTATCCATTTTGAGTTTATTTTTGTGAATGGTGTGAGAAAGTGGTCTAGTTTCAACCTTCTGCATGTTGCTGTCCAGTTCTCCCAGCACCATTTGTTAAAGAGGCTGTCTTTTTTCCATTGGATGTTCTTTCCTGCTTTGTCAAAGATGAGTTGGCCATACGTTTGTGGGTCTAGTTCTGGGGTTTCTATTCTATTCCATTGGTCTATGTGTCTGTTTTGGTGCCAATACCATGCTGTCTTGATGATGACAGCTTTGTAGTAGAGGCTAAAGTCTGGGATTGTGATGCCTCCTGCTTTGGTCTTCTTCTTCAAAATTCCTTTGGCTATTCGGGGCCTTTTGTGGTTCCATATGAATTTTAGGATTGCTTGTTCTAGTTTCGAGAAGAATGCTGGTGCAATTTTGATTGGGATTGCATTGAATGTGTAGATAGCTTTGGGTAGTATTGACATTTTGACAATATTTATTTTTCCAATCCATGAGCAGGGAATGTCTTTCCATTTCTTTAAATCTTCTTCAATTTCCTTCATAAGCTTTCTATAATTTTCAGCATACAGATCCTTTACATCTTTGGTTAGATTTATTCCTAGGTATTTTATGCTTCTTGGTGCAATTGTGAATGGGATCAGTTTCTTTATTTGTCTTTCTGTTGCTTCATTGTTAGTGTATAAGAATGCAACTGATTTCTGTACATTGATTTTGTATCCTGCAACTTTGCTGAATTCCTGTATCAGTTCTAGCAGACTTTTGGTGGAGTCTATCGGGTTTTCCATGTATAATATCATGTCATCTGCAAAAAGCGAAAGCTTGACTTCATCTTTGCCAATTTTGATGCCTTTGATTTCCTTTTGTTGTCTGATTGCTGATGCTAGAACTTCCAGCACTATGTTAAACAGCAGCGGTGAGAGTGGGCATCCTTGTCGTGTTCCTGATCTCAGGGAAAAAGCTCTCAGTTTTTCCCCGTTGAGGATGATGTTAGCTGTGGGCTTTTCATAAATGGCTTTTATGATCTTTAAGTATGTTCCTTCTATCCCGACTTTCTCAAGGGTTTTTATTAAGAAAGGGTGCTGGATTTTGTCGAAGGCCTTTTCTGCATCGATTGACAGGATCATATGATTCTTCTCTTTTTTTTTGTTAATGTGATGTATCACGTTGATTGATTTGCGAATGTTGAACCAGCCCTGCATCCCAGGAATGAATCCCACTTGATCATGGTGAATAATTCTTTTTATATGCCGTTGAATTCGATTTGCTAGTACCTTATTGAGAATTTTTGCATCCATATTCATCAGGGATATTGGCCTGTAGTTCTCTTTTTTTACTGGGTCTCTGTCTGGTTTAGGAATCAAAGTAATACTGGCTTCATAGAATGAGTCTGGAAGTTTTCCTTCCCTTTCTATTTCTTGGAATAGCTTGAGAAGGATAGGTATTATCTCTGCTTTAAACGTCTGGTAGAACTCCCCTGGGAAGCCATCTGGTCCTGGACTCTTATTTGTTGGGAGATTTTTGATAACCGATTCAATTTCTTCGCTGGTTATGGGTCTGTTCAAGCTTTCTATTTCCTCCTGATTGAGTTTTGGAAGAGTGTGGTTGTTCAGGAATTTGTCCATTTCTTCCAGGTTGTCCAGTTTGTTGGCATATAATTTTTCATAGTATTCCCTGATAATTGTTTGTATCTCTGAGGGATTGGTTGTAATAATTCCATTTTCATTCATGATTTTATCTATTTGGGTCATCTCCCTTTTCTTTTTGAGAAGCCTGGCTAGAGGTTTGTCAATTTTGTTTATTTTTTCAAAAAACCAACTCTTGGTTTCGTTGATCTGCTCTACAGTTTTTTTAGTTTCTATATTGTTTATTTCTGCCCTGATCTTTATTATTTCTCTTCTTCTGCTGGGCTTAGGCTGCCTTTGCTGTTCTGCTTCTAGTTCCTTTAGGTGTGCTGTTAGATTTTGTATTTGGGATTTTTCTTGTTTCTTGAGATAGGCCTGGATTGCAATGTATTTTCCTCTCAGGACTGCCTTTGCTGCGTCCCAAAGCGTTTGGATTGTTGTATTTTCATTTTCATTTGTTTCCATATATTTTTTAATTTCTTCTCTAATTGCCTGGTTGACCCACTCATTCGTTAGTAGGGTGTTCTTTAACCTCCATGCTTTTGGAGGTTTTCCAGACTTTTTTCTGTGGTTGATTTCAAGCTTCATAGCATTGTGGTCTGAAAGTAAGCATGGTATAATTTCAATTCTTGTAAACTTATGAAGGGCTGTTTTGTGACCCAGTATATGATCTATCTTGGAGAATGTTCCATGTGCACTCGAGAAGAAAGTATATTCTGTTGCTTTGGGATGCAGAGTTCTAAATATATCTGTCAAGTCCATCTGATCCAATGTCTCATTCAGGGCCCTTGTTTCTTTATTGACCGTGTGTCTAGATGATCTATCCATTTCTGTAAGTGGTGTATTAAAGTCCCCTGCAATTACCACATTCTTATCAATAAGGTTGCTTATGTTTATGAGTAATTGTTTTATATATTTGGGGGCTCCGGTATTCGGTGCATAGACATTTATAATTGTTAGCTCTTCCTGATGGATAGACCCTGTAACTATTATGTAATGTCCTTCTTCATCTCTTGTTACAGCCTTTAATTTAAAGTCTAGTTTGTCTGATATAAGTATGGCTACTCCAGCTTTCTTTTGGCTTCCAGTCGCATGATAAATAGTTCTCCATCCCCTCACTCTCAATCTAAAGGTGTCCTCAGGTCTAAAATGAGTCTCTTGTAGACAGCAAATAGATGGGTCTTGTTTTTTTATCCATTCTGATACCCTATGTCTTTTGGTTGGCGCATTTAATCCATTTACATTCAGTGTTATTATAGAAAGATACGGGTTTAGAGTCATTGTGATGTCTGTATGTTTTATGCTTGTAGTGATGTCTCTGGGACTTTGTCTCACAGGGTCCCCCTTAGGATCTCTTGTAGGGCTGGTTTAGTGGTGACAAATTCCTTCAGTTTTTGTTTGTTTGGGAAGACCTTTATCTCTCCTTCTATTCTAAATGACAGACTTGCTGGATAAAGGATTCTCGGCTGCATATTTTTTCTGTCTAGCACCCTGAAAATCTCGTGCCAATTCTTTCTGGCCTGCCAAGTTTCAAAAGAGAGATCAGTCACGAGTCTTATAGGTCTCCCTTTATATGTGAGGGCACGTTTACCCCTTGCTGCTTTCAGAATTTTCTCTTTATCCTTGTATTTTGCCAGTTTCACTATGATATGTCGTGCAGAAGATCGATTCAAGTTACGTCTGAAGGGAGTTCTCTGTGCCTCTTGGATTTCAATGCCTTTTTCCTTCCCCAGTTCAGGGAAGTTCTCAGCTATTATTTCTTCAAGTACCCCTTCAGCACCTTTCCCTCTCTCTTCCTCCTCTGGGATACCAATTATGCGTATATTATTTCTTTTTAGTGTATCACTTAATTCTCTAATTTTCCCCTCATACTCCTGGATTTTTTTATCTCTCTTTTTCTCAGCTTCCTCTTTTTCCATAACTTTATCTTCTAGTTCACCTATTCTCTCCTCTGCCTCTTCAAGCCGAGCTGTGGTGGTTTCCATTTTGTTATGCATTTCGTTTAAAGCGTTTTTCAGCTCCTCGTGACTGTTCCTTAGTCCCTTGATCTCTGTAGCAAGAGATTCTCTGCTGTCCTGTATACTGTTTTCAAGCCCAGCGATTAATTTTATGACTATTATTCTAAATTCACTTTCTGTTATATTATTTAAATCCTTTTTGATCAGCTCATTAGCTGTTGTTATTTCCTGGAGATTCTTCTGAGGGGAGTTCTTCCGCTTGGTCATTTTGGATAGTCCCTGGCGTGGTGCGGACCTGCAGGGCACTTCCCCTGTGCTGTAGTGTATAACTGGAGTTGGTGGGCGGGGCCGCAGTCAGACCTGATGTCTGTCCCCAGCCCACCGCTGGGGCCACGGTCAGACTGGTGTGTGCCTTCTCTTCCCCTCTCCTAGGGGCGGGATTCACTGTGGGGTGGCGTGGCCCATCTGGGCTACTTGCACACTGCCAGGCTTGTGATGCTGGGGATCTGGCGTATTAGCTGGGGTGGGTAGGCAAGGTGCTCGGGGGCAGGAGGGGCAGGCTTAGATCGCTTCTCCTTAGGTGATCCACTTCAGGAGGGGCCCTGTGGCAGCGGGAGGGAGTCAGATCCGCTGCCGGAGGTTTGGCTCCGCCGAAGCGCAGAGTTGGGTGTTTGCGCGGAGCGAGCAAGTTCCCCGGCAGGAACAGGTTCTCTTTGGGATTTCGGCTGGGGGATGGGCGGGGGAGATGGCGCTGGCGAGCGCCTTTGTTCCCCACCAAACTGAGCTCTGTTGTCAGGGGGCTCAGCAGCTCTCCCTCCCTTTGTCCTCCAGCCTTCCCGCTTTCCGAGCAGAGCTGTTAACTTATGACCTCCCAGACGCTAAGTCGCGCTTGTTGTGGGAACACAGTCCGTCAGGCCCCTCTGCTTTTGCAAGCCAGACTCGGTGGCTCTGCTTGGCCGGCGAGCCGCCCCTCCGCCCCGGCTCCCTCCCGCCAGTCCGTGGAGCGCGCACCGCCTCGCCGCCCTTCCTACCCTCTTCCGTGGGCCTCTCGTCTGCGTTTAGCTCCGGCGACTCCGTTCTGCTAATCCTCTGGCGGTTTTCTGGGTTATTTAGGCAGATGTAGATGGAATCTAAGTGATCAGCAGGACGTGCGGTGAGCCCAGCGTCCTCCTAAGCCGCCATCTTGCCGCCGACTCCAATGTGTATTCATTTTTTGAGAGAGAGAGAGAGAGAAGACAGCACAAGCAGGGGAGGGACAGAGAGAAAGGGAGACACAGAATCCGAAGCAGGCTTCAGGTTCTGATCTGTCAGCACAGAGCCTTGACATGGGGCTTGAACCCACGAACTGCGAGATCATGACCTGAGCTGAAGTAGGAGGCTTAACCAAGTGAACCACCCCGGTGCCCCATAAAATAAAATTATATTTTGAAGTCATAAGATGTAGAGGTGAGGAGCAAGGATTCTGGATCCTGAATCCCAGAATTGCCACCTACTGACTGTGGGAATGTGCAAGAGCCCTGTCTCACATTCCTTATTGGGATGACAGTAGCAATACATGTCTCAGAGGATTGCTGTGAAGATAAACACATAACACACATTGTGCTTAGAATACAGAAAACACTATTTAAATAGCCACTATTATTGTACAACCTAAGTGTTACTCAATGGTTATGTTATTGAAGTATAATACATTTGCAGAAAAGCACTCATAAGTGTTCAGGTTACTGAAATTTCATAAGCTGAACGATCCTGTGTAACCAACACATAAGTCATGAAACAGAAACCAGTGCCTGAAGAGTCCTTTTCATGCCCACTTCTGGTAACTACCCCTCCCCAATGGGAACAAATAACCTGACTTTGGATTAGTATCCTTAATGACTATCTGTTAAAGCCTTGATATTGGAGCAGTTGGTAGGTATTTATTGTAATAGCATTTCACTTTTTATTTAATATCTAAGACAAACTTTTTTTGCTGATGAATCTTTTAATATGTATAAGAATAAATATATATGACATATGTATAATATAATAACAAACTATAATATCTTAATATATTTTGTTTCCTAGGTTGAAAAAGCTCCTTGAACAAGAAAAGGCTTACCAGGCCCGAAAAGAAAAGGAAAATGCTAAGCGACTCAATAAACTAAGAGATGAGCTTGTGAAACTCAAGTCCTTTGCACTCATGCTGGTGGATGAAAGGCAAATGCATATTGAACAACTTGGCCTGCAAAGCCAGAAAGTACAGGATCTTACTCAGAAACTGAGGGAAGAAGAAGAAAAGCTCAAAGCCATTACTTCCAAATCCAAAGAAGACAGGCAGAAACTGCTCAAGTTGGAAGTGGATTTTGAACACAAGGCTTCGAGGTTTTCTCAAGAGCATGAAGAGATGAATGCTAAATTGGCTAATCAAGAGTCTCACAACAGGCAACTTAGACTCAAGCTGGTTGGCTTGACTCAGAGAATTGAGGAACTGGAAGAGACCAACAAAAACCTTCAAAAGGCAGAGGAAGAACTTCAGGAATTAAGAGATAAAATTGCCAAAGGGGAATGTGGCAACTCCAGCCTTATGGCTGAAGTGGAAAATCTCCGGAAGCGCGTGTTAGAAATGGAGGGTAAAGATGAGGAGATCACTAAAACTGAATCCCAGTGCAGGGAATTGCGGAAGAAGCTGCAAGAGGAAGAACACCACAGTCGGGAACTCAAACTTGAAGTCGAGAAGTTACAGAAGAGAATGTCTGAACTGGAGAAATTGGAGGAAGCATTTAGCAAGAGTAAATCTGAGTGTACCCAGCTACATCTAAACCTGGAGAAAGAAAAGAACTTAACCAAAGACCTGCTAAATGAGCTAGAGGTGGTCAAGAGTCGAGTTAAAGAACTGGAATGTTCTGAAAGTCGATTGGAAAAGGCTGAATTAAGTCTAAAAGATGACCTTACAAAGTTGAAGTCATTTACTGTGATGCTGGTTGATGAAAGGAAAAATATGATGGAAAAAATAAAGCAAGAAGAGAGAAAAGTGGATGGACTCAATAAAAATTTTAAAGTGGAACAAGGAAAGGTTATGGATGTAACTGAAAAACTAATTGAAGAAAGTAAGAAGCTTTTAAAACTGAAATCTGAAATGGAGGAAAAGGTGTACAATTTGACAAAAGAAAGAGATGAGTTAATAGGTAAACTGAAAAGCGAAGAAGAAAAATCCTCTGAATTGAGCTGCAGTGTTGACTTATTAAAGAAGAGACTAGATGGAATAGAGGAAGTGGAAAGGGAAATAACAAGAGGAAGGTCTCGAAAAGGATCTGAGCTCACCTGCCCAGAGGATAACAAGATTAAGGAACTAACACTTGAAATTGAGAGACTGAAGAAACGCCTCCAACAATTGGAGGTGGTTGAGGGGGATCTGATGAAGACGGAGGATGAGTATGATCAGTTAGAGCAGAAATTTAGAACTGAGCAGGACAAGGCTAATTTCCTCTCTCAACAACTGGAGGAGATAAAGCACCAAATTGCCAAAAATAAAGCAATCGAGAAAGGTGAGGCTGTGAGTCAGGAAGCAGAGCTGAGACACAGATTTCGGTTAGAAGAAGCTAAAAGTCGAGACTTAAAAGCCGAAGTACAAGCTCTTAAAGAGAAGATCCATGAATTAATGAACAAAGAAGATCAACTTTCTCAACTTCAAGTGGATTATTCTGTCCTTCAACAAAGATTTATGGAAGAAGAAAATAAGAACAAAAACATGGGGCAGGAGGTCCTCAATCTGACCAAAGAGTTGGAGCTTTCAAAGCGTTATAGCCGAGCTCTTCGACCCAGTATGAATGGGAGAAGAATGGTGGATATTCCTGTGACGTCAACTGGAGTGCAGACTGACGCGGTGAGCAGTGAGGCAGCAGAGGAGGAAACACCAGCAGTATTTATACGGAAATCCTTTCAAGAAGAAAATCACATCATGAGCAATCTTCGACAGGTAGGATTGAAAAAACCTATGGAACGATCCTCTGTTCTAGATAGGTATCCTCCAGCAGCAAATGAGCTCACTATGAGAAAGTCTTGGATTCCATGGATGAGAAAAAGGGAAAATGGGCCCCCAATCACTCAGGAGAAAGGGCCTCGAACAAATCCCAGTCCAGGGCACCCAGGAGAACTGGTCCTTTCACCAAAGCAAGGCCAGCCTCTGCATATTCGAGTGACACCAGACCATGAGAATAGTACTGCAACTTTGGAAATAACAAGCCCAACATCTGAAGAATTTTTTTCTAGTACCACTGTCATTCCTACCTTAGGGAATCAGAAACCAAGGATAACCATTATTCCATCACCAAATGTCATGTCTCAAAAACCAAAAAGTGGAGATGCTACTCTTGGCACAGAACGAGCCATGTCCCCGGTCACGATTACTACATTTTCTAGAGAGAAGACACCAGAAAGTGGAAGAGGTATGTTTGCAGACAGGCCCACATCCCCCATTCAGATAATGACAGTGTCTACATCAGCAGCACCAGCTGAGATTGGAGTCTCTCCTGAATCCCAGGAAATGCCCATGGGAAGGACTGTCCTCAAAGTCACCCCAGAAAAACAGACTGTTCCAACTCCACTACGGAAATATAACTCCAATGCCAATATCATAACCACGGAAGACAATAAAATTCACATTCATTTAGGTTCTCAGTTTAAACGATCCCCTGGGACTTCAGCTGAAGGAGCAAGTCCAGTTATTACTGTCCGACCTGTCAACGTGACAGCTGAAAAGGAGGTTTCCACAGGCACCGTCCTTCGCTCCCCTAGGAACCATCTCTCATCGAGACCTGGTGCGAGCAAAGTGACGAGCACTATCACCATAACACCGGTCACAGCCTCATCTACTCGAGGAACCCAGTCAGTGGTGAGTAGAAGAGGCTCCAGAGTGGAGGCTGAGGGAGGGAGAAGTGACTTGTGAGAATCACCCAGTGCCCAAAGTACAACAAAAGCACATGCCTCTCGCTCTACCTGAGCCCACTAGCAGATGTTTCCTAGAGGACCAGCTACACCAAGACATGAAAATAAAAAGTGGCCTAATGTTTTAATAAATTGAACTCATTTTGAGGGAAAATTTCTTTTTTTTATGTAAAGTATGAAGACCCCCCAAATTCTTGCAAATATGGCCTCTTTATAATGTCAGCATATGACAATAATCAGGTTTAAAGTTTAGTTTTTTGTTTAAAATACTTTTAAAAATGGAGACTGAGAGAAATGGTCAATATGCAGGAAGAATTAAAACTGCCTCCTGGGTTATATTTCTATAACCTAAAATATTCAATATGTGGTTATGTATGGCCATAGTCATATTTTTTTCCAAAAATAAGATTAAAAGTTCTTAATATTAACTTTTTTAAAAGTAAAAAAATGGGTTTATATGTCTAAGCACTATATTTTATTAATAGTATCTTTCAGAGAGCAGATGCTTGATAAACATTTATTTAATAACTAGAAGGCTAAATGAGTGATTATGAAAAAGCATGTCTCAGATATAAAAACCAGAGCTTAAAAATAAATTCTGTTTTTAGAAATACTTCCAGTGATTGTCTTCATTTACTTGGGACAAATTAGTAAATTAAATTATAGAAGAACATGTACTGTTTAGATTTTAATTTAAACCAATAAACTAGAAATTATTATTCCTAGATTCTGAACAAATTCTGTCCTATGTATTAGAAACTCTTAGGAAAGACAGGAAGCTTATTATTTAAGTATAGAAACTGTGGCTTATTGTCCCATATCCTCAATTAAATTTACTTTAATTTTCTGTATACCAACACAGATTCAAGACAGACTTCAAAGTGTGAATTACTAATTGCTTTGTTGGTAAAGCTTTTCATTACTGGCTCTATAGGAGCCAAATAGCATTCAGAATTGCTCACACTTCTTGAATGGTTCAATATAATATTGCTTTTTAAGCAACACAGAGCATAGTTTGCTTGTGCATGGTCACTTCTCTCTAATAATTTTTATAAAAAGATAGTGGAGGTTTAAGTTGTAGTTCAGAGCAGATTTTCTGCTGAAACATCTTAGTACCATTTTAAGGGTCAGATCAAAATAGCTTTACTTTCTTTAGCAACATTGTTGGCTACTGATTAAACCCATATACAAACAAGATTTCAAAACAACTGTTTAGGATTTATAGGCCTAAAGGATGGCCCACTTAATTCAGATATGTCAGATTCCCTAAAATCAAGGATAACAAAAAGTTTGGGACACCTGTCTTAGAAATAGAATAGTGAGACTAGTTCATTTGTGCATGTATTTATTCAACATTTATAGGGTGTTTAGCTACACTCTGGGCACTGGGTTTGGTGCCCAACTGCAAAGAGGACCTTTAGAAGTTCCTAGCTTAGTGGGAAAGGCAGGATTGGAACCTACCTAGTGGTTCTATGATAGAGGTATGTACAAAGGAACCCAGAGAAGACTTCCTGGAAGAGGAAGTTTTCACAGATAAGGAGAAATTCTTTAAGAAGGAAAAGGGAAAGAGTATGTAGAGAGAACAGCCTGTGCAAAAGTGGACTGGAGTCAGATACTGAAGAGAGGTATGTGGCTTATTATGAAATTGACATTTGATCTCATAGAGTAGACAAAGGGAGCCATTGAAAGGGTATTGATGATTAAAAAAAACTACATTACTTATGTCTTAGAAACATATGTCTATAAAACAATTTAAAGATAAATTGGAAGGGACAAAGGCTGAGGACAGGGATACTGTTGCAATCTTCCAGGCTAGAGACGGTGTAGGCTTGAACTGTGGTAGTGAAAATGAGGACAGAGATATCTTAAAGATAGGATCGAAGATTTCGTGACAAACTGAGTATAGAGGGTGGCTCTGAAGTTTCTAGTGTGGCTCTATGGGTAGATAGGATGAAAAACATAGGAAGGCTACTCTTTGGGGACAAGATAAGTCATGTTTGGGGCATTTATATTTGAGATGCCTGCAAGACAGTGGAAATGTCTGGCAAGTGGGAAATATAGATGTGTATTCCAGAAGATCATTGAAGGCACTGGAGCTCATCAACACATGGGGTGACAAATGAGGTGATTCTCAGGGTAAATGTGAAAAATTAAAAGAGAGCTGAGAATGGAGCATGGTGACACCCACGTTTAGAAGAAAGGCAAGCTATGACAAGGAGCCAACCAGAGATTGAACAGGAGTCATCAGACAAGAGGTGAATGTGTGAGACTCCAGGAAGAAGGTATCACGGGCAAGAGAGTTTTAAAAGAACTTCAAAAAGAAGGGTATGGCCAGCAGTAACCGTAAAAAATGAAAAGAGGGGCACCTGGGTGGCTCTGTCTGTTGAGCGTCTGACTCTTGGTTTTGGCTCAGGTCATGATCACAGGGTCATGGGACTGAGCTCCACGTTGGGCTCCGTGCTGAGCGTGGAGCCTGCTTGAGATTCTCTCTTTCCCTCTGCCCCCTCCCCTGCTCACATACTCTCTCTCTCTCTCTCTCTCTCAAATAAAAAAATAAGGGGCCCCCCGGGGGCTCAGTTGGTTGAGCGTCTGACTGTAGCCCAGGTCACGATCTCACAGTTTGTGAGTTCGAGCCCTGTGTCGGGCTCTGTGCTGACAGCTCGGAGCCTGGAGCCTGCTTCAGATTCTGTGTCTCCCTCTCTCTCTGCCCCATCCCCACTCATGCTCTGTCTCTGTCTGTCTTAAAAATAAATAAAACATTAAAAAAATAAATAAAAAATAAAAAATAAAAAAATCTTTAAAGAAAATGAGAATCCAACATCATTAAGAGGTGGAGGGAGAGCTGCTTCATCCACTCCAAGAAAGTGCAGATAATTTGGGGGACAGTGGGAGTAAAGTTGCCTGAGTTTATGCCAGATGGCTGTATTTTCTCTGTGAAATAGGAGTTAAGGTCACTTCTGGAAGGGTAGATAAAGTGGGTCAGAGGCTTGAGAAGAGAAGGAAGTTTGGCGTAGGTGTTTCAGGACATGGAAAAGGGAGGCAATCAGAGTGGATTAGATCCCGACTCCAAGTTTCTAACCATTTTATCAGGGGAGGTGTCATCTGTGGGCATTCCTGTCTTGCTAATGCTCAGGTTGACGGCAAATCCAGGCAGAAACTCACCAGTATCTCCCTGTGTCTCTATATTTTCTCTCTTACAGTCAGGACAAGACGGGTCATCCCAGCGACCTACACCCACCCGCATTCCTATGTCAAAAGGTATGAAAGCAGGAAAGCCAGTAGTGGCAGCCCCAGGAGCAGGAAATCTGACCAAATTCGAGCCTCGAGCTGAGACTCAGTCTATGAAAATAGAGCTGAAGAAATCGGCAGCCGGCAGCGCTACCTCTCTTGGAGGGGGGAAGGGCTGAGGGCAGTGGCTGAGGGGGTATGTTGTGCAGATGCTACTGCTGCCGTGAAAACGGACCTTCGTCTGTTTGTGCCAACTCTCTACATGTACTAACAAGTTTTAAATATCTTGTTTATAAAATAGTCGACTAATAGCCATGTGTGTTTCCTATTTTGTAAATTTGTTTTGATGCTAGAGAAAAGAACTAACCAGCAGAGCTACAGTTTGCTGTGTGCTTTGTTGAGGATGCTGGGCCTGAGGCAGGGCCTGACTTCTAGTCCCATTTTTGCTCTAGAAAGTGGACCCACCAGTTAATCCATCTGAACCTCAGTCTCTTTGTCAGTAAGATATGTGAGCTGGATCTCATCATCTCCAAAGACAGATCCCATATTTCCTAATTGTAAATCAGATTTAATAGGCCTATCTCCACAATAATTGATTTTTCAGAAATTCTATTATGAAATAGGAAATAGTTTAACAATCGTCATTTGCCTCTATCAGATCCCGAGTTTGCTTCATGTGCTGGAAAAAACATCTCCTAGCTCTCACAGGGCCTGGACCTCTAAAGTTTTGCAAAACTAAAGCCTCTGGGATGATTTCAGGAAATAATTTGAATATGAAATAAAATGAAAATGAAATATGGAATCCTAAAAACAGAGTTTTACTTATTTGTGTGTGTCTGTGTGTACTAAAGAGGTTTTGGCCATCTCCAAAACATTCCCAGAATCTTAGAGATGATAATTTTAGAACCACTAATGTCAAACTCATGCTCTATTCAAGTGTGCAATTGATTTAAATTGTGGAGCAGTTGAATAGAGCTGCCAAATGGCCCTTCTATCCATTACAACCTCAATAGCGGTTGTAATGGATAGAAAATAGAAGAAAGTAATTGTGATACACTAATGCCAAGAAAAAAAATGACATCATGCACAGCTTAATTGAATTCAAATATTTTCCTCAGTTGAATGTGGACTTTACTTGCAAATACAGAACCAGTTCATGATTGTGGTGTGTGTGTGTGTGTGTGTGTGTGTGTGTGTGTGTGGTGTGATGAAATGAATTATTATTCCTGTCAGTTTTACTTATATTTGTATTATTTTCATTAATTTCAAGCATGTTTTAATAAGCATGAAACTGTGTGAATGCAAAATGCCAGGTGTCTTTGTGAGAGGATTAACCATGTTATTAAAGTGGACATTGTGCTTCCTGGTCAAATAACCACAAATGAGCTCAAGGCTAATAACCCGCAGCTTAGCATCTGAGGTCTCATGTAGGCAGCACCTTTGTCAAAATTTTTAAGCCAATTGAGTGAACTTTATAAAAATACAATAACTATAAAGTTACAGGTTGTTATTTTTCCACTTCTGAATTGTGAGGGTTCCAAAATTATTTGTATAGTCCCTGCTGTTGATATTTGGGGAAAGATAGATTTTTTAAAAAAAGATATTTGATTAGCTTTTATCATTAAATCATCATGCTTCATGATAAAGAGGCTCTTCTTTGAGTTCTTTCCATACCAATTTCCTATCTCTTGCAGAACTTGGACTTGAATTGTATATGATGGTGGTAGATGCCTCACAGAATTCATACATTTTTTTTAATGTTTATTTATTTTGAGAGAGAGAGAGCACAAGCAGGAGAGGAGCAGAGAGAAAGAGAGGGAGAGAGAGAGAGAGAGAGAGAGAGAGAATCTTCACTGTCAGCACAGAGCCCAACGTGGGGCTTGATCCCACAGTCCTGGATCATGACCAGAGCCAAAATCAAGAGTCGGATGCGTAACTGACTAAGCCACCCAGGTGGCCCCATATTCTTTTTAATCAGGTATCTTATTGCCTGTAGCTTATCAGTTCTCAGCATATGTATTAAAAGATGTTGAGTAACCATGTTAACATGCCATAATAATGGGATTTCAAGGTAGCAGGAGAGAGACTGAGAAAAATGATTTTATAAAATGTGATTTTGAGGGGCACCTGGGTGGCTCAGTTGGTTAAAGGTCTGACTCTTGATATTTGCTCAGGTTATGATCTCATGGTTCCTGAGACCCAGCCCCTGGTGGCCTCCACACTGACAGCACAGTGTGGAGCTTGCTTGGGATGATTCTCTCTCTACTTCTCTCTCTCTGCCCCTCTCCTGCTTGCACACTCAAGCCTTCTTTCTCTCTCAAAGTAAATAAATAAACTTTAAAAAATGTGATTTTTGGGGGGCGCCTGGGTGGCTCAGTCGGTTAAGCATCCGACTTCAGCTCAGGTCATGAACTCGCAGTTTGTGAGTTCGAGTCCTGCGTCGGGCTCTGTGCTGATAGTTCAGAGCCTGGAGCCTGCCTCAGATTTTTTGTCTCCCTCTTTCTCTGCCCCTCCCCCACTCATGCTCTGTCTCTCTCTGTCTCAGAAATAAACAAACATTAACAAAATTTTTTTTAATGTGATTTTTAACAAGTTTAAACAAGATATCTTTCCATTTCCAATACTGACTTGTATTTTCTTAAAAGGAAATTTTCCCCTTTTATAAAGTGCACAACCACCCCTTTGAGGAAAGAAAAAAAGGATATTCACTCTTTTTTGAAATGCTTCTTTGGCATTTAGGGTATTTAGTGTTACTGTGAACAAATGGTGTCAAAAATGAAAACTGAGACGTTATATCACTTCTGACTCTACCTGTCATTCTCCAATGACTTTTATTATAATCTATTGTCACCGATGCTGTTTTTTGCTTTTACCCACTCATACCATGCTTATTTCATTCCTGCCTGGAAGTCCATACCTGCCATCTGCAGGGAGAGTGCCCTGAAAGGCTTAGCAGTGCATGTACAGGATGTTTATACATCTGGATGCTGGAATAGAGTCATCTACAAAGTACAACTGCTAGGAAAACTTGGCAGAACAGCACATTCACTTTTAAGAAATGGTAAAGAGCAGCCATGGCAGTGTTTCTTCATAATTTTATTTTATTTATTTATTTTTTTAATGTTTACTTATTTTTGAGAGAGAGAGAGGAGGGGCAGAGAGAGAGAGAGAGAGAGAGAGAGAGAGAGAGACAGGGAGACACAGAATCCGAAGCAGGCTCCAGGAGCCTGACGTGGGGCTTGAACTCACAAACCATGAGACCATGACCTGAGCTGAAGTCAGACGCTTAACCGACTGAGTCACCCAGGCGCCCCTATTTTAGAACCAATTCTACATTTATTGGATAGCTTTATTTTTTGTTTTGTTTTGTTTTTTTAATTTTTTTTTAACGTTTTATTTCTTTTCGAGACAGAGAGAGACAGAGCATGAATGGGGGAGGGGCAGAGAGAGAGGGAGACACAGAATCTGAAGCAGGCTCCAGGCTCTGAGCCATCAGCCCAGAGCCCGACGCGGGGCTCGAACTCCCAGACCACGAGATCGTGACCTGAGCTGAAGTCGGACGCTTAACCGACTGAACCACCCAGGCGCCCCAGGATAGCTTTGTTTTAAGCCACATATTAGAAATGAAATCCACTGAGAATAGGAAGTAGAGGATTAAATGCACTCCAATTCCAGCTTCCATTTGTGAGGATAATGTTTTTACAGTGCAGCTTGATGGGCTTTTATAAGAATGAATGGGATTAAAAGGTTAGAGTCTTTTCCCTGTCCTGGAACACAGTATTGTTCCAGGGCCTCACCAAGGCTGCTGTGTACAGCTGCTGTGCAGGTCCCACCCTAAGGATGGAGGGAGTGTGATGGCTCCCCCTGGGGTTGTGCAGGACACAATCTGCACAGCTACACAGGAAGCACTGGTCTTCCCCTCCAGAGAATAGTTTTTATGGGTTGACTATTTCAGCACGCTATGATGGTGGCCATTTAGCATGCATGGTATAAGAAATGTTCCTGGGGCGCCTGCATGGTTCAATCCATTGGGCATCAGGCTTCGGCTCAGGTCATGATCTTGCAGTTCGTGGGTCCGAGCCCTGTGTCGGGCTCTATGCTGACAGCGCAGAACCTGGAACCTGCTTCAGATTCTGTGTCTCCCTCTCTCTGACCCTCCCCTGCTTGTGCTCTGTCTCTCTCTCTCTCTCTCAAAAATAAACATTAAAAAAAATTTTTTTAAAGACATGTTCCTGTATGGGACATGGCCCTAAGGGTATTTATCATTTCTTGAAAATGACCTTTCTGTCTAGGTCACTTGCTTAAACAGACTCATTCAGTTTCTGCTGGTAATTTTGTTACATTTTCAGTGAGGGCAAGTTAATGGATAGCAACCAGACTCCAGAGGTTTTAGCGTATTCATTAACAGCAGGTCTTACTAGATCTCTTACTTGAATGTCTTCAAGAAAGAAGTGAAAGAATGGCTTTGATGTGTCATGTGGGAAGAGTATAGTTGCAGGGAAATGAAAACATATCCAAGAATATAAGATGTACAAAGATTTGAATTTCTCATTTCCTCATAGGTTTAGAACACTGAGGAAAGCATGAGACTTCCCTGATCAGAAAAACCCAGGGATGTTAGATAAGAAGACTGCGCTTGGGGCGCCTGGGTGGCGCAGTCGGTTAAACATCTCGCGGTCCGTGAGTTCGAGCCCCGCGTCAGGCTCTGGGCTGATGGCTCAGAGCCTGGAGCCTGTTTCCGATTCTGTGTCTCCCTCTCTCTCTGCCCCTCCCCCGTTCATGCTCTGTCTCTCTCTGTCCCAAAAATAAATAAAAAAAAAAAAAAAAAAAAAAAAAAAAAAAAAAAAAAAAGAAGACTGCGCTTATGTGGGAGGTTGGAGGGCAGAGAGAAGGATGGACACAGAGGGGGCTTCCCAGTAAACAGGAGCACACAATTCCAAATTTTCCCCAACCCAGATGGAATTCAGGGTTTCCCCTCCACAACCTCCTCTAGGGTTTCATTGTTGGTTATGTCCTCATCCTCTGCTGTTTCAGTTTCTCCTTTTTACCTGCTACTTCCGCACAGGATATAAATATGCTCTGGACTCTTCCATTGGAGCACAATTCTTCCTTCAGCCATGCAGTCCTCTATAGCTGCTGCCCTGTCTCCTTTCTGCCCAGTTAAGCCACAGACCAAACACTCAACCTTTTCTGCCTCCACCTCCACATTTCCATTTATTCCTTAACTCTTTTTTTTTAATTAATTTATTTTGAGAAACAGGGAGGGGGGGGGGGAGAGAGAGAGAGCAAGGGAGGGGCAGAGAGAGAGGGAGAGAGAGAATCCCAAGCAGACTTTGCACTGTCAGTGCAGAGCCTGATGTGGGGCTTGAACTCATGAACTGTGAGATCATGACCTGGGCTGAAATCAAGCATTGGACGCTTAACTGACAGAGCCACCAGGGTCTCCAACTCCTTTAAAAAATTTTTTAAAGTTTATTTATTTATTTTGAGAGAGAGAGAGAGAGAGAGAGAGAATGAGCTGGGGAGGAGCAGAAAGAGAGGGGGACAAGGGATCAAAGCAGGCTCTGTGCTGACTGTGGAGAGCCCAACACGGGGCTTGAACTCACTAACTGTAAGATCACGACCTGAGCTGAAGTCTGATGCTTAACTGACTGAGCCACCCAGATGTCCCTCTTTTAAAAATTTTATTAGTATAATTCATAGACAGGGGCACCTGGGTTACTCAGTTGGTTAAGCATCTGACTCTTGATTTCGGCTCAAGTCATGATCTCACAGTGTATGGGTTCCAGCTCTGTGCTGACAGAGAGGAGCCTGCTTGGGATTCTGCCTCTCCTTCTCTCTCTGCACCTCCTCCACTCACTTGAGTGCACACTCTCTCTCTCTCTCAAAAACAAATAAACATTTAAAAAAAGGTAATTCATATACAAGGTTAAACTATCAGCCAGCACTAAAATAAAATTAAAACCATTCTTCCTTATCTCACTCCCCTTTTCCCTCAGTTTTACTCCCTGAAACATCATTTCTAACTCTTAGCTGTTTTTCTGGTGTTTATCTACATATTTCTAAATAATATACTTGTATTCTTTGTCAATGTAGACATAATTTTCTGTCTTCCCATTATTGCTTTGATGGTTGAGGATGCTCTCATATGTCACCTCTGTCATTTTTCCCCATCCTCCCAGTATGATTACAACACGAATTTTTCGATAAATTATCAGTCAGCATTTATATGTTTATGTATTTATATGTTTACAGTATAAATTTAAACACTGCTCCCTGTTGGGGCAACTGACTGGCAGAACTCATGACTCTTGATCTCAGGGTTGTGAGTGCGAGCCCCATGTTGGGTGTAGAGATTGCCTAAAAATTAAATCTTTAAATAAATAAATAAATATTGTTCCCTGGTGAGGCATATAGTATACTATGCTTGTGTTTTCTTTCTCTTGCCACTTTTCACCCATCAATAGGATAATTATTTTAATTTTTCATCTACTTTGTTTTCTATGTATCTATCTTTTTTTAAAATGCTCCTATAGACCTGCCAAACACCCATCAATGATTTTTCCAAACACTTAAACACATAAGTTTCTTAGTTTTGCCTTGGGGCTTTCCTAGTTCAGCCCGTTAGTTTCCTAGTTTAGCTCTCTGCTTCCCTACTTAGACTTGGATTGGTCATGCTCTAGGCCAGGTTATGCTATTGTCCTATTGTTCTTTTGCCTAAGTTGAATCCTGTTTCCTGCATTTTTTCTTAGCATTTTGCTTACACGTCTATCTGCATATCTGTCTATTGAAGTACAGTTGATCCTTGAAAAATATAGGAGTTAATGGCATTGACCTCTAGTGCAGTGTAACTTTTGACTCCCCAAAAACTTAATTACTAATAGCCTACAGTTGGCTGGAAGCCTTACCAATTGCATAACCAGTCAATTAATACATATTTCATATGTTACATGTATTATATATCGTATCCTTACAATAAGAGATAAGAAAATATTAAGAAAATCATAAGGAAGATTAAAGACATTTATAGTATTGTACTGTATTTGTGAACAAAAATACACATAGAAGTGGACCTGCACAGTTTAAACTTGTATTGATCAAGGGTCAACTGTACATCTTCCAGTAGTTTTTGAAGAAAAAAAATCCCTCGGTAACCTTCTTGGGGCAGGCTACATGTATTCTGGGAATAGATCAGGGAAGGTGAGATGAAGAATCTCACAGTAAAGTGTGCAAACATTTTTATTCCCTTGCATTTAGTCTATGCTTCTCTTCATATGCGTAGGTCTAGAACTTCCTAGGTTAGTTTTTTGTTCTTTGTTTTTTGTTTTTTTGTTTTTTTTTTCCTAGAAAAACAAACCTTGGGTTCTGGTCAGGTGACTAAGACACCTAATCTCTTTTGGTTTTCCTTTGATCTCTCTGACCACTCCACCTCAGTCTCTTTTTCTGGCTCCTTATTTTATGCATACAATCTAAATGTCATTGTTTTCCTTATCTCTCCCAATTTCCTACAATACATGCTCATTCTGGTTATTTTATGCACTCCCATGGCTTCAGTTAATCACCCATATGTTGATGGCTACCAATCCTCTATCTCCAAATGCTTATCCAACATTGTACTATATATCTCCAAGTTAATTTGTTTGGAAACAATTCTTGGGGTACCTGCGTGGCTCATTCGGTTGAGTGTCCATCTTTGGTCCAGGTCATGATCTCATGGTTCATTAATTCAAGCCCCCCATCAGACTTGCTGCTCTCAGTGAGGAATCTGCTATGGATCCTCTGTCCCCCTCTTTTTCTGCTCCTCCCCTGCTTGAGCTCTCTCTCTCTCAAAAATAACTAAACCTTAAAAAAAAAAAAAGCAATTCTCAACACCTCCTCCATCCTTCTTCCAAGTCTTCTTCTCCTTACTATTCTGCATTTCAGAAGGGATACCCTGATCCACTCAGTCACCCACACAAGAAACCTGGTAGCCATTCTAGCCTTCTTCTCCCACAACCATCAAGTAGACTCATTCAGCAAGTCTCTCACAGTCTGATCCCCTATCACTTCTATCAGCTGGACTCACATCTCCATTTCCCCTGCTACTGCCTAAGTTGAGGTTTTAATTACTTCTCATCTGGATTCCTCCAATGTGCCCCTAACTGGTCTCAAAATCTCTAGCTTCAAAACTCTCAGATTCATTTTTCATCTTGTTTTCCAAAGTTCAAGTTGATCATATCACTCCTCCATTTGAAAACCCTCCAAAGGCTCCTCATTACCTAAAGAACACAATGCCAACAACTCCATATGGCCCTTGAGGCTCTTTGCGACCCGGCTCTATCCCTCCCTGATCTTTGAGCATCCCTCCCCTTCCCTTTCCCTTGCCTGGACTCCTGTTCCCCAGCTGGACAGAATGGCTTGTATACCAGGCCAGTCCACCTTTCCTTGACTTGTTCAATTTGTCCCTTCTCCCTACTTTTCCTTCTGGTGGTTGTGGCCATCTCTGTTTAAAATTTCTTTTAAAAACATTTCCTCTACTAGAAAGAGAAGCCATTATTTCAGAATCTAACCTGGGTTTTAAAGCCTGTCCACTTCGTAAAAAGCTTGGCACTTTACTGTAGAGAAAGAAAACCAGAAGTTGAAGGATGGCTGGAAGTTGCAGAAGAAAGAGGTGTTCTCGCTTCCTGCCTTTGTCTGCAACGCAAACCTGTGAGAATGTGGAGGGTCCTGACAAATCATGCGTGAGAACATGGACATAAAGAGATGGTGAAATTAGAGGAAATTCAGGTACTGCCATTCTGGGTAGTGTGAGTTATGTCTATTTCCCTTCAAAGTCATGATAGGCCCATAATGGGTGCAGAACAGCCAGGGATCCTGGACTGGGGAGTTGTCATCTCTGAAGCCATCACACTACACGTGGAGAACTTAGGAGCACTGAGAGCTTTCTAACATAGACAGATACTTGAATGAATTACAAATTGCTCTTTCCTCACCCTCTTGAACTCTCCCAGAGGCACATGAAAGACACTTCTGGGAAGAGAAATTTTCAGGTGATTTGTCACGCTCTTCAGGTTCACGAAGGACCTTCTAACATAGGCCAGGAGAGGCTCTTGTTTTAAAGGACCAAACAACATTACCAATAGGCAGGATTTAGATTTAGGATAGATATTAAGGTGAATACCCAGAGAAAGTGGATTGCTGAACAATGGACTAGATACCTGATATAGACCTGAAAACCTGGAGATCAGAGTAAGGTTGTGTGACCTTTGGTAAATTGCCTTACTTTAGCTTATGGTTTAACATTTAGCTATAACCATTTATGATTCTGGCATTCCTCCTTATAGTCAAAGGATAGGCTTCACTATTTAGCAAGAAACTTAAAACATTCTACCATAGCACTTTTCCTAAGAACTAATAAAAAATTTCTTATCTGGTAAATGTAGTTTTGGCCTTTCTACTTGTGCTAATGTTATATATGTATGATAGAATTGCAAAATCAAGTGCTGGTAATAGTGGAACCAGACTTTAGAGGTCAAGAAGATAATTATCTCTATGATTAAAGATGGAAACAAAATCAAAACCAAGAACAAAACAAAAAAACTCCAAGGTTTAGAGGCGTCCAACCATCTTATTAGTGATGGTGCCAGGTTTTCCGTGCATTATTCATTATTTCATATGAGAAACAACCTCAGGTGAGTGAAGTATGTTTTCATATATAGATTAAAACATCCACACTCACTAGGCCAAAATAATATTGCCAAAGGATTTTGAGATATTGAGATAGCTATGTAGAAGCTATATGTGTCAAAGTTTCCATAACAGTACTTTGATAAATATTGTTGTTTTTATCTAAAAAGCACAGGCCTGGGGCGCCTGGGTGGCGCAGTCGGTTGAGCGTCCGACTTCAGCCAGGTCACGATCTTGCGGTCTGTGGGTTCGAGCCCCGCGTCGGGCTCTGGGCTGATGGCTCAGAGCCTGGAGCCTGTTTCCGATTCTGTGTCTCCCTCTCTCTCTGCCCCTCCCCCGTTCATGCTCTGTCTCTCTCTGTCCCCAAAATAAAAAACGTTGAAAAGAAAAAATTTAAAAAGCACAGGCCATTCCCAACTTTCACATATAATATTATTTTCTATGCTATTCTGTGACCAGCCATAGACTGAGATCAACCTAGGCATTTAGCATTTGTGTCCAAAAAGGTAGAACATAAGCAATCTTAACTCAAATGCTTAACTATTTTCCACCATTGAACTTTGACTTATAGTTAATGTTATATGTGAGATAATTAGTTCCAATTTACTTGTATCTAGAAATAGTAAACTATGTGAGAGATAAGGATTAAGTTGCCTAAAAAAGAAGTTACCAGTCTTTACTGATATTGGTAACTCTGCAACCTGGAGAGGTAAGGGGATGGTTTGGGCTGATGATGGAGTGGGAAATGTTTTGGAAGGAAGCAAATAAACTATTAGATGGTTGAGAAACCCCAAGGGAGTGTATTTCATCTGGTTCAAAAGTTTCCTCAAGCAAATGACAGAACTGATTAGCGGAAGTATTTTTAATTAGCTGAGCTGAATCCAAAAGAAAAGAAGGAATACAAGTCCAAGTCAACAGAGGAAGTTTATTGGACTTCCTATTTAAAACAGATGTTTTCTCAGAACTCTGATTAATTTCTGAATGTGATAATAACAGGAATGAATACTGAAATAGTTTATTAAAATGAGAACCTTAAAAGAAAACAATATCTAGGCACTTTAGAAAACAATATCTAAAAGGTCTAGGACATTTTTTAGGTGAATAAATCACTCTGCAGACAGCATGTTAAAGCTGGTGTTGGGTCCTAGTGGAGAGGAAGAACAGCACAGCCCTAAGCCTGTGCATTGCCCTTTAGGCAGAGCCCACAGGGAGTAGGGAGCCATGAAACAAGGGAAACAGGTCATAAGCCAGCCAAACTGAAGCAAAATCCAAGAGGAAGTGTTTTCTGTAGTAATTTGGTGTGCAGTTTCCTGTGGATAAAGCAGCCCTCCTTTGCAGAGAGAAAGTCCTGCTATAAATTGAACTTCTATCTTAGTCTTTAGTGTGTGAACTTAGAGGCTATCTATTAAAGCGATCTTGTCTCATTTACTAGAATAGACTTTTAAAATTCAGAGCTCAAGTGTCCCCTTGCAGAGAGTTTGGCAGAGTATAAACATATGTACTGCTTGGGAGGAAGACATTGACTTTCCAGGGAATACATCTTTCCTACTCCACAGCCAAGGAGCTCTCCTGGGAAGAATCAAACTTGCAATTTTTTGCCATGTTGCCACACTCTAGCACTCAAGAGAGTCTCCCCCAAACTTCTCCCCAAATCCCATCTTGCATATACAACTTTGGATCTCAAGTCATTTGGCTGGCCAGTAGTTAGGAATTGATAATATGTTGAACTTCCTTTCCATGGACATCATCTAATAGCTGGTGTGTTCATGTTATGAATTCATGCTGTTGTGAAACATCTTTTCACAGTAATATCATAATTACAAATAATGTATTAATGTGTTACCTGAGAACACATCAAGATAACACTTGAAAGAAACATACAGAGGAAAGTGTCTGTAAGGGCTTTTGGTAAACTGTTAATGTCAAAAATACATAAAAATCCAATGTCCCCATATGTGTATGCTGATTAAGATTTACAGTTTTCTCCTTCTTCCAATTAGGAAAAAGGAAATGATGTTATTAACTGTTGGCACATCAGAAGGCCCTAAATTTAAGTACTTTGCTATTTTGAGTTTGCGATAGAAGTAGAAATTAACTATGGCCTTTGGTCTCAACCTGTCTATTATATTCTCTACAAATTACTAATGTCAGAAAAATGTTGTCTGTAAAAAGAGAAACCTTATTGAAGAATTATACCTGATTTTACTCAGGTTACTTCAGAGGCCCCAAATGACCTGTATTTGGGTCTAATTCTGAGATGAAATGAAGACAAGCAGGAAATGGAATAAGATTTGCTCACTGACTTTGTAACTTCAGTAAAATTTATATTATTATTTTATTGTACTGAACCATAAAAAAAGCTAAGGAAAGACTTGAAACTCTGCCCTTTAAAAAAAAAAAAAACCATAAATAATGGCATCATCCCTAAAGCATTTTTTTTTTTTTTTTTTTTTTTGCTGACAACCAAGGACTCTGTATGCACCAGATAGTTTTGCTGTGTAATGAGTCACCTCAAAATCTACTGGCTTAAAGCAACATTTCTTTTTAAAGTTTATTTATTTATTTTGAGAGAGAGAGAGAGAGAACATGGGAGAGGCAGACAGAGAAAGAGAGAGAGAGAAGTAACATGTTTTTATCTTTCACAATTTGCTGTAGTGGCAGGGTGATTATTTTCTGAGTCAGTTTACAGACTTGGGGAAAACAGATAATAAGCAGATGTAGATTTAATAAATATGTTTAGTACATTTCAATTCATAGAGCTTCTATTATATAGATATTTTTTCACTATCTCTAGAAACAAGATGAACTATGTTTTCATGTGTATAAAACAAAATAACTTGGGCTTGATTGTATTCCTTTAAATAAAGCTTATGTATATAAAAATAAAATATCCTCTTTTATTATTAAAGTAGAATAAAATAAACTGTTACTTAGCATTGTCAAGTATTTTTAAGATAGTCGTTTTAGAAAGCAGACTGATTAATAGCGTTAGTATATATATCATGCGGGATTGTTAGTTTGCTAATTTAAATGTAATAATAAAATGTAATGGTCCAACCAAGACATTGTTTCTTCTATGTATGGACCCTTTTGCCATATGTATTTTCACCAATTACTGAAAATTCCGAATTCTGAAAATTCTAATTCTGCAAAGCTATTATTATGATGAGGATTGCAAAATGTTAAGATTAAGGCAACTCTAGGAATTTTGAGGTTTGCACACTCAAGGTGAGAGAAGGTATTCTAGTAACACAAAATGTTTACACTGCAAAGGACTTTAGTGACGATCTCTAATACCCTCATTTTGTGGTGAGGAAACAAAGACATGCCCGTTCTAAATCACATCTAGGATAATAACAATTCTGGATTTCACTCTTTTAAATTTAAGTTCTCCATGCTTTCTTAAGGGAGGAAAATGGGCCAGATACTTTAATTCTTTTAGGGAGACTTGAGATCTGTCTTTTCACTCTTTGAAAACTTCTACAGAAATTTTAAAAAGGAAAAAGTGTTGAGTGAGAAATAGAATTTGAACCTTAGATCCTGATTTTTGACTGTATAGTATTTTAACTAGTGTTTTTAGTTTTTGGATGAAGATTTCAATATATTTTTAGGCATTGAAAAAATTTAGAGATAGAGCAATTTTCCAATGAGAAAAATGAGATGATTTTTAAGGGTTTCTCATTGTGAAAAATCATATGTGGGTCTTAAAAGCATTACAAAGCCTTCATTGCTAAATATTATTAAATATATAAAACTTTTATCGATTTCGTTCTACTTTGCTTTCCCATCTGTTTTATCCCAAATTCAAATCAAAAGGTTGAGGGAAGGAATGGGAATATCTCCATCTAGTGGTCAGCATGAAGTCAAGTTAATAAAATCAAATTAAATTTTTTTACAAAGGATCCTCCACTGTATATAATTAGCACAAATCTATATGTCTATGATATAATGTGCTTTAATTAATGTTTACTTATATGTTAACTACTTAAGTAAAAAAATGTAAATATTAATTATTTGATATTAAAGTGAAAATAATAGATGAAAATGTCCTTGTCATTGACTAACCCTGACATTAGTTTCTACCTTTACCACACTGCCGTATGCTGACAGGGAGGTATTACATATTTCAGGTGAAGGAACCATTTGAAGCTTAGTTATTTCTTTGCTCTGTTCTTTATAATCTCAGCAAATGGCAGGACTCTCTCTCATTTTGATCACTTATATAGTTCCATGCTTAGCACAGCGATGGACACATAGTAGTGCCTAATAAGCAATCGTTGGGGGCACCTGGGTGGCTCAGTTGGTTGAGCGTCTGACTTTGGCTCACACATCCATAACATGGCTGGTACTATCTCAAGCTATTTTTTTTTTACCCTTATAAGAATGAATCTAGATTTAAAAGCATATACATAACTTTGCAAAAAGAACTAGTCCAAGACAAATGTGAGTTGTCTGTGTTTAGTGACTTCTTAGGAGTAGATAATGACTATTTCCTTATTAAAACTCAAATCCACACACATAAAAAAAGAAGTAAAAAATATGTGAATATTGCTCAGATTAGAAAGAGTATGGGGGTGCCTGGGTGGCTCAGTTCGTGGAGAGTCCAACTTTAGCTCATGATCTTGCAGTTCATGAGTTCGAGTCCCGTGTAGGGTTCTGTCCTTACAGCTCAGAGTCTGGAGACTGCTTCAGATTCTGTGTTTCCCTCTCTCTCTCTGCCCCTCCCCCACTCACACTCTGTCTCTTTTCCTCTCAAAAATAAGTAAACATTACAAAAAAAAAAGAAGAAGAAAACGTATGGCTAGAGGAGTATAGTTATTTCTGGAAAATAGTCTAGCTTCCCAGCATGGGGCTTATATGCAGTAATTAATATCTTTGTGTTCAGTTCTTTCCTGGGGGTAAAATCAACCTAATATTATTAGAATATTAGACATAGTTTCTAAATGGCTTTGAGAATTTTGGAGGTAAAGCATATATGTCAATATAAAGAAATTACCCAAGACTAGTAAAGAACTGCAGGAGAAGCTATTGGGCTCATGTATCTGTTTTTGTTTGTTTTGTTGTTTAACATCTAGTCTTTAAGTGAGATAATGTAGTATTGATTCCACATAAACTACTGAGTTTTCAGTTTAATTGAAAATACTGTCTTTCTTCTCTTTATAGAAAGCATCGTCATTCACCAGTTACGAATGAACTCCAGATGAAATGGTAAACCAAGCACATACTGGGTGTGTGTACTTCCTCTGAATCCCTGTTGAATGAATAGTATTTCTACAGCCCTTCATCATCACTAAGGTCCTCTGTGCTACTGATCACTACTGGGAATAATTTTCTACTTCCAGTGATTTTTTTTTTTTGAAGATATAATGTAAAAGCTGAAAATGGCATTGCTGATAATATGAAAATAGGTAGCAAGAGCAATTCACTCTTTGTGTCAAAATAAATTTCTCTGCCTTTTGTAAAGCTTTCAGGTCCATGGGCACATGCTATGTAATTTATTTTTATAATATACTCTGTAATGTGATTTTTTTCCTAAAGTGTTTCCTTTTTCGTAGTCTATGGCACATATACCTGTAGAATACACTGTCAGTTATTCAAAGTATTGGTACTGGTGCATTCAAAATGGAAACCTATAAGTATTTTCCTTTATCAATTTGTTATTTTTCTGAAGGAAAAGAAAGTACAACACTCTATATATTTCCTGGGGTAAATTCAAAACATAAAATAGAAGCAGGAGATTCTAGAAGAGATTTTATTATTGCTGTACAATACTGTGTCTGATCATGGCTCCACAGTAATAACGCTGATTTAAGAGTTTAATTTTAAATACCTAGAGCCAGTTTTAAAAGTTGCTCTTTCTAGTGTTCTGTGCCAAAACCCCTGGATGAATTGAATTTCATACGGAACAAATTAATAAAAGGAGATATGTAAGTTTAACCAGTAAGCGTTATGGGAATTGCTTTGACTGACAGTTCAATTATATTTCTGTTTTCATTATTTGCTTATATATACAAGACTTATATTAAGGACTGTGATATCAAGATATTTCTCACAGTCTGCCCAAATGAAAGCCCGAAAAATAAAAAATGACCTAGGTAATATCTGCATCTTTTAAAAAAGTGGTAAGAGAAATCTCATGATAGATAACATTTTTTTTTCTCGATAGGTAGGATTTAGATATTTTTTCATAACTGCATATAGGTTGCAGAATATATTCTTTAAAGATAAAAGCACAATGTGCTTTACTCAAATCTCAGTGTCAGAGCTGCTGTCGAATTTAGGTTTATGGAAAAATGTGCATCTAAAGTCTACTTGACACCCTAATAACACAGGTTTTTAAAAAAAGACTTTGCTAACGTGGATATGTTTTCAATAAGGTGTTTAAAAATATAACTTTAAAGGTAAATGAATAATTGACATACTAGTTTCTGAATGTAGAAATCATATATCATGTAACTCTACTGAGATTAAAGAAAGAATGCTTCCCAGTGTCACATGAATACCTAAAAACCATGCAAACAACACTGTTGGCTCATTTCTCTGGTTGACAGGTTGTATCCAGGTTATAAGCCCATAGAGGTGAGTCCACAATGAGTCCCTGGAATAGAAAAATTAATTTGACTTCTTCCCCCTAGGTACCTTTGGAAGGTTTTAAGGTATACTTTGTGGAATTAGCAATCATATTTGTAGATATTATAAATTAAATTATATTTTATGTAAAATTAGTTTGATTTTTGTAAGTAAAAGAAATGCTATGGTAGGCTTGTCCTAGCTTGAATGATTGTGAAAGTATCACATATCCTTCAGAGCTTTTGATTAACGATTAAGCAAACTAGAGTGTGTATGTGTGAAGATTTTAAAAACTGTTCCTAGGAATTTTGTTTTCTGAAAATGTTTCTGAACTGTAAAGGCATTTTCAATTAGAAAAGGGTTTTATCTTGTATTGTTATCTTTTTTTGACACACAGTTAAGTTACCTATTTGCCCATGGTTATACTTCTGATGGCAAAATATTCTGATGTATCACAAATTAGCATTTGAAGCAATAACTTTTTCTCAACTTGTGGGAATTTTATTAAGCTAACAGTGAAAAGGCTAGAGAATGAGACTTTACCTCTGGAATTTAAAATATTACAAGTAATTCACTTGGATCTGAAGTTTTAATTTCTCTTGACTTTATAATAAAATTTGGTACTTGCGATGCAAAGTATGGTGGTGTGATCAGAGTCACTTAGACGGATGCTGAGACCTTTTCTGCTCATGCTGTGATTAAGTCCTCTATGCAAACCTAAATGGAATCTGAGTGACAGATGAGTAAAACTAATAAAAATTAATAAAAAAAAATTGTTCTGAAATAAAAAAATATTAAAAATTAACAGAAAAGTGAAAACACCAACTAGTTGTATCCTTATCTAATGAATAAACAAATAAGATCATAAATAGTCTTATCCCAATATCCACATCCAGTTGAAAAAAATTGCCTCCACGTGCAACCCTGGAACCATCCTAGACTCACATAATTTCTATATCTTTCATTGTAAGTAAATCTCCAATCATCAATATGAAAGATAATCAGTTTTGAATGGAAGAATTGTATTTTCTGAAATGATTCCAGGTTAAAGTACAACAATTGAACTACCCATTATTTTACCCTTTTTTTTTTTGATAAGAGCATTTTTTGAGGTATCTTCTGTAGAGATTTTTTGAGGTATCTTCTGCAGACAGTGGATAAATTTTCCAGATGATAGATGCCTAGAATTTTCACAAAATGTGAAGAATTAATTGTCTCTTAGGACAACCATAAAGAAAAAAATTCATGATGTGGAATACCTAGCTTAAGCATTAAAAAAGACACTAGCACTATTGAAATAATTCACAGGTTCTAAAAACCAGTGGTAGAGCAAGAGTAAATGTTGGATCAGACAAAATGACAGACAATATTTTGATAATATCAGACAATATTTTGTCAATATTTTGACAATTTCAGACAATATTTTGTTCTTTCTCTTTTTGCTGTGGTTGAATTTTCCTGGAAGTGAATAAAAAACAGCAAAACTTGGGTGTGTTATGAATCTGATGAGGAACAATTCTAAAATAACAACAATGCAAAATGGAAGTTAAAAAAATCCCACAACTGGCACCTGAGGCATACAACCCCCCTTGGACTCCAGTGCTAAGCTCCTGCTAACAATACTAATTAGAAGGCAAAGAGGAAAATAATAAAAATTATTGTAATAAATTCATAAAAATTAGGAAATTTTCCTGGAATTAACTTTGTTTAGTGACCACTAATATTTTATTGTCTTACATTGTCAACATTTACTCCATAACTATATGATAACATAGGGAAACATATGATACATAGGGAAAATGTTATAGATTAATAAATTTGAATAGAAATGTTTATAGGTGCCATCACATAATACGTTTATTTTTTGGTGTTGTTTTTTCATTTATATCGTTTAGGTAATTTTGCCTTACCATTCACAGATTTTGTTATTTTTACCAGTGCAGATTGTATTTATTTAGATTTTGTTTAAAAAACATCAGATGTCAGCCTCTCCATTATAAGAGGCTTACATTGTGATCAGATATTCTTACAAGTCTTGCAGTTTAATTAATGGATTTACGAAAGCAAAAAAGTGCATTGAAAAATTTTGGTGTTACATTATATTTTCACAGCATTATCAATTTTGTCTCCTTTAAGTTTTATTAGGTACATGAGAAGTTTGTTATTTTTCACTACAGCCAAGTGAATTTATGGGTATCTACTTGTCTTTTATATGAATGTAATATCTTGCTTTCAGTTCTTCAAAGATTATTGAAATTATTTAGCCAACTAAGGTGTTCTCTTTGTGTTATTTCCAAAGTCAACCATGTTTATCCAAGTCTCACTAGAGAGTGAGAAAAAGAACAATTGTGATATAAAAACATTGTGCAATATTCTGAGTTGGAACATAATATTCGTAAAATTAAAATCATTTAAAACGAGGATTCAAACTTCACCTTATTTTTATTTAAAATTATTTGCTTTAAGATAGTTTTCACTTCTGCATTTCATGTTTTCTTAAAAATATGATGTTTTTCACTGTGAATAAGCAGAAGTGGTACAGCAGATCTGCCAAAATGAGATACTTTTCCTCTGAGTTACATCCTGGTCTGATTCTTCAGTAAGATGAAAACTGCAAGACACCAAGAGATGGAACTGGTTATAGGGTTTCCCTCAGCCCTTTATCCTCATCAAATGCAATGCCAGTCAGTATTCAGATTTTCCTCTACTACTTTCTGCTGTCAATCTGAAGGTAGATTGCTCAGTAGAGCAAATGCTCCTGAGGTTTTGCCAGCAATCCATAGCCCCTCTTCCAGAGAGGCAGTTGGGTAATGCTTTCAGCAAGGTGGGCCAGGAGGACAGTGGGGCTATTCTCCAGCCCCTTTTATTGTGTCAGAAATGGTGGTCCGTAGCCAATCTCTACTTATCTTTGCCTTATTTGGAACAAAGGAATGGTTTTCTCCTGTTTATTATTTAAAGATCAAAAAAGCAGGCAAGGATGATGTCTAAACAAAGATGCTTTCTACAGGAAAGTTGCAGATGTTAGGGGTCTTACCCAAAAAGCAGCTCTGTGGCCCCTTTTTGGAGGAGTGGAGCCCTTTGGTGCACATAGTTTAAGAGGACTGGCCAAAAGTCATCATCTGTTTATTTCGTGACTTCCCAGGAGAAGGAAGGTCTCAAGCTTTCTACCATATTTGCTTAAATAAATTTGTTCCCCTTGAGCCCTGGGCTAGAGTTACTTTTTTGTTTTTAACTGTTTATTTTTGAGAGAGAGAAAGCAAGAGCAGGGGAGGGGTAGAAGGAGGGAGACATAGGATCCAAATTGGGCTCCGTGCTAACAGCAGGGAGCCCAACATGGGGCTTTAACTCATTAACCTTGAGTGAGATTGTGACCTGAGCCAAAGTCAGAAGCTCAACCGACTGAGCCACCCAGGTGCCACTAAAGTCACTTTTAATGAGCACCAGCCTATTCTCCTGTACACAGAAACTGGAACAAGTTCCCTGGGCTCCATGCATGTTGGAAATAGGGTACATTGCATCATACCTGTTTTCTTTTTTTTTGCATACCATTAAAATTTACTTTTGAAATTTGTATTTAACAGTATCCCACGGAACCTATAAAAGATGTCAAGCTTTGAGACCTCCCCTCAATTCCCTTTGAGATCAACCCTCACTGACTGCACAGTTCCAGGGATAGCTACCTGATCCACAGCTAATGGTTGGGTCCCAGTTCCCTGGAGTTCCCAGATAACTTTTTTTTTTTTTTTTAAGATAATCAGTCCTTCTTTAATTTCCCCTGGAATTATCTTCAGCACTTCTTTCAGAGATAAGCATCTCTAAGAAGAAAATATTTTTTTTCCTTTCTCTTCTGTAGTCCATTTTCCCATTCTTATATTGCCTTGTATTGACTGGTATTGGTGTACAAAGTTATTCTCCAGTTGGCCTGTAAGCTTCTTAAAGACAGAACTTGCATATTCCTCATAGTGAATCTAAGATACTGGATAAATGTTTGCAAAGGGCAATATAATTCCTTCTAGGGAGAGGCCTTTTCCCACTTTTCTTCCAGATGCTCTATCTCCTTTTCCCCAATCTTCACAGACCTTTTCCATGGCCATCACCATTCTCATTTTTGGTTTCTGGCTCCTAGGACACATTTCTTTCTCCTCTTTGACAGCAGGATATATTTAGTCAAAGTGGCAGGGTGTTTTGTAGGCACCCAATTACTTACTTAACTCCAAAGGGTTGCTCCTCTAGGAGTAGTACCTTAGCCAAAGTATTCTGTGCCAGATCTTCCTTACCAAATTATTCTGCCTGCTGATCCTTCCCTTGTAGAAACCTCTGTGCCCACTGAAGGTTTTACATGCAGAGTTTAGATGCAGAGTATTAAACAAGACTCTCCATCACTGATCTTAAGGGAAGATAGGCTCTCTGTAAAGACAAAGGGCTTTCATCTTATCAGACTACCATATGGCCTATGCCATTTTAACAAGAAAAGTGTGTTCAGTCATTTTCAATTCACAAAGAGGCCAAGCATTCGTTCCCACATGGAGCGTCGTTGCAAGTAGATTAAGTGGGACAAATGGACTACATAAGCTAACAGAGTATTTCCCCAAAATGGAGGGTACCAGAAATCTTGGTTTCCAGGGAAACAACCTAAGCCCCTGAGAAAAAGCACATGATCAGCTAGGGTATGGAGTCCTGCAAATCATTAATAATGAGTGTAGTATAAGGTTCAACTTTCTCTATGTTCTTTTATTTTTGATCCTATTCTTTCCTGCATGGAGAGCCATAATGTCACTCAGGCCTTAGGACCCACTTCCTCACAGTTTAACTTTTGACATCACAAAGAGGATGAGGTATGGCATCTCCTGTAACTCCTTGTGCATACATCTTATATGGCACTGACCTCTGTATTTTTCAGTTGTTTGTTGCCAAGATGTCTCTTCCACTAAAATGTGAGTTGAGCGTAGGTCAGGTTAGTTCAATAGGATTTACTGAATACCTTTAAGACCTTGGCATTTTTCCAGGTGCTGTAAATATTGAGACAAATAAAAAGTCTCTGACCTTGAGCAGCTTATAATCTAATAGCAAAGACAGACAAAAACATATTTTTCTGTACTACAGTTAAGTGCAAGAATAGAGGTATGTACAAGTTGCCTTGAACTCAGAAACTCTTAGCTTAGCCTGAGGGACAAAGAAAGACTCCTCAAATTGGCTACTGTCTTGCATCCTGAAGGATGAGTAGGAATTAGTTAGCAAGGCTGCTTCAGCAGAAGTGGGGTCTGAAGTGGGGGAGCAATAGGTTGGACGGGTTAGGAATTGAAGACAGTGAGTACAGATTCTTCTCAGAAGATTCAGTGAAAATAAAAAATGTTGTGAACAGTCTGTTGAACCCCTACCTTGTCCCTCACCACGCACTGGTCAGAGGGAGGTCCTAGGAGGTCTTGGCTATTTGTTGTCATAAATATTTAGTTCCATTGACAAAAAAAAATTGTTTCACTTCTCAGTCTCGATAGAAGTTGACTTCCACATTTAAGTTAGTTTTGTGAAAGTCATCCTTCAAAAATATGTTACAGCTATTTTAAAGACATGACCCAAGTGTTTAAAAAAACAAATAATAATGAAATGCCTGCTAATTCTCCCTCCCCTCAGACTTCCCATAATTTGAAACCTGTAAAAACAGAAAAATATAGGTATGTCTAAAAATAGTCCAAACATGATTTGTAAGAGGTTTTTTTATTTATTTTTGAGAGAGAGACAGAGCACCAGTGGGGGAGGGGCAGAGAGAGAGGGAGAGACAAAATTCGAAGCAGGCTCCAGGGCGACTGAACCACCCAGGCAGCCCAAGAGGTTAAACATTTCCCCCGTATCTCTCTATTCTCATGGAGTAATAAGTCTCTTCCTTCTTTTGACTGTCTCCTTTAAAAACTAATTTCACTATTATACATGTAACATCTGTCAGTTGGCCATCAACTGAGAGATGGTAATGTCATATTTGAAGGAAAGACCTTATCTATAATTGATGGCACCTATTGGAAAATATATCCCATGGGCTGTAATCAACTGAGAGAGTCTATACAGTGGAAGTCATAAAGTCTGAAATCTTACTAGGGTTATATTTTTTCATTTAAATAAAGTGTGGAATTATGACAAATGAAACCTTATTTCCTTCCCTAAACAAAGTTCTTAGGCTGTCTACTCGTTCTTCTAATGAGACTAACCATTAAAATATTTTGTTTGACTGTGTTTCTGACTACTATGATTATTATTCATGAACTTGCAAAAGCTTTCAGCACAATGACCTCAGGCTAACCAGATCTCTCAGTGTGAAAACAAAAGAATTTTCTTAAATGCCTAACTGAAAAGGTTTAATAAATACACAACAAAAAAGGCAGGAAGAAGTCAACTTTAAAAGTAGTAATTTTCAATGTCAGTTGGAATCAATTTCTGATACAATAAATATAACAAATTTATTTTACAAATTCTATATGATCTTTTTCCTAAAAATCTTATCAATTACGAATGAATATTTAGTCCCACCAAAGTTCTCTAAAGTAAGCTGCCATTAACTGAATAGAAAAAAATTTTTTTTGCTTCAAAAATAAACAAGCAAAAATACTACACAGTCACTAAAAACAATTCAAACCACTTCCAGTCTCTAAGAACTTTCTCTTAAATTCATGCTGGTAAAAATTATAGCACATTTCTTAGGTCTCTTTAACTTGAGGTCTTGGAACATTGTTATACTACACATGGGAATGAAATGGCTTAAATATGGCTAGAAGCTAGAGAGCTAAAGCAGACTCAAATACTCAAAAGAGTCTAATGAGCAAATCTGGCACTTTGGCTAAACAGTAAAAGCCCAGTTTCAGTTTCCTCTTCTTAATTCTTTAAATTACTCAATAATTATTCAATATTTTTTACCTTAATGTTTCTGGTTAACTAGTTCAGTAACTTGAACAGAGTAATTGAGCTAAAAAAAAAATATTATAAAACTACCCTGCCAAAGGCTATTTACATACATCTTTTCAGATCATGGGGTTTGACTGCTTTATTGTTTTGGATTTACTTTTATATTTGGGCTTATGCAATCATTGCATACTTATTACAATGATCTGGTAGTTGGCATTAATCAAAATCATTTAGCCACATAAATTCTTTTACTAGGAATCAGCAAATGATGGAGACAGCCTAAATGTCCATCAACTGATGAGTGGATAAAGATGATGTTGGTTTGTATGTGTGTGTGTGTGTATATACACACACACACACACACAGTGGAATATTATTCAGCCATCCAAAAAATGCAATCTTGCCATTTGCCATGATGTGGATAGAGCTAGAATGTATTATGCTGAGCGAAGTCAATCAGAGAAAGACAAATACCATATGATTTCACTCATGTAGAATTTAACAAAACAGATGAACATACAGGAAGGAGAGGAAAAAGGAATAGAGGGAAACAAACCACAAGAGACTCTTAATGATAGAGAACAAACTATGCATTGACAGAGGGAGGTGGGTGGGAGATGGGCTAGATGGGTGATGGGTACTAAGGAGGGCATTTGTTGTGATGAGCACTGGGTGTTGTATGTAAGTGATGAATCACTGAATTCTACTCCTGAAACCAACATGGCACTGTATGTTAACTAACTAGAATTTAAATTAAAAAAGGAAGGAAGGAAGAGGGGAGGGAAGGAACTCTAAGGTTATCATCAAGAGATTTTGAAAAAGGAAAATGTAAGGAATCTAAGGAAGCTTTCAGTTTTTTTTTTTTTTTTTAACGTTTATTTATTTTTGGGACAGAGAGAGACAGAGCATGAACGGGGGAGGGGCAGAGAGAGAGGGAGACACACAGAATCGGAAGCAGGCTCCAGGCTCTGAGCCATCAGCCCAGAGCCTGACGCGGGGCTCGAACTCACGGACCGCGAGATCGTGACCTGGCTGAAGTCGGACGCTTAACCGACTGAGCCACCCAGGCGCCCCAGGAAGCTTTCAGTTTTACAACTGTTTCAGTCAAAATAGAATTTCTAATAAGAAAAAAAAGAGACAAGTTGTTAATCTTTACTATGACAAACACAACTAAAAAAAAAAAAAAAAGCATCAGGCTCTGGGCTGATGGCTCAGAGCCTGGAGCCTGTTTCCGATTCTGTGTCTCCCTCTCTCTCTGCCCCTCCCCCGTTCATGCTCTGTCTCTCTCTGTCCCAAAAATAAATAAAAATGTTGAAAAAAAAATTAAAAAAAAAAAAAAAAGCAGATAAACATATTGCCATCATTCAGATCACTAGAACTGATAGGGAAAAACCTGTTATAAGATGGCCAACAGGACTGATAGGGGAATTGCAGTCCCTGCCTGAAGACTCAAATTCTGGGTTTTTCTTCCCACCCTGCTCGTGACTGGCGCCAAAGCATTACTACTAATAAAGAATGTGGAAGTAACAGACTATCAACTGTCCCCTCTGTTGATGCTCTGGACCCAGACCTCTGAATAATGATCTCTGAGCCCACCGGTGTAAAATAAAGCTCCTGCCTTCCAAGATATCCAAGTGTAGCTTGGTTCTTCCGTGGGGTGATCCAGACCAGGTTCCGTAACAGAACAACAAAAATCTTAGGGCAAAATAACTGACCATTTACACAGAATGCTGAAATAGCAAATCTCTTAAGGAACTGTGACATTTAGTGGATGTGGTAATATAGACCAAAACGGGGAGAAAAAAAAAATGTGCCTCATGCTTTATTTTTTGCAGTATGTCTAATATTGTTATACACAGTTTTACTAACTTGACAGAACTTAGCAAAATAAAGGTATTCCATGCCTTCTCCATTAACTGTGATAGATGAATGTTTTCCATTTGAGCCTTAGGTTAAAAGTAAACTTGCACAGATCAAAACAAAATAGACCCACCTATGTCAATAGGGCTAAGAATTTGAGAGATAATGGATGTCATATAAGGGCAAAACCAAGCAAGCCAATTATCTGCCGGATCTTAATTGGCTCACATCTTGAGACTTGTAGTCATTGTGAAAATGTATTTAATTTTAAATTATGAGACCCAAACACTCTTTTCATTTCCTTTTCCTTGGCTTACCTTACAAAAGGCATAAATACAGACAAAGCCTGACAGATAATAAAGTTTGGGTATTTGTTTTCAGATACTATAATTTACTTTCTGGTTTCGGTTTCAAAGACTCCATCCAATATAATGTGACTTGTATAAAATTAAAAAAAAAAATTGGGGCACCTGGGTGGCTCAGTCAGGTAAGCATCTGATTCTTGATTTTGGCTCAGGGCATGATCTTACTGTTCCTGGGATGGAGCCCCTCATGGGGGCTCTGCGCTGACAGCTTGGAGCCTGCTTGGGATTTCCTCTCTCAGAATAAACAAACAAACAAACAAACAAACAAACAAATTACAAATATATACTTATTGCAGGAATTGTGGAAAATACAAAAGTGCAAAAAACAGCGAAAAAGTATCCTCCATCCAGTCAATGGATATTACCACTATTTACTTTCTAGTTGGGCTTTATACTATTTAGGTGTAATTTAGTTATTTTTTATATCAGGACTATTTCCGCGGGTCATTAAGTACTCAGCAGTTTTAAGGTGTCTACATAGTATCTCATTTTATAGTGTTGCCATAATTCGTTGAGGTTTTTTATTATCAATAGTAAAATAAAAAGCTACAGCTTATTACAAGAGACTTCTTAAAGTGCAAAGGAGAAACGCAGACACAGAAAATAAGGTAAAAGTTAACATAAAGACCATTAATGGAGGAGAAAATAGCTTAGAGGTAAGCTAATAGGGTTCACCATCTGGTAGGATTTATTCTTACAGTACAATAGGGTCACTCATCACGCATCTCACTTTAACGTTTACGTTTGCGCCTTGAGTAGAGGTCTATATATTTAAGAGAACGTCGCGGTTTTATAACCTAAGCAAATACTGCCAATCCCACCAGGCTTGGTGTGGTCTTACAAATGCTCCGATACCCCTCAGAGGGCTTCGAGACAAGACAAAAACCTGTTTGGCGCCAAAGCCACCAGAAAGACTTCAGCAGCTCCAGGGCTGAGGAAGGTGATTTGGGCCCAGTGGGCTGGACTTGCGTCCCAAAACGGCCCTCGCCATGATAACCACAGCAACAGTCAGGTGAGTGAGAGCAGAAGCTTCGGCGCGAGGAGCTAAAACAAGCGTACGGCGTAAGCGTCGAGACCTCTTCGCTCCCAGGGCGGCGCAGGCGCAACGTAGGTCCACGCTCTGGGGGATTGAGGTCCTCACTTTGTCGTCACAGGGCAGATGATCAGGGTGCGTCCGCCTCTTCCCTCCCCCTTCTACCCTCCTCCCCTTTCCCCTCCCCTTGTCCCTCAGTCTTCTCCCTCCTTCCTCTCTCCCTCCCTCTGGCGTCCCCAGCCGACTCCCGCTTCCGGTCGGCGGCAGTCTGCGGAAGGGTGTCCCGCCTCTTCCGCCTTTACAGAGGAGGTGGCGGCGGCGGCGGCGCCTGCGCATCTTCTGTCAGGGTCAGCAGGCGGGTCCCCTGGGTGGTCCACCTGCGCTTCGCGGAGCCGCGCCGTGGGGGTCGATGGCGATGAACTATAACGCGAAGGATGAAGTGGATGGTGGGCCCCCGTGTGCTCCTGGGGGCACCGCTAAGAACCGGAGGCCGGATAACACGGCCTTCAAACAGCAACGGTTGCCGGCTTGGCAGCCCATTCTTACGGCTGGCACGGTGCTACCTACCTTCTTCATCATCGGCCTCATCTTCATCCCCATTGGCATCGGCATCTTCGTCACCTCCAACAACATCCGCGAGATCGAGGTGAGGGGAGGGAGCGGCGGTGGGAGTTGGCGCTGCTCTGGAGCGGGGTCCTCCCGGTCCGCTCCACTCCAACCTCAGCTCCCTGGAGGTTGACAGGCGGGCTCCGCCCTCCCCTGCGTCTTCCCTCTCTTCTGTTTCTTCTTTTTCTTTCTGTGTTGCTTTCTATATTTGCAGTTTTGTCCGAGTTTCCTCTTGCGATTTACAGGGTTACGGACGGAATGGATGTTTAATGCAGGGAGTGGGTCAGGTGAAGAACGCCCGCCCCTTCAGTGCGCGGTTTGTGTGGTTCGGTCGGGGTTTTCGCCTCCAACGGAGGTTTAAAAAAAGGGGGGGGGGGGAGAAGTTAGATCTGGATGTAACTCCGGAAGAACTGATGTGGTCAGAGTCATTACTCGTGTAGGGATTACAGAGATTAACACGTTGGCCATTGTTAGGAAAGGAGCCAGAGTCATAGAGGTATTGATGATTTTTATGTAAAGTTGTCGTGTTATCAGGTCACTTATTCGGACACGTAACCGAAGTGCGCACAGAAGTTTTCATTTGGGGCTAATAAATGCTCTTACTTGTAAGGCATGATATAGGTTAAAGGTAACCAGAATCTTCAATTCTGGTTTGCTTTTAAGCTACGCTTAATCGCTGTGAAATACATCGCTCTAGTACCCCCCCCCCCGAATTTAAATTTGGAAAAGAGTCAAGGGCTATACGCAGAGAATTAGTTGTACACTATCTACTGAACATTTTACTGTTATAAACATGACATAGAAACTTGGGAAAGCATCTTGACTGTCGGAGCCGTATCATAGTATCTTCATCTATCTGTAGTGGTGAAGATAGGTTGATACTGGAATGTAAATGCTTTGTAGAGATGCCCTGTATTAAAATCTGCCCATCCTCTTGTATATCGAAGGGTATAGTTATCTGTTTGGAAGGGCAAGAACTGGTATCTTCTCATGATTCCTTCTGTTCTGTTAGGTTATGCCATTTTTTTTTCTAATTTTATTAAATACTTTAAATGTGTGCATGTGATTTAATGGGTCTTTCAGAGTAATTTTATTTCAATTAATGGAATAGGAACAAAAATACCTATTTTATGGTATAATTTACGATGTTACTTCTAAAAGCAAAATCCGTTTGTCTTTTAATTGTACAGTGCTCACTTTGATGTTAATAATACTAATAAGAATAGTATCAATAGCATAGTTTTTAAATGTTTTACTAAAAATTCATTTTTGTTTAGTAACAGGAGAAAGTGCTACAGTATGTTTCTTCAGCATGTATTTTTGTTTTATCCTTTTTACTTCCCTAAGTGTCCTGCATATGTAGATAGTACTTGTTCACCCAACCACAGTAGGATCACACATATTAGGATCTGAGCAAAAACAGTGTAATGCAAGGACCCGTGGGCTGTAGGTTGGAGTTAGGCAGAGGTAGGGTTAAATTCCAGCTCATCTACTAACTAACTAGCTCAGTTTCTTGGAAAATTTAATCTCTCCAAGCCTAAGTTTCCTCACCTGTAAAATCGGTGAATGATGCCTCTCTTCTAAAATACGAGAATTAGAAACAATATAGGTAATATTCCTGGCACTAAGTTTTTACAATAAGTAGTTCCTTTCAATATGATAATCACTGATCAGGAGTTGAGAAATGGAGTCAGAGGGATTGATATTTGTCACTAAGCTATCAGAGTGTTGTAAAATTAAGACAAAAACCTAGATGTCTTGATTCCCAGCCTTGATCTTGTACACTACACTAGAATCCTACTGCAATGTTTGTAGTTAAGTAGAAGAAAAGAATTTAACGTTAGAAATTTGATCATTTTACTTAAACTTAAGATAATAAGATGAAAGTAGCAATAATTTGGAATTTTATATGATGGGTATTTGCTAAATTATCAGAACTTAACTTCTGTTAATGTTTAATATACTATGAAAATAAATATTTACTTTCTTTAAAACTTTTGGGTTCTGAAATAAGTAAGCAGTTGTTGAAATGGAAATTTCTTAACTAGCTCTCATATATGTGATTCTGAATCACGGGGGGCTGAGGAGTCTCCTGCGCCTTGGTCTGATGAAAAGGGCACTGAAGATTCAAGGCATTAGAGTTGAGGTCTCAGCTCTGTTTCTCTCTAGATTGTGATCATAGGCATACTTTTGAGTCGCAGTTTCTTTTTCTTGAAGAATCAAAAGATTCAGACTAGATAATCTCTGAAATGCTGTTCAACTCTAAAAATCTATGACTTTGAGCTTTAACGTGAGTTTTAAAAATGCTGCATATTTGAATTGTATCACCTTTAGAACCAGATGAAATGAAAATTGGTAATGATTAGGAATTTTGTACCAATGCTGATAGTTGTGTAAATAGAATTTTAAAAATTAATTTGGCTGTTAAATATGTAGAAAATTGGTTCTGGACTAGAACCAATGTGAAATGTTAGAAAAACTAGGGAACATTCCCAAAACATACATGCTTGTTTCTGCCAGCTCTCCACCTTTTGTTAGCCACTAGTTTAGGTTAAAATATGTTGAGGGTTATTAAAAGTAAATGGGTAATGAGAAGTTCTTGCCAGTCTCTACACTGTAAGTTGTTCACACCTCTTTAGCTTATTTCCTCAATTTTGAAAATTAAAAAAAAATTTTTTTTAATGTTTATTTCTTTTTGAGAGCGAGGGACAAAGTGTGAGTGGGGCAGGGGCAGAGAAAGGGAGATGAAGAATCTGAAGCAGGCTCCGGGCTCTGAGTTGTCAGTGCAGAGCCCAACGTGGGCCTTGAACCCATGAACCGTGAGATCGTGACCTGAGCTGCAGTGGGACACTTAACTGACTAAGCCACCCAGGCACCCCTCAGGTTTGAAATTTTAAGAACTTTCTTTGCTGTATTACATCAAATTACTAGGCCAGAGGAGACTTGTCAAATAAGAATGCTTTTGTAATTTAGCTTAAAGTGCTGATAAGATCAGAAATTCATATTTTTGAGACACAAAAATCGATGGGTCTTTACCCTTCTCCCAGAAATGTTATCTTAAAAAATTACTCTTACAGAGCACATTGGACTCCCCTGAAAAGGGTACAGAAAAGATATTTTTAAATTTTAATGCTTCTATGTGGCAGTATTATCTTCCCAGCTCCATCCTGTTAGGTTTGTATATCTTGTTTAGTTGGGTTTTAGATTTTCCACCATCTAATTCAATGAAGTTGTTAGAAAACTAAAGTTGTTAATTTTATCATTCATAAGAAAATATTTTAAATATTTAATATCTCAACACTAAGGTTTAATATCTTCATTTAATATTAGCAGCAAGGAATGAATATTTCCTTTAATTTGGCAGTTGTAGGAGTCAATCACATACTTTTATGGCAAAAATAATGATTTTCTAGTCTTGGGACCTTGTTGGTGAGGCTGAGATATTTCTTGAATAGAGTTAACTTGAGAAAGGTAATGAAATATTCTTAACTTTTGCAAAGGTATTTATCAGTGTGAAGTTATATTGTTTTAAATTAATGGTTAGAATCAGATGAAGACATTTTTCAAAGTAATATTCAGAGTAAATTTAAAAACTATTTACTTCAAGTTAATATTGCCAAAAGGTTCAAGTTAATGTTTTCATTAACTTTTAGTGGAATAGGACCCCTCCCACCCACTACGCCCTTGCTGCCAGCATGTTTGATAGAGAAATTCCACCTCTTTTCTACTTTATCTTATGTCATTTACTGCCCTCAATTATTTAATTCTGGTTATTTTCTGTTTCCCTAATTTCTGATAAAAATATTTTTTATCTGTTGTTTGTACTCCTGTGTAACTTGGATTCTTACATAATAAGATTTTTAAGATGATTAGATTTCTGCATTTAGTATTATTCTTTGTGTATGCTTAACTTACAGCTAAGAGTCAAGGAGGAATAAGTTGCTGTGTAGAAATGATTGTTAGAGATAAGGCACTTTATGTTAAGAAGTTTAAAATTTTGATATTCAAATGAATTGCAGCTGCTTAGAAGCTGACTCTTGGAAATTAAGAAGTTTGTAGTGTTTTAATTTGTTTCTCAAGTAACTTTAGTACTTAGAGCAAGATATGACAAAGTAAATATGGCTGGCCCAGACCATTTTGTAAAGCTCAAGAACTGAGAATGAATGGTTTTATAGATGAACAATTGCAATTGATTTGATGATAGGGAACACTAATTTTGAACGTCACTTACATGAAATGTTACCCCTCCCTCCCCCAAATAATTCCATTCTTATTAGTAGACCTGTATTACCAAAATATTGTATGCCATTGTTATTATTATATTTTGAATTTCATCAATAAAAATTTGTGCAAAGTTGTTTTCTTTTGTTATATAGGAACCTACATAATATCCTTGACCTTGCTTCTTGATTTGCAAAGTCCAGAGTGTTTACTTTCTGGCCCTTTACAGAAAAGAATTTCCTGCCCTTGACTTCAAGTTTTAAAGAAACATACAGGCAAATTTAGCATTTGTTACAAAAATAGCAGTGTTTAATTTATACATTCTAGTCCTCAGTAATCTTTCAAGGTAGGTATAATGATCCCTGATAATTGCTTGTGTTCAGTCTTCTTTGTACACATTTAATAGATATATAATACCTTAGCTAAACTTAACATTAATCTTGACTCAGGTGGTATCATTTTTCATTCTTTTTGGCACAGTCAGATTAAGTTCAAGCAAGGTAAAAAAAATTGCTTTTGAAATTTTTACTTTGAAGAAAGGATTTCAGATAAATTCTTTAGCATGTAATTATTAGTTCAAAGGGGTACTTAAAATGCCATTTAAAAAAATTAATCTAATTAATACCTACAATGATTTACCTTATTACTCAGCATTTTGTTGGGTGACCTGTTTAGGTCTTAACATTGATTTCCTTTAAGACAAATTCACATTCAAAAATGGAAGTTTTCCAGTCCTTCTTATATAGTGTAAATACTGCATGTCCTTCAAATTCCACCTTTCCCAGCACATTAAATTCAGTTTGTTTCTTAGGAATAGGATGTATTTTTAGAATTACTAAGAAGAAGTGGAAGTTTGATTTAGAGGAACAATTATAGTGGTAGCAAAACAAAGCTGAGAAATATGATAACTCTTAAACTAATCTAGTCATCTACATCTGTTGTTCTGTTTTACCTCTGATTCTTTGTGTTTTGTATTTAAGCTAATGGGCAGGTCTACAGTTTATCATTGTGTTCTGTACTGTGCTTTGTATGCTTTTGACATTTAATATTAACTTTTTAAAATAGGGGAACTGTATGTAGTTCCTCTCCCCCCAGTAGCCTCTTTCTTTCTAGGATAAGTTATGGACTATTGTCTTTAGTATAAACCTTTTCCCTACCTTTATTGAGGTATATAGTTGACAAATAAAAATTGTATGTTTTAAGGTGCTCAGTGTGATGGTTTGATATATATATATATGTGTACATTGTGAAATGATCACCATAATCAAGCTGATAAGCACATCTGTCACCTACAGTTACCTGTTTAAAAAAATTTTTTTTTAGTGTAAACACTTTGGTGAGAACACTTAAGGTCCACTCTCTTAACAAAAAGATGTGAAATGACAAGTGTTGGAGAGGGTGTAGAGAAAAGGAACTCAGTGGAATGTAAATCGGTACGACCTTTATGGAAGATCCTCAAAAAATTAAAAAAGGAACTACCATAGGATCCCACAGTCCCACTATTGAGCATATATCTAGAGGAGATGAAATTAGTATCTGAAAGAGATAGCTACACTCCCATGTTCACAAACTGTGTTTATATCCAACAGATTTTATTACAATCTGGACATTAGGACAGGCTACCCTTGAATTTTAGCTGATAAAGGACATAATGGGTTTTGGTGGTAAAAACTCTATAGGCTGAATTAAATTTATCAGGAGTTTTAATTGATATTGAGCACATTCTGTACACAAAGTGCTGTTCTGGATATAGTGAATGTTAGAAAAATGTTTGGACAGGGCCTCTTAATTTTTTTTTTTTTTTTTTTTTTGCTCATGCAGAGAGCCTGTCTTAAGGCGCCTAGAATCTTTTGTGATGGGTGGGGGGAGGGGGCGGGTAGATGAGATTATACACCTAAAAGGAAAACTAAGCATTGCTAGCTGAGTGGCACAAATAGAATATGCCTTAATATTTCAAAGGAAGATAAGATCACATCTGTCTTTAATAACCATGGAAAGGTTTGTGGTGGAAGTGGGCTTTGAGCTGGAACTGGAAGGATAAATAAACTTCTAAATGGGAGGTTGGATGCCTTCCAAGAAAGAAGGTTAATATGAACAGAGATGTAGTGACAGGAAATCAAAACGTATAGAGAAAATCGGAATAAGGGCAAATAACCCAGTGCTAGGTTGTGGATAGACTTGAGTATTTGATAATGAGTATATTGAACTAGGGAAGTGACAGTGATTGATACAATGTGTATCCATTAGGATTGGGTTCAACAATGAGGAATTAAGATTTTCATTCTCATGTAAAAATCCCTTAGAAACTTGGTTTCTGGCTAGTTGTGGAGGTTGTTTTACTGGGTCCTCGTTCTGTCTAGTTTACTGCTCTGCCATTCTTAGGGATTGGATCCCGTGCTGACAGGCCAGAATGGAGGAGAAAATTCTGTTGTCAAATCCTTTTCCAGACAGAGGTATGAAAGAAGGGATAGAGAACAAAGGGATAGGCCTTCTAAAGAAGGTTCATGGAAGCTGCCACGTACTCCTCCACTTAGTAACAAGACCACATGACTATAAGGGAGGCTAGAGGCTGGAAATGTGGTCTTTATTTTGATAACAAGATTGGGGTGTGTGTGTGTGTGTGTGTGTGTGTGTGTGTGTGTGTGTGTGTGTTTTGTTTTTAGATAAATTGCTTTTCTTTTTTTTTAAAGTTTATTTTGAGAGAGACAGACACACACAAGCGGGGGAGGGGCAGAGAGAGAGAGGGACAGAGAAGAATCCCAAGCAGGCTTTGCCCTGCCAGAACAGAGCCTGATGTGGGGCTCAAACTCATGAAACCACGAGATCATGACCTGAGCCGAAACCAAGAGTCAGATGCTCAGCTGACTGAGCCATCCAGGCGCCCCTGTGTGTGTGTGTTTGTGTGTGTGGGTGTGTGTGTGTGTTTTAATTAAGATTTTTAATTTTGGTGTAGTTAACATAAAGTGTTTTATTAGTTTCAGGTGTACAGTATAGTGATTCAACAAGTCTATATATTACTCAGTGCTCATCATGATAAGTGTACTCTTTAATCCTCATCCCCTATTTCACCCACCCACCCTACCCACCCCTCCCTCTGGTAATCATCAGTTTGTTCTCCATAGTTAGTAATTGAGTTTTCAACTATGGAAGAAAGGTAGCACAGAGATTGAGGTTGGAGGATGTTAGGAGTCTCTGCAAAATTGGGCTATATATAGGAAGATTTGTCTGGTAGTAATATGTTGGCTAGATGGAGCCAAATCATCTTGTATGAGTCTAGTAGTTTAGACACTGAAAAATAGATTGCATTTTTATATTGATTATAGTTGTGAGTTGAACTTGATTTCATAGTAAAAGCCATTATGTGTTGTTTTATATGTGAAATGCAAATCAGGTGTATCACTTTGTTGATAAATTTTTTAAAAATATGTTAATAGAAGGAATATTGAATATCGTTACCTCCCTCTTATTTTCTTCAGACTCTCTTTTTTCTTTTTCTGTTCAACATGTAAGTGTGTTCTAGTTCTACCTCTTAAAAAATGAAAAGTCCTATCTTAATTCTGTGTAGTAATAAAAATATTAATGACTTAACTTTGAGTGTTTACCCTGCTAAAAATTTTACATCCATGTGTCATTTGATATAGTGATACATGGTAATGTTATTATTACTTTTTTTTTTTTTTTTTTAAGAAGGGGATGTTAACTCTGAGATTAAGTCGTTTGCTTAATCACGTAGCTAGAATTCATATCCTAGCACTCTTACCCTTTGTTTTCATTCCTGTAGTTGCTGGTCCATATTCTTTTTTTTCTCCACAGTCTGTTTGAAAAGAAGGGTCCACACTTGTTGATAATGTCCATTCTTATCTTTCATTAATTTGCTCCTTAATTTATCGTATCTGAAGTATATTGGATAGTTGGATGTAAAATGCTATGAAGAAAAATAAAGGAAGGAAAGGGAATAGGAAGGGTTGAAGAATGATTGACAATTTTAAATAGGATAGTCTGGGAAGGCCTCAGTAAAGTGGTATTTGAATAAAGATCTGAAAGAAGTCAGGGAATGAGCCATATTGATAACTGAGGGAAGGATGTTCCAGGCAGAAGAAATAGTAAGAGCAAAAGTCTTGAAGAGTGTGTTTAATAGGATGTTTGAGGAACAGCAGAGAGGCCAATGTGGCTGGAGTAGAGTGAGAAGTGGGAAAGAATAGTAGAAGATAGGGTTTGAGTGGTATAGTAATGGGGTGCACATCATATGGGTAAGGATAAGGATTTGGGAAGCTATTGAAAAGTTTCACACAGATGGGTGACATGATCTTACTTATGGTTAAAAGAGTCATTCTGGCCATGATATGGAGAATATTACCTGTGGGGATAAGAGTAGAAGTGGGTTTGGGGGGAAGCAAGAGTGTCCTGTCTTCTTCAAAGTCCTTCTAGCTGGACTAAGAATCAAACTGACATGAGATGATCCAATTTAACAGTGTACATGTGGGGAATCCATACAGATATGGAAATTCCAAAAACAGGCAAAATGAGATATATGTGTCATAATAAACTAAGGAGAAGGGATAGAAGCTTGGAACTTTAAAGGGAAGAAATGTAGTTCACAGGGACATAATTGTTTGGTAAACAAATGTTTGCTGGGCCATTCAGAAACAATAGGGCATAGAAGACTTTGATCAAACAGGCCTTGGTAGGTTCCTCCCTGTCTACCATATGTAGTTCATAGTATAACGTAGTTATCTATGATGATAGCTCTCTTCCTGGAGCAGGTCCTCTATCTAAATTATTTTTAGGCAGTTGTGGGGGAAGTAAAGACCTTTTTCTGAATCTGCTGGGTTTTGATGGCCTTTTAACTCCAAGTTAAGGAGATAAGGGTCTATTGCAATAATTCAAGCAGGAGATGCTGGTGGCCACAGTAGAATGGTTGCAGTGAAAAGCAGTTAGATTTAGGATATATTATGAAAACAGAGTTAATAGAATTTTCTCAGGTAGTAGACTTGTGGGGGTGGTGGTGAGAGAAATGATAGAATCAAAGATAACTTTAAGATATTTTGACCTACTTTGGAAGAATGGAGTTGTAGTTTATTGAGATGGCGGAAGACTATAGAGGAAGTTTTGGTGTAGTACTAAGGGTGTGAGTGTGAGAGGCTGAAAAAAAAGGGTTCCATTTTTGACTTGCTAGGATGAGATGCCTTTTAGACATCCAAGTTGGAAATAATGAGCAGGCAATTGAATATAAGAGTCTAGGGGGAAGGTTAATACTTTGGTTACATATTTTGAAGGTTAATTAACACAGATGATATGTAAAGACAAGATAAAATGAAGTCAAGAGAGTGGTTATAGGTCAAAGAAAAGTGAGAGCATCTAGACAGCCCTGAATCACTCCAGTGTATATAGAGGTTGGGGCGATGGGGACGAACAGCTAAGGGGATTGGAAAGGAGCAGCCAGTGAAGTAGGAGAAAAACAAGGTAAGTGTGGTGTCCTGGAAACCAGTTTTGAGGAAGAGTAGGTGAACAGCAATGCCCAGTGCTGCTGCTGCTAGTTCATATGAAGGGTGTTGAGAGCTGACCTTTGTATTAGCAACATAAAAAGCATGGTGCACCTGCCTTACAGTGAATGCCGTCACCATCTACCGGGTTTTTCCAGACCAGAAATCCTGGAAGTCAAACTAAACTTACTTGTCATCATCCCATCTCTAGGTACTAAAGTTCTGTAGATTCTAGATTCTACTTTATGTATCTTGAATCTGTCTTTTCCTCATTTCCAATGCCCTTTTCTTGGTTTGTGTTCTCAACATTTCCCACCTGGATTGTTGCGGTGACATTCTGTTTTCTTTGCTTCTAGTCTGATATTTTCTTTTCCTTGTTTTAAAAAAATGTTTACTTTATTTTGAGGGGGAGTGGGACGAGGACAGAGAGAGAAAGGGAGAAAGAGAATCCCAAACAGGCTTCTCACTGTCAGCGCAGAGCCCGACACAGGGCTTGATCACATGAACTGTGAGATTCTGACCTTAGCTGAAATCAAGAGTCAGAGGCTCAGCAAACTAAACCACCCAGGCGCCCTAGTCTGGTATTTTCTTTAGCAGGGTGAACTTTTTAAAAGACTAGTTAATATTTTATTTTCTTGCTTAAAGTTTCTCCTATGGCCCCCTCTAGTATTCAGGCTAATGTTCAGACCCCTTAACGAATGTAATTTTCTTTATGCTACATTAATACTTCTCTATTCTCTAACCTCACCTCCTACCACTCCCCTACCCTTTGCTCTAGCCATAGCAGACTACTGTAGTTTCTGGAATGTGGCATGCTGCCAGGTCTACCTGAAATGTCCTTCCTTTTCTTATTCTGCCATTTGTTTCAAATTTCATTTTTGTCAACACTGTGGAAAGTGTGCCTGGTTCCTCCCTTTTCCCACCTGATATATATGTTTCTCAGGTTCCATAAGTACCAGCTTATGGCCTGACATAACATTATCAAATTATATCCTGTAATTATTAACATGACTTTCTATTTCACTAGTCTAAATTTTTTTGTAGTATGAATAGTGTATTTTTCCATTATGTTTTTCCATCCTGTGGCACAATGCTTGGCATCTAATAGGGGGTAAGACGTTTTAATGAACAAATTAATTAAACTGAATAAGTACAATCAAGAAATTTTAAAACAGTTTATTGATCATCTGAATGGTACTGTGGGTCTGAAGGAATTCTTGAAATTAGCCAGGGAAAATGTTATAGAGTAGAAGATGAAATTTGTATGATATGATATCCATTGTCAAGAGCACCCTATGACGGCACACACATGAGTTGTCTCTTTCCACAATCTCAGCTTTATTCAATAATATAACAGAGTTAATCACAATTATAAAGCAGGTTCAGGATTCCAAACTCAGTGTCATTTCACCATGTGATTAAACCTGACTTCTTACACAGCACACAGAGCAGAACATAAGATAAACCATACAACAAATAAGATAACAGAAGGGTATAGGAAGTTAAAAAGTCAGTCTGTGGATGCGCAGTTGAGATAAGACCTCATCTGGTCCAGGTCAGCTCTGGGCACTTGCTGCTTATTATGTTCAAGCAGTGAAGGATCTCAGTTCTGTTCGGAGATAATCAGGCAGAGCCTTCGGTGGCAGTTGCCTTTTTTAAGTGGTCAGACATAGAGGTCAAGTCTAAAGAGTGACATTTTGCTGCAAAAATCCTCTCCCTTTTAAAGGAATTTAATCAGTTTTGGGCCCCTGCATATCTCCTCTGGTTCTGCTTGTTATCAGTTCTGGGGTGTCAGCTGATGCTGGTCCTGGCGATATCTCCTAGCTGCAGTACCTTTAACTACTTGCATCATTGCTTGACACAGGCTCCTGCTTGTCATAAGAAACTCCATTTTGCTCTCTACATCCATCTATATCTAAAGGCAAAACACATTTGCCTGTTGAACAGTATCTAGATAGTGCCGAAAATTTAGCAAACAAGTTGATTGGCAAATGTTGCAGCGAGGGAGGGGGGTGCGTGATTTTAAAAATGGCATAAAATACACTCACTGCTCTGCACACCAACACAGATTTTTTTGGGGGGGTTTATTTTAAAAGTAATTGCTGTTGTATACATATTAGTTCTGAAAATTTGGAAGCCAAAGACCAACTACCAGTTACATGGATTTGTAGTTTGATTTCTAAAATTAATTGAAATTTATTTAAGGATAATTGTATGACATTAGAGCATCTAATAACATTGTTCATCAATACACTAAGTTGGCTGTTGTTCTCAGCTCTCAGGTCTCACATTATATACGATTATATTTAGTTTTTTTTTTCTTTTTAAGTTTATTTATTTATTTTGAGGGGGAGGGGTGGCAGGAGGGTCAGAGAGACAGGGAAAGAGAGCTAATCCCAAGCAGCCTCCACAGTGTCAGTGCAGAGTCCTATGGTGGGGTTGATCTCATGGTTCATGAGATCATGGCTTGAGCTGAAATCAAGAGTTGGACTCTCAACTGAGCCACCCAAGTACCCCTGATTATATTTAGTTTTGAAAAAAATTTTGTGACTTATTTTTACTTAATTTTTTAGAAGCTATAATGTAATTTTTTCCCCTTCCTTTAAAAAAATTAGCATGAGGTCTCAAGTTTGATCTGTAGTGGAAGTAATGAGACTCAAATTCATGGATGCTAAATATATTGTTAAGGAAGAATTTGCAGAACTTGGGAGCTAATGCCAAAGTTGAGATTTTGAGTTTAGATGCCTGGGACAATGGTGATGCTTTAGCCAGGGCACAGGAGTGCAAGAGCACCTGGCTCCAGGGGTCCCAAATAGATCAGGTTCAGCCAGTGGCTGCTGACAAAATCCAAAGACAGAAAAATGAGTGGTGGTGAAATAAGAGAGCAATTTATTTTAGTGTGATCAACACTGGGGAGATAGTGGACTAGTTTCCGAAAGTGCTGAAAATACTTCTAGGTTTATGTAAGGAAAATAAAGGTGGGGGCACCTGGGTGGCTCAGTCAGTTAAACGTCTGACTTCAGCTCAGGTCATGATCTTGGGGTTTCTCAGTTCAAGCCCCTCATCAGGCTCTGTGCTATCAGCCTGGAGCCTGCTTCGGACTCCATGTCCTCCCCCCGCCCCCCCACCCCTGCTCCTCCCCACTCTCTCTCTGTTTTTCTCTCTCTCTCAAAAATAAACAAACATTAAAAAAAATTTTATAAGGAAAATGTGGGACAAAGGTCAGTGGGTACATGCCGGTGGGCAGTAAAGGTCTGGGCAGTCATTGTCTTGGAGTCAGTCTTACAGACTCTTGCTTGCTCAGGGCACTCCTTATTGCTTAAAGGGGGGTCGTTTCAGTTCCCATCTCGGGGATGCTTTCCCAGAGGGTCTTTTGCTTGAGTTAAGAGATAAGCTGGAAAGAACTTAATCAATTAGAAAGTACAGACTGAGGTCAAAATGGAGGTAGTTGAAGTCCTTTTTCAGTACCGTTTACAGACATCAAACGAAAACAGTTGGGTGTAAGATTAAGGGATTCAATGAATCATCAGTATTGATTTTTTTTTAAGTCAAATTTTTAGGGAAGCACAACCAAAAAGGATTAAAAACTCATATATGTATGAGTTAATTTTCAAAAGATCACCATAAATTTGAATAGAGATGGTTAAGAGTTCCAAGTAGGAAGGAAGAAACACAACCAAGTGAACTCAACATCTATGAAAATAAAATGGGACTGGGGGTAGAGATAAGACCAGTGACAATTTAGAGAGGGGAGTATAATGGATGCCGCATGATACAAGGTAGCATGAGGTTATTGTCAGAAAATAGCGCTTGAGACATAGGTAAAAGCCACTAATGTTTGGACATCAGTTGTATGACTATACAAAAACAGTATTTTATATAGAGGTGATCATGTATTTCCTCAAAATAGAAAGGTCTGCTTTATTCATATTAGTTTGTCTGTTCCTTTAATCTACCCTATTATATAGGTTGGAGCATAATTAGCAATGCCCTTTTCATTAGTTTTTCCTAGGCAATTTTTGTAACTTGATACCTTAGTAAGACTTTTAAGGTATAGACTAAAACTTTGTTGAAAGTAATTTTTTTTGTTGGTAGAAATGGATTAAATGCCATATATAAAAACTTTGTATTATAAAATTCTATTTCAAACTCTAAAAGTTAAGATGGTCCTGGGATTATATTGTCAGGGAGGAAGAATTTCTGCTACCCTTCAGGGTCCTTCTAGTTGGACTAAGAATCAAATTGACATGAGACAGATTAACAAGAGAAAATAAAATTTGATAATATACTACAGGGAATGCATACAGTCATCGAAATCCCAGCAGTCAAGCAACATGATGTTTATATATGAGCGAAGGAGAGGAATAGGGGTCTGAGGATACAAAGGAGAAAAAAACCATTAGCAGGAAGGTGAAAGGAGGTGTTGGGAAAGCAAAGGTTGCCCTGTTGTGTAGGTAAGTTTCTTAGGTAAAGAGGAATCTCTGTTAAGGCTCTCTTCCTGGTACAAGTAAGCATTTGAGGGGGAGGTGAAGGGCATTTCCTCAATCTGCTGGGTTTTGATTGCTTTTAACTTAAAATAATGTTCATGCCAAAGTGACCCATCTTGGGGCTGCCTGCCCTTGGCCCCTACAATATCTACTTATCATAGCAAAGTTGTTTTTAACCTATATTTTAGTTGCAAAGTATGAAGATTTGGTAGCACTGTTTAAAACAGTGGTGTATTCACAATTGATACCAATTTTATTTGAAAATACAATGAGTGACTTTAAAATTGATTTCCGGGGCACCTGGGTGGCTCAGTCGGTTAAGTGTGTGACTTCGGCGCAGGTCATGATCTCATGACTGGTGAGTTTGAGCCCCACATCAGGCTCTGTGCTGACAGCTCTGAGCCTGGAGCCTGCTTGGGATTCCATGTCTCCCTCTCCCTCTGCTCCTCCCTCGCTCATGCGCTGTCTCTCAAAAATAAATAAATATTTTAATTTTTTTTTTAATTGACTTCCATATTTGTAAATTGTCCTGTGGTGCATGCTGTTCAGGATTATAAGCAGCAGCAGTGCAGAGTAATGGAAAGAACAGCAACTTTGGAGCTGGACAGATATGAACCTATCACTGTTGTGGATTGAATCTTGTCCCCCCCAAAACATATGTTGAAATCCTACTCCTAGAACCCGTGAATGTGACTTTATTTGGAAATAGAGTAAGATGTAATCAAGTTACATGAGGTCATTTCAGTGGGCTCCTATGCAATATGACTGGTGACCTTATGCGAACAGACAGATGTGCATAGAGGGAAGGTGATGTGAAGACACAGACATAGGGAGAATCACACAGCAACTGAGGCAGAGGTGGAGTGATGCAGCTGCAAGTCCAAGAACACCAAGAATTGATGGTCACCACCAGAAGCTAGAAGGAGGCAAGGAAGGAATCTACCTAGAGTCCCAGAGGGAGCATTGCCCTGCTGATACCTTGAATTCAGACTTCTAGCCTCCAGAATTGTGAGAGAGTAAATTTCTCTTGTTCTAAGACACCCAGTTTATGGCTGTTTGTTACAGCAGCCCTAGGAAACTAATATAGTTACATAACAGCTGTTTAACCTCTGAATCTCAATTTTTCTGTAAAAGGTTAAGAATGTATTGGCATGGAGAAGACATTTGGGAATTAATAAGCTAGTTTTGATATTGTTGCCCTTTCTTCACACATAATTTACATTATTTATTACCTACTTCATCAATGTATCATTTCCAAGTGTGAGATTGAAACTTACTGATTGAATTAGTAGTAAAATCCTTGTCTGTGGTTCCTACTTAGGTTCTCTAATTTATAGAAACATATAACAGATTTCATATGATCCATACAGTTTGATTAAGATATAAAGGACTAAATTGTTTTGTAGCTGTAAGTTTAGAATTAAGCTTTTGATTTTTTAAAAAGTAATCTTCAGAAAAGATTAAAATGGAGTGACTGAACTAAAAAAAAATCATGTAACTGCTTTTAAGAGGCTGTAAATAATTTAAATATGGATGTTTATTTCTTTCCTTTACTCCCTTTATCTGGTGAGCATTTTTGACAGGAATTTGTCTATAGTGATATATTACCTATTAATAAAACATTTTAAATACTTGAAAATATATTATTCAGTGCTCTAAGGATACCCAGCTGCCTTATTGTACCCCGGTTACTTCTCTCACTCACACAGTGCAGACCCACCTACTTTCCTACTACGGTGAAAAGAACATAGATTTTGGAGACAAGCAGAGCTGGGTTCAAATTCTTGCTCATCATTCCTAACAGGGTAATCTTGTGAAAATTATTGAACTTTCCTAAATAACAGTTTCCTAGGTTAAAATAAGGAGAATAAAAACAGACTTTGCCAGGACTATTGTAGTTTTTTTTTTTTTTTTTCAACGTTTATTTACTTTTGGGACAGAGAGAGACAGAGCATGAACGGGGGAGGGGCAGAGAGAGAGGGAGACACAGAATCGGAAACAGGCTCCAGGCTCCGAGCCATCAGCCCAGAGCCCGACGTGGGGCTCGAACTCACGGACCGCGAGATCGTGACCTGGCTGAAGTCGGACGCTTAACCGACTGCGCCACCCAGGCACCCCAAGGACTATTATAGTTTTTAACAGACAGTGTGTATTAAGTGTTTATAGTGTCTGTGCTCTCTATTTTCTTGCTTCTCTATTCCCCCTCTTTCACTTGTACAAATGTTTTTTTTTCTTTTTACTTTTTTTTTTAATGGCTCAGTTCAAATTCTTTTTCCTTCTCACTTTTTTTATAAATGTTTATTTGTTTTTGAGAGAGAGAGAGGGAGTGCCAGCAGGGAAGGGACAGAGAGAGAGGGAGACACAGAATCCGAAGCAGACTCCAGGCTCTGCGCTGTCAGCACAGAGCCCAAGGTAGGGCTCGAACCCATGAACTGTGAGATCATGACCTGAGCCAAAGTTGGATGCTTAACTGACTGAGCCACCCAGGTGCCCCTCTTTTTTCTTCTCACTAAGAAAGTTTTGGTTCACCTAGTACTCACTGTCCTCTTTACCATTCAGTTGGCACTTAGCATTTATAGTAGTTTTCTTTGTATTCACGTGATACCTTTGATAAAGTAGTCTTCTAGAGGCAAAGAGGACTGATGAGTCTTCAGAAAAAATTTAGTGGGAGGAACATTGGGTTTGGAGTCAGAAATCTTCGGTTCTAGTCTACCACCAGCTATTGCTATTTGTATGACTTTGGGCAGGTTTCTCAATGTGTTCTCTTTGCATACAAGGGAGATAACAATACAGAATTTTGGTGAGGATCAGATGATATACAGTATGTATATAATAGAAAGGAATGTGTAAAATGTATTGAAGTATAAGATACGATTGCTTTTGTATCTACTTTGTACCATATGTTATGCCTTGCGTGTAGTAAGACTTAATATGTTAATGATAGTGATTTTTAAAAAATTCCTTTCAGGGGCATCTGGGTGGCTCAGTCTGTTAAGCATCCAACTTTGGCTCAGGTCATGATCTGATCTGTCAGTGCAGAGCTTAGAGGCTGCTTCGGATTCTCTGTCTCCCTCTCTTTCTGCCCCTCCCCTGCTTGCATGCACTCTCTCAAAAATAAATAAATATTAAAAAAAAATTAAAAATTCCTTCCAGATTTCCTGAACTCAGAAGACATGCAATTTTTTTTGAAATTTTTTGCAATTTTGAAAACTGTAATCAAAAGATTGTAATGTAAATGTTTTGGCTATCCCTTTATTTTGTTGAAGTATAACTTAATATTCAGCAATTATTCTTGGTTCCAATAAAATGTTCAGTTTTAATATACTGTAGTATAATTGATTAGATTTAACATTCTATCATATTATGTTTGTTCAAATAAATAAATAATGTATACCCTTGGTTAGTCACAGCTAATGATCCTTCTTTCCTACTTTGTCCTAGAAACTAATTTGAAAGAGTGATATGAGAGGATTTTGTTCAAAGGCATACAAAATGGTAGTAGGCCCAGCTGGCAACTTTTTTTTTTTAAATCCTTAAATTAGTCTTAAAAAAGAGAGAAAGTGTGTGGAGATTTTTTAAAATAAAAATTTGAAAAAAAATTAATGAAGTTTAATACAGATTTTAAAATATAGTTCTGTCTTGGGGCACCTGGGTGGCTCAGTCGGTTGAGTGACCGACTTCGGATCAAGTCATGATCTCACGGTTTGTGAGTTCAAGCCCTGCGTCGGGCTCTGTGCTGACAGCTCAGAGCCTGGAGCCTGCTTCTGATTCTGTGTTTCCCTCTCTCTCTGTCCCTCCCCCACTCATGCTTTGTCTCTCTTTCTCTGTCTCAGAAATAAACATTAAAAAAATAAAATAAAATATAGTTCTGTCTTCTAAATGGTCTCATCTTTTCAGTATCATAAAACTTGGCTTTCAATGGAATATTGTGCATGTAGAGGCACTGAATGAAAGGTTGTGGCCCAATAGGTCTAGTGCTAAATTACATATGCTTTGCCTCTTTTCATTTAGGAGACCTGTGTTTTTAGCTTGTTTTAGTTATGTGCCTAACTTTTCCTAGATATTTGCAGTGAATAAAAATTTTCTTGGGGCGCCTGGGTGGCTCAGTCGGTTAAGCGTCTGACTTCAGCTCAGGTCACGATCTCGCTGTCCGTGGGTTCGAGCCCTGTGTCGGGCTCTGGGCTGATGGCTCAGAGCCTGGAGCCTGCTTCTGATTCTGTGTCTCCCTCTCTGTCTGCCCCTTCCCCGTTCATGCTCTGTCTCTCTCTGTCTCAAAAATAAATAAACGTTAAAAAAATTTTTTTTTAATTAAAAAAAAATTTTCTCTAAACAAAGTTTCGTTAGTAAACAAATAAGCTTGATGGAGAACATTTCAATATCAGAATTTGACAAAACCAAGATGAAGCAGTTTTGTGTTTTTTGAAAAGCAGTCAGATGTTGCAGTTAGATGCTGGCTCTATTTTCTATATATTGATTTTAACCTTTTTTCCAATTATAAAGAAAAAATGAACATCCATATATAAAGTTTAAATGTTCAGTTTCAGAAATAAAAATTAAACGGCTATTTTTGTACTTTACTAAGGTAAATTAAATTCTTATTTATCAAAACAGTGAGAACACGAGCCACAGACTAGGAAAACATTTTTTTAAAGATATATTTGATAAAGGACTATTATCCAAAATATGCAAGGAACTCTTAATATTTAGCAATAAGAAAATGGAAAACCCAATTAAAAAATGAGCAAAGACCTGAAGAGATATCTCAGCCAGGAAAGTATACAATATCTTAACTTGGGCTCTTATGACAAGATACCACAGACTAGGTGGCTGAAACAACAGATAATTATTTCTCACAGTCCTTGAAGCAGGGAAGTCCTAGATCATGGTGCTGGTAGGTTCATTTTCTGGTGAGAACCCTCATTCTGGCTGGCAGAATGTCACTTTCTTGCTATGTCCTTACAAGAGCAGAGAGAGAGTTCTAGTCTCTCTTCTTTTTATTAAAGACACTAATCCTGTCATAGGGACCCCACCCTAATAACCCTCATCTAAACATAATTACCTCCCAAAGGCTCACCTCCAAATGCCATCATAATTGGAGGTTAGGACTTCACAGTACAAATTTTGGAAGGGATAAATTCAGTTCATACATTCCACCCTTGTGCTCCTCAAGTTCATGTTTTTCTTGTATGCAAAATATACTTTGATTCCATCCCAACAGTCCCCCAAAGTCTCAGCTCATTCCAGCATCAACTCTACCGTCTCATCTAAATATCAGTTCAGTCAGATATGGGTGACACTTCAGTTTCATTCATTCTGACGCAAAATTTCTCTCCAACTGTGAACCTATTTAACCAGATGAGAAGTTTGTGCTTCCAAAATATAGTAGAGGAACTGATAGGGCATAGACATTCTTATATGAAAGGGGAGAAAATGAGAGGAAAAAAGGGGTTACAAGTTCTAAGCACATCTTCAAAACCTAGCAAGGCAAATACCATTAGATTTTAAGGCTCAAGTGTAATCCTCTGGTTTGATGCTCTGCCTTCAGGATCCACCAGGCTGTCAGTCTTGCTGCAAGGCTCTTTCTTGGCTGCTGCCATCTGGCCTGTTGAACCCTTTTTCATCTTTGAACTGAGGATGAAGTCCTGATGGTCTCTGAGTCATCTTTGGGGTAGTTCTTCCCTTGTTTTGAAGAATAATAGCACATGTTTGCAGCGAATTGGTTCTATCGATCAGTCCGGTAGGATCTAAGAAGTCCCACAGCCCTCTTCATTTTGTCCCGACTCTTTCCTCTTTGGTTCAAACTGGTATCATTTCTGCTGGCGTGGCTGCTTACATCCATGGTTCACACCCACACTAACAGCTTTACCTAGTGGTTGTTCAGCCACACCCATAGTATTCTCTTCAGTACAACATTTCTCATTTTTTGCAACATGGATAGCGTTGAGAATCTCCCAAATCTTTTAAGTTTTGGTCCCTTTTTGCTTAACATTATTTCAGCTTCTATTCATTTCTCCCTTCTTGCATTTAACTATACGCAGTCAGGTGGAACCAGGCCACTCCTTCAACACTTTGCTTAGAAATCTTCTAACTAAATATCCAGTTTCATCTCTCACAAAATATCCTTCCACAAAACACTAGAACACAGTTTAGCCAAGTTCTCTGCCACGTCATAATAAGGATCACTTTTTTTTTTCCATTGCCAAGTAACATGTTCCTTGTTCCTGTCTGAGACCTCATCAGAATGGCTTTTACCATCTATTATTTTGACCAGTGTTCTGTTCATGATTATTTATGCATTCTCTTAGAGGATGGTAGCTTTCTTTCTGACTCTTCAGATTTCTTTCTGAGGTCTCAGCAGAATTACTCTTAATGTCTATATTCTTAGCATCGATCTCCAGTTTCTTGCAGCCTCTACCCTTTATACAGGTCCGAAGCCACTTCTTTCTTTGTAAGTATTCGTTATAGCAGCACCCCACCTTTCAGTACCAAACTCTGTTTTAGCTTGGACTGCTGCAAAAACAAACAAACAAATAAAAATAAACCAAAACCCCAAAAAACACAGACCAGGTGGCTTAACCAACAGACATTTATTTCTTATGGTTTTGGAGTCTGGGGAGTCTAAGATCAAGGTACTGGTAGATTCAGTTCCTGGTAAGGACCCTCTTCCTGACTTTGCAGATGCTGCCTTTTCAATTTGTTCTTACAGGACAGAGAGAGAAAGAGAGCTCTGGTCTCTGCTTATAAGGACACTAATCCCATCATGGGGGCCCTACTTTCATGACATCATCTAAACCTGATTATCTTCCAGTGGTCCCACCTCCAAATATAATCACATTTAAAATTAGTGCCTCAACATGTGAATTATGGGAGGATATATTTTGTCCCTAATGTACAGATGGCAAGTAGTATATGAAAGATAACATCATTAGGGAATTGTAAATTAAAACGAGATACCACTGTACACCTATTAGAATGGTGAAAATCCAAAAAATTGACAGCAGCACATGCTGGCAAGAATGTGGAGCAACAGGAACTCATTCACAGCTGGTGGGAATGCAAAATAATACAGATAGTTTGGCAGTCTTACAAAATGGAGTGTGCTCTTACCTTAGAATCCAGCATCCCTACTCTGTTACTTACTCAAATTGGCTGAAAACATAGGTTTACACAAAACCTGCACAAGGATGTTTATAGTAGATTTACTCATAATTGCCTAAACTTGGGGTGTCCTTTAGTTGGTGAATGGATAAATAATCTGTGGTGCATCCAGAAAATTGAATAATGTTCAAAACTAAGAAGAAATGTGCTGTTGAGCCATGAAAAGACATGGAGTAACCTTAAATGCATATTAAGTGAAAGGGGCCAATCCGAAAAGGTTACATACTGTGTGATTACAACTGTACGACATTCTGGAAAAGGCAAAACTGCAAAGACAGTAAAAAGATCAGTGGTTGCCAGTGGTTAGGGGAGGGAGGGGTGTATAGGTAGAGTACAGAGGATTCAACTCTGACACTAACCATTGTGAGCTAGCATCAGACTCCACAGGTGTAAGGGCATGGTTCTCAACAAAACCGCCACCACTTTAGACACCAGCTGCAAGTCAGGTCCCCAGGCTACCCACACTTCTGGTTAACTAGCACAAATCCGGGGGTTTCCTAAGACCTCCCCTCCCAACACACACACACACACACACACACACACACACACACACACACACACAACTGTCCTTCTGATGTCAGTTGCAAGTTTAGAGGTCTCCAGGCCATCTGCACTTGACTATAAATCTGGGGTTCTTATGACCCTTCTCAGATTCAATAATTTGTCTGAATGACTCAATTTGAGAAAAGTGCTATACTTAGGATTGCAGTCTTACTGTAAACAACATAAATTAGGGCTAGCTAAATGAAGACACATTGGTTGAGGTCTGGGACGATCCTGAAAGAAGAATCTTTTGCCTTTCTATGGAATCACACTCTCTTGGCACACATCACACTCTCTTGGCACATCAATGGGTTAACCAACCAGGAAGCTCCCCTGTGCTTCCATTTCCAGAGTTTTTATTGACATTTCATGACCAGGCATGATTGATTAAACATTAGCCCACATGATTGAACTAAATTGCTATCCTTCTCCCTCTTCCCAGAGGTCGGGCTGGGCCAAAGTCCCTAACCACATACAGTCTTTCTGGTGACCAGCCCCCATCTTGAGCCATCTGTTTAGCACAAACTCTAGTGTGTCAATCAAGAGGCTTATCGAAAACAAGTATACTCCTGTCATTCAGGAAATTCCAAGGGTTTTAGAAGCTCCCTGCCAGAAAACCAGGATGCAGACAACACAAATTCTTTATTTTACAACACCAAGTTTGTTTTTGTTTTTTTTGAAAATGTACCATGGAAAGCTGAGGTGACTGAAAAGTATTGAAGATGGGAAGATTTGAGAGCAATGATTGGTTTACTGATCTCTGTATCAGTTTGGTATTTTAATTGTTTAGACTTTATATAGCAGTGTAAATCTTTATACATCATGTAGTTAGAATTTTATATCTGGGACGCCTGGATAGCTTGGTCGGTTGAGCGTCCGACTTTGGCTCAGGTCATGATCTCTCCTCTTGTGAGTTTGAACCCCACATCTGGAGCCTGTTTCAGATTCTGTGTCTCCCTCTCTCTCTGCCTTTCCTCCACTCATTCTCTTTCTCTCTCTCTCTCAAAAATAAATAAACATTAAAAAACATTTTTTAAAGAATTTTATATCTGATTTTATGTAGAACTATATTTCTCTTGGTAAAAAGGAGAGACGAATTTAGGAAAGATGAGCCAGTAGAATAATATAGGACCCTTTCCAGTTTTTATTACCTTACTTTGTCAATATAAACAGATACCTTAAAAACAACTTTTTTCTGTACTATAAGTTGTTTCATTGGACTCATTTTTCCTTTGAATAGCAATTTATTTCAGAGTGTATCCACTTTCTTCAAGGGAGTGCTTACTTACATTTTTCTCTTACAGATTGATTATACCGGAACAGACCCTTCCAGTCCCTGCAATAAATGTTTGTCTCCGAATGTGACACCTTGTATTTGTACCATTAACTTCACACTGGAACAGTCATTTGAGGTCAGTATTCCCAATGTGTTAGAAAAGCCTGCTTTAAAAAATACTTCATTAAAAATTTTTTACTAGTTATTTCATTTTTTTGTAATCACTTTAATTTTTTGAAGTACATACACTTTTGAGCAAGATTGTTTTGTTTGGCTATTGCATTATGCTCTCTGGTAATTAAATATATGTATTTATTTAAGTAGTCAAGTTAGTACTTTATAAACTAAATTTAAAATATTTTATCTTTTCACTGGAAAATTTTATTACTATACAAATCAAGGCTTTATCATGTTTATATCAAATAGTTTAACCTACTTTTAATTCTAAAGCAAGTTTTACTTTAGAACATTTACTAATTCATTCATCATTTAATTGTATTATTTTCTATCCGATATGAATTACCATAAATGTAAACTCTTAGTGAAACTTTATTGATCTTTTATGTCTTGATAAGCAATTAGAACTGTGTGTGTGTGTGTGTGTGTGTGTGTGTGTAGTTGTCAGTGTGTATTTTGTTTTCATACTTATCTGTCATTGGAAATTGAGCAGATGCTATAAAAGACATGAAGATTTAGAATAGGCATTATACGACCAGTTTGGGCTTTCCTTTACCTAAAAATTGAGCTTAAAAAATTATTGTTTTATTCTTCAGGGAGCCAAACTACTTTAATACATGTCAACTTTTTAGATTTTTTCACACTTAAAATATTTTTAAAGGCCTCGGTGACTTTTATAGTCTCTGGTAGATGGTTGCCATCTAGTGGTTGTAGATGCTCTTGCACTGAGATAAAGGATAATAACACTATCTTTTTTTTTTTTTTTTTTTAATTTTTTTTTTTTTTTCAACGTTTATTTATTTTTGGGACAGAGAGAGACAGAGCATGAACGGGGGAGGGGCAGAGAGAGAGGGAGACACAGAATCGGAAACAGGCTCCAGGCTCTGAGCCATCAGCCCAGAGCCTGACGCGGGGCTCGAACTCCCAGACCGCGAGATCGTGACCTGGCTGAAGTCGGACGCTTAACCGACTGCGCCACCCAGGCGCCCCAATAACACTATCTTAAAAAACATGAAAATAAATTTGGGAGAAGACAGTAATTTAATTATTTTACTATGTTTCAGCAGAAATAACATATGAATTTAATTTCTTTTTAATGTTTTGTTTTATTTTTGAGAGAGACAGAGAGTGTGAGCAGGGGAGGGGCAGAGAGAGAGAGGAAGACACAGAATCGGAAGCTGGCTCCAGACATTGAGCGTGTCTGCACAGAGCCTGACGTGGGGCTCGAACCCACGAACTGTGAGATCATGACCAGAGCCGAAGTCAGATGCTTAACCAACTGAGCCACCCAGGCGCCCCCATATAAATTTAAAACATCATAAAAATTCTATTCTTTTTCACTATGATGAAGAAAACTGTAAAGATAGGTGCATCAAGTTCTGCTTTTGTCAAAACAGACAGAATTAAGGAGATAAAACAGACTTGTAATGATTAGTAGTTTCAGTAGTTTCTGTCCCCATCCAAAAACACTTATTTCAGAGCTTCTCTTTCTGAAAAGTGCATTCTTTTGTGGGCTCTGTGTCCCTTCACAAGACCAAACTTTGAATTGGATTAATGGCCTTTTCAAAGTTATTTTGTCTTAGTATTCATTGAAAGGATTTCTTTTTCAGTTTATAAGTTGAATTTACTATACTGTTTCTTAGTTGAGATATTTTTAAGCATATTCTTTGTTTCTGTGATATTTTTGATAACCAAAAAAAAAAAAAAAGTTTTTATGTATATAAACATTTTCTCTATACAGAGTGGGAAAGTTTGCATAATCTGACATTTGAAAATCAAATTTTAAATAAATAATTGTGTATGTGAAAATAGCAAATCAAATAAAGCATACTTGAAATGTTATGAATTTTTTTTAATTGAGTTACTTTTGATTATAGACTATGGAGGTGGCAACCAGAAATGAGAAAATAGCTTACTGTTTCTGCTACCTCCTATATATAACCCTAAGTCATTCAAGATGGTTTTGTGGTACCTTCTCAACAATTGTAGTGTATATAGATTACCCTTCTTTCACAAGTTATTCCAATTGGCTCCTCCAGCTATATTAAAGTATTTTTTTATTGTTACACATTGACTCATTATCTTAGATACTTTACTAATTGTTAATTTATTAATTACTTATATTATGTGTAGTATCTTGTTGAGAAATATATTATGTCTCAATTCAGGTTCAGAATTTACTTGGGTAATAAATAAAAGTTGACCATTGTCCCTTTGAAAAATTGACTCTGGGGGGCGCCTGGGTGACTCAGTCAGTTGAGTGTCCCACTTTGGCTCAGGTCATGATCTCATGGTTCGTGGGTTCGAGCCCTGCGATGGGCTCTGTGCTGACAGTGCAGAGCCTGGAGCCTGCTTCGGATTCTGTGTCTCCCTCCATCTCTGCCTCTCCCCGTCTTGTGCTCTGTGTGTGTGTGTCTCTCTCTCAAAAATAAATGAACATTAAAAAAATTTTGTCAGAAAAAAATGAAAAGTTGACTCTGGGTGAAAACCAATCTGAATTGTAAAAAATTTGAAGCTGAAAGTAGAGAATAGGCTAATAGGTTCCCTGAGGTATTTTTTTTAATGCAGATAATACTTCTTTGAAGTCTTTAAGGATATTTTCAAAGTTTACTCTTCGATTTTTGTACCATACCTTCTTTAACTTTGTTTACAATTTGTACTGCTTTAGATTGTTAAGGATTGGTAGGGTTCACTCTAGTGCTTATTTTAAGTTACCACAAATTCTCAACTAATATAGTCCAAATGACATAGCCTTTAAGTATGCATGAAACAAGTTTATACTTAATAGATTCATATGAAAATTGTTTCCCTTCTCTTTCTCTAGGGTAATGTGTTTATGTATTATGGACTGTCTAATTTCTATCAAAACCATCGTCGTTATGTGAAATCTCGAGATGACAGTCAGCTAAATGGAGATGCTAGTGCTTTGCTTGTAAGTAAAATGATGAAATATGAAAATGTGATAGATGTAAATAAGAATGTGTAATAATTATTCAGTTACAAATGTTAAATTTAATAATGTCAGGATGAAATTAAAGTGTTACTTGTCATTTATACTTGTTTAGTGAGGGTTTTTAGTTAAAATTTTTTTTCACCTGGAATTTGCACAGATTAATGATTTCTTACAATTTCTTTCTACCTGCTTCTTTCTAGTAGTGTCATTGGATTTTTGCTTTATTAATCTGTAATGGAATTTTGATGAGTCTAGTATTCTGGGTATATAATTGGTTCTTTTTTGAGTTTGTTCATTACTGTTATACTCGGTAAGAATGTATAAATAAACTACTTTTAGTTTCTGAGGTTATGTTTTAGAATTGAACATGTATGCTGTCTGTTTTTTTAACTTGTGGTAAGCCTGAGTAGTAAAGTTCAAAGGATGGGTTACCGAAAAATTGTCTGAGAACCTTTTTGAAAATACAGATTCCAGACTTCTCCTAAGTGTAGTAAACCAGTCTCTGCAGGGGTGGAGCTCTAAAATATCTTTTTAACAAGCTTCCCTTCTGATGCCCAGCCTTATTTGGGCTAGAGGATCTTAGTTTCCTGACTGTTGTTCAACTTTTCATAGTGGTGGGTGGTGCCCAAGTATTTTATGTAATTGTTGCTAATACAGCAAATCTTCAGAGTTCCAGAGCTATTGAGGATTTCTTAGAAACAGTGAATCTCAGGGTGCCTGGGTGGCTCAGTCGGTTGAGCATCGGACTTTGGCTCAGGTCATGATGTCACGGTGGGTTTGAGCCCCGCGTCAGGCTCTGTGCTGACAGCTCGGAGCCTGGAGCCTGCTTTGGATTCTGTGCCTCCCTCTCTCTGCACCTCCCTTGCTCACGCTCTGTCTCTCTCTGTCTCTCAGAAAAAAATAAACATTGAAAAAAAAAATTAAGAAAAAAAAGAAACAGTGAATCTCTTAGAATGCAATTTAAGACTATATTGTAACCAGAATAGTCCTGTGACCATATAGCTGCTCTAGGTTATCTTTACTGGTTTTATTGTTGGTCCCTGATGTTTGAGATCTTAAGAAATAGTGAATCTATTGAAAGATTCTGGTTAAGTGTGCAATATTCTGCAATCCATGTGGGATTAGGACTCAAATCCAGAGAAGATGGTGTTCTGTGAGACACACCAGGTTCTTAGCCCTTTCTGAATTTGTTGATTGGAATTATGAATTGGGTGTGTTCAGAGACCCAGAAAATGGGGGTTGATTTATAGTTTATAGTTTTTTTAAAAATTTAGATACACCCTGTCTTTAATGAGGGCAAAAGAAGTGGAGACTGATTCTTTTCTTACAGGCTTCAAGCAAAGCTTTTAGACTACACTAGGAATTGATGAATTTTTTTCTGTAAAGGGCCAGACAGTAAATATTTTGCGTTTTGTGGGTCTTACAGTCTCTTGATACAGCTACCCCCCTTCCGCCACTGTAGAATGAAAGTAGCCATAGATAGTACTTACAATGAATGGGTGTAGTGTAGCTGTGTTCTAGTAAAATTTTATTTGTAAAAACAGGTGGTGGGCTGGATTTGTCCTGCAGTCTATCATTTATTGATCCCTGAGCTAGATCAAAATACATGATTTTAAAACCAGGTGGCTTTCAAAAATTTTAAAGATTTTAAGAGTGGATAGATTGAAGTCCAAGTTACTTAATATTATATGTAAGATCCTTCACAATCTGCTACCAACCTGCTATTCTAGCCTCATTGTTTCATACTCTTTTTTTTAAAAAAATATAATTTATTGTCGGGGCGCCTGGGTGGCTCAGTCGGTTGAGCGTCCGACTTCGGCTCAGGTCACCATCTCGCGGTCCGTGAGTTCGAGCCCCGCGTCGGGCTCTGCGCTGACAGCTCAGAGCCTGGAGCCTGTTTCAGATTCTGTGTCTCCCTCTCTCTCTGCCCCTCCCCCGTTCATGCTCTGTCTCTCTCTCTGTCTCAAGGATGGATAAACGTTGAAAAAAAATTAAAAAAAAAATAAAAAATATAATTTATTGTCAAATTGGTTTCCATACAACACCCAGTGCTCATCCCAACAAGTGCCTTCCTCCCTGCCCATCACCCACTTTCCCCTCTCCCCCACCCCCATCTACCCTTGGTTTGTTCTCAGTCCTTAAGAGTCTCTTATAGTTTGCCTTCCTCCCTCTCTAACTTTTTTTTTCCATCCCCTCCCCCATGGTCTTCTGTTACGTTTCTCAAGATCTACATATGAGTGAAAACATGCGGTATCTGTCTTTCTCTACCTGGCTTATTTCATTTAGCATAATACCCTCCAGTTCCATCCACGTTGCTGCAAATGGCCAGATTTCGTTCTTTCTCATTGCCAAGTAGTATTCCATTGTATGTATAAACCACATCTTCTTTATCCATTTGTCAGTTGATGGACATTTAGGGTCTTTCCATAATTTGGCTATTGTTGGAAGTGCTGCTATAAACATTGGGGTACATGTGCCCCTATGCATCAGCACTCCTGTATCCTTTGGGTAGATTCCTAGCAGTGCTATTGCTAGGTCATAGGGTAGCTCTATTTTTAATTTTTTGAGGAACCTGGTGCAGCCGCTCATACTCTGTCTTTAACGTAGCTATGACCTGGCTGCCCTGGGCAATGTAAGCCGCTCCCTAACCATTCCTGGGACCAAGTAGTCTGCCCATTTTACATTTTATTTGCCTAGGATGCTGTTTTAACTCTTCCCCTGGAGGCCCTCTCATCTGGAGGCCTGCTATTGCCTTTAGTGCCCTTTGATACAAAATAACTTCTTTACATATTTAGTTCATTCATACCTTATCCCAAGTCACTTCTCACCTTGCTTAACAAACTCCACATCATTCATTCCAAACTCTCTCCACATCATTTGTTCTGGCCCTACTTTGAGGTCATTTTCTACATAGTCACTATAGTGATCTTTTAAAAAAAAAAATGTAAATGCCACTTTCTGCTTAAAATTTTTCAGTGGTCTACTAGCACTTGGAGTAAATCTCAGGATGACCTGAACTATGCATAATTCTCCAGTGTCATCATGTCATTCTCCTTGTTCCCATACTCTAACTACATTTACCTTTTACCTTCTCAGAAATATCCAGTTTTTTCTCAATGGCATGTATTATTCTCTGCTTAAAACCCTCTTCTGCCTGCTTCTCACATGCTTGTCTCCTATTCTTTAGGTCTTAACTTATATGATACCACCTCCAGAGCCAACTTTTCCTTATCATAGATTCCAAAGTAATTTATTTTGCCGTCCCGCATAATCACTTGCACACTATTTTCATAACACTTACTGTAATTTGTAATTACATATTTAGTTGTTTGTCTTCTGTTTTCTCAGCTACACTGTAAGCTCATGAGGGCAGGGAGCATGACTTTCTTTAACCATCATATACCAAACACCTTGTCAGAGCTTAGCACATGGAAGACATTTAATAAATATATGTTGAACGAATATAGACACGTATATTGACACCTTCATCATGACTTATTTCATATAATAATTGGTTGTGTATTGATCTATTTCCTCTGTTACACTGTGACTTTATTATTTAAAAAATTTTTTTCTGTTTCTAGCACCTTGCATAGTACATGATATATTAGGTATTCATTACATGGCTTTCCTAAGCCAGTTACTGCAAAGTATCTAGCATTCAGTACCTGATGCATAGGTAGTAAATAATATTTTCCTTTCTTTTAAAACTTACTAAAGAATTTAGTGACTAGGATATATTTTCCCTTCTGAGAGTTTATTTATATTTAAAACTTTTTTTTTTCGAAATCGCAGTGTTCATCAAAACATTCCAGTAGTCATAAGCCAATTATATACTGTCTGTCTTCAAGGTCTCAGTGTACTAACTTTATAAATCTGGAAGGCTTAGGGAACAGAAAGCTGAGAAGTCAGATATTAAAGAGACTTAATGAGATCCCTGCCACATGTTTCTTTAGCCTTTTTTTCCATGCAGGCAGTTCTTTATCCAGTCTAGACACAAAGAATGTTGGATACAAGCCAGTGTTGGTTGGTAATAGAATAGCCCTAAAAGGACTAACTAGGGTCTAGTTAATTTCCAATCAAGAATATCTTTGTTTTGTTGTATTTATTTTATTTTATTTTATTTTATTTTATTATTTATTTATTTTTAATTTTTTTATGTGTTTTGAGACATGGCTTACTGTAGCTTCGGAGTTTCAGAACAACCTGGACATATACCTAATCTCAGACTTGGTAGAGTCTCTGGTTTAATCCTGCAACTGCTACATCTCCTTGAAATCTTCAGTAGGGACTAAGTCAAACATTTTTGTTTTCCTAGTATCTGGATGCACAATTTAAAGAAGAGCGGTATATTCTAGGAATGAATCTACCTTAGCCCCCTTCCATCCCTCCCTCCTTCCCTCCTTCCTTCCTTTGACATGGGACCATGGGATTAACCTAGAATTACACAATTTGAGATTATCTAGTTGAACATGTTCATTTTGTGAGGCCCAGGGAAATCAAGGAACTTGCCCAAAGGCATGTAGTATATAGCTGGACCTAGAGCCTCCAGTCTACTTTTGGTTTAAGATTGACAACAGACTGCTTGTTAATTTTTCTTGCACAGAAAACTCCTTGTGGTATGATTTTTGTGTTAATATGAAAATTTTTAAAAAGTCAGTTTGATATATGCATGTATGACAAAATATATGCAAGGAAGGGTTACATTATAAAGGTAATACAATTATTACCTTTATGTAAGGTAATTATGTTAAGAAATAATTTGAGTATTTAAATGTGATGTTATTTATAGTCTTTACAATACAGATCTATTCTGTCTGCATTGCAGGTGAGACACATGTAGGGATTGAATTTTTAATCAGTAAGTATGGCTAGCTCATAGTTCTCCTGGAGGCCTGTGTAATAATTTTTTCTTCTTTTCCTTTCAAACATCAGAATCCCAGTAAAGAATGTGAGCCTTATCGAAGAAACGAAGACAAACCAATTGCTCCTTGTGGAGCTATTGCCAACAGCATGTTTAATGGTATGATATAGTTATAAACAAAAGATATGGATTATAAATATATATAATTACAAAACTTTGTATAATTTATTGATACTGATTTGGTAGTCTAGTAAACATGAATGAAATTGAAAAATTCAGCAACTTTAAAATAAATATATCAACTAGTTATTCAATGGAATGTCATAATGATTTGGGACTTTTTTGAGAATTCTTATACTTTAAGAATGAATTCTCTCTCTGGGAAGAAAGGAACGGAGACATTCTGCTAACTTTCACATTTCATATATGATAAAATAAAAGCCAGGCTGCCTTTTCCACCAACTTCAAATATTTATACCATTACAAAGGAGCTATAGTTGATCTTTTAGGGCAGCATTGTCTGATACAAATATAATGTAAACCATCATTGTGAGACATGTATATATAATTTAAAATTTTATAATAGGCACATTAAAAAACACTAAATAGAAACAAGTAAAATTACTTTTGCTAATATACTTTATTGAACCCAATATGCCCCAAATATTATTACCTTTTTACTGTATAAATTGTGTTCACTATATAAAATATGAGTGAGATATTTTATATTCTTTAATTTAAATTCAAGTTAAGGAGATACTTTATATTCTGTTTTTTTTGTACTGAGTTTTTAATTCCTGAAATGTATTGTTTCAAAAGTATAATAATATATTATTACAAAACATAATCATTTGGACCAGCCATAATGTCAATGGCTCTGTGGCCATGTAGCTAGTGGCTACCATATTGCACAGGGCAGATAGAGAAATGGATAAGCCAGAAACTATTTAGGAGTGCATTTTTTAAAGAAAAGGAAGAGAAGCAAATTTACCCTGCAAATTATTTTATTTGGGTTAATACTAAAACATTTCGCCTTATCATATACCAGCTAGCCATATAGGAGAAGTGACCTATAACTATATTGAGGGAAGAGAAGTCCATCTAGGATTATAAAGTTACCATAGATAATTCACATATAAGTAGTCAAGAGCAAATATATGTCATATGCCTGCTTACCCGGTTATAACCCCTTTTGGGAGCAGATACCAGATCCTTATTTCTCAGAGTATAGTAGATCCTATGGATATTCAATAGATACTTAGCAATTTTTTCTTTTTTGTGTGTTTAGATACATTAGAATTGTTTCTGGTTGGCAATGAATCTCATCCTACACCTATTCCTTTGAAAAAGAAAGGTATTGCTTGGTGGACAGATAAAAATGTAAAATTCAGAAATCCCCCTGGAGGAGAAAGTCTAGAAGAACGATTTAAAGGTAAAATTTACTAATATTTCTTTCAAATATGATATAAGCAAGGAGTTTTAATGAAGTACCTAAAATTTTCTATCTTTAGAATCTTAAAAACTTTTATGCTTTTTTAAAAACAGCAACTTTTCTTAACTTCATACCAAGTTAGGTAAAATATGTAGGATGTTCTAATGTACTGAAATTCTAAAGGAAATGTGCATGTACATTTAATCTTGAATTTTTCTGGTATTTTCTTATAAGCATTTCAGCCATTGTCTTTACAAATTGCAGGCAAGTTTCTTTTAAACAAGACCCAATTTTTTATTATAATTATAAATTTAAATTTAGTTTTGATTCTGTGCCTCCTAAATTTTGCAATGTAATGTTTTTTACCATTATATCTTTGCATTAAATCATCTGCTTTTTGGTATGTACTTCATAGTGTACTTTTAGTATTTTCTTAATGGAGATAGTCATCAAATCTTTGTAATTACTTGTTATTACATGAGGAATTGGTTTGTCTCTAGATTTCAAGACTTTCTTGGAATATGCATATATTTATACCTTTGAAAATAGGAAAAATATTCAGATTGTGTATTGCATATCTTTGTTTTATTTGAGTGTGAATTTTCAGTGAAACTCCTAATAGAATTGAATATTTTGTCCCCTCACCCTTCTCTTCTTTTTTTAAGATACAACAAAGCCAGTAAACTGGGTTAAACCAGTGTACATGCTGGATTCTGAACCAGATAATAATGGGTTCATAAATGAGGATTTTATTGTTTGGATGCGAACTGCAGCATTACCTACTTTTCGTAAGTTATATCGTCTAATAGAGCGGAAAAGTGATTTACATCCAACATTGCCAGCTGGACGATACTATTTGAATATCACATACAGTATCCTTTTTTGGCCATGTGCACAGATTCATAGAATTTGAAAAGAGAAAGAGTATAGTTTAGTCTTATCTCATTTATGTGACATGCTATTCTGTGTTTTAGTTTTGATCTCATTTTTGTAAGAGTATGTGTGTATACATATGAGAGGGTATCTTTTCACTTATATCTTCTAGAAGTCTTAAATTTTTATAAACTTTGTACTAGGATTCAGGCATATTATTTGATAAAATTATTTAAGATGCTGGTGGTAGATTTATTAATATGCTAGATATTTCTACAATGGAAATTGTAATTGAGCTTAATGCAAAGGCCAGTGAACACAACTGATGCTAAATTAGCATTCAGCTTATTTAGATATATGTATCTATATATACTTCTATATATTCTTTAGATATTAAGAATCAGTGAATGTTAGTTCACATCAATATAATTGTAACTATTATGTTCATAGTACCAAAACACTTTTATCATTAGCTATATTATTTTACGTTAATAATTCAGGTGTACTTTTCAGTGCTGATAAATATAATTTATTTCATTCTGATTATATGTCAACATTGTACCAAGTACTGTTCACGCATTATTTTATTTTATTTGAAGCATTATGAGATGAGTATCATCATCTCCATGTATGTAGCCATGTATATAGGAACATAGAGCATTTAAGTAACTTACCCAAGGTTATGCAGATAATAAGTAGAAGAGTTGGGGTTCCTAATCAAGCTATTGACTCCAAAGGCCATGACTTTACCATCTGCCACTACTACAGGCCGCATCCCTAGATAGTTCACTCAAGTAATCAGACCAAGCCATAGCCATATTGGCGTGGTTACAAAGTCTTCCTTAGCTGACAATAATTGGACACTACCCTTTATTCTAAACAAAGTCCTTACATCTTTTAATCTGTAGCCCATTGCTTACATATATCATGAATGAAAATTTTCTCAAATACTAGCATTTGAATGTTTGCTAATGCTTTGCATTTTTGATTTTTCATAATCCAAATGAGCCATTAAAACTAAATGTAGTTTTAGTTTTATAATGTATTAGTGAATGGTTAACAGACCTAATTTCAAAACAAATGTCTTCTTGGATCCTTAGCCTCTTAATTTTGCACCTGAGTATGCAACTGAATATGACCTGATAATGACAGGCTAAAAGTAGCCACGATTTGGAAACGAGGCCCACATAGGAGCAATTATCCTGAGGCTAGTGCCAGAGTAGAAGGCAGCTCTGTTACAGCATCCAGAAGATCTAGTAAGGAGTAAAGGCAGATACCACCCTGTAGCCTAGAGCATAATTTAGGGAAGTCTTTGGAGTACTTAGTACTTTGTCTTAGTTAAGAGACTATTTGCATCCAAGGCACTGAGAAGAGAAATCAAAGAACGTAGGCTCTCAAAGACTGACGAGACAGGAATTTGGGTCTGCAAAGCATCAAGGGTAATTATAAAAATGAGGTATCAAGTGGGAACTAGACACCAGAATTAAGACAGAAGCCCATTTTGGGGGGTTGGGATACAGAGAGGCTAGCATGAGTGATTTGATAGTTTGTCTCCCAGAGTGTTATATTAGTTAGAACTCTTATTATAATCATTCCTGCTTCAGGTTTAGGGCTGATTTAAGAAACTGGCAGAGTCTGCCATTTGGAGTAATAGGGCACATCCGTAGGGATGGGAAATTGCAGAGAGAAACAAATGGGGCCTAAACTTGATTCCAAAGATGTCTTTGAAAAGGTTGTAAAACTTTCACATAGGGATTTAGTTCTGTGTTCTCTGTTCTAATTCTTGCCAAAATCTTAGAATTGGTCCATGTAGGTAGCTCATCCAATATACTGGTGTCCCATTTCTTAAATCTCTTTAACAGTTCACCCTTCATTTCTACTCTCTTTCAGCCATCACCTCTGCGTCACACTATGAGTTTTGTCATTGCTCCAAATCAACAAGTTAAAACTTCAGTATCATACTCTTTGACCTTGTGCTCTGAGTCCTCTTGTATTCTCATAATTACTCTTTTATTACACATGCTCTTTGAGCTCACAGAGACCTCCAGCCTCTACATTCTTCCTTTTTCTTCTGGTCTGTCAGTCTTCTCTTCCTCTGTTGGTTTTATTGCTGTTCATCTGAAATATTTTTTTCACATTACATTTCTTTGTGGTCTTTTGCCCCTTCTGTGTAATGAGAGTAAAAGTACCTGAGAAGCCATTTAACCCTTAAATTCGGTTGTTTTTGCTTGTAAACTATATTGGTTTTCACTACTAATGTTTAACTTGCTAAATCAGTGCTTCAAGGTAATAGTCATATAATTATTTTGTGGTTCGGAAAATGTGAGTAAGGTGCCTGTGTATCATAGAATTATACCAGTGAATTACAAGCAATTAAATGCCAAATTTTTAAGTTGTGTTTTAAAAATCAAGTAACTAGACATGGAAAAGCCTTCCTATACATTCTTCAGATTACCCTGTACACTCTTTTGATGGACGAAAACGGATGATCTTGAGCACTATTTCATGGATGGGAGGAAAAAATCCATTTTTGGGGATTGCTTACATCACTATTGGATCCATCTCCTTCCTTCTAGGAGTTGTACTGCTAGTAATCAATCATAAATATAGAAACAGTAGTAATACTGCTGACATTACCATTTAATTTTATATTCTGAAAACAGATTTACTGCATGTGCATCAAGGCCAGTCCTATTCAACCTAGCTTTTGAATGCTGATGTCTGGTTAGTATGTCATTTTTGAAGTTGGCACATAACTTTGGTTTTTTTTAAAAAAAACAGTTTTGTCCTTTGCTTCTTCCTTATGGATGTCTTATGGAACTATATGACGGGTATGAAACAAATTAACTATATAGATCATATCAACACTGTAACTGCTGAAATGGCATTCTAATGTTTGCTTTTTGTTGGGTCAGGCCCTATGATGCATAGTCTCTTTTATGTGAAATGCATCTATTGCTTAAATATTTATGCTGTGTTGATAATATTATATTGACATGTGATGCTGTATATGTGTGCCTGTTGTGTGAAGAAAGGGATTACAAGATGTATGAATATAACACCTTGCTAACCTTGCAGGATTCAGAGTTACAAAAAAGATCTAAATCTAAATAAAACACTTCATCATTTTCATGTGTCATGTGTAAAGGCTTAAAGTGCCATCTTTGTTGAGGTTGTTCAAGTATTCCATTTATCCAGTACAGTTCTTTGTCAAGTATAGCTTTGATTTGAAAGGACATGCTTACCTTGTCTAGCATAGGAATTAATGGTCATGTCTGAAGAGGTCAGATGGGTCTCAGGTGGGAGAATTTAAAATTCTTTTTCCATTTGATTAAGATGTTGCAGTCAGGAACCCAACTCACTTGATATGTTTTTACATGTGATCATTTCCCTTGAAGCTTATACTTCATAAGGGACAAAAGAATATAGGTGAGATGGGAAAATTTCTTGGCAGACCTTCATCTTCTGCCAGATGTAAGTGTTCAGAGGAAACTGTTTTCATTCTTGTGGTATTTAACATTCAGAAATTTGCTTCAGCATTGGAAATACCTCAGGCTGTTTTTATTTTGCAGGTAAGTTTTGATTTAAGTACTAATGTTGTATTGCAGAAAATTTAGAAAACAGTGACTTTCATATTTCATTCAATTTTTGCATATAGGTCAAATATAGAGATGTATGCACATTCTCTTTCGTTAAGGTACCAATTATTTTGGTTGGTTTCTCCTAAGACACTTAAAAAATAAATTCTTTAAATTTCCTAATTAAATTCTGGAGATTTTGCAGTATGCACATGATAAATTATAATATATATGGTTGAAGCTACTTTATTTTCCATTAACTGGAATTATTTTAATATACCTTATTGAATAAATGCTGTAATTTGTTTGCTATGGAACTTACTCTTGAATGTAAACTTACTTTTTCAACATGCATGAAAATGTATGTCTTAATCAGAGGTGGCTTAATTGCATAGAAATGGCTTTTCTTTTTTAACTAAAATAACTCCTATATTTGTATAGAAGAATGGCTGTTTATTCAGAGTTTGTGATGATTTTGTTCAGTTATATTTTAAATCAAAAGGTCTGGGTAATGTATCAGTTTTGATTAATATATGTTTTTTTTTTTAAAAAACAACAACAACAAAAAATAATGTAATGGTTAATAGAAATGTGCCACACTTCTTAAGTTTTGTATAACATGAAATTTAGTTAAAAGAACTTGTAATTCATAATTACTTTTAACTGGTAGAATATCACTTGCATGAGGTACTTAATGTATGATTATCCTGAAATTTCTGAGTGCATAGGGTATTCTTCGTCTAAAAATATTCTTTGTCTTGTCAGTCCTTCAGAATATTGTTATTTATTCTGACCATTGACCCTCTTTCACATGGCAGTTTATTTTCTGGGACACATCACTGGGAGAGAAGGTTTTTGCCAGTCTTCCCAGATTGAGTTTGTTTTGTTCAAGGAGGACTGCCGTCCTGCGTCTCTTTTTCTAATTAGGGGACCAAAGTTGCCACAAAAGAAAAGTTGAAGACCCTTCCAACACTTTCTCATCTGGGGTGAAGACAGAATCTTAAGATATATTTGGAGTTTTATCTATTTACAAGTTCATCGATGGCCTAATTTCCTTCCCGTCTCCTGCCGTTTGAGCGCTAAGGGATTCCTGTTACTAATTATGAAGAATGTGGAACATTCATATGGCCTCTGCGAAGCCTGGTGGGAAGGAAAAACATTTCTTTTTTTATGGGGCTTATGCTCATCTTTTGGAAATATTAATGTCATATTCAACTTTTAGAGAATCATACTGCATTTTATTGCATTCAGGTTAAGTAGAAGGCATTGAAGAATGCATTGACTTACAGGAAGTATTTTGATATATGAAATTTCCCAATTGAAGGAATTATTTAATATGTAAAAGCTAAGAAGTTTCATTGAAATCATAAGGCAGTTAAAAATGAATTGGTAAAAATAATTGTACTACCAAATGGAGAATTATTCAACCAAGAGGAGAGTCAAATGAATATTTTTTGTTTATTGGTTAGTTATCAGTTTGTTTGTAACCTTGATTATATTTAAAGATAATGTTCTGTTAGTATGTTCTGTATTAATAAAAATGAACAAAATTAATTTTGCTATGTTCAAGTGTCTTGCTAAAATAATAATGCCTCAGTGTTGTTGTTAATGTTTAAGCACTAAATTTTAGCCCAAGGTCAATAAATCCCACGTTTTAACATTTCTATGTCTAGATTTGATTGCCATTATGGATATATATTAATCATTTTGACAGCATTAACTGCAAGGTTTGTATATATTACTTAGAAACATCTGTTCTTACCAGGAGGTGGTCATATTGTCACCTGAGTTATAGGTAGATGGGCTAAATTTGGTATTAGATCAAGGAAATGTCTAGTAAATAGAAAAGGAAGAAGTGGTAGAGAAGTAAGGATGATGAAATAATGAAGAGGGTGGGGCATACAGGAAACGAAAAGCCAGACCAGGAAAGAGAACAGCTGACTGGAGGGTTAATGAATGCTCACCTTCTATCTTCATGGAAACAATGCCTTAGAATTCTTGTATCGTCCTTTGTTGGTTAAGGTGAAAAGTCTTCTTATTTATAAACATGTGTTTTTTGAAAGGAGGGGAGAGGCAGTAAAGGAGTGCTGTTTCAAGAGGAGTTTTGATGCATAAATGTTTGTTGTAGAGTTTGGATGATCTAAGGAAGTGTTTTAGAGCTTTTTTTTTAGCCCATGCTCCATTCAATAAACATAAAAATCATATTTCCCCTAATGTCATTCGAAATTTCAAAATAAATATCATGTCTAAAATCAAATCGATCACGGTGACCTTATTTGATTTTATAGCTTTGTAAATAAGTAAATTTATATTTTATCAAAGTAACGTGTATATACAGTTAAAAAAATCGACAAGCCTTATGATGAAAACCAGTAGTCCCTGTCCCAACTTTCTTTAAGTCTTAGAGATAATCACTTTGAGTCCAAAAGTTATCTTTTGGCATTTGTTTTAGTGTATCTAAACAATATGCCTAGTCTGCTATTGCTTGATTTAATGGTTTTAGTCATCATTAATATCTTCTTGATAATGTTAACCTGCTGATTAAAGCTCTTTAACATACCTTTCCTTCTCCCATTATTATTACAGCTATATCATATTTGGGAAACACAGTAGCTATTATTACTTATGACTGTGGAGCAAAGCATTGCACCACGATTACATTTCACATCATTTTATTTATCCTAGAATTAATAATTGCCTCATTTTTAACACATAATTTCTAGAAACCTATCTTAAGCTTTTCCCAGTTATTCTGTCAGGTCCACCATATTCTCATCAATAGTTTTGAAGGGTTTTTGTCCCCAAATATCAGATAATCTGATTCCCTGTTTTTACTAGGGAGATCTGTTCTGTATTTGTCCTTTTATGCCAATCTGAACTGGTTGTTTTCTTGACCAGTTACACAGCCATTATCCCATGATCTCCTCTTGTCACCTTTCTATGTTGGATCTGTTTCCTAGTTTATTCTGTAGTTTACTGGAGCACTACCTAAAGCACTTAAAGCTTCCTAAGAAGTGGTAGCTGAGAGGCAAATTTTCTGTGTCTAAAATGTCTTTTTTCAATTTTCACATCTCATTGATAGTTTGACTACATATACAATATTAAGTTTAAAATAATTTACCCTCAGATTTTTTTTAATAAATTTTTTTAATGTTTATTTTTGAGAAAGACAGAGCATGAGCAGGGGAGGGGCAAGAAGACAGAATCCAAAGCAGGCTCCATGCTTTGAGCTGTCAGCACAGAGCCGGAAGTGGGGCTTGAACTCACCAATGGTGAGATCATGACCTGAGCCGAAGTCGGACGCTCAACCCACTGAGCCACCCGGGCACCCCTCCCCTCAGAGTTTTGAAGGTATTGCTCCACCCTCTTCTAGGTTTCATTGTTGGTTTTGAGAACTCAGTTTCTATCCTAATCAGATATTAGACCTCCTAGACCGATGCTTAATTTTCTTCTCTTTTTCTCCAGTTGTTTTCAACACTATTGTCTGTGTTCTTTCTAAAAGATTTCTTCATTTTGATCTTCCAGCCTTATCGTCGACTGAATTTTATGTATATTTAAAAAGTATTTTAATTTCTAAGACTTCCTTTATTTCTATTCTGTTTCTAAAAAATATTCATCTTAGTTCACAGATAAAATATTTTTCTGAGGGGGTGCCTAGGTGGCTCAGTCGGTTAAGTGTCCTACTTTGGCTCAGGTCATGATCTCGCCATTGGTGAGTTCGAGCCCCGCTTCGGGCTCTGTGCTGACAGCTCAGAGCCTTCATGAAGCCTGCTTCGGATTCAGCATCTCCCTCTCTCTCTGCCCCTCCCCTGCTCATGTTCTGCCTCTCTCTGTCTCTCAAAAAATGAATAAATGTTAAAAAATTAAATATTTTTTGAGGATATATATGCTTTTCTTTCCTATTCTGTTAGCATCAGTTTTTGTTGTTGTTGTTTTAAGTTTTAGGTTTTTTTTTTTTTTCTCGATCATTTAAGTGACTTTTTTTGTGTTTCTGGCTAGTCTTGACCATTTGTCATATATGGATGGCCCCCAAAAGACTAATTGAAAGTTCTTTGTTTGTGGCCAGTGCTTGACAAGTGATGGGCTTCACTAGCACAGTGCTACTCAGAAATGCCACTCAGTGAATTATTTGTTCCTATTCATTATGAAAAGCGTAGACAAGTAATAAAGAGTTGGCAGGTCAACAACTGTAAGGGGATCAAATGTTGAGAAGTACTGCATTAGGGAATGATTGTCAGGGAGCCAGTCATTTGGCTGGAGGCCTTTTCTTTGACGGGGACTGTTCAGTCTCTCTAAGGAATTCACTGGTCCTCTTCAGAAGGAAGGGGTCCAAGGAGGGTCTGGGGTTTTTTTGTTTGTTTGTTTGTTTTCTTTTGCTTTTAACTCCCTCCTGCCTGTCCTCCACCTCACCTTCTGTTTTCTACTTTATACATATTTCTTTATAGCTATCCCTCTGCACATCCCTTCTGCCTGGTTGTCTTCCATTACTTTATAGAGAGAAAAATTATCTCTTACCCATGGGAGACAGTGAAGGAGGTGAGAGATTGTATTTGGCTGAGAGGGGGAGGGCAGAGGTTTTGGGATCTGACCATTCTGTTATATGTAATTTTCAACTAGTCATTTTCAGGCCTATTCCTTGTTGCTATAATTTTTACATCCAAGTCTGAACTTCTCAGGGGCTGTGGGCCAATCAGCATGCTTCTCACTGGTGTCCCCCTTAAGTATCTCTAGATTACAGCTTCCTCTGTCCTGCTCATATTCCGTCTGCTTTCTGTTTTCTAGAAATCTGCTGAAAATGCTTTTCTGGTTTTCTCCCCCCTATCAACTCTCTATCCTTTTTGACTCATATCTTTAAAAAATTTGTTTTAGGGGTGCCTGGATGGCTCAGTTGGTTAGGCGTCTGACTCTTGGTTTTGGCTCAGGTCATGATCTTACAGTTCATGAGTTTGAGCCCCATATCAGGCTCTGTGCTGATGGCACAGAGCCAGCTTGGTATTCTCTCACTCACTCTGCTACTCCTTCACTCGTGCTGTCTCTCTCTCTCTCCAAAAACAGGTAAGTAAATTTTAAAAAATTGTTTCAGATTATCATAAAACAGGTGGCGCCTGGGTGGCTCAGTCATTTAAACATCTGACTTTGGGTCAGGACATGATCTCACCTGAATTCAAGCCCCACATTGGGCTCTGTGTTGACAGCGTGGAGTCTGCTTCAGATTCTCTGCCTCTCTCACTCTCTGCTCCTCCCCAGGTGGCACCCTCTCTCTCTCCAAAATAAATAAACATTGAAAAAAATTAGGTAGAAACATTATCATAAAGTAAACTTTGTGTGTGTGTGTGTGTGTGTGTGTGTGTGTGTGTGTGTGTGTGTGTAGTTCTGTGCATTTTAACTTATGCATAGATTTGTGTAACCACCATTGGATACAGAGCAATACCATCACCCCTACCCCCCAAAACTCCCTTACACTACTCCTTTATACTCATTATTTCTCTGGCAACCACTGATGTCTTTTCCTTCCCCATAGTTTTTCTTCTAGAATGTCATAAATGGAATCATACCATATTTAATCTTTTGAATCTGGCTTCTTTCATTTAGCATGCCTTTGAGATTCATCTAAGGTAATGATGCCTATCAATACCTCCTACTTTTTCAATTCCCTTTCATGTTACTGGAGTGAAAGGGAGAAGAGATAAACTCAGGGCCATCCACTTTTTTAAAACCAGAAAACACCTTGAAGTACCTTTTGGTGCTTTTGTAGCATTTTTAAAAATATTAAAAGATAAACTTGTTATTTACTGTAAATGATATTAATGGGAGCTTGTCTGTTGATGTGTGACAAGCTTTTTCATCCAGGGTAATGAAGAAGATTGAACTCATTGTATGTTACTTTCACTATCAAGATTAGTGTGTCACATTATTTTAAGGAACAGAAATACGGAAAAAAATGGCTTTAAAAATACATGTTAATTGCAGTTGAATTAATGGTCTGAAGTAATCCCTGGGGTGTATTGTCTTTCCTTTTCACAACAAAGCTTGTAAAAGAGTAATTTATATTTTTTGTCATCTTCAGTTTTAGCTAAGGATTTATTTCACAGTCACACTGTATTCTGTTTACTATCATCTCTGTCTGAAAGATACAGTAGAAAGAGTATGGGTTTTAGGAGGCTGACTTGGCTCTTATGTCTGTAAACTGTACCTTCAGATTATTTTATCTCCTAAATCATTTACCATTTCCTGTCAGTAAAATGGGAGTTTTAATACCCTCTTGACAGATTTTTGTTTTGAGGAATAAGGAAAGTGATAGATGACAAATACTTAACAGAAAGTATGGAAAATGACAATGAACAATTCTCACCCCCCTTTTGTCACAGGAAGTAAACTCACCCTTGAACTTTTTGCTCCATTTGATAACTTGGCACCATCCTTCCCTCTTCATTCTTAGCATGTGGCTTTATGGATAACTCCTGATTTTCTTCATACTTACCTGTCTTTAGTCTCCTTTATACATCCTTTGGTTATGCTCACCATATAAAATGGTGGGAATTCTTTGAGATTATACTCCCTGAGCAATCATAAGTTCCTAATCACTTCTACTACCATCTTTGCACTAGTTTCTTTATCTTTTCTTGTGCCTTGACATCTCTTCTGAGTTCTAGATTGTTCAGTATGGGTCTCTTGGATTGTCCTTGGATTTCTCAAGCTTAGTAAGGCCCAAACAGAAACCAAGCCATTCTAGCTAGCTTTCTCTTACATTTTTTGACATAGTGAATGGTATGGTCAACCATCTTAAGAGTTAAGTCAGAAACCTCGCATTCATGTCCACATCATGATTTATTATTATGTGTTTATTATTACCTTCCTAATTAGATTTTATGCTCCAGAAGGTCAGCGACTTAAAAAGTTTTCCCCAGAGCATCTTACAAAGTGTTAGTTCATATTAAATGGTCAATAAATTATTGTTAAGCAAGGAGTGGACTCATTCATATATTGTATATATTATTTTTTCATACAAAAGGATTTTAGAGCCAGAGATGATTATTAGTCCAAAGCCACCCCTTAACTTTAATGATGAAAAGACGAGGCTTGCAATTACATAAATTATTTAATAATAAATACAGCAATTAAGTGATAGCCAAGTGTTTCATGATTCCTAGCTGTAATCAGAGAACATATGGAATTATAGTGATGTGCTTTTATCTGACTAGTAATTTTTGTACATTAAACCTCACATGAAACTGTTCTATATTTGCTTTTGTAAAACTGGAAATGGATTAACCATGCTTCCAGAATTAAAACACACATCCCAATTACACAAAACACTATTCTGGCTTTCCTTTTTAAATTTATAGATGCTACAGGCAGGGTCAAAGTAAGGGTTGTAATCTTGTTTGTTTTCTAAAGGAAAAGAAAGATGGAGTAACTATGTCATTTGGCAACTTTACATCAGTAATTGTGAATTATTTTCACACAAACTTATCTCAGGCTTTAGTTAACCATTACTTACCTCAGATTATCCATCTATATATCTAAATAGAGTACTGCCAGTTCTGTTAACAGTGTTCAAAAACCTTCTGAAGGAAATACTTCCTAATCATTTCCAATAATCTAATAATAATTTTCTAATATTACAAAGAAACTCAAACTGATGTTTTGGAAAGGAAACTTTAGAAAATAACCCTTCTGGGGCATCTGGGTGGCTCAGTTGATTAAGCATCTGACTCTTGATTTTGGTTCAGGTCATGATCCCAGTCTTGAGATCAAGCTTGGCATCAGGCTCTGCCCTGGGCATGGGACCTGCTTAAGTTTCTCTCACTTTCTCTCTGCCTCTACCCCGATTGTGCTTATGCGCTCTCTTTCCCTCTCTTTCTCAAAATTAAAAAAAAAAAAAGGAAAGAACTCTTCTGCTCTGCTGCAGAGCATGAGTTTACAAATCTAGTAACAAATTTCAAGTGTGCTTGAGATGATCCAATAAAGTTTGATAGGCATCCAGGCAAATTTCAGGTATGTTTTTCTGTCAGGATAATCACAATTTATAGAACAGGAGCAAGGAGACAATGAGTGAGGAATCCTGGGACTAAAAGCTGTTTGAAAGTAGCACAATGAGTATCAAAGATGTTTTGAATTTTTATTCCCAATAAGTTCATTCTTTATGCAGCATACTGTTCCTTTAACCAATAATTACTGAATATTTTCTATCTGCCAGTTACTATTGTAGATGCTGCAAGTACAGCAATGAAGAAAACAGTTATAAACAGTCATTATCTAACTTATATCATTAAAAGGATCATTGCTGTGTGGAAAATCGACTGAGTGTAAAAGTACAAGTAGGAAAACTAATTGAAAAGGCTTTTGCAGTAATGTAAACAGGAGATGATGATGGCTTGGCCTGGAGTTGTGGTAGCAGTGGAGATAAATGAAAAGCGGTCAGATTCAGATTTATTTTGAAGGTGTATGTATTCAACAGAATTTTCTAATGGATTAGTTTATAGGGCATGATAGAAAACAGTCAAAGTTTGGGGCTTGAAATGAAGAAAATTGCAGAGGAGAAGCCTTGAAAATAAAGGACTGGAAAGTAGAATTCAGTTTTGGTCATAAGTTTGCGATCCTCATTAGACATGTAAGTGGAGATGTCTGGAGTCAAAGGGAAAGGTCAGGCTAGAGAATTTGCCAGCACACAAATGGTATTTCATGGCAGTAGATGAAATCACAGACAGGATGAATGTAAAGGTGGTACTCCGAAATTTAGAGATTGAGAGTTTGAGGTTTCAGGAGACTAAAAACACTACTGAAATGGAAAACCATCAAAAGAGTAGTGGATGGAGGACCATGTATGAAACTGTACATACATGTTGTATGTTATACTGTATGGCATTTGTGGCTTATTTCCAAATTAAAAACAAAGCATATTGTGAAGGAATGATCAATTATGTTAAATTTAGTTGCTGATAGATGGAAAAAATGAAAATTGAGGTTGACAGTTTATTCAATAATGTAGAAGCCATTGGGGATCCTAGGAAAAGCCATAAAAGCCTACCCAAAATGGAATTTAAAAAATTAGGAGAGGAAGAGAAGAAGACAAATATAAAGAAATCTGTTTTATTTTTATTTTTTAAATGTTTGTTTGTTTGAGAGGGAGGGGCAGAGAGAGGTGGAAAGAGAATCCCAAGCAGGCTCTGTGCTGATGGGGAATTTGATCTCAAGACGGTGAGATCATGAACTGAGCCAAAATCAAGAGTCAGATACTTAACCAACTGCGCCACCCAGGCGCCCCAAGAAATCTGTTTTCTTTTGAAAAGAAATAGTATGGTAACTGAAATCAAAGGCTAGTTTGTTTAATATGGGAATATGCTTATATGCTGATGGAATGATCTAGGAAAGAGGGAAGAAAAATTGTACTAGGTAACATACAAATAAGGATCTGCATCTATTTCAGAATCTATTTTATGTGAATCTTTGGTTCTTTTTGGACAGAGCCATAAATGTCCTTTATCCAATATATAGATCTATCAATCACCCAATATATGTCATTAATTCATCTGCTGGTTAACCTTTAACCCTTTAAGCAGTACTAGGGGATTGGTAAAAAATTACAATAATCTCTGTTCTTGAGAGGTTTACAATCTAGTTGTCTAGATGGAGAAAATGTAAGAGAGCACATACAGCTTTAACAAGTTCAGAGTACACTTTTTAAAAATTTGTATGTTCCAGCTATTGGTGCCTGGTAATTGTCCTCAAGGATTCCATCACAGTGCATAATGCAGAAGGGAGAATAAGCCAGAAACTTTCGGTCCCTATCTAGAGAAGAGATGAATTGGGTATTTACAAACCTTGGTGAGGAAGACTGAGCACAGATAACTTGGTGGATCTAACCCAAAAGATTAGAAGGAATAGTGATTTTGATATTACTAATTTTTATCTACACATTTCACCTATGTTTAACCCATACATCATCCACTTTCTATTTGAAATGATAATGGAATAATTATAAAAATTTGTTTAAAAAAGGTGGAAAGATTTATTTTAGTATAGAATAAGTATTTTTATGTTTACATTTATACACACTCGGTGGGCACAAAGACTAAAGATCTCTGTAAGTGGCATTATTTAGGCAAGACTGCTAGAAGCAAGGTACACTGGCAGCCTAACCAATATTTGCCCTGCCTAGCAACTCCAATCATGGAAAGTGCCCTGGGACAGCAAGACTTAAAGAATACCGATGTGCCATCCCATCTCTTGTCCCACAATTAAAAATATTCCCCTCTTTTCAGCATTTTCCCCAGACACGGAGAAACGAGCGAACAACTTTCACAATTTCAGGACGCTGATAGCGTTTCTTGCATGGGGAGTTGTGCAGCATCCAAAGGTACAAGAAGATATCCCGACGCAGCTCTTTACAGCATATTCTCAGCACAAGGAACAATAACGCCCTCACAAAGTTTCTTCTACGGAAAAAAAACTGATTGTATCCGTGTAAGAGGAGCTAACCTTTTTGTTTTGTATTGCATCAAGCTTCATAGCTTACAGTTAGACCAACCCAGTGTTCTTTCAGCATCTAAACAATGGTTCAAAATTTGCTCAGAAGTTTTTAAAATACCTTCTCGTTCAAAATATACTAATTTTCTATGATAGCCTGGTCTCACATTAATTTCACCTAAGCTAGTTACAAAGTACATAACACATCACTCCTTGCCTCTCCGGTCTCAAAAGTTGTTTACTTCTCCAAGCCTTAGCTCCAGGAGCCAGCCCCCTGAACAGCATCGGCCAGCTTAGGAACGAGAGCAAGGAACGGAAACGGCCGGTCGGCTAGAGCGGCCACAGCCGTACGGCCGCTCTCGCTTGCCTTTCGCTCTCTATGGTTAGAGGCTCAAGCCCCTCCTCCGTCCGAAGTATTAAGTTCCCTGACGCTTGCGCAAGGCCAGAAGGCAGTTCCGGTTCCGGTGTTGCAGTTCTCGTTCCTGGTGTTCGGTTGTTGCGGTTGGTGGGTAGTAACCGAGCCAAGATGCTGCGGAATCTGCTGGTAAGGAGCTTCTCGGCTTGCATTCTTGATGTGGGGCGGGAAGGTTGGGAGCGGAGGCTAAGGGATGACTGAAAAGCCTCTCCTGAGAGGGAAGGAGGGTGGGAGAAGGCGGCTTCTGAGGTTACCTTGGTCCGTGTCCTTTTCGCCTGACGTTACTTTCCCTTCTAACTATTCCTCTTGCTCCCGGCTGTGCTGAGTAGATATAGGGAATGAAGAGGCTGGGGAAATGACCACAGGATGGTGGGTTTGACAGCCTTGGTTTCTTAATGGTCACCTCTAACCCTATGGGTTATTGATGAAGTCGCTAATTTTGATATGAGTAAACTCAAGATCCAAGTGGGACGTTTCTGATACCCGGAAGCTTCAGATAGAAATATGTCCACTGGTACGTTGAAAGGCCTAAAGTTTCAACGTTTCTGAGCTTTGTGAGCATCAGGATGCGGTTTAAAAAGCAAGTCATTCGGTTTCTGTTGGGACTTCAGGAGCCGTCATGGTTGAAAGTGTAGTGTTGCTTCAATCAGGCGGTCCTGCAGTGTCCTTCACCCATCCATCGGCTTTGAGCATGTGAAATAATTTCCCAAAATTTCGAACAAGAGAAGGAAAATGTAACAGTGACCATTCTCTTTTGTAATTATTCAATAAGGTTTTACTTAGCTCTCACCATATGATTTGTTTTGGAATGTGGAGTGCATATTTGTTTCGTTATTTAATTCAACTGGATATATAATGCAACTCACTTTTTAAAAAGAATTGTACCCCATTAATTATTCCCTACTTTATAGGAAAAATGCAATGGGGAAAGCATTTTGATTAAGTAGGAATCATGTCAGTTTATTTTAGTGTCGAAAAGATCTTTTAATAATATGGTAAAGTTATAAATGAAAACATTGGAACTTTTAGTGTATTTTGTAACCATTCTTTATTCTCATAATATCTGTATGTCAGTATGTTTTACTCAAGGATTATATGATACTACTAGTTCAATTCAGGTAAAGATGTTTTTTTTTTTTTTTTCTCAGAATCTGTATGAATTGCTACTTGAATGTGGTCTTTGGAGACTGTAGAATTTTAATGTAAAGAGTAGTAGATGGGTTCGCCTAGGTGGCTCAGTCACTTAGGTTAAGCGTCCAACTCTTGATTTCTGCTCAGGTCATGATCTCACAGTTCATGAGATTATGAGATTGAGCCCTGCATCAGGCTCTGCACTGACAGCTTGGAACCTGCTTGGGATATTCCCCCCCCCCCCCACCTCTCTCAAATAAACTGAAAAAAAAAGAGTAGTGGATGGACAACAAGTTGGAAAACTTGGCTGTTGGTTTAGTTAGGACTCTGTTACTGACAAATCGGGTATGTTTTTAACTGTCAGTTTCCCTCTTCTGTAATAATAGAAGTTGAAAATAGTTGGTTTTGAAAGTTTCTCTAAGACCTAAATCTGCTCAGTATATATGGATTTTTTTATTTCAGGCTCTTCGTCAGATTGCCCAGAGGACCATAAGTACTGCTTCACGCAGGCAGATTGAAAATAAGGTTCCAGAGAAGCAAAAGCTATTTCAGGTACTGAAATATTTTATAGGAGGTTGTTACTTGTAATAATATTTACCAAAAATTGGAGATAGGAAGTAAATCTGGAGATGCTTGGTTGTTACTCATCTTGTTGTATTAGCAAAATAATAAACCGCCTATTGATAGTTAGTTGGGCCTATATCCAGGAGGACTTTGGGGAAGTAGAAGAAATGAGAGGGAAAAGGTGTAGGTCAAAGACACTTTGTTTGGAGAAGTTACATTGGGTTAGCACTCTATGGGTAGTTTCATAAGAATAGACAAATAGACCATAGAAAGGGCCCAGAAACAGAACAAATATGTATGTAGAAATTTAATATACGTTAAAGGTGCTATTTCATATTAGTGTGGAAAGGATACGATAAATTGGCGTTAGAAAAATTGTCTATTTGAAAGAAAGTAAAGTTCTGTCCCTCTATATTGTGTATTAAAAGGTAAATTGCAGATATAAATGCTTCTTCTGCCAAAAAATATTAAAATGAAATATATTTTTCCAGTTTTAGTGAGGTACAATTGACAAATAAAAATTGTATATATTTAGGTTGTACCTGATGGGTTTTATTTTTAAAAAGGTGCATACAGTGTGATGTTCAATGTGTCTATGAATAATTACTGTAATTAAGTTAATTAACACATCCATTACCTCAAATACTTGATCTTTTTGTGTGTTTGGTGAGAGTACTTAAGATCTACTTTCTTAGCAAATTTCAAGTGTACAATGCAGTACTATTAGTTATAGTCACCATAGGAGAGTATTTTTTATATCTTAGGGGTGGGGAAGTCTTCCTAAGGAAGTCTTTACAAAGCCTAGAAGCTGTAAAGGACAAAAATTGCATTTATGAGTTCAAGTGACAAATTGAGAGCAAATTTTAAAATATAACAAAAGATTAACATCCCTAGTATAAAAAGCGGTCCTACAGGGGCGTCTTGGGTGGCTCAGTCCATTAAGGGTCTGACTTCGGCTCAGGTCATGATCTCGCGGTTTGTGGGTTCGAGGGCCATGTCGGGCTCTGTACTGACAGCTCAGAGCCTGGATCCTGCTTCAGATTTTGTGACTGTCTCTCTGCCCCTCCCCCACTCATGCTGGTTTCTCTCAAAAAATAAATAAACGTTAAAAATAAATTGAAAAAAAAAAAAGGTCCTACAGATCAGTAAGAAATGCAAATTAAAATGACAAATTACAACTTTTTTCCCCCTACTTGATTGTTAGAATTATGGAAGGATTTAAAATAGGCTATGTAAGCCACGTATGGGAGATAGTTATATTCATACACAGTACTTTCATACATAATAGTAATATAATTGGTATAAAAGTTATAAAGAGTGTGTGAGAGTATTATTAAAAATAAACCAGATACCCTGTTATCAGGGACTTCCACTTTTTTTTTGTTTTTTAAAGGTAGGCTCCATGCCCAACGTGGGGTTTGAAGTCACAACCCTGAGACTGAGTCGCATACTTCACTGACTGAGTCAGCCAGGTGCCCCTGGGGACTACCACTTTTAAAAATCTTTTCTGCAGACACAGTAGCTTAAATATATAAAGAAAAGGATAGAGGTTATTTGTCATAGAATTTTAATACCACTAAAACTCCAACAACCTAAATGCCCATTAATAGAGGACTGGCTTATTCAGTTCTGATATTTTTGCAGAGTGGCATTCTATGTAGCCATTAAAAGGGATAAGGTAGTTTTAAAGGGAGTAACAAAAGTTTTTAAGACAGCATTAAGTGAAAAATAGAATATAGCATACCCTTATATAGCGTAATCTCATTTGGTATATTAAACAAGTGTGTGTGTAAATTAGAAGGTAAGACAACGTAAGCTTTAAAAAATATTTAAGAATATGAACTATGCTGTTAATAATGGTTTTCTCATGAGGAAAGATGGTGGGACAGAGTTGTTTACCTTTATAAGTAGTTACATTATTAGTGCTTTTTTTGTTTTACTGTGGTAATACCTGGTTTTTCCCAAATAAAATTTTGTATCCTATACAGATCTTCCTTGACTTATGATGGAGTTAGGTCATAAAATAGTAACCCATCATAAGTTGAAAATATGTTCAATTGAAAATCCATTTCATATGCTTAACCTACCAAATATAGCTTAGCCTAGCCTACCTTAAAACATGCTTAGAACACATACATGAACTGGGCAAAATCATCTAACACAAAGCCTATTTTATAATAAAAGTGTTGAATATCTCATGTAATCTCTTGAATACTGCACTGAAAGTGAAGTGAATGGTTTTATGGGTACAGAATGGTGATAAGTACATTGGTTGCTAAATTTGGTGATCGTGTGGCTGACTGGGAGTTGTGGCTGGCTGCCACTACCCAGCATCATGAGAGGATCGTACCGCATGTCGCTAGCCTGGCAAAAGATGAAAATTCAGAATTTAAAGTACAGTTTCTCCTGAACGTGTATTGCTTTCACATACTTGTGAAGTTGAGAAATCGTAAGTTGAACCAAATCTACCTTATGATTAAAGTGTGAGGAGAGGAATGCGGGGGTGGCTCAGTTGGTTAAGGGTCCTACTCTTGATCTTGGGGTCAGGTCATGATCTTAAAATTTGTGAGTTCGAGCTCCACCTCTGCCCTGATAATGCAGAGCCTACGTGGGATTCTGTCTCTCCCTGTCTCTGCTCCTCTCCTGCTTGCTGTCTATTTCTCTCAAAATAAAGAAATAAAAAAGTGTGAGGATTCCTGATCTTTTTAATAATTCAGCTGATGGACTCAATCAGTATATTTTCACAACTTTAACATTTATATATTCCTTGGAAGGCAAATCTTTACTGGATCTCATTAAATGTGAGAGAAAGAATGTTGATTTTTAGGAGTTCTTATTTTAATACTTCAGTGGTGGTAGGTACAGAGGAAAATTGTAGTCTTTTAATTTTGATATTGACAATATTTTAATTCCAGGGGTTTGAGGAGGTGCTTAATTTTATACAAATGGATTAGTCTTTTGAACTTAGTTGAAAAAAAATGATGCATATAGTAATTATTACTATTTTTTTAATCTAGGAGGATAATGGAATTCCAGTGCATCTAAAGGGTGGAATAGCTGATGCCCTCCTGTATAGAGCCACTATGATGCTTACAGTTGGTGGTAAGATATTTGGAATGCTTGACTTACAGATAGGTAACAATAAGGATTACTAACAACTTCATTCCTTTTACTATGTCAGTATTTTAACTAGAAAGACTGTCGCCAGCATCTGAGATCTTACTGCTTTACATATAAGGACTCAAGAGGATGATCGATACATATTGTAGAAGAGCATTTTAATGTCTTAAAAAATTAAACCAATGAAGTTTGATAGGAGTGTTTATGATAGAGGTGGCTTTCATAGTGTGCTACTGGTGGCCTTACACATCTCTCTACACCATCTCCTATAACAGGGGCTTTTTAAACATTTTTACTGTGATACATAATAAAAACACACTTTACATCTAAACTCTGAACATACATGTTTATGACAGAAACAAAACCTCTATGGAAAGAACAGTACCTATTACTGTACACAAAGTGCTTTGATAGATTTTTCTGTGGATTAGACAGGTCCATTGTTCAGTATTAGCAATGGAATATTACAAATTGGTAGGCTAGGAGCAGAGTTAAGATTTTAAATGCTTGCTCTCTGGGGGAGGAAGGGAACTATTTGATTACTGTGTGCTCATCTTATTGATAGAAGTGTCCATAAATGGATTTCTGTAACCTTTTTTATTAAGTCTGTAATGTGTCCTCATTTTAAAGATGAAGAAATTATGTTAATTACCCAAGGTAATATTGCCTCTGTGTGGAAAAGCTGGAATTTCAACCCTAATTACAAAGTCCCCGGGGCTGATACCAAGGTGCTTTCTTTGCCTTGGGTTGAGTACAGTGAAGAGGCATTTATGAATGAAGACAACAATCAGATAGTGACCTTTAGAGTCAAATTCTTTTGGTCAGTGTGACTGTTTCTTAGATATTCTGGTAATTAGTTTTTAAAAATATTCACTTATTGGCTATTCTTACATCAAATTTGATAATTTAAAAATGATGTATCATTCTTCTTGGTTTAATACTAATAATATACTTTAGGGAGTGCTTGTATATCTTGACCTCTTTTTTTGGTTTTTGAATCATTCTTAGCATTTTTCAGGCCATCTTAGTTTAGTATGGAAATAACTTTTATATATGTTCTTACTCTTATTTAAAAACTTTTTACATGTTGTCAATTTGACAGATAAATTATTGTGTTGTATCTAATACTTTTCTTTGAAGTTATTTTAAATTTTACCAGCACCTATCAAAATACTTTTCTGTGCTTCCATAAAAGTAGTCTTAATGCCAAACTTCCCTTTCTGTTAACTTTTAGCTGGAATATTATGTCTATACATGTAAATGTCAGAATTTCTTGTAAGTTCTTTTTTTGTTTCTTTTTCAGGAACAGCGTATGCCATATATCAGCTAGCTATGGCTTCATTTCCCAAGAAGCAAGACTGACTTCAGTTTATCATCTCAGCAGGCAGTTGGTTCAGTTTCATTCAGCTCTCTCTGGACCAATAATTGATACATAACTGAGTTCTTCGGGGAACAATATTTATTGACTTCTACTAACTGCCACCAATAAAGCAGTCTTTACCATGCTTTGTCTTATTTTATCACTTTAGGATACATTATACCAATAATTTCAGTTTTTGATCAGCCTTGTAACTCTTAGGTAGGGAGCAAAAAAATGGTTCTTTAGTCACTAGGGTTGTATAAAATACCATTGTGAGACTGGTGAAATTTTATTTTTATAAATAAATTATGTAATAGAACAGCTCAGAATTATACCGTGGATGGTTTTCAGCTGTGAATGAATGTAACACTTGAAAGCATGTTCCTTCGAATCCCTCCCCTCCCCTCCCTGCTGTACTGTATCTTAGGATATGCTAGAACCTGGGGTTAGTGGGCACAGGTCATTTTTTGGTTCCTGGGGTTTGAGTTTCTTTTTTTCTCTCAGCTATGTTAGCATATGTCCAAATATCGGATTTATTCCACAGCTTAGAGTTAGGCTTCAGTAGAGAAACTATAAAATAATTTACGACTTGTTCTTTTACACTAACGATGGGCTTCTATTATGTTACTACAATCCATAACATAAAGTGTAACTTCCCTTAAAACACTTAATTCATTTCTAAAAGCTATCTTCTAGGGGAACTTAAGGAGTCCTACTTTGTTACCTCTACTAGGTGTACATTTGTAACACTAGTCTAGGTGCAATTCAATCTAGGGGAAATCCATGAGTAATGGTTTTATAAACTTCAATTTTTGCATAAAATTGAGAAAAGTATATGTAGAAAAAATGAGTCAAATCTGAAATAGCCAATCGAAGTCTTCATGTGGAAACATTGAGGCTTAAAGTATAAATCTATCTCAAAAGGTACCTAATAAAAGATGTCTCAGCCTTGAATCTTGAAGGTTTGAAAGGATCTTGGTAGCCACATCTAACCTGCCACTAAATACAGGGATCTTCCCAACTTCTGACAGCATTTTATTACTAATAACAGCAGAGAATACTGCTTTGAAAGGGAGTGGAATAAATATCAGACATTTCTAAATGTTGAGAAAGTTAAGTTGGGCTGGAGTTTGGTCCAATTTGATTTGGAGCTAAAAAGCAATCACTGATATTTTGAAACAAGCTATATCTGTCAGCATTTTACGGAGGAGAATTTAACTTTCATTACAAATTTCATAAAGTGATTTGAAATGCTTTTATGACATGATATGGAAGATACTGTTTTGTAGGAAAAAGAAAAACAGCCTGATATCCTCTGATAGCCTTCATCTCAATATTGAGAGGTGCTTTACTATTTCTGACATAACACAATTTATAAAACAGTTTCCATGTGAAAATGTTATGTTTGGGCTATGTTACCATGGCAAGATGGGATAAAGTAAAAGGTTGAATGCTTAAGATACTTGAAAATTTCTTTAAATTGATGCTAAGTTTAAATATTTGCCCTTCACTTTAAAAATCTGCATTGTAACTAGCAGTGGAGATGGAGAGGGGTTGAGGGGCAAGATCCCAGAATAGAGGTTGCTGGACAGAATTTAGTGAAAATGTCTGCTATACTTAAGAATTTAGTGAGAGAGCCGTTAACAGTTACTGATAGATTGCAAGACCTATCCAAAAGTCCCATGGAACAGAGTCCATTAGAAGTGTTGAAATGTGGCCATCAGGAAACAAAACAACCTTCATTCCAATCTCCTTTTTAATCTTTACCATACAGTATCTCTTTGAGATTAGTATGCGTTACTAAATAGAAATTCCGTGATGTTATTCCATTAATAAAGACCATTTGAGATATATTTAAGTGAGATTTTGTTATAATTCATATTAATGCTCAAAATCGCATTTGTAGTCTGTAGCTGTTCTATATGAAGTTGAATTATTTACAGATGAAACAAGCTCACAGAAGGCATGCAATTTACACAAAGCTACAAATAAATGACAGCACAAGGTTTCAAATCCAGTTTTACCTGATTCTTAAAGTTCATGGTCTTTCCAGTATACTTTATCTTCCATGTTTGATTAAATGTTGACTGGGATAGCTTCAATACACTGTTAATAGCAGTGTATATATGAATACTTTACAAATATGAATACCCTATTTCCATTTCACCTGTACAGTCAAGTTTCTTGGAAGAGTGATCAGTACAGCCTCTAAGTCCGTTGTCCGTTTCACATTGATTGCTATAATTGAAAATCTACCTATTTAACATCTGTCTTCATATTTGAGATCCAAACTAAGCACTCTCATCACATCTCATATTGTTCTGCTTCTTGGTGAATGCATACTCACTTTTAAAAACTATTTTTGAGAGAGAGGGGACAAAGGATCCAAAATGAGCTCCGTGCCGACAGCAGAGAAGGCAATGTGGGGCTGCAACTCACAAACCGTGAGATCATGACCTGAGCCCAAGTTGGACACAACCAGCTAAGCCACCCAGGTGCCCCATGCATACTCATTTTTGACACCCTGTTAAGTGCCCAAGATTCTGCTGGAAACTTTGACATTCTCCCCTCTGTCCCCTATGTTCCCTGTACTCCTCTTTATCAAGACTTTTATCCCTTTGAATTTGAGTTCAAATTTGAATTATAATTGATAAGACTGGAAACCAGTAGAGCATTGTAGTTAATCACACACATGAAAGAAGATCCAGCGTCAAGTCTTGGATTACCATGAATAGCTAACCTTGCTAGATGTGTATCCTCATCTGTATAAATACTTAATGCACATGGTTATTCTAATGCATGTAAAGCACAAAGAATGGTTTCTGGTACATACCAAGTGTGCAATGTTAGCTGCTTCTCTTGTTGGCTCTCTGAGAAAAGGAAATGTATCTTTTCATCTCATATCCATATCAACTTGACACAAAGCAGGGTCTATGAGCTGGTCAGGGCTGGTAGGGCAGGCTCACAATTTCACCCACATCCTAAGTGTAGCTGTCATTCAGCTCTCCTCAGTGTGTGGTTTTCTTTCTTGTAAGGTGACTCCTGAAGCTCCAGCCATTTTCTTTGTTTTCCGCAGGAAGAAAGATTGGTGAAAGAGAACATGCCAAATAAGTGAGCACTCTTTAAAGAGCTTTAGAAGCTCCAAAGACCTCAGCTTAGATGTCTTTGGCCAGAACTTTGTCCCATGTTCATGCCTGGATTCAAAGAGGCCAAGAAATGTCTTAGCTGGGCAGATGGCCAAGTAAAATTGGAGTTCTATATAGTAAGGAGAGGAGACCAGGTATTAAGTTAGCAACTAAGAGTCTTTCCCCAGGGTGTGGTTTTGTTGTGTGTGTGTGTGTGTGTGTGTGTGTGTTTCACAATGGTATGAATCTCGTTTATTTAGAACGTTATTTCTCACCTTTCTCAAATTGAACACTGCAAAAAATAAAAGCAGTGTTTTTATTGGGTTGTCATTTACCCTGGGAGCAGTGTTGCTGTGTGTCCACGGCTATGACTCCTGTGCTCAGTAAACCTCAGCTCACACTAGCCAGATCTATCCCACCTCACTTTACAAAACAATCCTGAAAGTTTAATCAAACAAAGCTGTTGTACACATTTACATTAAGAAAAGATGTCAGGATGTAGGAAAGTCAGGTGTATCGTTCCCTTTAAAGTAAGGTTTGCTCCGCCTTTGGGGTATCTTTGCTTCCTGGAGGCAGAACAGCAGATGAACCCAAATGGGAAAAAAATGATGCCCAGGAAGATGCCCAGGAAGGTGAAGAAGTCCTCCCAAACCCGACTCTGCAGACTGGGGAGGCCTCCAACGATAATGGAATGGGCAGGGTACCTGGTGACATTTCGACGGTGGATAGAAACGTAGACCCTGGGACGGCGGGTAGGTATCCTTGTGACCGGGTGGGTGTAGGGCGGCGGCGGGGGCGCGGCGGCGACGGTCCTGTGGCTGTGCAGGCGAAGTCCCCCGGGCGGGCCTCCAGGTGGTAGGCGGGCGGCTGCTCCTGCAACAGGGCCTTGCGGTCCGGTCCGAGGCTCCCGCCGGGACTCTGCTTGGAGTGGCGGGGACGCGCTTCTAGCTTGTTTTTTTAAAAGAACAAAGTCAACACTGTAGGAACCTTCCGTTCGTGGCTCTAATTTCTGATGTGACGCACATCGGTGCCTGTACTTAGGCTTCCATTGGCAAATATCTTTTCCCGTTTTGCTTACATTAGTTCACGTAGGTTTCGCAGCCAGGAGCCAACCAAAGCAGGGTTCCCTGACTTTCCCACCTATTGTGTCATCCAGTGGAACCACTGGAACCATCCAATGGTAAACTCTACCATTTACCCTGAACAGTAGAGGATTAATAAATGGTGGCCATTACTGGTGTCTTACAGCAGACAGGAATGTTTCAAAAAGATTTCCTTAGGGAAAATGCAAGTAGATGTGGAGAATACAAGAATGCTGCTGCTGCTATAGGCAGTTTGGTTTAGAGTTTGCAGACCCATTCCTGCTGTTTGAGAGTTTTGCACAAGTTCCCCAAAGCTGGCAATTCTCCAGGCATCTAACTTGGACTCCCCCTTCCTGGGTCCTGGATGCATCCACCCAGAGAGCAACATCTTGTAATCCGTTCATCAGGACTTGTATGCACTGAGACTAATAATTCAACTTAACAGATATTGAGTGCCTACTATGTGCCAGACACTGTCGTATGTACCTGGGAATCATGGATGAACTGAGTTTACATTATAGTGAGAGGTAGCAGGGAAGACAGTTAATAAAATATAAAAATAAATTGTATAATATGTTAGAAGGCAGTAAGTTCTATGGAAAATAAGACCAACAGGGAGAGCTGGCATGAGGTTGGGGTGATTGGTTGCAGCAGAAAATAAGGTGTGAGGATAGACTTCAATGGGAAGGTCATATTTAAATAGAGACTAGAAGGTGAAGGAGTTAGTCACTTAGATATATGAGGAAAAGGCATTATAGGAAGAGGGAACAGTCTAGAGCAAATGCCCTAAAGTGCCTGGCATGTTCAAGGAACAGGAAGGCAATAGCATTTATCACTAAGAGTGAAGGGGAAGTCAGAGAGGTAAGGAGAGACCACACTAAGAAGGGACTTATAGGCTGTTATAAGGACTTTGACTTTTACTCTGAGGGATGTGGGAAACCACTGCAGGTTTTGTTTTGTGTTTTTTTTTTTTTTAAGTTTATTTATTTGTTTGTTTGACGGGAGGGGACAAAGAGAGAGGAGAGAGAGATAATTCCAAGCAGGTTCCATGCTCAGCGTGGAGCCTGATCTGAGGACTCTAAGATCATGACCTGAGCCAAAAACAAGAGTCAGTTGCCCCACTGACTGAGCAACCCAGGTGCCCCTGTTTTGTTTTGTTTTTATAGAATACAGATGTACATGTATTGTAAAAGGGATTAGCTTGACTGTTGTGTTGAAGTAGGACCCAGGGGTAGAAGCAGACTGATCCATTAAGAAGCCCACTGTAATCACCCAGGAGGGAAATATTGGAGACAATGAGTAGGTGTTAGTCATACAGGTAATCAGAAGTGGTCAGATTATGGACAGAGGAGGAGGATCTTTATCAGACTGTGTCCTTCCTCATCCATCCATCCATCCATCTATCCATCAGCCATCCATCTCTCCATCCATCTATCCAGCCATCAATTGCTCTAGTTTGTTCTACTTTGTTCTAGTCAGTGGATATAGACAAGTAAATAAATTAATAAGCATGATAATTGTCTATAGTGGGAACTGCCATAAAGGAATCAACAGTGTGATGTCTTAGGAAAAATGATGGAGTGAAAGCTAGAAAGGCCTCAGAGGAAGTAGCATTTGAACTGACACACACACACACACACACACACACACACAAGGAGCCAGCTGTGTGATAAATGTCAGGAGAAAAGCATCCCAAGGAAAAGAAATTGCTTGGCATGGTTGAATTGCAAAAAGAGGACCAATGTTTTTGGAACATAGGAGATGGAGAAAGCAGCAATTGTGATCTCTTTCCAGAGACTAACACAACAAATGGCCATGTCCCTACATACAGTCCCTAGATTGGTCTTTTTTGGTTTCATAAAATGCAATACAATCTGATAGCCATACAACTAACTTAACAAGAAGTTTAAACATAAACAAACACATGGACGTTTGATCCCAGCCAGTTGTTGTTACTATTATTAGCAAGAATTAGAAACTGAGGAAATAGTGAGAGATCAAACACAAAGCAATTGCATTGGAACTAGACTTTAAATATAGATGTGTGTTATTCCAAAAACAATTCTTCATCTGCTACTTACCTTGGTACTTCCTACATGAGGAAAGAAGAAAGAAAAATACTTAGGAAAACTTTACTGGTTTATCCCCCCCACAGACTTTATTGTCTTTGAACATTGTTCCATTACTGATTCAATATTATGTTATGTTTGATAGATCTGTGTCTTACAGACAGGCAATTTTTTATTCCCTTTCTTTTTTTTCTGATTTCCATGAATCTAGCCATGTATCTACTCCAATTGCCTACCTCTATTGAAATTATAGTTTCATAGCTGCTACTTATGTTTTGTTTAAAGCAACTTTTTCAAGTCAAGGATATTTTGCAGGATTCATCTCATTAATGCAGAAAACTAATAAAAGCACAAGACAGTTTCCAATTTTTTGTCCTAGTGTAATATACCAGTGAAAAAAGTGATTACATGTTTACAATTAGATTGCTTGGAAAATAGAGAGCTCTGTATTGAAATGGTAATTTCAAAGCATATATGGAGTATGTTACATGAGGAAGAAGAATTTATATTACATTTTTGTAGCCTTCATGCCCAAATATAATGTGTGTGTGTGTAAATAAATCTGGATTTGAGTATTGGCTTCCAATTATAAATGTGTCATTAATATATTATCAAAGATGGGCTCTTTCCTTGAATTCTGAGACTATGTCAGATCTTTATTGACCTCTTATAGGAGGCCATCATCTTCCTTCTGGGGAGTTGCTAAAAATATTCTCTTGGCTGATGTTCTTGCTTGGCCTTGTTACATCTCTCCAGACCATTTTACCTCAATTAATGCACTTGAGCTAAAACTTTCATGGTATATACAACAGTAATTTTTCCACTTTGATTCTATCCTACTATCAGGATGACTTTTTTTAAAGGGTTCTTTCCAATTTAGCTGTAACACGTTTAGAAAAAAACAGGCCAGAAATGCCTGTCATAGATGAGAAACTAGGAGTCTCTTTTTTGTTTAACTCTGTATTTATCAATAAAGATCTGGACAAAAAGCAGCTAACAAAATCCCTCCACAGGATTGAAAGATGTAAAAACAAACAAAACAAAACAAAATGATACATTTCTCAAGAAGCAACTTTATTTTTTTAAATTTTTTTTTTCAACGTTTATTTATTTTTGGGACAGAGAGAGACAGAGCATGAACGGGGGAGGGGCAGAGAGAGAGGGAGACACAGAATCGGAAACAGGCTCCAGGCTCTGAGCCATCAGCCCAGAGCCTGACGTGGGACTCGAACTCCCAGACCGCGAGATCGTGACCTGGCTGAAGTCGGACGCTTAACCGACTGCGCCACCCAGGCGCCCCTCAAGAAGCAATTTTAAATATCAGTTCATTTCTCAAGTCTTAAAAGATACCCTAGCCTCATTTCTCAAAATGGCAGCAGCCTAGCATAAATAACACATCTGTGATCATTGTTTTCCAAATCAAGCTTTTTAACTGGTAGAATTGTTTTTATTATAGATGATTTTAAACATGATGAGAAAGAAAAAAATGGATATGTATAGAACACTTAATAAGTACAATGTATTATATTACCATTTCAGAAACACTTTATTTATTTTTTTTTTAATTTTTTTTTCAACGTTTATTTATTTTTGGGACAGAGAGAGACAGAGCATGAACGGGGAAGGGGCAGAGAGAGAGGGAGACACAGAATTGGAAACAGGCTCCAGGCTCTGAGCCATCAGCCCAGAGCCTGACGCGGGGCTTGAACTCATGGACCGCGAGATCGTGACCTGGCTGAAGTCGGACGCCTAACCGACTGCACCACCCAGGCGCCCCCAGAAACACTTTATTTTTCTTAATTTTTTTTTTTTTTTTGATAAAGAGAGAGGGAGAGAAAATCTTAAGCAGACTCCACACTCAGCATGGAACCTGATGTGGGGCTCTATCCCATGAGCCTGGGCTCATGACCTGAGCTGAAATCAAGAATCAGATACCCAACCAACTAAGGCACCCAGGTGCCCCAGAAACATTTTCTTGATATGAAACCAATTCATGTATACTAAGTACAAAAAAGAATAAGGAAGAATGCTTCTGTTAATGTTCTAATCTTTGTTCTCTGTATAAATAACTGGAGGACAGGTGTGCTTTTAGGACTCTGTCTCTTGTCTCAGCTTTATCCTTTCAGAATCCATTCTTCACTATGGCAGAAACATGTCTTCTGTTAACACGTACTTTCCAGCCTCACCGCCTGCAGTTAGTCTGTTCAGGATGTAATAGCAAAATACCAGACTGGGTGGCTTAAACAACAGAAATTAGTTTCTCACAATTCTGGAGGGTAGGAGTCAAGGTGCTGACCAAGTCAGCTTCTGGTAAGAGCTCTCTTCATGGCTTGCAGATGGTTCCCTTCTTGCTGCATCCTCACATGATCTTTCCTCTGTGGTGTGGAGAGAGCTTCGGTGTAGTTTCCTTTTATAAGGACATTAATCCTACTGGATCATGATCTCATCTAATTTTAGTTACCTCCATAAGGACCCTCTCTTCAAATAGTCATGTTGAAGGTTAGGGCTTAAACATATGAATATTGAGAAACACACCTGAAAGAAAATGAGAGTTATTTCTGGTTCCATGTTCAAAAATTTCAGGAAAGGGCTCTGACTAGTCCAGCATTCATCAAGTGAATCTGAAAAGTATCATAATTGACCCTATTTGTTTTAGGGCTCACTCCTTGCCAATCAATAGCTTCTGTTTAAGGAAATAATACTCTGAAGAGGTTCTCATGGATTAAACATGTAGTATTCAAAAAATATAGAATTATAGATTTGATACTGTATGCACCTGGTGTGTGCAATCAAGGGTGCGTAGGAGGTAAGCATACTTAAAAATATATGGTTCTTTTTCTCAAGAGTCACTGAGAGATGAAAAATATCTCGATATGAGATCAGTAAGTTAATTCTAGAAGTGTAGAATATTCTGCTCAAAGTTTTAGTGGCAGGAAAAGAGAAATTCTGAAATGTATGGGATCTGAAATTTATGATATTTTGGTATCCAAGGATCCATTGCAGGATTTCTTGATTTTTTTTTTTTTAGGAGGTAAACCTGAGGGCAGAGGGAGATATGACTGGGGACCTTCAGAAGGTTTCAGCAGTAGCATTGAAGATGGACCGGAGTGGAGATAGAATGGCTAATAAGGAGGATATTATTGTAGACTAAGCAAGATTAAAAAATATCGAGGGAAGGGATGTCTGGGTGACTCAGTCGGTTAAGCATCCAACTCTTGGTTTTGGCTCAGGTCATGATCTCACGGTTCGTGAGATTGAGCCCCACATCAGGCTTTGCACCGACAGTGAGGAGACTGCTTAGGATTCTTTCTCTCCCTCTCTCTCTGCCCTTCCCCCTGCTCATACTCTCTCTCTCAAAATAAATAAACATTGAAAAAATAAAAATATTGGGGAAAGTGAATTGTCATGGGTGTCATTGGGGTGAGAGTAAGTTAAAGGTGGCAGGAGGTGTTAGTAAGGATATTAATAATAACCTAAAGTCTTACGAGTCACGTTTTGTGAGAGAAGCAGAATAAGCACCATGAAGAGAGCAGAAGTAATAGAAGAATGGGTGAATTTGTGAAGAGGGCCAGCGACATTATTCTTAGATTTCTACCTTCAATAATCACAGGTAAAAAGAAAGCTGATGGTGGAGATAATCTAAGACCAGAAATTATAATTTATAGTTACAGCATGTTCCTTCAAAAATGACACCCAATGTCTATGCACTCCAATTTTAAAATATGGGAATAGTAGACCAGAAGAGAGCTGCTCAGGACACATGAAGTGGCTAGTGCTGGGTTGTGCTAGTTATGCTGACCAATTAACCTGGTCACCCAGCTTGGGAGCCCGTGGAGGCCACATTTACATTAGTGTCCAAATGACCAAAATTCCCACCTGTCCACATAGAAGCACTGCCGTACTTCAAGGTGTCCTAGTTCATTTCTGTGTCATCAGGCCCTCACAGATGACCAGGAATATGATTTTCCATATTCCTCCCTTTTGCCCTTCTTGTCAGACTACTTCACCAATACCATGAAAATTCAACTCAGCTAGGCACTGCTCTGCCTAAGGTTCTGTCTTCTGTTCCCAAACCTACCCTTCCCTGTTGTCCCAGGGCAGAACTGGTTTGCATGGGAAACGGGTAGCACTTTTCCTTCATGTGTTCATTCGACAAACATTGAAATGCCTACTATGAACCCAGTAAGGTTCTAGTCCCTGGAGTGTATATCTATGGAACAAAATTCCTGCTATCAGTGAGTTATGTTCTGAGCCACACTTCCTCAGTGAGGCCTGGAGGCAGCAATTCTGGTGCAAGACTTGCACCAAGTGTTGCAAAGTTTCTGGTGAAGATGACTGCTCCAGCTTTGGGCTCCTGTTAGTGCCTCTCCAATAAAACCTTCACGTGCCACAAAAAGAAATAACCATTTTCAGGCACACAATGTCCCAACCCATACATATTTAGAAAGAAAATGTCAACATTTTTGTTTTGTTGATGGAACAGAAAGTATTCAAAGCTGGAATTCCATCTGCTTCATTGACAACCTTTCACATGATTCTAGAGCTTCAGCTTTGTCCTTGAACAGTCACTTGGCCTATCATGGGGGTCTTTCCAGGGCAAGTAACAGCCTGCCCCCAAAGAGTGCCTAAGCCATCATTTCCTCCAAAACAGAAAACAGCTCCACTCTTGACATGACAGCATTTTTGTCTTTTGATACATGCATCAAGATTTCAATGCTCTTGGGACCATATTTCAGTTCCCAGACTCAAACTCAGAGAACTGTGACCTTCCTCTTCCCCTGAGCAGTCTCCACGAGGAGGCTTCTCTCATTGCAGCTTGGGAACAGGAGTTGGCCCTTCCATGAAGGCAGTGGAAGAGCTCTCCTTTTCCTTTTTATGTCCTTTTTTGAAGGTGCTTTGCTTCTCCCAGTGCACCCTGTGATAAAAATGCCATGACCCATAGTAGGTGACACTTCTATGGTAGAACACAGTTTTCCTGGAAGGGAAGAACAAAAGAAATGAAGGCTTCACTTACAATGGCTCAACTTAAAAGTGATGTTCACAAATCGATTCAGATTCTATAACCACTTGTTGATGCGATGTTTCCATTTCCCTCCCTATACCCCCTTGGGAGGAATTGAGAGGCACTGCAAAGGGGCCATGGCACCACTAGGAGGCAGTGTTGGATAGGGAGAAAAAGGAAAACTTCACATTCTTCCTCCTATCACTGTAGACTGAAATAACATTTCAGTAAACCTCAATTTACACTACGAGGCTCTTGTCCGTCAGAAGTCTACTTCTTATCTGTACTCCGATGGCACTGCCTACATCTACTTCCATGTAACAGCAAGCATGTCTTACATCCATTATTTTCTCCATTCAATTGCAAGTTCCTTGGAGATGACTGTCTTATGCTTCCTTAATCTATTATAGAATATTTTTTGAATAGGTGAATATTTTATGAGCACCTCCTGAATACATGCCAGGTTCTTAACAGTTGAAAAAGGTTTTATAAAAATAAAATGTTGAAGTTTTGATGTAGAGTAGAAAGTATTAAATAAGGAAGACATAATGAACCCAACATGGGCTATTTAACAAGTCACATAGCCATAGTTATTTCTTTGTGGAGTTTTGCCACCTACTTTAGGTCATTTGATCCTCCTAATAACCCTGGGAGCTGAGCTGGTGGCTCCAGATGTCTATGAGAAGCCACAGCCCTCAGGGATTGACTCAGTCTGGTTTTTGGATGGGGAGGCCAGACTGAAGAACACCCCCACTCCTTTCTTCAGACTGTGTTAATTCCTTCTGTTCCTGAGCATTTGTGCATAAAAGAGGTTCCCAGAAGGAAGACACAGTATTTCTGGCTAGTGAGGGCAGGAGGGATAAGTTGATGAATCAGTAGAGATATGAAAAAAAATTAATAGAGATCTGAACATGTTGGTCTTGAACTGTGTGGAGTGGCTCAAAGGATTAGATGTATAATGAGGGCTACAAGTGGAGTAAGAGAGTATGTAGACAGCCTCAGCCAGCTTGGAATGGAGGAAGTCCTTCTGGAAGGCAGAAGGATGAAGTCAGGACAGGCAGGAGTTAGAGGATAAAAAGGTATAAGGAGGGAAGGGTGTCCCAGCTGCCCATATAACCCCTATACAGTTGGCCAATAGTGCTTAACCTTGGGAGTTTGCCCATTTAGATGCTACGAAAGACTTTAATAAATTTCTGTTGAACACCTGGCTTAAGGAAAGACAATTCATAATGACCACATAGCTCAGTGTGTGCAACATGCTTTATCTATCATAATATTGAAGCATCATCTGTAATGTCCAAACCAATTTATGGTGCCTTTCCCTGAGCGGTTAAGAAATGTTAGGCATTATTATTATTATTTTATTATTATTATTTATAGGGTTATTCATTGTTATTATTGTTACATCATAACACAGAGGCTTATTCTGACCAATTATTTCATTTAGTTTGAGAGACAGAAACACTGAAACCAATAGAGTCCAACACTTTTATTTATTTATTTATTTATTTATTTATTTATTATCTATTTGTTTATTTAATTTTAATTCCAGTGTTGTTAACGTACAGTCTTATATTCATTTTAGGTGTACCATATAGTGATCCAGTAATTCTATACATTACTCAGTGTTCATCATGACAAGCGTGCCCCTTAATCCCTTTCACCTATTTCACCCATTCTCCCATCCACCTTGCCTCTGGTAAGCATCATTTTGTTTTCTGTAGTTAAGAGTTTATTTCTTGGCTTGTCTTTTTTCCTCTTTTGTTTGTTTTGTTTCTTAAATTCCACATATGAGTGAAATCATATGGTATTTGTCTTTCTCTGACCGATTTATTTCACTTAGCCTCTAGCTCCATCCATGTTGAGAGCGCACCCTTTTGACCTCTGGTGGACTTGGTTGGCTCCTGGGGTAACTACACTTTACCTTTTAGCCCGAAATTCAAGCATAGCTGGCATAAGACTGTCCACAGAAATCAAAGGGTGATGCAACATTTCTAGACTTGTTTCAATGGTGAGGACCTTCACATCTGAACAACAGCACTTTGGCTATATTTGCTAGCTCTTTGAACTTACAGGTCCCATCTTCTTAAGCCAAATTTAACACACATTTCCTTCTTATTTTAAGAATTAAAAAAATCTGGGGACAGGAGTAACATCCATGTACTTTAAAAACTTTAATTTGAAATTTTTCATACATAAAGAAAATGGGAAGAAAGAGTATACTCAACACTTTTATACCCAATTGTTGTCTTACCACATACACTTCATCTATGTATTTTTTCACCAAACCATTTTAAATTGTAGACTACATGAAGTTTCACTCCAAAATATGTCAGCATATAATCCTATATCACATGGTGCCATTATCACTCCTAATTATTTCCTAATATACTGGCTATCTTCAATTGCCTCAAGTGACCCCAAAATGTTTTTATATGTTTTTTCAAGTCAGGCTGTTACCAAAGACCATATCCTGTATCTGTTTGTTATGTCCTAATATAATAACACTGTTATTAAGCTAAAACAATGTTCTTCCTCCCCATTTTTCTTTTGTCAATCCGGTCATTTTTTTAATCAAATATTCTTAACACCCATAAACTTAAACTTCAGTGTAACTACAATGCTTGGGGTTGGAACTGGGGAGCACCCTTTGACAGGGTGGTTAGGAACCTTCTATGAGACACGAATTTCCTTTGTTTTCAGTTTTAATCTTGATGTGAGTTTTATGCTGTCAAAAAAAAAATAGGATCATGACATTTCACAGTTTAACTGCCTATATTTATCTCTTTACTTTATACCATGTTTCTGAGGTTTCCATACCCATTTTTTCTTTTGACATTGATTCTCCCAAAATCCTCCAAATATGCTTCTTATTCAGAGTTTGACATCTATTAGGTGGAATGTCAGGAAATCAAAGGGCATCTCACCAGGGCTCCATGCTCAGGTTATGACAAATCAGGATTCTACACCGTGTTTTAAAGTTGGCCTATTAAAGTTATTTTGCAATACGGTTTTTGTAAATAAGAATGCTTTTGGCAATGTTCCTAATTTTAAGCAACTGTTCATAGTGTTTTTCTTTTTTTTTTTACTACCGAACAAGGTCAAAAAGTAGTGAACCAGTAGTTCAAGATTGGTGGATAAAATCAACCTTTTTGGCAGAGTTTATAACTCTCCATGAACAGTTCCCTACAAAACTTTAACGAATGCAGTTTCTCAAAACAAATATTTATAACCTAAAGGTTACAAGTAGAAGTCCTAAAAACTAGTAAGATCATTTTTGAAGATTATAGGAAAACTCTTTCCTCCTCATAGTCAGTTACACAGAAACTCAATTTTGTGATGACAAAATAGAGAGTAACGGTAAATTTTACTTATATTTTATGGTAACTGACAAGTATATATGCTCAGTTCTATTTTATCCAAACAAAGCCAGTTGTAAATCTTGTGGTTTGCATTCTTAAATGTGCTCACCAAAACAGCTTCCTAACACATCCCTCAATGTTTCCTGCTTAAAACAAAACAAAACAAACAAATGAACAAACAAGGTAACTTTAATATAAATTAAGACTGAACCAAAGATATTTGGGGTCTTGAGGAATTTATTTCCACATAATGGACTCTATGTCCTAGATTGAGCATCACGGAATTTCTTTCCTTTCCTTTTACCAACGTGCGTAAATTATATAAGGTTCTTTTCTTCCCAAAATGGTTAAGCTGCCACTGGAAATTTCATTTAATATGTCTTGGTGAAATTGTTTTTGAAGAATACTCATTACTTCAGGCTCTCACTCGAATTTTTTATTCAAGGAAAAGTTGGTCAGCTTGACTGATACTGAGTGGAGAGGCATTCAAGGGAGAAAGCTAAGATTCCAGATGCTCATCTTTTCTGCTCAGGTGGGCAAAGCTATATACAAGCAGTCCACCTTCGGAGGGTTAGGAGGACAGGCAGCCATTTCCTTCCACACTGCCCCGACTGCTTTTTGTTTCTGTGTTTATATCCATTGGCTGCTGGTAGGCTTGGGCCTCGCTGGCATAGGAGAGCTTTCCCCACTGCTAGTTGGCTGTCTCTGCATTTTCCTTCTTTGGAAACCAAAAAGCATGAGAGGAAATAAGGACTAAAATTTAACTTGAAACACTGGTTATGAGAGTCTTTGTCTTAGCTATGGATAACCAGAAATCCTGGTTCCTTTTCACAAAGACCTCACTCTCTAAACAGTCCATCCTGCAAAGGGAGGTGTGTGAAATGAAAGTGGGAACTGTCCACAAGGATAGTGATGAGAGGTGAGGGCCTAGAGGTGCAGATGGCTATGGAAAGCAGGTTCTGTGGACTCACAGGTAAACTGAGGGTGGTCCAGCTGAATAGATGATGGGAGGGCCAATCTTGAAGGGGTGTGTGGTGGTATTTAAAATATGCCCACCAATTCTTTCAGACTTCTCCTTTCAAGACCACCTCTTGAATCTGGGGGGTCTTGTGGCTGCCTTGACAAATAAATGTGGCCAAAGCGATACTGTGTGACTTCCAAAGCTAGGTTAGAAAAGTCTATGCAGCTTCTGATCATTCCTCTTGGTACACTTGCATATGGAGCCTCCCCTGCTGTGCAAAATGTCCCCCTAAGGTCACCATGTGGGGAGGTCTCCCAGAGAGAAACATGGAGACACGACCAAGGAGCCCCAGCTGTTCTACTCATAGCTGTTTGAGTGACTTCAGCCCAAGTGCCAGCTACGTGTGAAAGCTTCAGGGTGACCCTTGCCCCTGCTGCCTGAATGCAGCTGCAGAGAGCCAAGTAAGGACTGCTTAGCTGAGTCCACTCAGCCCAAGATCAGTCAGCAAAAGAAATTAATACTATTTTTAAGCCATGTTTTCAGCACTAGATAATTGAAACAATGCACTAAAACAGAATAATGCTGACAAACTCAAGTTCTCTCAAAGATTCAGGTGAAGTGCAAATAAATTCCACTCCTGCTGAAGTGGATGTTGCTCTTGTAAGAAAATTAGTTAGGAAGCACTTCTCTCTGGCATATGACCATCTCTGTTGTGTATTTGTGTGAAAAGCAAGGGAGTAAATTCCACTTCTCTATACCAGGGATGCCTTAGGGGAGGTTGGGACTACAGGGGAGGAAAAATAATTTCCTTCCACCCTTCTGAGTTCTTGGCTGAGACCCCTGTAACAAACAACATAGAAAGATAGACAAGTGTTGATTAGTATGTATACCTCATGTATACATGGAAAATAACTAGGGGAACATGAGTAACTCCCTGAGATGGCTTAAGATTCAGACTGAAACACCATTTTAATCAGCAAAGAGGAGGAATGTAGGCCTCTTAGGGGAAAGTAAATCATTTTTAGGAAAGACAAATGGACATTTAGAAGAATAGATGGGAGGTATGGTAGTTTGTGACAAAGTCTGTCTGGGTGTGGTGTCCAATTTTACCAATTTTTCATGGTTGTTGAAACTCCTAAGGAGGAAATTTAAAACAATTGAGTTCCTTTTGGACCATGTGTCTTTAGACTGAAAAGGGAGTTCAGAGAAAGCCTCTCCCTGCATTTGCTATTTTTCAAGTGCTTATAACTCAAAACAATTAATGTACCAAAGTAGCAGATTTGGGGTGACACGTCCCGGGCTTCTACAGTCGTATTTTGAGGTAGCATATTCTGGGCAAAGCTTTCTTCCTTGATAAAAAGAGATTCAGGAGGATAAAGGCTTCCCTTCCAAGGTCTGAGCACACTTGTGAAAGGAGGTGATGACTGGTGTCAACCTGGCAACCAGCAGAGGACAGAAACCAACTTCTGATACCTCAGAGGGGAGACGACAAGCCCTGAGTTCCACCTTCGTTTTGGTACTGAACTCACCAAACTGGAACTGCTAGCTACTGGGCTTCATGTTAGATAAGAATTGTCCTTCACAGTTAAGGCTGTTAAGAAGGTATCCTATTATTTGTAGTTCAAAACATGACATATATTTGCCATGATGTGGCTTCCAAGGAATGAGTGATTTAAAAAAAAAAAAATTTTTTTTTTTTTTTAAATTTTTTTTCAACGTTTTTTATTTATTTTTGGGACAGAGAGAGACAGAGCATGAACGGGGGAGGGGCAGAGAGAGAGGGAGACACAGATTCGGAAACAGGGTCCAGGCTCCGAGCCATCAGCCCAGAGCCTGACGCGGGGCTCGAACTCAAGGACTGTGAGATCGTGACCTGGCTGAAGTCGGACGCTCAACCGACTGCGCCACCCAGGCGCCCCCCAAAAAAAAAATTTTTTTTTTAATGCTTATTTATTTTTGAGAGAGAAAGAGTGTGAGCAAGGGAGGGGCAGAGAGAGGGAGACAGAGAATCCGAAGCAGGCTCCAGGCTCTGAGCCTTCAGCACAGAGCCTGATGCGGGGATCAAACTCACAAACGGTGAGATCATGACCTGAGGTGAAGTCAGACACTTAACCGACTGAGCCACCCAGACGCCCCATGAATGAGTGATTTTTTTTTTTAAAGTTCTAAATTTTAAACCCTTTAGTGTATCTTCCAAGAAGCTTCCTGGTTTCAAAAGTCACAAAGGTAAGCTGAACAGAGGACTCACACTTAGTAAAAAAAGGGACTATTTTGCTTTTTTTTTTTTTTTTTTTTTTTTTTTTTTATCCTTCTCAGGATACTAATCCTACCTTAGCAAGTAGAAGTAAATTAAGAAATGAATCTGTGTTTGTTCCTTCAGTTTCTGCAAATGTCCTTGTGTACAGAATGATTTGGAATCCCAAAGTAAAATATGAAATGCCATGTAAGATAGACACATTTTAGGATTTTGTAATTGAAGGCTGTCAAGGGTTGAAATAAGGTCCTTTCCTGTCTGATTTTAACATTTTAGGATGGCCAGATGTTACGGGCTGAATTACATCTTCCCCAAATGCATATGTTGAAACCCTCCTAGTATCTCCGAATGTGACCTTATTTTGGAAGTAGTGCCTTCAAGAGGTATTAAGTTAAAGTGGGATCATTAGGCTGGGCCCTAATTCAATACGCCTGGTGTCCTTATAAGAGGAGGAGATCATTTTGAGGGAGGCAAACCACAAGAGACTTAAATACAGAGAACAAACTGAGGGTTGCTGGCGGGGTGTTGGGTGGGGGGAGATGGGCTAAACGGGTGATGGGCATTAAGCAGGGCACTTGTTGGGATGAGCACAGGGTGTTATGTGTAAGTGATGAATCACTAAATTCTACTCCTGAAATCATTATTACACTATATGTTAACTAACTTGGATTTAAATTAAAAAAAAAAAAAAATAAGAGATTAGGAGGCAGAGGGAGAAGCCACACCCTGTACTTCTGAGAACAGAAACACCCAGGGAGAAGGCAGCTGTCTGCAGCCAAGGAGAAAGGCCTTAGGGGAAATCAAGCCTGTCGATACTTTGATCTTGGACTTTGAGCCTCTGGGACAATGAAAAAATAAATTTCTGTTATTTAAACCTCCCAGACTGTGGTAGTTTGTTATGGAAGCCCTAGCAAACGAATGCAGCAGATCTGTGCCATTTGACTTATGGTGACATAGGGTACAGTTTTTTGTTCCTTCCTTTCATTGCTCATAAAGAAAGGGGTGAAAAAACCGCAAATTAAGAGACGTTTGCAAGTAAGTTAAATACAAAGTTATACCCAGTGCCACTTCTTTGGAAAGGGCATACAATTTTTATTAACAGGTAATCAGTTTCATCCTACCTGCACCGTATGTTGAATAAATGGGTACAGAATGGTTTAAAGGTGGCATTAAATGACCAGGCTGCCAAATTTGCTCACAGGTCTCAATCTAACCTCAGAAAGAATGAGGGACTTGGAGCCACTTCTTGTGATGATAAGGTGCTTGTGAATTAGAAGACAGGGGATAAAATTTGACTTCTTGATTTTAGACTGTGGATAGCTATGAGACGAAGATGTTAGAAACATTGTTCATAATTTGGACTTAGTGGATAAGGAAACACTTGAAAGATTTTATTTTTGATCAGAGTTCCCAAGAGATGAATTAGTCTCCTAAAGAGTATGATCCAAGATCTGTTGGATTGACTCTTTTTCATAAAGTTGTTTGGAAGCAAATTTGTTTCCTTTGTATAATAATTCATGTGATTCGTCTTTTGGGCTAATTATAAATTCAGTTCTCAAAACAGTTTGTCCTTAAGTAAACTGCAATGTTGTTTTCTACTTAATTTTCTAAAACAAGAAAATCTAATGGAAATGTCCTCTCTCGTATTTATTTATTATTACACTGCAGTTAACAAAATATGTAATTATTACTCTTTTTCCCCCATGTCATTTTGATGCTATGGAAATTACCCAGGATGCTTTCTAATAAAATAAAAATAATAGGTCAACAATCTTATCTGAGTTTTCTCAGGTCTGTCTTGCAAAATTAGCCATCAGGAAATACCTTATCTATCAAAATATAACATTAGTATATATGACAAAATGGTATTTCTTGGACTGTGGTTCACAGCAAAAGATACACAGAAAGCTGAAAATTTTTAGTATTTTCTTGCCAAGTTTTCAGTGACGTTCTTAGAAATAAGAGCCTGAATTATAAAAAGAAAGCAATATGCAAATTTGACAAAGACTATCAATGGCTATGAAACAAAAACTGGAAAAGGCAACTGTAATTTTTGTTCAATTTTGTTACCAAGAATATAGTTAGCTCATTAGAAAATGTGCCTGTTTATAATAAGCTAATAATCAATAATTAAAAATAAGCATATATATGTGGAACCTCTTATTTGGGAGGTTTTGGTACTATCATCTACAGAACAGAAATTCTGATCTTCACAAATGAGGAAAAAATTCACATAAAAAGTTGCAGTTAATAGAGGTAGAAACAACTAGGCATATTTGACAAGCCACCAGTCATGGAAACTTTAAGTCCTAAAGAGATGGAATTGAATTCAATAAAAAGTATTTTTAAATGGAGACACAATTCTGCAAAAGACTTTTTTTTCTCATTTTATAAATACATTATTAAGTGCTATTTGCTTTTGTATAGCACTAATCTACCAAATTCATCGCCCTATTTTTAGTGAGGCACCAAGACTGTAAATGAGCACCCTTACTTGGGTAAGGGGTGGGAGACGGTGGCAGAGATTAGACTGGACTATCTCTTTTGTAACTATAAGATTCTTTGGCTTCATGACACAGAGACAATCACCATAACAGCCAGTATTTATCTAGCACTTGCTCTACGTTAGGCACTGTCCTTAGTGCTTTGTAAAGGAACCTGTGAGGCTCCAGGGTCATGAATGGAATGAATACAGGATGAAAAAACAAACAGCTCCAAATCAAAGGAAAATTTTGGCAATGAAGTTCTAGAGTTTGTATTTTAACAAAAGACTGCATTATCTCTATGGTCCCGGTATTCTGAGGGATAAGGGAAATCTCTTTGATTCAGAGATTGCTGCTTATCCTACCTACAATACCCATTCTTCCTTTTCTAGCAGCTGGCACGTGACTGCTTGGAATAAAGACTGTGTTCTTTCCTACCTTCCAGTTAGGTGAGGCCATGCAACTAAGTTTTGGCCAGGAGAACAGAAATAGAAGTATTGTGGGATAACATGCAGGAACCTGCTTTATGAGACTAGGTATATGCTTTAGGGATCATCAGATTGTACTGTTTTCGTTGCGTCTTTGGGAAGGGACTTTTGTACTATGAAGTTAATACATCAGGTAAACGATTTTGTATGTCTCACAATGATACAGCACAACAACTAGCCATATTTTTGTGTGCTTACCTTTTTTTTAAAGATGAAAATGTGGGGTGCCTGGGTACCCCAGCTGGTTAAGTGACCAATTCTTGGTTTTGGCTCAGGTTCATGGGTTTGAGCCCCACATCGGGCTCTGCACTGACAGCACACAGCCAGCTTGGGATTCTCTCTCTTTCTCCCTCTCTCTCTCTCTCTCCGCTCTTTCCCACTTCTGTCTCTCACTCACTCTCTCTCTCTCAAAAATAAATAAATAAACATTAAAAAAAATAAAGGTGAAAATGTAGGGAGAAGAAAGTTGAAGCCAAACTATTATATTAGTGAATTGAAGTAGATAGGGCATACAGGAGGAAAGTAGTAAATATTAGAAATGGAACAGATCAATAAAGTCTGTGTTGATTCTTGAGCCATTGAAGAATTAATAGGCCACTATGCTAAAGCAAGGAGTGCTCGTTCTTAACATGTAGCAGTCTTGTTTATCTTATGAACTTGGTTTTCTGGATTCTCAAGATCATCTACCATTTCCTGGGGAAATAACAGTTCACATTTTAATATGTCTCACTGCCATGGAATTTACTTTCTGACAAGTCTAATTTTTCTCCTATTCATTCATTGCCTTATTCCTTTTGGCAATTTTCAAGACTAGAGCTGATCCATGAGAACTTTATCTCTCTCTCTTTCCCTCTATTTTTGTACTTTATACTTCCTTAGTTAAGGATGTCCTTCTGTTATCTGGCTCACTAACCCCTACGGCAGCTTGACTCAAACTCAAGCATCATCTCTCTTTAGGGAGTCCATCATTTCTAGAAACCTGGTCTAGGTACCCCATGGTGTGCTCCAGCCCTGCTGTGTGTATCTCTACTAATGCACTTATCACTCAATGTTGTGGTTTTGTTTGCTCCTGTCTCTTCTCCACTGGACTATAAGCTCCTTAAAGTCACAGACTGTCTTTCATCTCTATATTCTTAGATCCCAGCAAAGTGCCTGTCTTATAGCAAATATGCAATAAGTTCTTCCTTAAACATTTTTTTTCTCACATCTGAGATTCAAAATATCTCAAACATATTTTTCTTTAATAAACTTTTTAGGGGTGCCTTAGTGGCTCAGTTGGTTGGGCGGCCGACTTTGGCTCAGGTCATGATCTCACGGTCCGTGAGTTCGAGGCCCACGTGGGGCTCTGTGCTGACAGCTCAGGGCCTGGAGCCTGTTTCAGATTCTGTGTCTCCCTCTCTCTCTGACCCTCCCCCATTCATGCTCTGTCTCTCTCTGTCTCAAAAATGAATAAATGTTAAAAAAAAATTTATAAACTTTTAAAAAGATTTTTAAATGTTTTTTTATTTATATTTGAGAGAGAGAGAGCACCAGCAGGGGAAGGACAGAGAGAGGCGGGACAGAAAATCTGAAGTGGGCTATTTATGCGCTGACAGCAGCAAGCCCAACGCAGGGCTCGAACTCACAAACTTGAGAGATCGTGCCCTGAGCCAAAGTCTGATGCTCAACTGAGCCACCCAGGCACCCGTCATATACTTTTAAAGTTAAATTTACTGAGGAGTAATTCACATGCAATACAATTAACATTTTAAAATTGTACAGATCAATGAACTTTGCCAAATGTATACAGTCTTGTAAGCACACCACGATTATGATGTGGAACGTTTCCATCACCCTTGAAAGTTCTGTTTGCTCCTCTGCAGTCATTCCCTTACCCCATGTCCAGTCATTGGAAACCACTGCTCTGATTTTTGTCTCCACAGTTTTGTTAGTGCTATGCTGCCAGTACAAATGGAATCTTATGCATCATGTGCAGGCATACCTCATTTTATTACACTTTGATGTATTCTCCTTCACAAATAATGTATTTTTACAGATCGAAGGTCTGTGGCAGTTCGGCATCTAACAAGTCTATCAGCATCGCTTTTCCATGGCATTTGTTCACTTCCTGACCCTGTGTCACATTTTGGTAATTCCTGCAATATTTCAAACTTTATCATTATTATTATATTTGTTACGTGGTCAAAGATCTTTGGTATTACTATCGTATTTGTTTTGGGGTGCCACAAATTGTGCCTGTATAAGACAGTGAGCCTACTTGACAAATTGTGTGTTCTCACTGCTCCACTGACCCCCTGTCTCTACCTCTCTGTGGGCCTCCTGTTCCCTGAGACACAATATTGAAATTAGGCCACTTAATAACCATACAATGGCCTTGAAGTTTTCAAATGAAGAGTCATTTGATGTGGCAATTTTCACTCTTGCCTTATTTTAAGAAATTGCCCCAGCTGCCCCCACCTTCAGGAAGCACCATCTTGGTCAGTCAGTGGCCACCAACACTGAGGCAAGACTTTCTATCAGTGAAAGGATTAGGACTTGCTGAAAGCTCAGATGATCGTTAACATTTTTTAGCAACAGAGGATTTTTGAATTAGGGCATGTACATTGTTTTTTTTATATATAATGCCATTGCACACTTATAAGACTACAGTGTAGTGTAAAGGTAATTTTTATGCATGTTGGAAAACCAAAAAATTCATTTGACTCACTTTATTATGATATTCACTTTATTGTGGTCATCTGGAACCAAACCCACAATATCTCCAAGATTTGTTTACACTCCTTTGAGTTTGACTCTTTTCACTGGATATGATGTGTTTGAGATCTGCCCATGTTGCATATATCAGCAGATTATTCCTTTTCATGTCTAAGCAGTGCCCATCTTATGCACGATCTAAATAAGTTTATCCACTTGGTGGAAGTTATGGTTGTTTCCAGTTTTTAACTCTTGGGGAGAATGCTTCTAAAACGATTCACATGTAGATCTTTATGTGGACACAGATTTTCATTTCTCTTGGGAAAGTACGTATGATTGAGATTTCTGGGCTGTATGGTAAGCGTGTGTTTAATCTTATAATAAAATACTAACCATTTGCAAAGCAATGGTGCCAATATATACTGCTACCAGCAGCATACGTGGTTTTCAGTTCATCAGTGCTTTTACAACGAATATAATAAGTACGCTAGATTTCTAGTTTTATAGTTGTCACATATTGCTAAGTTACTTAAAAAATATGTAAAAGTAAATGGATAGAGGTGCTGAGATCTGGGGTTTTTTTTGGTTGCCAGAGTAGAAAGATATTGAATAAGGCCCATTCCTCCCAAATAATTCCTCCACTGTTTTAGTTAGCGATACTTGAAATTCCTTCCTTGCAGTGTCATTGTCCCCCCAATACTTTGTTAGAACTAGAAGTCCTCAGGAAGCTGATCTGATAGGATCACTTCATCAAAATTTGTCAGGACCAGTTTCCAAACCCTGGCTCTGAGTGGGGTGGGAGAGCCATGCCGAGTATGGAGAATCTGAGTCTAGGGATGAGCGAAGGCAGGGAAGAGCAGAGTTCCGAGATGAGGGAGCCACACAGCAAATGGCCAACAACCAGGCTGACAGGAGACCGGAGCAAGACATCCATTTTATTTCTCTGCCAGCTATGGCAGCAGATTGGGGTTTGAGGACCAGCCGAGCCGCTTTCTAGTCACGTGGCTTTAAGCAAATCCTGTAACCTTTGATTTAAACACCAGATTTTTTTTTTCTCTTCCATCTGAGATGCTGCGGAAATACGAGTAACTCCATCTGCCTCAAGTGCTTGTTGTGGGCATTGCATTGAGATATACTGGTAAGTGCAAATATATACTTCATCAATGTCTTTTAAGTGGCCAATTTTAAAAACTGCTTTCCCCCCTGAATTCTCTTCTGTTGAATCTTCTTTTGACTTTCATTCTATAACTACCACATCAATGGTCCCCTCTCTCTGATTCATTTAACCTCTTTTCCTGCCCCTTTAGAGCATCCCACATGCTCTACAGTAGTAGTCGGTGGTACATTCATAAATTTCTTCGCACTAAGTCCATCTCAGACCCAGAGAACAAAATTGTGAGTTTAAAAAAAAATTTTTCATGTTTCTTTATTTTTAAGAGAGAGAGAGAGAGAAAGAGAGACAGAGCACGAGCTGGGGAGGGGCAGAGAGAGAGGGAGACACAGAATCCGAAGCAGGCTTCAGGCTCTGAGCTGTCAGCACAGAGCCCTATGGAGGGCTCGAACCCACGAACCATGAGATCATGACCAGAGCTGAAGTCGGATGCTTAACTGGCTGAGCCACCCAAGCGCCCCCAAAATCGTGAGGTTTTAAAGGATTTTTTAAATGTTTATTTATTTTCGAGTGTGAGAGAGAGACAGAGGACAAGGGGGGAGGCGTAGAGAGAGAGAGAGAGGAAGACACAGAATCCGAAGCAGGCTCGAGGCTCTAAGCTGTTAGCACAGAGCCCGAGTCAGGGCTCGAACCACAAACCGTGAGATCATAACCTGAGCTGAAGTCTGATGCTTAACCAACTAAGCCATTCAGGCACCCCTAAAATTGTGAGGTTATAGATGTGACTGAGATGTGCCTTTCAGTTTCAACTAGTGTGACATGACAAAGAATACTCAAATTACATCAAATTGATCTGAGATGCTAGGAGCCTTCTTAATATCTGAGGAGGTGAAAGCATCCTTCTGTGACTCTTCCATTGTCTCTAACACAAGCATCTTTTCACAGGAGAAGTTCAGTCATAGTCATTTATAAAACGCCTACGTTTTCCTGGAAATTTTCCTATATTCCCTTTCTATTTATAACTCCACTTGTTTTTGCCTTTTTTTGTGTTCCCGCATAATGTTTATTTATAAAAAAGATGTCATGTAATCCTTGCAATGCCCTCTACGATAGGAAAGATGAAGTTTTAACGGAGTCAATGACTCGCTAGGGAAAACACATGTCTATGCAATGATGTCATCACTGATGATTCCATGGCCCCTTTGTTCTCTGGGGACCTGCTGTTTCCATACGCTGTCTAGCTCACAGGATGGTTTTGCTTTCAAGTGAAGCCAATCTCAAAATTATGCTAAGTGTGAGGGCCAGAAGTTAATAGGAGTTAAGGAATTTCTGAAGACAATAGCACAAAGGAGATTCCTCTGTTCTTGGCAGCCAGTTCTCCAGACTGAGTGGAACGAGTCAAAATTCTGATTAAGGTCTTATTAAATCTGATGTCAGTAACCAGGACTATTTGGCACCTTGGAGAGGGATTGGCTTAGCTTACTTTTTAGCTACCAAGTGCCCAGTCCAGCCCAGATGTCCACAGAAGGTGGATGTTTACCACTGGATTACTATTTCTCAGTGGTAGAGTTTGCTGAATTCTAAGGGCCCTTTTGGTCGTACAGTCTGCTGGTCGCCCCCCATTATTGCTTCTCTCTTTCTTCCATCATAATGGAACCTCAGAGTTTAAGATGGGCGCCTGGGTGGCCAGAATAAACTACATTGTCAAGCCTCCTTTGTAGCTAGATGTGGCCATGTGACTAAGTTCTGACCAAAGAAATATAATCACAATCATCTAAGAGCAGCCTGTGGGAATCTTCCTCTGAAGACAACAAGGATTACTATCTGACCTCTTTCCCCCACTTTTTTTTTTTTTTGTCCTTTGCTTTTTCCTTTTGGCTAAAATTTCTGTGTCATGACTGAAGCCAAAACAGCCATCTTAGACCATGTGGTATCTTGAAACAGAAGCCTCATCTGTGGACTGATAAGATGACAGAAGCCTGGGCTTCGGTGGACTTCATGGAACAAGTCCACCATCTCAGATGTGGATTGCCTACCTCCTGACTTCCATGAGTGTTTTAATCCCTGTTACTTCTGTTCCCTGTTGCTAGCAGCAGAACTTTTTTGATGCAGTAGAGTGCCGGTTGTGGGCACTTTTAGGAGATGAGAGATTAAAGTGGGTGTGGCACTGTTCTTATGGATTCCCAAAGATGGTCTCAGGAAGGAAGCAGTCACTGCCTGTCGTAGGACACAAGTCTGCTGTGCTGGGTCTGTCCTTCCACCTTCACTCAGAACACATGGCAACTGCTCCCAGATATCTGGTCTCCTTATTAGCAGCTCTGTCAGCTGTACCGGTAAGTGCTGGGTGGGCCAGGCACATCTAGATGCGTATATCACTACCTATTTGTGGCAATTTTGTTTTGCTTTAACTTTAAAAGATTTCAGATGCAGGTATGTTGTGACAGG